>NC_071994.2:103506666-104129000 GCF_028885655.2 Pongo abelii
GGCATGTATGATTGATCCCTTGATAAGAAATATTCACTCCAGAATGAAGAAGATAAACTACAAAGATTTAGGGGCCCACCACACCCATAAAGTTTCCAGGGGTCCAGTGATCTGAGACATACTTCAAGAATAAAGGAAAAATTATTACACCTCAGAATTTTCATCATCAGGCAAGTGATACACAAATGTTTAATCATCTGTCAGGGCTCTGCATGTTCTGAAGACAGCATATTTGACACTTGGGAATACCGTTCTGACCCATCTGACTGATTTGTGCTTCTGACACAGAAGCGAACAACTTTGAATTGGACTCAGAGCAAGAAATAGTTAAGTATCAGGCCTAGGCTCTGGTAAAAACAGTCCTGCTACATGGAATACAATTCATCTCAGAGCCTATGGCACTAGAGGTGTCTATAATGAGAAAAAAATGCTACATGAAGCTTATGGCAAGATCCAGCAGAAGAATCACAATATAGACCCTCTAGGGATCTGGTACAAGACCATGACACCTGCAGCAAAGAAGTATACACCTTTCAACAACATCTGGCATGTTACTGGACCTAGTGGATATGTACTATATGATCTTAAGAAATCAAGAGATCATGGTCCTAGAACTGCCCGTCGTAAGATGTACACAGTTAGATTTACCAAGTTATAGGTAAATGCAATAACAATATATCTTTAGAGAGAACATGTCATTAGAACTGGCATGAATGAGATTAGAGGGTGCAAGTAAGCTGTGCAAGCAAGTGATTCAGACTTTCATGTCATCCGCACTTTTATTTGTGCCTCTCCATCAGCTCACACCTGTTGCTGGGGTGAAGTTGGAGAAGGAGCCTATATGATCAGCTTTTTCTTTATGGAGAAGGAAAAATACTGAGTTTGGTTCACAAATGGGTCTTCTCAGTATGTGTGTGCACACCACAAATGTACAGCTAAGCTGCCGCATTATAACCCCACTCAGGGATGGCCTTAAAGATAGCAGTGATGGATCATCTCTCAATAAGTAGACTTTGGGAATGCGCTTAGTCACTCATTTTGTTGAAAGAAATGTGGTCAAGGAAATAATATAAATGAACTCATGAGTGGTGGTGAATGGCTTGACTGGTTGATCAGGGACTTGGAAAGAAAAATATTTAAGTATCAGAGAGAAGTCTAGAAGAACCTATAAAAGTGGGCACAAAAGTGTGATAATCATTGTAGTTCATAGAAATGCCCACCAGAGAGCCTCCAATCAAGTACACAACAATGGAAAACAGACAACAATTAAGTAGACCAAATAAGTCAACCAGCTGGACATCAGCCAGACTCTATCATCAGCTACCCTATTGCCCTTGTTAAAGGAATGGAGATAATGGAGACCACAAGCTCAGTATCATTATTTCTCTTTCATCAAGGCTTGATCTAGCTACAGGCATTGCTAAATGTCTCTCCTGTGAGAAACAGAACCCAACATTGAGGCCTTGATATGGCACCATCTCTTACAGAGACTGATCAACCTCTTGATTGCAAGTCGATTAAACTGGATTCTTTATACTCTAAGAAGCAGCAATTTATGTTTGTCTTAGTCTGTTTAATGTTGCTATAAAGGAATATCTGAGGCTGGGTAATTTATAAAGAAAAAAGGGTTATTTGGCTTACAGTTCTTCAGGGTCTGCAAGAAAAATGACACAAGCAGCTGCTTCTGGTGAGGGCCTCAGGCTGCTTCCACTCTGGGCAGAAGGTGAAGAGGAGCCGAGGTATGCAGAGATCACATAGCAAAAGAGGAAGCAATAGAGAGTGAGAGGGAAGGTTCCAGGCTCTTTTTAACAACCAGATTTCACAGGAACCAATACAGTGAGAAATCACTCACCTCCCCTCCACCAGGGAGGACATTAGTCTATTTATGAGGGATTTGCCTCCATGATGCAAACACTTCCCACTAGGCACCACTTCAAACATTGGGGATCAAATTTTAACACAAGGTATGGGGGATACAAGCATTCAAACTTACAGCATTCTGCCCCAGCCCCCAAAATTTCATATCCTTCTCACATTGCAAAATACCATTGTTCTCTCCCAATAGTCCCAAGAGTATTAATTTGTTTTGGCACAAACTTAAATTCCAAAGTCTCATCTGAGACTCAAGGCAACTTTCTTAAAGCTGTGAGTTTGTAAAATCAAAGTCAATTTATTTACTTCCAAGTCACAATTGTGGTTCAGGCATTGGATAAACTTTCTGATTCCAAAAGGAAGAAATAGACCTAAAAAAAAAAAAAAAAAAGAAAGGGGGACTTGCCTCACACAACCCAAAACACAGCAGAATAGACATTAAATCTTAAATCTTCAAAATAATCTCCCTTGACTTCATGTTCCACATTCTAGGCACACTGGCGCCAGAGTGGGCTCCCAAGACCTTGGGCAGCCCCATCCCCATGGCTTTTCTGGGTATAGCCCATGTGACTGTTGTAATGGGTTGGAGTCCAATGCCTGCAGCTTTTCCAGGCTGAGGCTGCAGACAGCCAGTGGCTCTATAATTCTAGGGTCTGGAGGGTGGCACCTGTACTCCCATGACTCCACTAGGCACTGGCATCATAGAGGCTCTCTGCAGTGTCTTCACCCCTGCATCAGACTTCTGCCTGGGTACTCAGTATATTCCTGAAATCTAGGTGGAAGCTGCCAAGCCTCCATAGCTTTTGCGTCCTTGGCCCCTGCAGTCTTAATATCACGCAGATGCTGCAAAGGCTTATGGCTTAGGCCCTTCAGAGCAGTGACCTGAGCAGTACTTTTGGCCATTTGAGCCTTGGCTGGTGGTGGAGCAGCTGGGATGCAGGAAGCAGCATCCCAAGGTGGCTCAGGGAAGTGGTACTGTGGGCTGTTCCCCTGAAACGATTCTGTTCTCCTGTGCCTCTGGGCCTATGATGGGAGATGCTGCCTCAAAGATCTCTGAAATGTTTTCAAGGCCTTTTTTCCCATTATTCTGACTATTTGCACCTTGCTTCCTTTTAGTCATGTTAATCTATTCCACAAGTGGTTGCTCCATAACACTCTTAGATTCCTCTCTCCTGAAAATGCTCTTTCCTTCTCTAACACATCCAGGTTGTGAATTTTCCAAATACTTACACTCTGCTTCCTTTTAAATTATAAATTCCACCTTTAGATTATTCCTCTGCTGCAGCATCTGTATCTGATTCTAAGCTCTTAAAAGCAGCCATGCCACCTCTTGAATGCTTTACGTCTTAAAAATTTTTTCCACCAGTCTTAATTTCATCAGTCTGAATTTCAGCTTTCCACAAAGCCCTAGGTCACAGACACAAGGCAATCAAGGTCTTTATTAAGGGGTAACATGAGTGACCTTTGCTCTAGTTCTCAATTATTTTCTCATTTTCATCTGAGACTTCCTCGGCATGGAGTTTACTGCCTATATTCTATCAACATTTTGATTATAACCAGTGACCACACTGGTCATAACCAGTTTGTAAGAAGTTCCAAACTTTCCTTCATATTCCCATCTTCTTCTGAGTCCTCTAGATTCTGAAAACATCTGCCCATTACCCAGTTCCCATGTATCTTTCATATTTTCAGGTATCTTTATAGCAACACCCCACTTCTCAGTGCGAATTTTTCTGTCTTAGTCCATTCAGTATTGCTATAAAGGAATACCTGAGGCAGGGTAATTTATTTTTTGTTTAAAGTGGTGGGGGATTTTTGTTAATGGCTATTTAGGCTATACAAGAAGCATAATGCCAGACGCATAATGCCAGCACCAGGCTGCCTCCTGTCATGGCAGAAAGCGAGGGGAGCCAAAGTATACAGAGATCACATGGCAAAAAGGAAGCAAGAGAGAGTGAAAGGGGAAATGCCAGGTTCTTTTTAATAACCAGCTCTTGTGGGAACTAATAGAGTGAGAACTCACCCTTTACAGAGAGGGCATTTAGTCTATTCATGAAGGGTCCACTCCTATAACCAAAACACCTCCCACTGGGCACCACCTCCAACAGTGGGGACCAAATTTCAACACACGATTTTTGGGGGAATAAACATTCAAACTACGGCAATCTTAAATGGAAATGACCATACTTAGGTATGAATTTGCCTATCATGCCAGCAAAACCTCAGCCAACCCCATTATATGTTGGCTTACAGAGTTTAAGAACCAGCAACATGGTTTTCTGCAAAATACTGCCTCAGACTAGTGAACTCACTTTGAAGCAGAGGAGATATAGCAGTGGGCACATAATGATGAGATCTACTGGCACTTCCATGTTACTCAATGGCTATCAGCCTGAGAGAGTGGTAAAGGAGCTTTTTTAAGATGAAACTGAGATATCAGCTTGAAGATTCAATGCTGAGAGGCACCATTCTTTATAGGGCAAAATATATCCTAAATTAATCCCTATTGTATGGTACTGCATCCTCACTAAGTAGAATACACAGATCTAGGAACCAAAGGATAGAAGTCGAAGTAGCATCACTTCTTGACCTACAACTTTAAGGTCTGTAATTCTAAAGGACATGGTTTCCCAGAATAGAAAAGCTTCCAATAGAGGACACAGTAAAATCCTATTGAACTTCAAGGAATGGCTGATGCTCAGTCGTTATTTCAGTTTCCTCACCACAGATAACAGGCTACAAGGAAAAGAATGACCATATCTGCAGTTGCAATCAACCCTGATCCTCAGGAAGAGGCAAGGATGCTATTACACAATGGCCACAGGAAGGAATACATCTGGCACCCAGGTGATCTATCAGGGTCTCTGTTGGTATTTGCCTTCCCAGTTTTGTTGGTAAATGAATAAGTGCAACAACCACAGTCTAAGAAAAACAAGAAAAACATACTTACCAGAGACTCGCACCCCTTTGGGATGAGGGTTTGGTTTATTCAAACAAGCAATCCTCCTAGACCAGCAAAGATACTAGCCAAAATAAGAGGAATCTAGAGTAGATAATAGAGGAGGGAAAAAATGAGTACTCATTGTATTCTCAAGAGTAGTTTCAGTAACTGGGACTATAATTTATCTTACTACCTTCCTCTCAAAAGTTTCTCCAGAACACAGACCACTCAGAATCCTGGGCAGATTTTACCAAGGAGATGAACTTGCTGATTGAAACAAGTATACCCAACTAGTGCAAGGGATGGACTATAGTGGTTGCTTCGGACAGAAGCACTCATTCCTCTAGCTATGGGGTATGTTAACTACTGATGTGGATGATTACAATTGTATTTAGCTAAAGGAAACTGCCTAATCCAAGGTCACACTCTCACCTCAATCATATTCAAAAATTGCTCAATACAAGAATACAAAGACCTGTTCCTTTTGCCTCAGTTCAAGACAACTGTAAAGAGCCTCAGGAGGTGAGATCAAGAAATCTGTAATTGTAATGAATACTCGTAGGAGATTCTGGTGCAGTTGGACCAAGGACCATACTTTGAGAAACAGTGCATTCAACAAGCCTGAATCTATGGATGAGCTATAACTTGGTATCATGAAGGAAAAGTATCTGGCATCTTGTTGCCAGAATCCACAGGGCTTCCTCCACACCCTTACACTCAACTTGCAGGATAAAATTTAAAGGTCAATTAGAAGTCCTAACTATCCCCAGGCACAGTGGCTCAAGCCTGTAATCCCAGAACTTTGGGAGACTTAAGGAGGTGGATCACCTGAGGTCAGGAGTTCAAGACCAGCCCAGCCAACATGGTAAAACTCCATCTTTACTAAAAATACAAAAATTAGCTGGGCATGGTGGTGGGTGCCAGTAATCCCAGCTACTCAAGAGGCTGAGGCAGAAGAATCGCTTGAACCCAGGAGGCGAAGGTTGCAGTGAGCCGAGATCATGCCATTTCACTCCAGCCTGAGTGACAGAGTGAGACTTCGTCTCAACAACAACGAAAAAAGAAGTCCTAACTATGATGCTGAAAATAACCCCATCACTTCCCTGAAAAGACCCTGGCCTACCTGGGAATCAAACTAATCTCATACCTTCTATGCTTTCTGTTACCCTATTTCTGCTGCCCCAATAATAGAGCCACCTTCTATAATGAAGGAATTTCACAGTGTGAAAGTTATCACATTATTTGTTATTGATATTCCCTATATTTACACTCAAGCTAGTGTGATTAGAGCTTCAGGTAAATCAACTAAGCCCAAGGCATATAAACAGAATGATGATTATACATTCTAACCTTTTATCTTTCCAATTCACTTTTCCAAAAACAGTTAAGTTTCTCCAACTCCTGCCTGAGCAGGAATTACTGCAGTAATTACCGTCATTTACCTTTCCCACTATTACAACAAAGGTATTTAAATATCTGGGTCTACTAATCTGAATTTGGACCTATTAATATTAGTATCTTTCCTTAGGATTTGTTCCCAGAAAAATCTATTCTTTCCACCCATCCTTCCTAGGACTCTTCTGATTCTACCTTTTTCTCAATATTGATATGATATCTACCTCTCATAAAAGCTGAGTAGATCAAGTTTTTTATAAAGTCATAAGAAAATCAGTGAAGAAAAATTGGATCCATCTTTAACTTCTGGATCCAAAATGTCTTAATCTGCTAGTGCTGCTATAACCAAATACTTTAGACTGGGTAATTTATTTTTCACATGAATTTCAAGTCAGGGTATTAAAATTTTTTTTTCCTCACAGATTTTGGAGGCTAGAAAGTTCAAGATCAAGGTGCTGACATTCAGTAGCTGGTGAGGGCTTTCTTATTCTATCCACACATGGCAGAAAGGGGGAATCTAGGCCATATCCTCATGTGGCAAAAGGCAGAAGGACATAAAAAGAGAGCTAAATAGTTTCCTCCATCCCTTTTATAAGGTTGCTGTATTAATCTGTTCTCATACTGCTATGAAGAAATACCTGAGAATGGGTAATTTATAAAGAAAAAGAGGTTTAATGGACTTACAGTTTCACATGGCTGGGGAGGCCTCACAATCATGGCAGAAGGTGAAGGAGGAGCAAAGGCATGTCTTACATGATGGCAGGCAAGAGAGTATGTTCAGGGGAACTGCCATTTACAAAACCATCATGAGAATGGCATGGGAGAAACCCATCCCCATGATTCAATTACCTCCCATTGGGTCCCTCCCACAACATGTAGAGATTATGGGAGCTTCAATTCAAGATGAGATTTGGATGGGGACACAGCCAAACCATATCAGTTGCTACTCTTACTCATGAGGGCTCTGCCCTCAAAATTTAGTTCCTTCCTAAAGGCTCCACCTCTTTATACTACTACATTGGGGATTAAATTCCAGTGTAAATTTTGGAGGAGAGTCAGGCATTCAAACCACAGCACAGAGCTTCTTCAAGGACATATCTTCCATTTCCATTATGACACACTTGACTATTTAAAACAGAAAGTGAGTAAGTATTTAAGAAATAATTTATTAATTATTCCTTAAGTACTTTTTCCTGCTATTATTATTATGCTGACAATATTGTCATTAGGAGAACTTTCTGTCAAAACTGCTTTAGGGAATAAATATTAATCACCTTTAAAGTAATTGGATGAGAGCTCTGAAACCATTTTAAAGATCGTATCAAGAAGTTCTGGCTGGAGTGATGTCAGAAAGATGGTAGAGAGATATTTTAGCCCTCATACCAACCCTCCCCAAAAACATCCATGAACACGAGTATCTTTGTGGGAGCCCAGGAGTCCAGCAGTCAGGTGCCAGCACCCCCTTGGAGAAAAAAACAAACAAACTGAGAATCAGTGAATTTAAGAGAGTAAGAAAAACAGTTTCACTTGGCCCACATCACTCCTACCCCCAAGGCAGTACATCTCAGAAAGCTGGTTCAACTCTGTTAGATTGAAAAAAGGTTCTTAACTTTTAACATGTTAGGGTACCCTTTGGCAAATAAATGGGAGGCTCTCAACATTCAGCCTGGCTGTACAGGATTGAGAGAAGTAATACAATCCTAAGATTTTTCTCTCCCAAGAGGGAACAAAAGGAATAGAATGGGAACATCCATAAAAAGGTCTATGGAATACCCAGGGTAACTAGCCAGGTTGAATGGTGAATGTATTTTTCTCCTTCAGCCATGCAATACAGACTGAAGGAGGTGATCTTTTTCAAATGCAAAGCAGCATTCCCAAACCTCAAGAAACATGAAAAATCAAGAAAACATGACACCACTACAGGAACAAAATAGTTTTCCAGTAACTGGGCTCAAATGAATAAAGATCTATGAATTGCCTTGCAAAGAATTCCAAATAATCAATCTAAGGAAGTAAATTCAGTGAGATACAAGAGAACACAGATAGACAATAAAACAAAATCCAAAAAATCAGAAATGAACAAAATGAGAAGTTCAACAGAGAAACAGAAATTATAAAATACAATGAATGAAATTTTAAAATTTAAACTGTGAATTTGAGAGAGATCATTTGAAATTAGCCAGTCAGACAAGAAAAAAAGGAATGACAAAGAATAAAGAAGCCTACAGGAATTATGATACACCATAAAGTGAACCAAATTATGTGTTATGGAAGTCCAGAAGGAGAAGAGAGAGACAAAGGCTCAAAATGATTATTAAAAGAAATAATGGCAGAAAACATCCCAAATCTTGGGAAGGACATGAACATCCAAATTCATGAAGTTCAAAAGTCCCCAAATAGAATCAATCCAAAGAAGATCATATTGAGAAATATTACAAGCAAATTATCAAAAGTCAAAGAAAATAAGAGAAATTTGAAATCAGCAAGAGAAAACTGACTAATCACATACAAGGTAGTTTCTATGAGAGTATCAGCTGATTTCTCAGCAGAAACCTTACTGGCCAGGAGAGAGAGGGATGATACACTTAAACTGCCAAAAGAAAAACTAAAAAACCTGCCAACCAAGAATACTATATCTGGCAAAGCTATACCACAAAAATGAAGAAAATTTTCTCAGGCAAACTATAGGTGAGGAAGCTCATCATCACTAGACCTGCCTTGCAAGACATGCTAAAGGACATTGTTCAAGTTGAAATGAAAGGATGCTGATTAAAACTTGCTGATAAAAGTAAGTATATAGTCAAATTCAGAATACTCTATGGTGATGCACTTTCACCTCTAGTAGAAAAGTTCAAAGACAAAAGCATTAAAATAACCATAGCTGCAATCATATATTAGTGGATATACAATATAAAAACATTAAAATTGTAACATCAGTAACAAAATATGAGGACAAGAAAAAACAAATAAAAGGCATCCAATTAAAAAGAAAGAATCATCATGGCTGACAGGAGGCAGGATTAGATTGCAGCTTCGACTCAGATGAACAGAGCAGCGTGCGGAGGCTCACATTGTGAATTGTAGCTCCAAATCAACTGCAAGAAGAAACCGACAATCTCGAGAAGAGAAGATCCACAGTCCCTCTGAAGCAAGCAGACTGCTCCTTTAGGACCTGGGAGACACTCCAAATACTGTAAGTGCCCCACCTGTGAAGTGGGAAAGGGAGAGCCTGCCCTCCTGAACACACAATCCCACTGGGGAAACTGAAAGCCTGTTTGTGGGAGAAATTTCTAACCTTACCTGGAACTGAGTCAATTCAGAGAGCCAAGAGAAATACAGGGGTAGAGGAAGCATCACAAAGGCCCTGGGAGCTCACTGTGTCCCCAAGCAGGCCATTCCTGCCTGGCACCACAAGGATCCATCAGGAGGGCAGCCAGAGGAGTAGGGGGAAAACACCACAGGGAGAAGGTAATTTCCATCTGAACTTTTTAACTATTTGAATGGGGCAAGAAGCCTCCTGGCCAGAACTCAGAGGAGGGCACTAATCCGGTGTGCAGACTCCACAGGCAGGAGAGGCACCAAGCCCTTTTCTTTCACAGCTGGGAGGCAGGTAGCCTTGGGCAAGTTCTCAAGCCGGGATTGCACACCATCTGGAAAAAGACTCGAGGCTGATAGTGGGGCATGGTCGGAAAGGGACCAGCCCTTCGGTTTGTGTGGGAACTGGGTGAGGCCTTTGACTGCCGGCTTTCCCCCACTTCCCTGACAACCTGCATGACTCCGAAGAGGCAGCAATAATCCTCCTAGGTACACAACTCCATTGAACTGGAAACCCCACCCCTACCCCCCACAGCAGCTGTACCAAGATCTGCCCAAGGAAAATCAGAGCTCAGACACTCCTAGTCTTGCTCCCACCTGGTGGTCCTTCCCTACCCCCTTGGTAGCTGAAGATAAAGGGCATATAATCTTGGGAGTTCTAAGACCCTACCCACCGCTGGTTCCTCTCCATACTACACAGTTGATGCTCTCTGAAAAGCACCACCTCCTGGTAAGAGGCCAACCAGCACAAAAATAGAACATTAAACCACAAAAGCTATGAACCGTCACAGAGTCCATTGTACATCCCTGCTACCTCCACCAAAACAGGTGCTGGTATTCATGGCTGAGAGACCCATAGATGGTTCATATCACAAGACTCTGTGCAGACAACTCCCAGTACCAGCCTAGAGCCAGGTACACTTGCTGGGTGGCTAGACCCAGAAAAGAGACAACAATCACTGCAGGTTGTGCAGTGTAGCTTGTGCAGGAAGCCACATCCATAGGAAAAGAGAGAGAATAATACATCAAGGGAACACCCCATGGGACAAAAGAATCTGAACAACAGCCCTCAACCCTGGAGCTTTCCTTTGACAGAGCCTATCCAAATGAGAAGGAACCAGAAAACCAACTCTGGTAATATGATAAAATAAGGCTCTTTAACATCCACAAAAAATCACACTAGTTCACCAGCAATGGATCCAAATCAAGAAGAAATCCCTGAAAAAGAATTCAGGAGGTTAGTTATTAAGCTAATCAGGGAGGCACCAGAGAAAGGCAAAGCCCAGTGCAAGGAAATTCAAAAAACGATACAAGAAGTGAACGGAACTCAAACAAATCAGTAAGCAAAAAAACAAACAATCCCATCAAAAACTGGGCTAAAGACATGAATAGACAATTCTCAAAAAAAAATATACAAATGGCCAAAAAACATATCAAAAAATGCTCAACATCACTAATGATCAGAGAAATGCAAATCGAAACCACAATGTGATACCACCTTACTCCTGCAAGAATGGCCATAATCAAAAAATCAAAAACAGTAGATGTTGACATGGATGTGGTGATCAGGGAACACTTCTACACTGCTGGTGGAAATGTAAACTAGTACAGCCACTACGGAAAATAGTGTGGAGATTCCTTAAAGAACTAAAAGTAGAACTACCATTTGATCCAGCAATCCCTCTACTGGATATCTACCCAGAGGAAGAAAGTCATTATACAAAAAAGATACTTGCACATGCATGTATATAGCAGCAAAATTCACAATTGCAAAATCATGGAATCAATCCAAATGCCCATCAATCGATGAGTGGACAAAGAAACTGTGAGATATATATATATATGATGCAATACTACTCAGCCAAAAAAAGGAATGACTTAACAGCATTTGCAGTGGCCTGTATGAGATTGGAGACTATTATTCTAAGTGAAATAACTCAGGAATGGAAAACCAAACATCATACGTTCTCACTGATATGTGGGAGCTAAGCTGTGAGGACACAAAGGCATAAGAATGATACAGTGGACTTTGGGGACTTGGGGGGAAGAGTGGGAGGGAAGCAAGGGATAAAAGACTACAAATATGGTGCAGTGTATACTGTTCAGGTGATGGGTGCACCAATATCTCACCAATCACCACTAAAGAACTTACTCATGTAACCAAATACCACCTGTACCCCAATAACTTATAAAAAATAAACAAAAAGGAAGAAAAAAGTTGTCTGTTTTCTGATGACATTATCTTATGTATAGAAAACCCTGAAGATTTACTGGGCATGGTGGTTCACGCCTGTAATCCCAGAATATTGAGAGGATGAGACAGGTGGATCACCTGAGGTCAGGAGTTCGAGACAAGTCTGGCCAACATGGTGAAGCCCCATCTCTACTAAAAATACAAAAATTAACCAGGTGTGGTGGCGAATGCCTATAATCCCAGCTACTCAGGAGGCCGACTCAGGATAACTGCTTGAACACAGAGGTGGAGGTTACAGTGGGCCAAGATCATGCCATTGCACTCCAGACTGGGTAACAAAAGCAAAACTCCATCTCAAAAAAAAAAAAAGAAAAGAAAAAAAGAAAACCCTGAAGATTTTACCTAAATAAAAGCTGTTCAAATAAACAAGTGTAGTAAAATTGCAGGATACAAAATCAACATACAACAATCAGTTGTATTTCTCTACACAAACAACAATAATTCAAAAAGAAATTAAGAAAACAATCCAATTTATAATAGTATCAAAAAGGATAAAATATTTGAAGGGACCTCTGTACCACATATATCCTCCACAGTGTCTACCATAGTGCCTTGATTCAAATAGAAGACATACTGAGCATAAATGACCAGCTTTGAAGGGTACAGGACAATAATGAGAAAATTTAGCCCTCAAACATTACAATGTGGAACTACAAGACCTTGTAAAGAACAACAAAAGTCTTTAGGTACAAAGCTACAGTAATCAAAACAGTGTGATACTGGCATAAGAAAAGACACATAGACCAGTAAAACAGAATAGATATGCCATAAATATACACACATATAGCATCAACTAATCTTCAATAATGCTGCCAAGAATACATAATAGGGAAAGGATAATCCTCAATAAATGATTCTGAGAAAACTGAACATTTACATGGTAAAAAGAGTGACATTGGAGTGGAGGGCAAGATGGCCAACTAGATGCAGCCAGGTGGAACAGCACCCACCGAGGGACCAAGATGACCGGCATGTCCCTAACAGATCTTCAAAGGGAAAGTCCTCAGAGTGGATGGAGGGAAGATATAGAAGCTGGAAAGAAGATACAGAAGCTGAAATGGAAAAAAGCTGGGAACCAGCACAGGGCTACCACACACCAGGAAGTGTTCCTGGCCCACAACAGCTCTCGGGGATTAGGTGAGTTGAACTGGCAAGGAGCACCCTGTTCTTGCCACATGCCTCTGGAACGCTGGCAGGAGGAGACTCCTTGACCACCATGAACATTCGAGTTGGCAGACAGAGCTGCTTAAAGAAGTGGTAGGGGCACGAAGCCAGCTGATGTGGAGCCCAGAGGGTTGGGTATGGGAGCGTCCGTAGTAGAGCAAAGCCAGCAGTGGCCATACCCCTAGACTCGACTTGCTTCCACAGGATACTTTAGCCTAGGAGAACTGTCATACCTGATATCTGCAGGGTGTCTTGCTCATCAGGCAGGTTTGGTCAGACCTGAACACCCCTTGATCTGCTGGCCTCCTCTGACTGGCAGAGAGCTCCAGTGGGGCAGTCCCTACAGCCACCAGCCCACCTGTTCCCTCCCCATATTGCAGCTTTTTTTCAGGCCCACGGAAACTCCTCATTTGCTGGAACTGTCTGCAGAGCAGGTTTTTGTTTTTCTTGCCCTGCCAACATGTGGGAGTGCAGTGCGCTCCCCCAACTCCCCACCACTGGCAATTGTCATTGCAGACAGAGCCTTGGTGGGCACAGAGCCAGCCAGCCCTGCCCCTGCCAGTGCCCTGCCCTTGCGCTACAACTGTGCAGAGAACAGTGGATCCTCCCCTGCCCTGAGCAAACACTCCAGCTTGCAGGACACAGAGAAGGGACCCAGGCCTGTGCCCACCAGTACCCCACCCCCAAGCCAACAA
Source organism: Pongo abelii (assembly GCF_028885655.2). Classification (NCBI taxonomy): domain Eukaryota; kingdom Metazoa; phylum Chordata; class Mammalia; order Primates; family Hominidae; genus Pongo; species Pongo abelii. The sequence goes on from NC_071994.2 coordinate 103,520,303, forward strand.
CCTCCAGCCTGACTGCGCAGAGTTGCCATCAGGGGCCCCCCACCTCACCCAGCTGCAGTGCCTTCACCACTATGGCAGCTGACACAACTCGGCTCCACCAGCACAGTAGGTTCCTGACGTCAAGGAGCCAGAGGACAAAGTTGGGGCCCAATAAATGTCCCCCAGAGTTAGAGAACACGGTCCAGGGGTTAAAAGCTGAGCGTTGGCTCCATAAAATCTCCCAGAAACAAAGCTAGTTGGCTGAATCCACCTTATACCTCAAAAAAACCCTCAAGGTCATAAAATAGGATAAAAGAAAAAAGAAACCCATCCAAAGGTCAGCAACTTCAAAGACTGAAGGGAGATAAGCGCACAAAAATGAGAAAGGATTGGTGCAAGAACCCTGAAAACTCAAAATGCCAGAGTGCCTTCTTTCCTCCAAATGACCACAATGCCTCTCCAGCAAGGGTTCTGAACTGGGCTGATAGCTGAAATGACAGAAATAGAATTCAGAATATGAATAGATATAAAGATTATTGAGCTACAGGAATATGTTGAAACCCAATCCAAGGAAGCTAAAAATCATGATAAAACAATGCAGGAGCTGACAGACAAAATAGCCAGTATAAAGAAGACTGTAACCAAACTAATAGAACTGAAAAACATGCTACAAGAACTTCACAATGCAATCACAATTATTAATAGTAGAATAGAACAAGCAGAGGAAAGAATTTCAGAGCTTGAAGACTCTTTCTGACATAAGACAGGAAGACAAGAATACAGAAAAATGAATGAAAATAAATTAAAAACCCTGAGAAACATGGGATTATTTAAAGAGACCAAATCTATGATTCCTTGATGTCCCTGAAAGAGATGGGGAGAATAAACCCAACCTGGAAAACATATTTCAGAATATGAGAACTTCACCAACCTTAGCTAGGGAGGCCAACATTCAATTTCAGAAATGCAGAGAACTCCAGCAAGATACTTCACAAGAAGATCATCCCCACAACACATAATCATCAGATTTTCCAAGGTTGAAATGAAAGAAAAATGTTAAAGGCAGCTAGAGATAAAGGTCAGGTCACCTACAAAGGACACCCCATCAGCCCAATGGACCTCTCAGTAGAAACCCTATAAGCCAGAAGAAATTGGCAGGCAATATTCAACATTCTTAAAGAAAACAAATTCCAACCCAAAATTTCATATCTGGCCATACTAAGCTTCATAAGCAAAGGAGAAATAAGATCCTTTTCAGACAGGCAAATGCTGAGGGAATTTGTTATCACCAGACCTGCCTTACAGGAGCTCTTGAAGGGAGCGCTAAATATGGAAAAGAAAGCCCATTACCAGCCAGTACAGAAAAACACTGAAGTACACAGACCAGGTCTGTCCCTGAACAGACCAATAACAAACTCTGAAATTGAGTCAGTAACAGACTAACAACAAAAAAAAGCTCAGGACCGGACAAATTCATAGCTGAATTCTACCAGCTATGCAAAGAAGATCTGAAACTATTACATAAAATTAAGGCAGAGTAATTCCTCCCCAAGTCATTCTATGAGGCCAGCATCACCCTGATATCAAAACCTGACAGAGACACACACACAAAAGAAAATTTCAGGCCAATACCCTTAATGAACATCAATGCAAAAATCCTAAACAAAATACAGCAAGCCAAATCCAGCACCACATCAAAAAGCTTATCCACCATGATCAAGTAGGCTTTACCCCTGGAATGGAAGGATGGTTCAACATATGCAAATCAATAAATGTGATTTATCACTTAAACAGAACTAAAGACAAAAAACACATGATCATCTCAATAGATGCAGAAAAAGCTTTCAATAAAAGTCAACACCCCTTCATGTTAAAAACTCTCAATAAACTAGCTATTGAAGGAACATACTTCAAAATAATAAGAAACATGCATGACAAACCCACAGCCAACATTATAATGAATGGGCAAAAGCTAGAAGCATTTGCCTTGAAACCAGGCATAAGACAAGGATACCCTCTCTCTCTCACTGCTCCTATTCAACATAGTATTAGAAGTCCTAGCCAGGACAATCAGGCAAGATAAAGAAATAAAGAGTATCCAAATAGGAAGAGAGGAAGTCAAACTATCCCTGTTTGCAGATGACATGATTCTATATCTAGAAAACCCCATAGTCTCAGCTCCAAAGCTCCTTAAGCCAATTTTTAAAAATCAGCAAAGTCTCAGGATACAAAATCAAAGTGCAAAAATCACTAACAATCCTATACACCAACAATTTGGTCAAAAGCCAAATCAGGAATGCAATCCCATTCACTTGCCACAAAAATGAATACAATATCTAGGATTACAGCAAACCAGAGAGGTGAAGATCTCTACAAGAACTGCAAAACACTGCTCAAAGAAATCAGAGATGACACAAATGGAAAAACATTCCATGATGCTGAATAGAAAGAATCCATATCATTAAGATGGCCATACTGTGCAAAAGAAATTTATAGATTCAGTGGTATTCCTGTTAAACTACCATTGACATCCTTCACAGAATTAGAAAAAAAAAAACTATTTTAAAATTCATATGGAACCAAAACAGAGCCCCAGTTGCCAAGGTAATCCTAAGCAAAAAGAACAAAGCTGGAGGAATCAAGTTACCCCACTTCAAACTATACTACTGGGCTACAGTAACCAAACTAGTATAGTACTAAGTACAAAAACAGGCACACGGACCAGTGGAATAGAATAGAGAGCCTAGAAATAAGCCTGCACACCTGCAACTATCTGATCTTCAACAAACCTGACAAAAACAAGAAATGAAGCAAGAATTCCCTATTCAATAAATGGTGCTGAGATAACTGACTAGCCATATGCAGAAGATTGAAACTGGACCCCTTCCTTGCACTGTATACAAAAATTAACTCAAGATGGATTAAAAACTTAAATGTAAAACTCAAAACTGTAAAAACCATGGAAGACAACCTAGGCAATACCATCCTGGACATAGGAACGGGCAAAGATTTCATGACAAAGATGCCATAAGCAATTGCAACAAAAGCAAAAATTGACAAATAGGATTTAATTAAACTTAACCTCTGCACAGCAAAGGAAACCATCCATAGATTGAACAGACAACCTACAGATGGGAGAAAATATTGGCTAACTCTGCATTTGACAGAGGTGTAATATCCAACATCTATAAGGAACATAAACAAGTTTATTTAAAAAAGAAAACATTAAAAAGTGGCCAAAGGACATGAACAGACACTTCTCTAAAGAAGTCATACATGCAGCAAACAATCATATGAAAAAAGCTAGGCATCACTGATCATTAGAAAAATGAAAATCAAAACCACAATGAGATATCATCTCACATTAGTCAGATTTGCTGTTACTAAAAAGTCAAAAAATAATAGATGCTGGTGAGGTTGTGGAGAAAAAGAAATTATTATACACTGCTGATGAGAGTGTAAATTAGTTCAAGCATTGTAGAAGATAGTATGTCAATTATTCAAGACCTAAGGACAGAAATGCCAGTCAACCCAGCAATCTCATTTCTGCATATATACCTTAAGAAATATAAGTCATTCTATTATAAACACACATGCACATGTATGTTCACTGCAACACTATTCACAATAGCAAATTCACATAATCAATCTAAATGCCCATCAATGGTAGACTGGATAAAGAAAATGTGGTACATATACACCAAGAAATACTATGCAGCCATAAAAAAGAATGAGATCATGTTCTTTGCAGGAACATGTTTGGAGCCGAAGGCCGTTATCTTTAGCAAATTAACACAGGAACAGAAAACCAAATACTGTATCTTCTCACTGATAAGTGGGGGCTAAATGATAAGAACACATAGACACATAGAGGGGAACAACACACACTGGGGCCTATTGGAGGGTGGAGGGTGGGAGAAAGGAAAGCATCAGGAAAAAATGACTATTGGGTACTAGGCCTAATATCTGGGTGAGGAAATAATCTGTACAACAAACCCCCATGACATAAGTTTACTTATATAACCAACCTGCACATGTACCCCTGAACTTAAATGTTAAAAAAAAAATGACATTGGACTCTGTCTCACATCATATACTCAAAGTGGAAGAAAGACTTGAACATAAGACTTGAAAATATATTACTAGAAGAAAACACAGGGGAAAATCCTCTTGCCATTGGTCTCAGCAATTACTACTCGGATATTACAACAAAAGCACAGGCAACAAAAGCAAAAATATACAGTAGGATTTCATTAAACTTAAAAGCTTCTGCCCAGCAAGGGAAACAATCAACAAAGTGCAGAGACAGCCTAAGAACTGAATAAAATATTTGCAAACTATTTATCTAATAAGTGATTGTTAACCAAAATATATAAGAAACTCAAACTATGCAATAGCAAAAAAAAAAAAAAAAAAAAAAAAAAAAGACAGAAATTTAAAAATAACCTAATTTAAAACAGATGAAGAACCCAAATAAACATTTTTTCAAAGAAAACATTTGAAAATGACTACAGTTTATATACACACTGACTAAAAATGGCCAGCAGGTATATGAAAAGGAGTTCAACATCACTAACCACCAGGAAAATGCAAATCAAAATCACAATCAGGTATTACCTCACACCTGTTAGAACTGCTATCATAAAAAAGATAAAAGATAAGAAGAATTGGCAATGATGTTGAAAAAAGTGAATCCTTTTACGCTGTTGATGGAAATATAAATTGGAGAATTTCATAGCAGCCCCATGCACTAAGACAGGGTACAATGTTTCAGTTATGCTTGATAAGTTCTAGATATCTAATCTACAACATGGTGACTACAGTTAATAATGTATACAGTCATGCATCTCTCAATGATGGAAATATGTTCTGAGAAATGTGTCATTAGACAATTTCATCATTGTGCAAACATCATAGAGGATACTTATATAAACCTAGATGGCATAATATACACACACCTGGGCTATATACATATATCCTATCTCTCCTAGGCTACAAATCTATTACAGCATACTACTGTACTGAATACTGTAGGTAATTGCAGCACAATGGTATTTGCATATCTAAACACAGAAAAGATACAATAAAAATACAGTATTATAGGACCATCATTGTGTATACAGCCCGCCATTGACCGAAACTTTGTTATATAGCATATCAACATACTCAAAACTTGCTAAGAGAGTAGATCTTAAGCATTCTCACCACCAAAAAGGGTGGGAGGGTACGGTAGCTACGTGAGGTGATGAATATAATCTTAGTTTGATTGTGTTAATTATTTCACATGTATATGCATATCAAAACATCATGCTGCATACCTTAAATATATATAAATTGTATTTGTCAATTATTTCTCAAAAAAGCTGGAAAAAGAAAGAAGCACCTGCTATAGTCTGTTTGGAGGAATACAGCTTGGCAAAAATGTTCCAGATCCAATTCTTGTTGGTTGTTTAACTGCCCATCCTGGTAGTATTGTTCTGTATCATCTTACTTTCCTGTAAAGAGTTTGTAAAGTACTGTTATCAAAACTATGCCTTCATCTTTTTATATATTTTGGTTTTTAGTTTTGTTGAAAATAATAAAATATTTTAATTATTAATTTAATGTATTTGTATAAGGTACAGTGTATTTAATAGGACCATCGGAATTAAAGTGGCCACACTCTAACAGGCTTTGCTAGTAAGGTTGTCATCTCTTTGACAGTTAGTTTTGAAAATTAACATAGATTCAACCAAGAAAATCTAAGGAATGGTTTATCTAGACATGAAGAACACATTTGATTCAGTACCACCCCAAACAGAATCTGCAAAGCCAGCAACTCTATTTGGCCATAAACCACTTCAGTGAATAACACACTCTAATGAAGGATGAAGATGGATCATCTTGGTTAATGGAAATGCTTCAGCATGGAGAGAGAGAATAAGTACCCCTACAAATGACTGTTAGGTTTTCCTTTTTTTCTCACTTTAAGGGACTGGAGAAAATAAATATTTAATGAAAGAAAAAATAGGGCACTATAAAATCAAACTGGGAGGCTAGCAGAGCTTTATTGAGAAAAAGTATAGGATTCTAAAATCAAATCTGAGACAAAGAAATTCACACACTAGAGAACAGGGGTCCTGTGTTTCTACATCTTTGTAGCTCTTTTCGCCACTAGGATAAAGTTGTAGAGGGATTCAGCAAATCATGGCTACTGGAGTTAGACGAATCATCTGGTTCCCTATTTGTAAACTTCAATAATCCCACAGCAATTTTTATCATAGCTGCATAAAATCTGTACTCTGATTTATTTAATATTCTCTTAAAATTGACTCTAATTCTTTTATTTAAAAAATTACATCAAGAGAAAACTTACATTGTGTCGAATATGACATATAACATTGTTATACGCTAGTTATTTTGTCCTAAGACACCTTAAAACAAACACCAAACATTTAAAATGTATTCATTCATAGTCACCTAAAATTATCTTGTATACCACAAGTGGTACTTGTAATAGACTTTGGAAAACATTGGTCTAGTTAAACTCTCTATAAATGAATATTATTTGAACACAAATTTTATCTGCATCCCTGAATTCCCTTGGAGCCACCTGTCCGTAGGCTCTCAGCTGTTCTGTCTACCTCGGCCATCACTCCTTGTGCCCACAGGGTTCCGCCACCTGGGGCCAACAAGCCACTTTCCCTGGATTTCCTAGCTCCTTTCCATTCTGGCCACCTCAAAAAAACATGGCTGACTTATCTTACACAGGGACTTCCTAGTCCCTCCCACCACTTTCAGACTTAGATAAAACACCACATGCAGAGCACAGGATCTTATATAGGGCAGCCTTTGAAGATGCTAGATGATAAAACTCAGAATTGCAGGAAGTGAACAATCCACAGAGCAAATGCTGATCTACAATTTCTCTACTTTTTGCTCCCACAAACTAATCCTGGCACAGTTTCTCCTTACAGCCCATTCTGCAAAGTTTCTTATGCAAAAAGAACTCATGTGCTAAATGCCCTACTGTGTCTCTTTGTAGTCTGTTATGAAGTATTACATAATTTAACATTGTCTCACAGTCTTCCTTGCTTCACTTGCCTGTTTCCTTACTCTTTCTGCCCTAGGTTTGGCATCTCCCACAAAAAGCATTAGCAAATTAACCCTTGCCTTGGGGACTATTCTCTAGAAAAATTCAGATTAAGAAAAACGCCCCTTACAACCCTCCCTAACAAGTCACTCAGCCTCTGCTTGAAGAACTCTAGTGACATACAACTTAATGACAGAAACATAATCCTCTCCAGGTTGACACACTTAACATTAATAGAATATTCTTAGAGTGGACTATAACCTACCACAATCTTAGTAAGTTTTCCTTTTAACATAATTTTTAAATTAAAAAATTAGAGCACATTTTGAGAAAATATTAAATAAATCAGAGTACAGATGGTATGCAGATATGACAAAAATTGCTGTAGAATGAATGAAGTTTAGAAATAGGGAACCAGACGATTCTTCTAACTCCAGTGTCCATAGTTCCCTGAATGCCTCTACAACTTTATCTTAGTGGTAAAAAGAGCTGATCAAGCCTTTCCTCTGAGTTCAGTGCAGGTGGGGACTGCCAGGGAGATTTAGAAGGATTTGCTATGGTAAAGGCCCTTGCATAGCATGCTCGAAAGGTATAATACATTCGTTATGAAATCACTGAAGAATAATAGCTGACTAGTTCCAACCTGTGACAGCTTGCCCCAGGGTGCCTAGAAAATGAGAAAAATTAATAGAAAGTTTTGTCTAAAATTAACTTTATTTGTAGAGCTGTCCTTTATTCTGAGATGATGGCCTTTCTACCCTTTGGTATTTAACATGCCCTTTCTTCTATTAAATAATAATAATAATAGATAAAAACACTTTTTAACTCTCCTTTCTTGACTATATAAAAAATGACAATCTTACAATGATTCCCATACTTTTTCTAACTTACAGTTCTGTGAAATCTAAATTCCAGAAACAGTTGTTCATTATGGAACATAATAAAGGTCATACATATGTCTTATTCATTGAATAAACAAATAAATTAATAAAATTAAAGTAAAACTGACATAAAAGTTGAGAAATCAAGTAAACTCTACAGGGTCTCTTTTCCTTGAAATTAACATTCACGACTAAGAGATAAGGCTCTGGGTTCCAGTCTATTCCAGAAAGTGTGGGTTGCCATTTTCCTATCTCGTTCCTTAGATACTTCCTAGAGTGAAAAATGTTTTATCAGGCATCCAGATTTATGAGTAAATTCTAGCCCTTCATTGCTACTTATTCTGGCATCTCAGTTTTTCTTTTAGGTTCATTTAACACTTGCTATTGTGTGTGAGAGAACTGTCATATCAGATTGTCAATAGCAAATTCACTACCAACCCGGTAATCACTTTCATTACCCACAAAAACTGCTATTGAAATCCTTCAAGAAATGATTGATACGCTGCATCCTGTGTTGACATATCACACTAATGATGGAGAGAAAGAGTGAAGAAAAAGTTTTAATGATGCATTCATTCTAGAAGATGACAATGTGGCTGCAGGGCAGTGGGAAGTGATTATTGGCAATGCCTCCTTTACTTCAGATTGAGGGCACACAAGCAGGACAGGACTTCTCCAAAACAAGTTCACCTGTTGCCAGATACCCAGACAATTTCTGAGGTGATGAACATAGGGACCTCATCTAAAAGTACAATTACAGGAAGCCCAGATCCCAAGGCAACATAGTGAATGTCCAAAGGGACAGGCTAACTGCATCCATCTGATAACAACAGCATCCATGATAAATAATAATAATAATGTTTATTGACCACTTATGTGCCAGGCCCTGTGATAAGTGCTTTACAGGCATATCGTTTAGTCCCATTGTATATTGTCTATCTCTCATATGGCAGTGTAAGCTCCAAGAGGGAAAAGACCTAGCCTACCTCATTCAGCACTGTATCCTAGGTTCCTACAAAAGCACCTGGATTTAGGAGGTGCTCAATAAATATTTGTGGATGAATGAACTAATCAATCAATGATCACCTCCTCCTTGAGCTTGGTACACAAGGCCTTCAGATGAAACTCCAGAATTCTGCAGAGAAATTTTTTAAACTAGCCAGATGCAGTGGCTCACACCTATAATCCCAGCACTTCGGCCGAAGTGAGAGGATCATTTGAGGCCAGGAGTTTGAGACCAACCTGCACAACATAGCGAGGCCTCATCTCTACAAAAATAAAAATAAATAGAAAACCACCAACTGAGCTGAAAACACTAATGGGGTATAAATTAAATTTTTTAAAAGTCTGTAAAAATGTTAAGAGTATTCCATCAGCTATAAGATACAAATCAATAGTAAATTTACACTTAAAACTAATTGGAAAATGTTTTATTGTTGTTTATCATATGCTCATTTATGGGTATAAGGAGGGTTTTCACACAAAGGTAATGAAGAATCCAATGAGAAACCAGGGTCACCCGACAAGAATAGACAGCAGAACTGCACTTTGGCATGCCAACTTTCCTGCTGTTGGTTGAAGAAGCAGCCCACATGCTTCCAGTCCTTTCAGATAAGATGCTCAATACCTGTGGGAGCCAATCAGCCTGGCTGACTTCTAGGCCTCCACTATAATGAGTTCCATCAAAGCCACAGGCTTATAGACATTCTGGAAGTAGGAAGATGCCTTCACCAGTGTCTTTAGGAGTATCACAGACAAAATAAAGCTTTCAGAAATTATTTTGTTGATAAAGAACTTACATTTAAAGGAAAACTAGAGAATGAGATGACAGAAGCAAAACAAGAGAATTTACCCCCATATTTTGAAGAGTTTGTGCAAAATTGGTATTATCATTTACAGTAAAGTCACACTAGGAGAGGGCAATAATGACACTAAAGAAGGTGTAATAGGATCCCCAAAGCCCTTCTTGTGGTGTATATAACTGTGACCCTACAACTTCAGCAATCCTAGGAAGCCCTCATCACTGCTGAATAGAGAAAATGCTGCCTGCTTCCCTGTGTCTTCCTGATGGAACATGACCACACCAGAGGAGAGCATCGCTCAGAAGAAAGACCTACAGAAAACGCAAATATATTTTTACCATGAATTATTCACTTATAAAGAAAAGGTTCGAGTCAGAGACTGATACAAAAACAAAAAAAAAGTGCTATTATTCCAAAGTCTCTGAAAAAGCTAAAATACAAAACATTTTACATAGGTCTGGTGGATTATTTAGAGAAACATAAAAACATTTGTCAGATGAGAATAACTTTCTTGTAATACTCTTGGTCTTTGCTGAAAAATCTTCCTAATGTCCTTATTTTCTTCTCATTTTTCTTAATTTCTACCTAATTTTGGCTTTTGTCTTTTCTCCATTTATTCTTACACTTCTTGCAACTCTCTTTTCCCCAAAACCCAAAAGGAAGCATATGGGGAATACAATTTTTTTAAACCTCAAAAACACACATAGTAAATTAAAAGCCTAGTTTACAAATACAGATGGGGAGGAAATATAACTTTTTCCTTTTCTATAAAGTGATCCAACTCATATTTCTGTCTCCCATTCCCCTTTCACAGAGCTAGTGGTCAACTTAACCTTATTCATTTTCAGGGTTTCCCTTTCAGTGTCATCTCAAGGTTCCCAAAGTCTTACGTATTGTCAAAATGGAGTGATGGACACTCTCTGGTGATTGGGATATCAATCTATCTGAGTTTCCCCTAGAATATTTGCATTCCTGTCCATGTGATCTCCTCAGATCCTGTAGATCTCTGTTGCTTCTGGACCACACTTGGATATAGACATCCTGTCTCAAAACTGCTCTTAGTCCCATCTGCCAGAAGGCATTCTGTAATCATTTCTCTCTCTGGTCATGCAGAGAACCCAAAAGTGGATGCTCCTTCTCAGTCAAGCTAACATATGACTGCAGCCCTGGATGACATCTTGACTACAATTTCGTGAAGGACCTAGAGCCAGAACACTCAGCTAAGTGCTCTCTTAGATCTTCCTTTCAGTTAAAGGGGAATCTCTTTTTAATCCAGGGGAAAAAATCTTCATTTTTTTTAATATCCAGCCATTTTTACCATGCATTTTACTCCTTTTTACCAGCTCTGCAGACTTTCCCAAATTCTCCTAAATCTTAGTCCTTTGGAAAAAAAAAAAAAATGACCAAAAAATATATTGGGTCCTTCTACTCACTCTTTACCCCATGCCTCCCTGAGGCAACTAAGACACAAAGAAACCTGCTTGACAGGAAACAAGGGAAAGGAAAATCCATACAGGGATAAAAACATATCACATATTGACCCAATCTGACTTAATATAGGTACATATACCTGAGTTCTGTTGATTCTTATTGTCTCCATTCTCTTCACTCCTCTTCATTCCACTGCCACTGTATTAGTTCAGGACTATCATTTCTTACTACAAAAACCACTAAGCCCAGCCTCCTTCCCCACTACCATCAGAGTGGGTTTCCTAACAACAACAAAAAGTCAAATGATACCATGTCACTGGACTGGCTGAAATGGTTTGGAACATCTTGGCTGCTTTCAGGAATTAGTTCAAACTCCCTAGCATGGCACATGAGACTCTGGGATTCGGACCTTGCCTTCTCCAGCCTCATCTCTTACTATTCCTCAGCATATACTCTACCCCAAAGCCATAACCAGACAAGAATATGATGCAGTATTCCAAGTCTTCCTGCCTTAATTCATGCCATTCCCTCTATCTGGAACTCCTTTCCCTCCAATCTTCTTATATTGAACTAACTTGCTCTTTTAGACTTTCCTCTGGGATCACTCTTCCAGGAAATTCTTCTTTACTTCCCCACATCTGTGATTGGGAATCTCTTTTCTGAGTATCTATAGCACTCCACACAACCCTCACTGTTAAAATTATTGGTTTGCTAATCTCTCTTCCCCAAAAGTCTGTCAGCACCTTGAAATCAGGAATTCTCTTTCATCTCTGCATCCTCAGGACCTAGTACAGTAATCTACAAATCGTTAACGTTCAGCAAACAATTCTTGAGTTAATGCATAATCATATAATTTATGGTATCTAAGATAAAGTCAATTTCTATATTACATACCTAGCACACGGGATATTTGTGTCAAGCAAATTGAAATCAAGATAATAAGTTTTGATGATCAATTCTAAACTCACTGACTAGGTTAACATTTTTATTTTTTCTTCCCCTGAGAACACTATTCTCATATCAGCCTAAATATCTGGAAGCTGTGATTTATCTTTGATGTCAGTAACAAGGTTCTGTATTTTGGCATTCATAGAAAAACAAAACAGTAAATGAAGCACATATTGGCATAACTCGTATGTTACACTATACCTTACTACAATCTTACACCCTTGGGTAAGCTGATTGAAAGTTAAATGGGAATAGACATTTAAATTACACCAAAGGGATGTCAATGGATTGCAGACTTACTCTTGTATCAATCTATTGTTGATTGCACAGTATTTTATCAGTGGTCACTATAAAACACTTTTCAACAGGCCATTGTATACTGTGTATTTTACTCGCAATACTCTGTGTTTACGCAATTACAGAATAACCAATATTTGGCTACTTATTTCAGGTAGCATATTAAGTAAGCTTAAACAAAGAAATTCAAATTAAGATTTTGAAATTATCTAAATGAATACAGTGTTTAATTTTGTAAAAATTAATTTGACCTATTTTTATACTTTCTTATTCTTTTGTTCATTTAGGCCCTTAAATTCATTATCATTGGATTAGCTGTCAGATACTCCTAATTAATCTCTAAGTATAGTACAGGTAGAATTTTTCAACTCATGGTATAATAAAAAGGATATGGCTTGTATTGTACACATCACAGTCCCCCTTTAAGTGTACACAGCAAATATTCAGCATTGGGGGTCAGAAAGCATCTGCCATTAGACAGAGGATGACACCTGTGTATAATTATCTAGCATGATTAATGAAGAAGGAGATCAAAGCTTCATGCAATTTTAATTTTATGCTCTAGGCTTGATGTGCAAAGGATTTGTACTGGGTAATAAAGGAATACAGGTTCATTCTAATAAGCATGACAAATGAATTTTTTAAATGAGCCTGACTCATTAGCTAGGCGTATATAAACCTATGTGACCCTTAGTGCTCTGGCAGAATTTGGGGATAATTTTAATGCCTAATTACCGGTTTTGTGATGATATTTCAACAAATTAGTTTCTGTATGAAATGCAAACACACATAGAAGTATTCATGCTGAGGTATGACAAAAACCAAAATGCTTATAAGGAAGGGATCTTGACTGCAAAAGCTAAATCATATTAACAGCAATTTTCCACAAGGCTACAATTTTAACATCTACTGTGGAACCTCTGAAGACATTTTTACAAGAATGACATTTTGGCAGAATTAACAAACCAGGAAAAGAATGTGTGCTCTACCCCGACGTTAGTGTTATGGAAACAAAAACACAGACAACACTGGATGCTGTGTTCAGCTACAACGTGCATTTCCTAGATGTTGCTGATTCAACTTGATCTCAATGTCCATATTATAAGAAGCTAGTCTGGTGCCTCCAGAGTGTAGTGTGAAAGTTCAGTGCCTTAAATTAAGATAAAGTACTTTTTTTCTTTTAAACAAGATCTAAAGCTTAACATAGCATGAAGGGGAAAAAAAAGAAAAACAAATAAAACATTTAGTTTTAAATAATAGAATATGGAGTTTGGAGTAAATAGAACACAACTTCTGGAATTTTTTATGAGACTGGCTACTTGACACTTTTTAAAAATAAGTTTATTTCTGCTCAGGAAGCTCATTTTTTTTAAAGTTTTGAAGTAAACTCATAATGGAACCAGGGATTCAGTGATCAATAAGATTTTCAACATGCTCCATGTCACACTTGACTAAAGGCAACTCCAGCAAACATGAGTTGGGCACTTATACTGTGCTAGGTGCTAAAGGGATACAGAATGAACACCAGACCTCATCTTCAGGAAGTTCAAAAACTGGTCAGGGAAGTAGAAGTGCAAGCAAGTATAATGCAAAGAAGTCATGCATGAGTGCTATAGGGAAAGAACCAGCTAAGTGCTGTGGGAATCCAGGAGCACAAAGGAATTAGCAATTAAATTTCCAAGGCTGGCAGAAAGAAGTCTTTTGGAAGAATGTGCATTCATTTGCTCACTCATTAAACATTTATTGAGCATAAATAATGAGCCAGGCCTATATTAGGCACTGACTGTATACAGAGATGTATAAAATATAGCTCTTGCCCTTCAAGATCTCACAGTCTTTCCTTGCATTCTCTCAGTGAATATTTTGCTTGGCCTTAGAGAATATAATGACCAATCAGAAGTAGAGAATTCATGGAGTTTATAATCTGGAAGGCTCCATTGACAGGTAAAAGGACAGTCATGATACTGTGAGATAATCATAATAGCTAACCAACATTTGTATGTTTAAATAAATTAACCCATTTAATTCTCATAATGACCAGCTGAGAAAGGCACTATTTAAAGCTCCATTTTAGAAAGCGGAAAACAGTTACAGAAAGAGTATGTACCCGATCCAAAATTAAATATCCAAGAAAATGAAAAGCTAAAATTTGAACCCAGGAAATCTGGTGCCAGGACCTGTGCTCTAGCCAAAATGATATCACCAATCCAAGTTCTGTGATGAGGTCTCTGGTGCTCAGACATGAGAACTAATCTAGAAATGGAAGGGGTGCCAAATTAATTTAAGCACATAAATGTTGGTTAGCTATTATTATTATCTCACAGTATCATGATTATCCTTTTACCTGAAAGAATAACATCCACGTTGACACTTGTTAATGACACAGAGAAAAATACTTTTTGAAAGGTATGTATGGGGGGCTCATGTGGGATCCCTGCTGCATTTGAGCCAACATGACAAAAGGATGAGTAGAATCTGGACTTACATAAAGAGAGAATGACATTGCAAGCTGAGGGGCACCCTAGGCAAGGCAAAGAAGCTGGTTTGACAATTTTCTCCTTGTTGGTAAAGCCCTTATAGTCGCTATCCAAATGGAAAATAACTGAAATTGATTGATGTGGAAACTCCTGAGAGGGCAGATCTTTCTAAAGGAAATTGAAAGATATGTCAATAGTGTTTGACTTTTAAACACCTCAATTTGCTCATCAAGATTTCAGAATCACTTAGAGCCCAAAGACCATTGTTTGTAACATTTTTTAACTGCAGAAGGGTCTAGCCACAAAAAGTTTCCTTAAAAAAATTGTTTTTCAGATGTAGATGTACAAAATAGTATCTAATATTTATTAAGCTTTTATTCTATATTTGGCTTGGTGCTATATACTTGACATGAATTATTTTATGTAATATTTCACTTATAAAATAATTCGTGTCAAGTATATAGCACCAAGCCAAATACAGAATAAATTTTATATACATTTTCAAATTTTTTATGAATGAGGAAAATGAAACAGAAAGTTTAAGTCATTTGCCCAAAGCCACAGAATTAAAGAGCTGGAAAGGAGACTAACTCAGATATCAAGCCCATGCTCTTAACTATTATGCTGTATGTAGCTGAGAGCCACAGAAAGCTTGTAACCAAAGGTTTATATTGCCCTGATGAATAGAAACTGCCTTATTTATTCTTTTTTTGAAATATAGCTTAGCGTAGAAGGAAGAGAAGGAGGAGACCTTGATTTGAGCCCCATCTCTATAACTTTCCACTCTTGGGCAAGCATTTCTCCTCTTTAAGCCTCTGCATCTTACCTTTAAATTGAAAGGATTTGACTACGTGGTGTTTGAAGTCCCTTCTGGCTATAAAGATCTGTTTTTGTTTTTTTTTAAAAAAAAAGGCACGCATACCGTTAATTATTCCTACATTTTAAAAAAAGAGAATTTTAAATATGGATGGGATAAGTTGAAAATTTAAAGAATTCAAATTTAGTAAGATTTTTAGGAAATGTTGGCTAAAATCATCTGAGGAATCAACATGACATTTTCAATATGCTGAATTATTTGCTGCACCTATGTGAGGCTGAACATCCACCATATTTTTCACTCATAACTCTGAGGGCTAGTGACACAGTTCATTTCCTCATTTCAAAAAGATTGATTTCATCCCTGAGAAAAGGTACGCATGAGCTGGAAAAAATGAATGTTTATGGGAACCAGGAGCATCCGTTCTCATTCTATTAAAGCCTCAGCTTATGTTCCACTTAGGTCTTGCTTACTAAATTCAGGGTTGCTCAGTTTTTCATCTAAGATACCATGTGTTCATGAAAAGGAGCAAGCTGTTTCTTTTAATCTAAGAGCCAAATGTAAAGATTCCTCAAGTGTCAGTTTTAATTTTAGTGTACATGATCTTAAAACTCACGGACTGTGACCCCTTACAGTGTGCCTCTAAGAGCTCTTAGCCATTCAAGTCTACAATCATAGGAATAACCACATAACAAGAAAAGTGACTCCCTCTAAAGAGTGACTCCTTGGCTCAGAGATTACTCTAGGGGCCACTTCCCACTGTCCTCTGCAAACCCACTTCCAGTATTCTGCAACGCCACTAATCAGTCTTCTGTGTTTCATTTGTATGCATGTCTCATTGAGCCCAAATCCCCTTTCAGTGGGCTCAAATGAAATGAAATCTGATCAAGCCCTTTCCTGAGATGCAGCTTCTGTTTACAGCTGCTTTGGTACCTTGAACTGCAACCAAGAACCACCACCTGCTCAACTCATGGCCCATATCAACCTTCAAGAAGGAAGTAGAAAAAAGGCAGATGAAAAACTGATTATCTTAAGAAAAAGAAATGCCTGCCAAGTTATGTGGAACAAAATATATTAATCTTACATTTATGGATCACTTTCCCAGACATGATTTTTTTTTTATTTTTTAATTTTCAGAATTAGGTGAGTCCTCTTAGCCTAATTTTAAAATAAGAAAGCTGATAACTAAGAGGTATGATAAGGTCTCATTGTTTTGTGGAGACCATTTAATTCCTGTGGCTACAGACCAAGATCTCAGGCACAGCTTTGAGCAAGCACAACCAATGGGATTTAAGATCTTCCACCCAAAAATTCATACCAAAATTTGATACAATTTGTTTATTGGATTAAAGTCCACTTGATTTTAATTATTTAACAAATATTTCTCGGCTACCTACTTTTCCTTTTCTCAAGGAGCACATATACCAAGTCTCTCTTTCTGTCTACTATACTATACTTGGAAATTAATGAAAGCTCAATGGTGAATAATAATTGCCCCTCCCTAGCCCCAAAGTTGACCTGGTACAAATTGGTATTAACACCATTGATAGAGACACTTTGAGGATATCTACCAGAATACAATCCTAATAACCCTTCAAATATGATGACTACAATGTAAAGCATGCTCCCTGGCGTTTTGCCAAATACATCCTGCAGAACCATAAAAGGAAAGCCTTGGCTCAGGAAAGGTTTCACAACTCTGAGGAAAGAATCTTGAAAGGAGGCTAACATGGTTTGGATCTATGTCCCCACCAAGTCTCCTGTAGAATTCTAATCCCAGTGTTATAGGTGGGGCCTGGTGAGAGGTGATTGGATCATGTGGGCAGAGTTCTTGTGAATGGGTTAGCACCATCCCCTGGGTGCTGTTCCTGTGAGAGTAAGATATCATAAGATCTGGTTGTTTAAAAGTGTGTAGCACCTCTCTGCTCTCTCACCTTCTGTGAAGATGTCTCTGGCCATGTGAAAATGCCTGCTCCTGCCTTGCCTTCCACCATGAGTAAAACTCCCTGAGGCCTCCCCAGAAGCAGATGCTGCCATGCTTCCTATATAGCCTGCAGAACCATGAGCCAATTAAGCCTCTTTTCTTTATAAATTACCCAGTCTCAGGTATTACTTTATAGCAGTATGAGGCTAACTTTTGCATAGACAGAGGGAAAGAAGGAAAATTGGGAGGAATAAGCACGATCTAGGTGAGGCTGGTGCACAAATGGATTTCAGTAGAGCAGCCAGTAATATTAATAGTGATAATAACATAGTTATTCATTGAGCGCTTACTGTGTTCCAGGATCTAAACTTTGTGTGTATTCATTTATTTGATCCTCATAGCAGCCCAATGGGAAAAGTGTCAATGATTTTTTTTAATTTAGGAATGAGGAAACTAAGGCACACAGAGAGCTCAAATAAGTAGGACTATATAGAAAGTATCACTGGCTCCAAAAGTTTTGTATTGTGTACACACAATTAGAAATATAGAAAGAACTAGTTAGCCACATCTACTCTATCTATTATTTGTAGAAAACAGGTAATGGAAATAATAGAACTCGTTTATAATTTTTTCATATTATACTTTTACCAACATTCATCATATTAAGAGCTGAAAATACCTATTTTAACAAGCTTAGGAGTTCAAGACAAGACTGGGCAACATAGCAAACCCCATCTCTACAGAAAAATACAAGAATTAGCCAGGTGTAGTGGTGGCCCTCCAGTGATCCCAGCTACATGGGATGCTGAGGTGAGAGAATCACTTGAGCCCAGGAAGCGGGGTTGCAATGAACTGAGATCACGCCACTGCACTCCAATCTGGGTGACAGAGTGAGACCTTGTCTCAAAAAAAAGAAAAAGAAAAAGAAAGAAAGAAAAACTACTGGAAATTCTATTTCAAGCAAATCTGGGAAGAGAGTGGCCAGAAGTTTTTTCTCTAAACTTTACCAATATAGTGGGGTTTTTTTTTGCACACACTGGTTATAGTAAACTTCTTCTTTGCAAATGCTGGTTCCCATGAAAAACAACTTGATACCAACTAGATTCTTGTTGGAACCATTATTCTCATAACAGTTAGCCAGGAAAGATAAAAATCAATAGAAGAAAGATGAGTAGATGAATGAGTTATAGCCTATATAATGGCAATTGCCAGAGTATAGTGAGAGGGGTTGGAAAATATCACCTTGCTATATAAAAAGAGACCCTGCATAGGATCTTATGGGATGTAGTCGAATTATGGTTGCACTGTTTGCCCTTAATGGAAATATCTTCATTTGACTAAGTCAGCCATCAGGTTTAATCATACAGGATATTGAAGTATATTAGATATTAATGATTAAATAAGATCAGCGAACTATAGTCAGCCATCTTATTAACGATTGTATTTAATAATGTGTAGAAGATAATGAGAAAAGCAAACAACAAAGGGATCAGAATGGTAAACAACTTAAGTCAACACAATTCCTAATACACACACTCTATCAATGCAGATAGCAGTGGGCTACTGTGTGCTTCATTTAATTGAATCAGTAGAGACACATGGACCACAGATTATTATAACCCATCTTATTGCTTGTTTCTAACTTTTCAGTGGGAGATAATTCATTATTGAAAGGTAAGCACTTTGTTTTCCTGAACTCCCATTTCAATGCAAAGCATGGATGTAATTTGTTCTGAGTTACATTTCTCTAAAATTAAAAGGCATAAATCATATTTCTACATTCCACAACCAATCTGCCAAACACATCCAACTAGGAAAGACTGAAGGGTAAATGGCATGTTTTAGAATGACTGGAATCAACAGGAATCTATGAAAATTCTTATCATGAAATAAATAAAATTCTCAAATTAGCTAGCTGCTCTTTATGATCATACCTATTTTAAGTGCTTTTAAAGTGCTCTCTTATTGATTTATATATCACCAAGAAGTGGCTAATAAAACTAAAAGACTAGTCTGAACATTTTAGCGCCAAGAAATACAAACCTATGTATCTCATAAGGTGTGAGCCTTTTAAAAGGTTGACACTTTTATTCTCCACCCTGCCCTGTGATTTTCTGATCAAGACAAAAAAGGGGAAGAGAGGGAACAGTGTAAAACACCAGCGGAAATAAATGGTGGGCATTATGGTGCCTCTGCACAAATTATGCTCTTAGTGATAACTCATAATTTGAATAGTACTTTTTAAAGTGAAATGTGCTTTCACTTTTATTACTCTGTTTTTGCCTCACAAGTAAGTAAAGCAGGTACATTATTCTTTCCATTATAGAGGTAAAGAAACAATTTTGGGAAGTTTCAATGACACGTGCTCTAGTAGGAAGTCAGACCTTGAACTGCAGTTGTCTTGAGTCCAGTATCTTTTCTACCACACTCTGCCGCTTTTCCCATATCCTATAACTCCTTTTAGAACAAATTGCCATTTTGGTAAATGGTAGAAGCTTGGTAACAACTTGAACTACACTTGGCACTCTGATAAATGGCCCAGGCACTTAATTGGGATGCTTGCCAAGGAATAGAGTTAGTGCAGTGCATTTCCAATGGCTCTAAACAGCAGATGAATTGCACATCAATTTATTTAAACAGCAAGAAGGCGAGTTTATTCATGGCCATTACCAGGTGCAGATTGATGCCTGCTAGCATAGATTTCCCACTGTGAAGCCCTTTAGTCACTCCATGCGGCTTCCCCACTCCATTATGCCTGTTAAATGAATCAATCTTACCTTAATATCATTCTTAAATATTTAATGCCAAGTTACAATGCTGCCTTTTAAAATCGGTTGGTAAAATAAAAGCAAAAATTGTTCAGCAGGATACACCCCACCTTACCAACCTCCACTCTTCCATATGATTACTTACTAGGGTGAGCTGTTTGCCCCCGGGGGTGGGCCAATTAAAAGGATTTATTTGCTTGTGTAACAATCTAGGCTGCAGCAAAAGGAACTGCAGTTTCAAAAAAGAGTAAGCAAGGCTTACTTTGCTGGTTGATTCCCTATTTGTTGTAATGCAGAGCTTGACCCAGAAAATTATTTCCAATACTTTATCAATGTGAGCTCCTTTAGAGGAATTGTACTGGTCACCACGTGGGAGAAAGCGAGCCATCCCTTTCTGAAAAGAACTTTCAGTCTTGCTTCTGGGCAATGTTGATATGCAAATAGTTAAATCGCTGAATTTTTCAATAGCCAGTGCACTTAAGCCAAATAATTCAGATCAAGTCTGTTGTTTTTAAAAATTGATATGTGATTCTACACCCAGATATGACTACTCTTTTATCTTATTTTATGCTTTGTATCTGGCATTTGAATGTATGTTTTACAAAGCCTTTCACTTCTGTGTGTTCATTTGTTGAGATAGAACAGTTCTAGCTCACAACCTTACCTGTTTCTTTCCAGTCCTCTCTTTCTGATTAGTCTCACTTCACTATTGTTTCTTTTGCTTATGTATCAAGGTTAGTGTAGAAGAAGGAGACCTTGATGTAAATAAAATATGGGGTTTTTCCCAGCTTCATGGTTTTGCTAAAGATCTCAGTTATGGAAATGTGATGTATCTTTTCTCAAACTTTTTTCCCAAGCTTCATATTAATCAACTAATTAATTGATTCCAAGACAATCAAGCACCTTTTGGTTAAGAAAAAAAATTAAAACTCAATTCAACCTTTTAAGAAAAAAAAATATATATATATACACACACACACAATATTGAAGTAAAATTATCCAAAAAGTAAAATTTATACCCTCAACAGTAAGTAGTAAATTGGATATCATTAAAATCTGCATATATTAAGACCCAACAATGCTAAATATTGGGGATGTTATGGGAGAAGAGGAAGTGTTATAAAATATTTGGCTAAGAGTGTTTCACTGAAAATCAGGAAATCTGGCTTCTAGTCCTGGCCCTGCCGCTAACTATCTGCCTGACTCCAGGTAATTTGCTAAGCCAGGTTATTGTACAGCTACCACCTACCTGTAAAGTAAGGGGTTAAGCTAGGACCCTGCTGCTTCAAGTGTGGTCAGCCTGGATCCTGTTAGAAATGCAGAAATGTGACCTCAACCCGACCCACTGTATCAGACTTTGTGCGGTAACAAGATCCACAGGTGATTCGAGAAATGACGAAATCTGATTCTAATGAGCCTGTGTGGACTTAGATTGAAAGCCACCTGCTGTGTGGGAGTGGCTTGTCTGGGGCTGTTCAGATTCAGGAAACTTCTCAAGGAAATACTGCTTCATAATAGTTTCTCAATCCAATCGTGCTGCCTTCAATTTGGAGACATGAAGATGGCATCAAAGTTGTTGTCTGCACAGTCTCTGACTTGAAGACAGCGATTCCCCTTTGCAGGCTCAGTCCAGGCAGAGCTCTGGGCACCCAGTACAGGAAGTTCCCTTCTGCTCTCTTGCCACCTGTTCAGCCCCCGGGGAGAATGGGCTTCCCCTGACACACGGAGAAGTTCACACGGAATCATTTGTAAAGTACAAAATTTCAAGATGTCATGTCAAATACCTTTCAATAAATAAGATGGCAAAACTCAACGGAAAGAGAAGGGGAGTTTAAAACCTCACACACAGAAAGAGATTGCAGATTTATTACCCAGAGGTATTGAAGGACTTCAGGACATACCACCCCAGGATATGTTGTTTTGGCACATAGGTGATCTGAGAGACCAAAATAGATGCGCCTTTATCAACTAAGATGGTCCCTAAGGTTAAACAAACAAAGTTACTTAACAGATCAAAGGCATAGGGCCCAGGTGGCCTGGCAAATTTTTAAATTCCTAGGGCTACAAGAAAAATCACGCTGTTAATACAACCCAGACCACTACAGCTCTGATTGGACAGAGGACTGGCCTTCTAAACTTTCTCTTTTTTTTTGAGACTGAGTATCACCAGGTCGCCCAGGCTGGAGTGCAATGGTGCGATCTCAGCTCACTGCAACCTCTGCTTCCCAGGTTCAAGCAATTCTCTGCCGCAGCCTCCCAAGTAGCTGGGATTACAGGTGCCTGCCACCACACCTAATTCTGGCATTTTTAGTAGAGATGGGGTTTCACCATGTTGGCCAGGCTGGTCTTGAACTCCTGACCTCGTGATCCACCTGCCTCAGCCTCCCAAAGTGTTGGATTACAGGCGTGATCCACTGTGCCCTGCCCAAATATTCTCTTACTGCAGACCTTAAGCCAGTTTCAGCCAGCTTGTAGAGGCTGTGCACAAACTGTCTTTGTTTCCCATAGTTCACCTTTTAACATAAAGAGCCAAATTTCACCCCACTTTAATGCTAAAACCCTGCAAAAAAATGAACACGGGATGTATGTTACATGTATGTTTATCCTCGTGCATGCACTCAGCTCCCCTTATAAATACGTATAGCTTTTCCCCAAAACCTCCTGAATATGTATGACTCTGCTGTGTAATGCAGACCCTGTGAGGCATAAAATCCAACCTGCTCTTCGCCTCTTTGGAGACAGAGCACCTTTAGCACACACCTGAGACTGTCTCTTGTCGGCTTGCGAATTGAAATTTCCAATAAAGTTCAGCTTCCTACTATTTCACCATCCAGGTGGTCTCTTGAATAACGGGTATATTATTTTGAGCTGAAGGCATTTGCAAAACAGCAAATTCAGAGAGAGGCTTTCTCTGAATTCCCCTTATCTGCCTAAGGTCAGATGCTTCAAAAAGAACACAATTGTACTCAATCTCCTCCCCAGGAGTTTCATCAACCAGGTAAAATTGACCTTTATGGCAGGGCGCGGTGGCTCACACCTGTAATCCCAGCACTTTGGGAGGCCGAGGCGGGCGGATCACGAGGTCAGGAGATCGAGACCTTCCTGGCTAACAAGGTGAAACCCCATCTCTACTAAAAATACAAAAAAATTAGCCGGGCGTGGTGGTGGGTGCCTGTGGTCCCAGCTACTCGAGAGGCTGCGGCAGGAGAATGGGGTGAACCTAGGAG
This sequence comes from Pongo abelii, assembly GCF_028885655.2. Taxonomy (NCBI): domain Eukaryota; kingdom Metazoa; phylum Chordata; class Mammalia; order Primates; family Hominidae; genus Pongo; species Pongo abelii. The sequence continues at coordinate 103,543,926 of NC_071994.2, forward strand.
GTCGAGCTTGTAGTGAGCTGAGACCGCACCACTGCACTCCAGCCTGGGCAACAGAGCAAGACTCCATCTCAAAAAAAAAAAAAAAAAATTGACCCTTATCATAGTAGAGGAGACTAAATTTGGCACCACAGCCAGACAAACCTTGTCATAAACTATCGTATCTCCCATGTATTCTTCTCAGGGCTCATTCATCTTTCCTAAAAATCATTTACTGGCCAGGCGCGGTAGCTCACGCCTGTAATCCCAGCACTTTGGGAGGCTGAGGCAGGCGGATCATAAGGTCAGGGGATCGAGACCATCCTAGCTAACACGGTGAAAGCCCATCTCCACTAAAAATACAAAAAATTAGCTGGGCGTGATGGCGAGCACCTGTAGTCCAGGCTACTTGGAAGGCTGAGGCAGAAGAATGACGTGAACCCAGGTGGCAGAGCTTGCAGTGAGCCAAGATCACGCCACTGCACTCCAGCCTGGGTGACAGAGCAGGACTCAGTCTCAAAAAAAAAAAAAAAAATTATTTACTCTCCCCCAAGTGGCCTACACTCCTTCCCCTTCTTCTGTTAAGACAAAATATAAGCCAATGGGGTTCAGAACATACTAGTCACAACTTATGATACCTTTGCATTTGAGAAAACAGCAGAAGGAAGGTCACTCTCACCTTCCCCTCACCCCTTCCCCCTGAAGCAGATCATAAGACCCTCATTCCAGAGATGCCCTCTGTATACCCAGAGGAAAGAAATAGCTTCATCTCTGAAGACAGGGGTACATACAGAAGATCCTGAACAAACAGGTCTTACTAAGCTCCCTCTCATTTATCACCATTAGGTTGTGTCCCCTTTGTCCAACAGTACTTCTCCACAACCATCCACATCTTCATCAAATTTAGCATGAAAATACACAGGTTTCCCTGTTTCTTTGGATCTTCATTTCTGAAGGCTCACTTGTTCTGTAAAACTTACACTAAATAAATGTGTATGCTTTTCTCTTATTAATCTTTCTTTTGTTATAGGTGTCTCTGCCATGAACCTTGCAATAAGTGAGAGAAGGTATTACTTTTTCTCTCCTGCAGCTCTCATGTCTCCCCATATTTTTTGATACTCGCTTTTTTTCATGATGCCCCATGTATGTAATATTAAAAATTAATAAAATTGTATACCTTATCCCCTATTAATCTGCCTGTTGTTCATTTATTTTATAGACCCAGCTGTTGAACTATGAGGACATAAGAAAAGTCTTTCCCCCTCTAGAGTTCAAATAAGGAAACATTAACAGGGAGAATGCAAGCAAACCTAAAATTCAGAATATAATTACTTTGACTGACATAATGGGAAGGTCAACATGACTTCCCAGAAAATGACATGCAGGAAAACAGGCAATTTGTAAAAGAGCAATGATCTGAAAGTGGAATTTGTTTCTTAGAATTATTTTTATGCATTCTTTCCCAACAGCCCCAAGTTTAAGAATTCATCCAAAAAGTATGTGTTAAAATACCCTACTAGGATGATTTCAACTTGTTTTTGCTCCCTTTTTAGGCAGATTTTGTTCCACTTGCTTATTCAGGCATTGTGTGAGCAATTTCTTCTGTTGTTTTGATAGAATCCAATGTTCCTCACTCTTCAGGATGTGCCAAGGCAAAGCATGCTTTTTGTCTTTGCTGCCTTTCTAATTCAAATGTTGTTGCTTTACACTGGTTGCTAATGAATCTCCTGATTATGATTCTGCCTATGTATGGCCCCTTAAATCTCACTGGGAACCATTTTCTATACCCTTAGTTTGCAAATATCCAGGTACCTATACTCAAGGAGTGGGGTTTTCTTTGTTTTGTTTTCTGGGTGAAACAGATAGAAAAATAATTTACCTATTATTTTTCCTCCATTCTCTGGCACGAATTCGGTATTCATAAACTCAGGTCAATAGCCTGCATTGAAGTGGCTTTCCATTGCTCAGAGATCTGCGTTTGTATTTTAGAAAGAGTAGGAGACACTTCATAAAAGACAACTTTAAGTCAATATCTTACATGTCACAAACAAAAGATTATTCGTTAGTCACAATGTGAATATTTTTAATGCCTGCTGGGAATGAGACTATCTTAAAGCTGATGAGCTCCTGGATGGAAAACAGAATTTGCAGGTTATCTGACTTTGAATTCACCCTGAAAGATAACAATACTAAATAAAACTTTATAGCTATGAAGACTGAGGCTCAGCAGTTAAATAGTTTTGCAACCACAGACATTTAGGAACTTAGATGTCCTCTAGTCCAGTTATCTGTTTCTACATATACAGAAACAAATACAGGGAGGTAAAGCAATTTGGGCTGTCATGCAAATAGTTTTTCATCTGTTTGGGTACAGTGCTTTCTCTGGCTTCTGAACAACTATTATGCATGTTATCTGTACCTCTGCAATTTAATCACAGCCTCAGCTTTGTGACACTGTGACACTTTTTATTTATGAATTGTGTTGAAGAGACTCTAAAATGGCCCCCAGTGATCCTGCCTCATGTGCCTGGACAATTTCCTCCCCTTGAATGTAAGTGGGACCTATGACTTCTTTCTAACCAATAGGATGCGGCAAAAATAATGGAAGATCATTTCATAATTTCATTACGTAAGATGATTCTCACATCTGTTTAGTTCAAGCAAACTATTAAAACATGAAAATAGATGCATCGTTCACATATGACTTACATGCAGGAAATTATTAGCTATTGGGTTTTTTTTGAGACAGAGCCTCACTCTGTCACCCAGGCTAGAGTGCAGTGGCACAATCTTAGCTCACTGTAACTGTCACCTCCCAGGTTCAAGCGATTCTCATGTCTCAGCCTCTCAAGTAGCTGGGATTACAAGCGTACACCAACATGCCTAGCTAATTTTTGTATATTTAGTAGGAACGGGGTTTCAACATGTTGGCCAGGCTGATCTAGATCTCCTGGCCTGAAGAGATCTGCCCACCTCAGCCTCCCAAAGTGCTGGGATTACATCCATGAGCCATTGCATCCGGCCAGCTATTGTAAAAACATAACTAAGTCTTTGAAAATATTTAGGTTATTACAATTATTATTCTACTTTACTGTATATGTTTAAAATTACTTAAGAAATGGAAACAGGTTAACCAAAGTGAGAAATATTATTGGAATAACACCATGCCAATATCAAATAGCATTATTAAAATATATTTTGGTGTTAATATAAAAATAAAATAGGGACAGACTTTAAGCCCACAAACATGATGAAATATTTCTTATTTTTAGGATTTTATATATGAGAATCTTAAAATTATTTTTATGAATCCAAAGGAATAGAGAAAATTTCTTATTAGAATCTCATTTTTGTGTGATTTTCTAAAACATTACCATCTTCCAAGGTATATATGACATCATGGCCCCAGGAATAAACTAGCCTCATCTGGGTTGGTTGGTTTGTTTGTTCCCAACCACCACCTCTGCCACGTGGGCTTTGTCACAAGTTGTAAAAATTAATTTTACTTATAAGTTATCTTTATTCTAATGTTGGGTGACAAACTGCTGACTTGTTAGATACTTAGATTTAAACTATAACAAAGCAACTGGTGCTTTTATGAGTGGAACTGAAAGTGATCTGGAGCACCTATGGTGACCAGGCATCCTGGGAATTTACGAGCCTGATCTGTGGAGGGTATTTGAGTTTTCCCTGCCCTATCTGCCGTGGCTGCTCCATAACCAAGTATCGAACCAAGATAAATGAACTTTGCACATTTCAATTTTTGACTCTTAAAAGTTAATTGGGAATAAGAAGTTCTTAAATGTTGGAATCAGAATCTTAGAACTGAAGAGGACCTTGGAGGTTAACCAATTTGACTTCCTCACTTCACAAATGAGTCAACTGAGCAATTCCTTTGCCAAGTAGATGTGATTAATTCTATCTTAGAGAAAAATATGTCCAGAGAAGTGATCTGTTCAGGATTGAAAAGCTAATGTGTCAGGAAACCATGACATCAGTTCGAATCTGTCTGACTCTAAAATTTGATTATCTCCCATGACACCATCCTGCCTTTCATAAAATCCCTCAGAAGCAAGAATATGGTTTATAGAGATCCAGGAACAGACAGCTTTAGAAGAGAGACAAAGAAAACCCTGAAACAGTATAAGATGAGCCTTCACAGAGCAGGTAGGGAAAGGCGTTGTCAAAGTACCGCTTTCAAAATGTTAACTCTCATTCACATATTTGGTGAATGTGTCAAAGATTTGTTTAATGCATCAGAGACGGGACCAGCAGGATGGTAAAGTTGGTTCAAAGAGCATTTGCAGAACCGAGGTTTATACAGGCATTCAGGAAGGCGATGACGGGCTGGGTGCGTGGCTCACACCTGTAATCCCAGCACTTTGGTAGGCTGAGGCGGGCAGATCACTTGAGGTCAGGAGTTTGAGAACAGCCTGGCCAATATGGCAAACCCCTCCTCTACTAAAAATACCAAAAAAAAAAAAAAATTAGCTGGACATGGTGCATACCTGTAGTCTCAGCTACTTGGGAGGCTGAGGCAGGAGAATTGATTGAGCCCAAGAGGCAGAGGCTGCAGTGAGCCGAGGTTGCACCACTGCACTCCAGCCTGGAGTGCAAAAAAAAAAAAAAAAAAGAAGGTAGTGATGAAATAGGTTTGATAAATTTGGCTTTTATTATAAAAACTGGTTAATGACCTATAGGCAATAAAATCACAATCTTGGGGTTTAGGTTTTTCTACTGAGAGAATACATTTACATCTCTATTGATAAAAATAATTTATAATTTATCAGTCTTCTTACTATGCAGAATTCAAGCCCTAATCAATAGTAAATAGTATATCAAAGTTTCATTTCTCTAGAGAAATCTATTCTCTTGGGGTAGTTGCCTAGTAGCTATCTTGCAACTATGTATTTAAAGTTATATTCCTTGACCAGTTCTTGAAGTCCTTAGTTTTTGGTGCCAATTGGGTATGGAGCAAAGTATACTAATAATTGACCATGCTGGGGGGCGGAGTTGGCCTTCTTTTATAAAAGCTAAGAAGCAAAGAAAAAATGTGAGCATAAACAGAATATCATGCCACCTTATCTCAGAGATGACCCACAGAAGTAACCTCAGGCAAGGCTATAAATTTACTCCAAAAGTAACTTCGTGTGCAATGGAACACAGACAGTTGGACACTAGCACCTGATATAAAGGAGTTCTGGACATCCCAGTCCTATTCTCAGGAAAAAATGGTCTTTTCATTCAATTTCTGTCTTGCTTCTTGCCTCAAAATCTGTTCTTGTATTTCACTGTCTCCAAGTTTTTTACCTAACCTGGAATTCCTAACTGAGCACCTTGGATCTGTTGCCAGGTTTGTCACGAACAGCTTAAAATCATGACACTTGAATGAATAGAAAATCATCTTTTCCTTTTACCTTGGCTGAAACAAGGTTGGAACTTTTCAGTGAAACATATACTGTAAAGTAAAAGAAAATCCACAACATCATATCAAAGAATATTTAGAAAGCATAGTCAATTTCTGGTGTGGCTTTAAATAACTTAAGCTCATTAAGAATCCTTCCATATTATTGGGGGATTCTGCTCAAGGGAATTAAAGTATTTTTTTTTTCTTTTCCTCATATATAACTGGGGAACCATGTCTGGAAAAAATAAAACCAATCACCTTTTATTCAACCTTATCCTTCCCCTTTTCCCACTTCTTTTTCCACCTCCTATCTTTGCTCTAGTATGAAGCTTCAAAGAGGCTCCAGTGACCGTTCACCTCTCTTCCTCCCATTCGAAAGTTAATGTGTTCAAATGAAGCCAGTAGATTAATTACTCTCATTTTTGTCCCTGCTGTGTCTTAGAGGGGGAAAAAAAAGTAAAGGCAAAGTCCAGGCATTTAACTGCCTACTCAACTTCTATTCTAAAACTAACTTAACTCTGTCTACTGGCAGAATTGAATCCAATGACAGTAATTGCTTCTGAAAAGCAAAAGACAGTCAGAAGTCTATTTTAACTTCTGCTTGATTCCTTATTATCAATGAATGTGACTTCCTGTATGCCAGCTTGGAAATATAAATACCTGTTTCTAAAAGTATAGCATATAATGGCTGAGAAGGTTGAGAAATTGAGATCACTGATCAAGATCCATTAGCGCCCTAGTACACCCTGAACATTGATTGGCAGTAAATACAGTAGCAAGCATGAAACTTGATAGAATGGGACACAGGCCAACCACAGGCAGTCATACAAAACCTAATTTGCGGGCAGTATAAGAGACAAGGGACAAATTTAGGTTCCCAGCCTGGCACACACAATGTAAAAGATCCAAATACGGTCTTTTCCCCTAGAAATTTTTTTTTTCTTAGGAGAAGATGAACTCACCCTAGAGACTGCATCCAATTTTATCTGTGTATAGATATTAGTTTAATTCAAAGTGGTCTCCCCGTCCCTTTAATAAAATTAAATGAGAAATATGACAAGTCATGTAAAAAGGGCTAATAAGTTTACAAGATCTTCCTTCTGAAGTGGCAATTTTAAATTAATTTTTTAGTGAGCTTTATACTTTAATAAAAATTGATACTTTATTTTAAAGGAAATAGAGCCTCCTGCTCTGTTTATGCTTAATTTAGAATATCTGCAAAATACAGTATATTTTTTTTGAAATCTTCTTGGGGAAATGATTCTTATTCTTAACTTATCTCTGTTGCTACATTGACCAATGCTCTGCCCCTTCCCTGGTATTTTATCCAGTAAATGTTCTCTTGCAAGGGAAGTTTTTCCAGCTGGAAAATATTCAGAGATTTTCTGATCTAAGGTTACTGTTGTTTGGTTCTTCCCACACTAATATCCTTAGTGAGTCCTAGACTTTATACTCCTCTCAAAATCTTGCCTTTTTAAAAAAAACCTTTTAAGCTCTGAAGTTTTTAAGCTCTAAGTTAATTCACTAAGTTAATGAAATTGCAGACTCCCCATTTTCTAATTTCTTTTCCAACTGCAGGCAGATCTGCTTCTCCTTTTAATGGTGTTCTGTTTTTCTGTAAGTTTATCTTTCCTTTTTATGCAGTTTCAGATGAAGGTTTGTTTGCTTTTTAACTTCAACTTGCCCTACGAAGAGCAACAGTTTTCACTAGCCCTGAGTGCCTTCTTGTTTTTCTTTATCTTTCCCATAATTCTTGTATATGTTGCTTAAAATTTGGTATCAAATGCCACAAAGTGACTCCGCAGACTTTAAATAGAAGGAAGATTATATTTAAAAGTTTGGGGTATCTCATAGAATTGAGGGAATGCTTAAGCAGTCAAGACTCTGTAAGTTAAGGAATGAAGGCAGCTGGGGATATTGAAGCACCTGGAGTTTATGGACTTTCAATGATCATCTTTTCAGATCAAATAGAAAAATGAGTTAGAATGCAACTGAAAAATAAACAGATACAAAGATAGAGGAAACAGGCTATAGATACAATATACAATATAATCCCAGTTTTGAAAAAGAAATAAGGTATAGTATTATCATAATGGATCACATATTAGAATAATGATTTTCTTCATTGTATTTGTCTATTCTCAAATTAACATGTATTACTCGTGTGATTTTCGAAGTTTGAAAGTAAAACATATCTCTATTGTGGAGTTATAAATAAATGACCTCTGTGAACACATCATTTATCAGAACCATCCATTAGTGTTTATTAACTTCTGGCTGGTGGCCCAACACATTCCTCTGCAATGTGTTGCCCCTCCGCAGTTTTTGCATTGTGTGGGATTTGAATAAACTTCAATACCCCAGAGAAGGTCCAATCTTTTCTCTCTGCCTCTCTAAACTGTTGCAGGAAGAGCTGGCTCTTCCAGCTCTCTATTTCCTTCTGTTTTTCTGCTACCCTTTTCATGCAGTTCCCTCTGGAACTCAGTTCTAGAAGATCTCATTCTTTGTCTAACATCATTTTGTTGGATCTTGAAGACTGTGGGTGTTATTACCTTTCATGGGACAGGAAAGGGAATTATGACTGCCTCCACAGGAAAATAAAATTTTGCAGTGGGTAATATTGATTACAGAACAGCATAAAGAAGAAACAACACCATGTTTTCAGTGTAATTCAAATATAATGTGAGACATAAGAGATTCTCAATCCATACTACCAGAAAAAGCAGAATATAAACATATATATAAGAAGATTCCATTTGTAAAAATATGCCTATATTACTATCTTTAATTTGGATCACCACAAATAAATTTTTCTTTTTGCTAATCAGTGTTTCCTAGTTGTTGTTTTTTCCCCTTAAATAAACGTGTGTGACTTATTTTAAACATTAAAAAGGTAAAATGATAACTGCAGGTGGGTTACATATTGGCAGGAAGAGACTACATACACATGAACACCCTGCTGTATCTTCCCAATTTGCCAGCCAAGATTTCAGAAACAGTGGAAGTGAGGTAGCTGCACAGAGCTGGAGCAAATGCAGCCCACCTCGGCCTGGCTTTTTCCTCACCCCTGACTCCCCTACAGGGTATGCAGCTGTCTGCAACACTCACTGGCCAGACAGAATCCTGACAGAGCTGGGAAAAAAAATTTAAAAGGTAAATGTTTGCTGCACCACTGCCATACTTGGTTTGACTCTGATCATTATGTTGCCTGTAGAATATGGTTCAGAAATCCTTTTCCCATAGTAGCACTGAAACTGAGATCCAGCCGCCCACTAGAGTTCATTGTGGTCATTTATAAATACATATAATATTTTTAAACTTACCGTTATCCTACTCAATCTATGTGTTCCATTAATCTCAGAGTAGGCACTACTCTACTATACTAGACAAGTAATACTGTACTAGACAAGGATGGGGCATAATGACTGTGGCATGTGCCCCTCCATAAAACTGTCTCTTGCCTTAGCTTTTGGAGGGCTTTAGACTGTGGGTAACCTTCACTATCCACAGTGGAAGCCCAGGATTTTCTTTATCTATCGTATTTCCTGACCTGACTCTTCTTTCTAGTGTTCCATCACCTTTAGTTTTCTTCCACTTTTTTAGGACACTCCAGCTGGGTTTTAAAATTCAGCATGCCCCTTGAAGACAGAACAGTCCTTTCCTCACCACATACAGAGCTGACAGTGCTCTGCTTTCGCCTGAGGATAGGTGGGATGGTACTGATTGTCTGCAGTTCAGAAGCAAAAGTATGGCTTCCTGTCCAATTCATGAAAAATGCCTTGAGCTAACTACTAGTGGTTAAAGAAACACTACCACAGGAACAACGCTCCTCCAGAGTGATGTCACCAACAGCGCGCTTACAGCTTCACCTTATATGTAAAAACAAATACCTATGCTTTTATGATTGTAGAGGAGAAAAAGTAATGTCTTTTTCTTATTCATTACAAGCTTCATGTCTAAGACTCCTACAACAAAAGATAGATTAACAAGAGAAAAGCATGCGAATTTGTTTAATCTAATTTTTATGTGACAGGAGATGTCAGAAATGACGGCCCAAAGAAATGAGGAAATCTGTGTGTTTTTATGGACAGTCACGCAGGAGTGTGATTAAAGGACAAAAGGGTATAATCTAATGGCAATAAAGTGGGATAAGTTTTATATCTAACGGCAATAAGTTGGGCTAAAATAAATAATCTATACGGCAGTAAACTATGGTATAATCTAACGGCAATAAACTGGGGTAAATTATATAATCTAATGGCAATAAACTGGGGTAAAATAAATTTAGCAAGGCCTGTTTATTCAGATTCCTCTTGGCATCCCTGAGGCATTCCTTCCTTCAGGGTATAAGGTAGGACACCTGTCACATGGGGGTCTTCAGGGGAGGAGGAAGGAAGCATTTTCGTCTGTTTCATGTTGCTGTACAGGAATACATGAGGCTGGGTAATTTCTAAAGAAAAGAGGTTTATTTGGCTCAAAGTTCTTCAGGTTGTACAAGAAGCATGGCACCAGCATCTGTGCAGCTTCTGGTGAGGTCATTTGTGCTGTATCTAACAACAGAGAAGGTCAAAGGGGAAGCAGCACACATGAAGAGAGCACAAACCCAAGAGGTGTCCAGGCTTTATAACAAACCAGTCTCTCAGGAACAAACCCATGTTCCTGAGTACCAATCCACTCTTGCAGGATTGAGAACTCACTACCAAGAAGGGCACCAAGTCACTCATGAGATATCCACTCTCATGACCCAAACATGCTCCACTAGGCCCCACTTCACTGGAGATCAGATTTCAACATGAGATTTAGTGAGGACAAACAAACCATATCCAAACCACAGCAAGAAGGGAGACCAGCAAGGTATCAGCAAGAGGCTGATCATCCCCGGTATTGTGACCTGCTCGGGGAAGAAAGGTAAAGGAAAGTAAGAGTAGCCTAAGACAAAATCATACCTTTGAAAGTGAACTTGATATAAACTCTGCTATTAACTGACACTCGTTATTTATAAATAAACTCATTAAATATAACGCTATCTTCATGGTGCTTGGAATGTACCCCTACCTCAGGAAATGAGCAGTGCTTCCTACACTGGATGCTGCAGGGACAGGAAGAAAAAAATGATACAATGATCTTTTCTCATGTACTCATCTGAAATATTGTGCTTTGCCTTATTTTTTTAAATTCCTGGGCTTCGGTAACTGTTACTATTAAACAGAAAGCCCCTCTTTCCTTGTTATTTCTCCTTCCCAGCACAGCAAGTTCTAATTCCCACCTCCCTTTCAGCATTCCAATTCTAGAATATTCTTCTACAGTTCCCTGCATTGACAGCTGTTTTTTCCTAGTTTCTGCATGCTCCTTTAGGTGGTTCCATTCTTTCTCTGACTACAGAGAACCACTGCTTTACTGGATCCTGAGGGCACATTGAGTTGTAGTGAGTTACCAGAGGCATGCAGAGGAAGTGTGTCTCCTTAGCCTATCCAGACAACATCCTGATTTGATTACATATGGTTGGAATTGAAAGTAAACAGAGATATTACCAAACTCATAGTCCACATCCCAAAATCCATGCTACCAAAAAGACGTTTATAGATTATTTGTAGGAAAAAGCCAGTACACCAATGTAAGAATTTATCATCTCATTTTTATAAAAAGAGATATCTTCACACTTCCTTAAGATACAAAATAAATGGTATTTATTATCATTTTGATTATCTATCTTTATTAATTACTCTCAAATGAACATATATTATGGATAATTTTCAAATTTTGGTGGTAAAATATTACCTCTGAAACAGCACATCAAATCTGGTAATAACTGTGATCACAAATAAATTCTCTGCTGATGCCAGCAGGTGTTCATGAACCTCTGGTCACTGGCACAGCCTGGGTGCCCGGTGTTCTCAGCAGTGGGACCTGGGAATCCCTTGCCATAAGCCCCTCCTCTGGACTTTCCTTTTTTCAGCTTTCAAAATGTCCAGGCTACCAGTAACCTCTCACCACAGTAAAACCCTAGACACCCTTTTTCTATCTCTTTTCATTCTGTAACAAAACCAAACTCTCCCTTCCAGGTTTTCCATTTCTTCATGAGTTTTCCCTACCATTTCCAGGCAGGCCTACCGTTATTTTTAAGTGTCAGCGTGTCCCTCTCGGTTAAGTCCAATTCTCTCTGCTTCACATAAGGTTAGCACTGTTTGAGCCTAGGATAAAATAAATGGAAGTGCCTACTCTGGACCAGAAAGCAAATTGCTCTTCATACTTTTTCAAGAAAAAAAAAATCTTAATATGATTAAACTTGGTTATAGCAGAACATAAAAAACGAACAATATCTCATTAATAGATATTTCTAAATAGATGCCTCTGAAATATATTCACAGTTCATTGATGAGAGAAAAAACAGAACACAAACTATACTGTCTGATTTTATGTTTTGATAAAAGTTAACAATGTTATCTGTAATTTACATGAAAATAATTTAATTTCTCCTTTATGCTCATCTATGTTTCCTAATTTCATCAAATCAACCTGTATTATTTTATCATTTATATTATTTTAAAGGAAAGAATTTTACCTGCAGCATTCCAGGTTACCATATGGGGCAAGAGATCATACCCCTTCCTATGCTCACTGAATGCTCCATTTTATTTAGCCAAGGATAAGAACTTAATGGAGGCCAGGTGCCACATAGACGGGAAGGAAATGCACTATTTCCTGTCCTGGCTTTTTTTTTTCATGCCTGCCTTCACTATGGGGCTGCTGGTCACTGTGATTGGCACTGAGAAAGCCAAATTCCTGGTGTGCCATTGTCCTTTCACAAGCATGCTTAAATCACCATGTCGCTAAAAGCTAATAATCTGTGCACTTTAATTAATTAATAGGTTTGACTTTTAGAGTAGTCTTAGGTTCACAGAAAAACTGAGCAGAAAATATGAAGCTCCCAAATTCATGCATTTTTGTTTAAAGAAATATTCAAACACATCAGATTCTCCAAGAGAATTGAAACTGTATATTCACATGGAAATGTGTACACGAATGTGCAAAGTAGCATCATCCATAATAGCCAGCAGGTAGAATCAATTCAAATGCCCATCAACTGATGAATAAACAAAATGGGATATATCCACACATTGTTCAGCCATAAAAAGGAATGAAGTACTGCTACATGCTATAACATGGAAGACCCTTAAAAACATTATGCCGAGTGAAAGATGCCTCTCACAGAAGGCCACACGTTATATGATGCCACTTATATGAAATACCCAGAATAGACAAATCTATAGATTAGTTGTTGCCAGGGTTGCAGAGAGAGAAGAATAAGGAGTGACTGCTACTAGGTGCAGGGCTTCTTTTGGGGCTGATCAAAATGTTCTGAAATTAGATCGTGGTGATGGTTGCAAATACACCAAAATATACACTTAAAAATGCCTCTCGCCTGTAATCCCAGCACTTTGGGAGGCCAAGGTGGGTGGATCACGAGGTCAGGAGATCGAGACCATCCTGGCTAACGCGGTTAAACCCCATCTCTATTAAAAATACAAAAAATTAGCCGGGCGTAGTGGCGGGTGCCTGTAGTCCCAGCTACTCGGGAGGCTGAGGCAGGAGAATGGTGTGAACCCGGGAAGTGGAGCTTGCCAGTGAGCCGAGGTCGCGCCACTGCACTCCAGCCTGGGTGACAGAGGCTCTCTGTTTATTAAACCAAAATCCCACCAGTGAAGCCACATCATCATGGGGGTTAGAGGGAAAAAACAAAGTCCACAGCAGGCTGTCCCTGAGGAGCATCTCTGCTTCAGCTCTACGATGCCCTGAAAAGCCAGCTCTCTGCAGGGCACCACCTTCTCTGGGTGAATAAACTTGTATCAGACTGGTTCTGATTTTGAGTGTTGCGAGGGAAATAGCCACTAATTTCTTGAAACCCAGATAATCTCCCTGAATGAGTTTTGGGAGGAGCTGCTTCTTTCCTGCTCCTGATCCTTCTCTACACAGGAAGGGAGCACAACTAGGGCCTCTCTGCACCTTCCCCAGGTGCTCAGGGGCAGGGGAGAATAATAGCTGTACCTTTCCTCTTTCTCCATGTGTCACTTTCTTACTGCTAATGCTCAGCTTTCCCTTGAGGTTTTGCTACTTTTTCACATACTTTTAGCTGGATTTTAAAACTTAATTTCCCTCTTGAGGTGAACCCATTCCTTTCCTATATCACGTGCAGAACTGACACTGTTTGATGAATCCTGGAGGCATAATAAATGGTAGTGATTCATTAGAAGCATCCATTTTATTTTTTTTAATTAAATGTGTAGCTGATTAATCTTGGTTAGAGTAGAGCGTATGAGAAAGACATTACATTAATAGATCACTACTAAAATCACACCACAAAGAAAGATGTTTGTAGTTTGTCACAAAGAGAAAACAGGACACAAACAATATGTATGTATAGTGTGATCCCATTTTTGTAGAGATATCTAGCTTGCTATCTCTAATTAGTGCCACAGTGAATGATTTTCTTTTTATCTATTTTCTACACTGCTAAATTGAACATACATGTCTTATGCAATTTTTGAAATTCAAAAGTAAAATGGTACCAACAACATTTATAATAGTTATAAATAAGTAACTCTAAACCGACCATCCTAGACAATCATTTATCAGCCGCTGAGTGGGCATACAATCCTTCCTAGGAGGGAGGCACCAGAGGCAGGGAGGAGAAATATGGGCTAGAAAGGAATGAAGGTGCTCTCGGCCCTACAGGAGATCATAGTCTGAGAAACCGATGCTATACATCAGAGACCTAGAATAGTATCAGACTGTCTGCTGTGTGCCCTTTCATTCTAGTCATTCTTTATTAAGCAACATTTACTGAAGGGCCACCTGTGAGGATAAAAATTCAAATAGGATATTGTCACTTCCTTTAAGAAGCCTAAAGGAGCATTAACTCTTTCCCTCACTTTTCGTACAAGATCAAGACATGGCTTGTTCTTCTCCGTGTGCTTTATGTGATGGCATTTTTTCTCTATAACTCTTTTCTAACCAAGCTGCAAGACCTGGACATGTTTTAAAAAGCAACTTATTCTTGTGGAGAAATAAGAATGAAAGGGAAAAAATCTTTAAGACATGTGTCCTAAATATCCCCAGTTCCTCCTCCTCCTCACTCACATATGTGGAAAAGTGAGAGAATAATAACATTAAGTAGCAAATATTTTTGTTCTTTTTTTCACTTGTTCAGATATTTTATTTTTTTTATTTTTGATTTTATTTTCATTTTATTTCAGATTCAGGAAGTACACGTGCAGGTTTGTTACATGGGTATATTATCTGATGCTGAAGTTTAAGCATGTGATAACCCTGTTACCCAAATATTAAACATAGTACCCAAAAGGTAGTTTTTCAACCCCTGCCCCCTTGCCTCTCTCCCCTTTTTGGAATCCCCAGAGTTTATTGTTCCCATTTTTGTATCTGTGTGACCCAGTGTTCAACTCCCACTCATTAGTAAGAATATGCAGTGTTTGGTTTTCTCTTTCTGCATTAATTCACTTAGGGTAATGGCCTTCGGCTGCATGCATGTTGCTGCAAAGGACATGATTTCATCCTGTTTTATGGCTAGGTAGCATTCCATGGTGTATACATATCATATTTTCTTTATCCAATCCACCTGGGATTGATGGACACCTGGGTTGATTCCCTGTCTTTGCTATTGTGACTACAACTGCAATAAACATGTGAGTTCAAGTGTCTTTTTGGTAGAACAATTTATTTTCCACTGGATATATACCCAGTAATAGGATTACTGGGTCAAATGCTAGTTCTACTTTTAGTTCTTTGAGAAATCTCCAAACTGCTTTTCACAAGGGCTGAACTAATTCAAACATTGTCTATTCATGTCTCCTGTCTGCTCCTGTGGGACCCCGAAAGCTCCTCCTGGCTACTTCTGCAAATCCTCAAAGACAAGGCTAGACTCACATTTGTTCAGGAATAGGACTGCTAATGTTCCCCACTTCTGGACTCCTCCACTCCCTGTAAGTTACTTGAGGTAACTTAACTCTGTATCCACCACTGGCATGCTCTGAGGAAAACCCACTACTGAAAACGTGTGTTTGGACCAATTTTGTGTGTATTTAATTTTTAAAACTACATAAAGGACGATTTAATATTAAAGGACATTCATGATAACTGTTTGTAAAGCAAAGGGTTATTTTATATAAGACAACAAATACTCCAAGCTTCATTTATAAATTCATTCAAGCTGAATTGTATAGGAGATTTGCTCAATGTGTGGTTCATCCCGGGCTAAAATAGCAAACTAGCAATTAGAGAGAGCTGTGTAAACCTGCACATGACAGTGCAGTGGAGCTGCACTGAGACATGCTTAGGACATGCAGAATAAATGAGTGATTTGGGTGATGTTCTTTGAATGTGCCCCATTAGAATATAATCCACATCTGCCAAGAAGCAGCTTTAGTATAAACATTTAGTATTTATGCATTGTATCTGCTTGCAAGAAAAAGCAGTAGAAACTGAAAATGGCAATGGTCAATTATTTCTCCTTCTCACTCTTTCATAACGTAAAAAGGTAATTCCAAAATGACATTTTTCACATAGAATTATCTCATAGACGACAATGTACACATACATACAAAATCTCCAACCTAAATTGTTTTCTCACTGGTGGCATTTCATTTCTTTATTTCTCTAGAAAACAATATGGATGGTTTTCTCTGGGGGAAAAAAAAATACACCTCCAAGCTGAAATTTTAAATCTCCAAGAACCTGCAAATCCTTTGCCATAAAAATAAAGTTCAAGTAAATTCAAGACCCTTCCAGGCTAGTACTGTTCCTAGAATAACATATCATACAAGTTTCTTAGTATTTGAGGTTCTAAAAAGCAACTATATTAAAACTGATACAAATTTGAATGTGTACTAGTTATACATGCATATACCTGGCAATTATCAAAAATGACTGAATTTAACTTTATTTTGATCATGTCTGCATATGAAAGTATTGGTGCAAGACCATCAAACTGTGAATTGTAAAACAAGTGGCCAAGAATTAGTTTTATATCCCGTAGCTAACCATATACCTCCAGTCTATAAAGGAGTTGGGAGTGGCCAAGAGTTGGAGTAAGGTGTGAGAAAAGATTTTGAGAAAACTTTCATCTACCCACGGTAGGGATAAGATGCTCCTTTTTTCCCTGAAGCCCTGTAAAGAACGGCTTCTGGCTAACTACGTTGTCTTCTTGAGTTTGGTGGACATTGCATGTTGGTATCTTACTAATAACAGAGAAATCTAAAGAGTGAGCTACTGATTGGATTACCTACAGCAGTAGGGCCTCTGGAAATATTCTCAGAGTAAGTCAACTCCCACTTACAATGGGTCAGAGTTGCAGATTTGCTATGGACCATGCAAGAGAGTGAGAGAGTACAATTATATTTCTTTGTAACTGCATCCTCCAAGTTTTTTTATTTTAGCTCGATATTTGATAGATATACATATATACCCCTCCCATCCCCTTTCTGAGGTCCTTTCTGAGGCTCTCTTCCAGTTAGAATCTATCACATTATAATCTGAGCTTCAATTTCCCTTTAACCCCCTCTTAACTGGCTTTCCAACACTGAATTTAGTATTGGACTGGATTGGAAGACAGTGAGAGGAAAATCATTGGCTCTTGCTATCCTCAGCCACCGCTCCTCAAGAATGGGCATTCTCCAGCTCTTCCAGAATAATGTTCTTCTCTACGTAGTTCTGCAAATCTAACTGAACCTAATCCTTTCTCATCTCCTTACACTACAGTTTCTACACAGTTTCTCACCACACATGTATCTTTTTACAACTATTAAAAGGTCATACCTCCAGTCCAGCAGTGTAAGGAGATGAGTGAAAGAGTTACAGTGTACAAAAGCAACTTCTACTGTTTAAGTACATTATTGTAAATATGCACAATATAATGCTATCTGGTCATTTCAAATGACATTTATAAAAACTCCGTAAAAACATGAGAAATGCTTATGGTAAAATAAAAAGTGAAAAAGCAATTTACATAACATATAGTTGTAGACCTTTTAATATTTGTAAAAAGATATATGTGTGGTGAGAAACTGTGTAGAATAAAGCTAGCACTTGTGTTAAAATGGGGAAAGTATAAATATTCATACTTCATTATGCATAAAAATATCTTCAGAATGATACACAAAAAATAATAAGTAGTTGTCTATTGGAGTTGAAGGTAAAACTGAGCAGTGGGGTACAGAAATGGACAAAAAAACTTTATACCTTGTTATCGTTTTTGAACCATGTGAATGTATTACTTATTGATATTAATATTAAATAAGGCCGGGCACAGTGGCTGACACCTATAATCCTAGCACTTTGAGAGGCTAAAGCAAGCTGAGAACTTGAGCCCAGGTGTTCAAGACCGGCCTGAGCAACATGGTGAAACCTTGTCTCTACAAAAAATACAAAATAATTAGCTGGGTGTGATGGTGCACACCTGTAGTCCCAGCTACTAGGGAAGCTAAGGTGGGAGGATCCCCTGAGCCCAGGAGGTCGAAGTTGCTACAGTGAGCCGTGATCGCACCACTGCACTCCAACATGGGCGACAGAGTGAGACCATGTCTTAAAAAAAAAAAAAAAAGGAAAAAGAAAATATTAAGTAAATGCATGTGTGTGTGCATTTGTAACAGAAAGGTAATACACAAAGATGTAAGAATAGTGGCTGTCAGTCTGTATTGACAAATGGTTTTTCTTCTTTCTACATGTACCAGCTAAATTGTCCTCAATGGATGTAAGTTTCTTTTATCATTTTTAAAAATGCAATGAAATATTTTTGTCCAGCTATTTTTTAACTATTTCCTTGTTAAACAAGCTATAATCAATAATTTTCCAAGAAAGGAACAGAAAACTATCATTTCTAGAGTTCCAAATTAATGTAAATAGCTGTGCCAAGGAGTTTGCATGTTTCCTGGGGCAAAATCAGCCAGAGCATCAAGACAGGATCCAAACAGCATTCTGTTTTCATGGGGCTCTTTCATGTACTGCTTAAGATGGTGCTCCTTAAACTTTAGTGTTCACACAAATCCCTTGGGAATCTTGTTAAAATGCAGCTTCTAATTTAAGAAGTCTTGGTGAGGGCCAGGCACGGTGGCTCACGCCTCTAATCCCAGCACTTTGGGAATCCGATGCAGGTTGATTACCTGAGGTCAGAAGTTCGAGACCAGCCTGGCTAACATAGTGAAACCCTATCTCTACTAAAAATACAAAAATCAGCCGGGCGTGGTGACACATGGCTGTAATCTCAGCTGCTCGGGAGGCTGGGGCAGGAGAATCACTCGAACCTGGGAGGCGGAGATTGCAGTGAGCTGAGATCACGCCACTGCACCCCAGCCTGGGTGACAGAGAGAGACTCCATCTCAAAAAGAACAAAAAAAAAAAAAAAAAAAGAAGTCTGGGTGAAGCCTGGGATTCTGCATTTCAAATGAGCTGTCAGGTGAAATGAATGCTGTTGGCCTGCAGATCACAATTTTGAGAAGCAAAGGTCTACTGCGACACATCCCTGATGCTTCTAGTGTAGCACAGAGTCCCCATCAGCATGAAAGGACTTTAGACCTCAGAGTGGCCCACAAACCAACTCACACTGTAGAAATGATTAGCAATGTTATAGTATTTTATTTTACTTAGTTGTCCCATTCAAAACTTGCGAGAAAAAAATAAAATTTTAATTTTAATAGACGGGACATAACAAACAAAAAGGATTTCTTATGACTTTTGTGAAACATCTTACTGCTTGGCATAAGTCAACTGCTTAGGATGAGCAAGTACTACTCTGCAGTTCCTCATTGGCCCGATCTGGTTTAGGTCTTTAACAGCAGTTGAGTTGAAGAAAATAACCCTTTCTTCTGGGATTAAGGTGTCCTCCTCATTTAGGACTAGAGCCAGTGAGTGAGAACACTTGGATTCTAGTCTTAGCACTGTCATTTAGGAGCAGCACGACTTTGGGCAAGTTATTATAGGCTCCTGGCACTCAGACTCCTCATTTTTTAAGAGTAGCTCATGAGCTGGTAGCAAGAACATTCCGACTGTAACATCTGAGGCTGATTACACTGACTGGGCAAGATGCAGATGTCTGCCATATTTGTACTTTATCCTCAGAGTCTTGGGGAGCTACTGAAGGCTTAAAAATAGGAGAACAATACAATACAACATGAAGGGATTAACACAAGAGGATGAGAGGAAATCCCCCAGTTTGCCCAACAATTGGCCAAACGATATTTAACTATGTGCAGCTGCCAAACTTAAGTCAAATTTCACTTACAGTAACCAGCAGAAGAGAATCATTCCAAAAAGCAAGGCCAGACTTGTGTTTACTCTTCAAACAAATAATTGATTTTACAAAAAAGAAAAGAAAAGAAAGCTGGGCATGGTGGCTCATGCCTGTAATCTCAACACTTTGGAAGGCCGAGACAGGCAAATCACCTGAGGTCAGGAGTTTGAGACCAGCCTGGCCACCAGGGTGAAACCCCCGTCTCTACTAAAAATACAAAAATTAGCTGGGTGTGGTGGCACACGTCTGTAATCCCAGCTACTCGAGAGGCTGACGCAGGAGAATGGCTTGAGCCTGGGAGATGGAGGTTGCAGTGAGCTGAGATCGTGCCATTGCACTCCAGCCTGGGTGACAGAGCAAGACTCTGTCTCAAAAAAAAGAAAAAAGGAAAGAAAAAAACCTTGATTAGAGGTAATTATATAATATCAGTTATTGCAAGTGTTTAAATGTTTGTACATGCTTGAATTATATTACGCAGGAATTCCATATCTGTAAACCAAACTCAGGCATTTCATATACTAAGGCCTGTGATCAAACATTAAAATGTGATTCTAATTAACACTTCCCTCTTGGAATTAATAATGACAACAATTATTTATTGAGTATCTCTTCTGTGCTGGGTGCCTTACATGCATTGTCTCGATTTACTCTCCCAGCAACTGCAATGAGATAGATATTACCATCCCCATTTTACAAATTAGAAAGCAGACTTGGAGTTTAATTAACTTGCCAGAGGTTATACAGGTGGCTGAGCTGGATTTTGAACTCTAGTCTATCTGACTTCTTGGCTCTTAACTTCAGGCTCACTTAAAACAGAAAGCAAGCACAGGCAAATTTGCCAGTTGTTAGTCAATCAAAAATCATGCATCTTAAATATCTAGACAATCTGTAACCACCCATAAGTGTATCACATACTTGGTGAGGTGAGTCTCACTGTGAGTGACATATCATATTTTATGGTATTTGTGTAAGAATGAATAATCTTGACTACAACCTTGCATATATTCTTAGATTGCCAGTTTTATATTCCCTTTCGATGCATATAATTAAGATTTCAATATATATCCAAATAAATATGTTTGCTGTCATGCATAAATGTAGATATTGAACATCTATAAATTCACTTATTTTGTGTGTATTTAATTTCAGGATCATCTATCCATATGTGAATCTTTTTTAATTGATCATTTCTTAAAAAATAAGATCACAGAAAGATAAATACATCTATGACTGTATTTCATAGGTACCACAGTGACATCTTGTGGGAAAAGCATGTTGAGTTGTTTCTGTGTGTTTTTGAGTATTTCAGAACTACATTTTCTATTGACAAAGAGGAAACTGTCATCTGACTGTGAATTTGAGATGTTGGCCGTTAAAATATAGTCATACAAATTCAAGGTAATGGGTTTTTAATATCAATTTTCAATAAAATAATAAAATGTTTCTGAAATATAAGTAGTCTAAATTGATGAAGTTATGAGAAACAATCATGATAGCAACAGTGAAAGACTTAAATCAGTAAATTTTTAAAATAGTTGTTTCTGTTTTTAGAATGTGAATGAAATAATTTCCTCCACAGATGACCTTGGAATAATTTAATTTCAAAACAGACAGATGATGTTAGTTTTTCAACATTATGGAAACTCTTATTCCCCCCAGGATATCCTTTAAAAGTCTCAAACAATCAAGACTTATTAGCATAAGATTGTTTAGCGAGTACAAAATAAATAACTATCTATTGAGTGCTCACTATGTACGAAGAATTATGAAAGTCTTTAATCTTTTTTCTTAGTAAGATTTACTGGTTTGATAAACTGGCTAGAACCTGTTTGTTAACAAGGCTGAGGATTGATTTTATTCATGTGGGGATGAGTTTTCTTATTCTATTTCTTTGTAGGTAATATGACATCATTTTTTTAATGACCTTGTAAGTGAAACAAAAACTGAGTGCTTTTCTTTTCTACTTCTATTGTTCTATTTTCTTTTGTATTTCTTAAGCCAGAACTTTAGTACATAGATGTTTGTTGCATTGTTATCTATAATATAATGATTCTATATGCATTCACATATGTGTTATTTTACTGTTATTTTTAATACTATGAAACATTCTAAAAGGTTATATTAACTCATGATGACAAAGCAAACATTCAAACTATTTTCCTTATATTTTATGTGTCTGCTAAGTCAGAAGAGATGTGATCATCGATTACAAAAGGGCCGCTGCCGGATACATTTATTTTATTTTCACTTACTTTATTACTTACTTACCATGCACCAACACTAGAGGGCATCTGAGGACTGGGCTAAGTACAATGTGTTACTGCGAGTAAAACAAGCCTCTATTAACATTACAACATCTTCCATCAAAAGAGCTAATTGTGTTTGTGGCACAGATATTCAAAAATTACCTGATGATAGTTTTATAATGAAATTAGTAAATATTCATACGCTTCCTATTAAAATGTTAAATTAAAACACTCCTTTTCAATACAATGCAATAGCTAATTCTGTAATTATAATTAAATTTACAAGTGCCAAGTATAGTAGTGGCAATTATGCATCAAACTGTATTTTCAGCTGCACCTGTCTATATTTTAAAAGTATGCAGTTGCAAACTATTGAACATCTGAGAATGAATACAGAATTAGCGGGGCAAGGCTATGATCTTAATTATTATAAATACCCAGTCTGTCATTTTTTTAGCATATGTCACCCAACAATGATGTATTAAGTGCGTACTGTGTGTCAGGATTCATCAGTGTTCTGGATTCACCATCAAGGAGCTCAGCCGAGGAGAAGGGAGAGACAAGTAGACAGACAGATGAGGAAATGGGCCATAATAAACAGTGCAGTGATGGAGTGTGCACAGCATGAGTGGGGAATCAGAACATAGAGGGAATGCTGCAGCCCTTCCAGGTAGGGCTGCCTCAGACTATAAAGATAGAGGCTAAAGAATAAATGCTGACATACAAACATGGTTTCAAATCCTGTTCCACCCTTTTACTAACTCTGTGACCTAAAGCAGATCTTTTAGCTCCCCAACTTTAATTTCCTCTAAATGAAGCAGCAATGATAATACAGACTACCACAGAGGATTGCTGTGCAGACCAAAGATAATGCCTACAATGCACTTAATGCAACAGCTGGCACTTAATAGATGTTCGCTATCATTATTACTATTATCACTTTCATGTAATGACCAGCAGACCTGGAATACACTCCATGGTCCCAAGTTGGAGGCAACCAAGGTGGACATAGAGATCAGTTACTTTTATTGTTTCATGGTAGATGAGATCTGACGAAGGAGAATATGAAGATCCTTTGGGAATAAAGGGATTGATGGTTACCCACAAGAACTTGGCTCCAATCTCTTGGCCATTCTAACCAGTAAATTTGTGTATTCTTTCTCATTCTGTCTCTCTCTCTCTGTTTCTCTTTCTCGCTTCTCTCTGTTTCTCTCTCTCTTTCTCTCTCATACTTACTGTTGCAGAGTATCAGTGTGGGAGGGAATCATCATTTTTTTTTTCTTTAACAGGCATTCAGCAATGAAATGTGTTCATTTTATGTCTGTGTGCTGCTTTGGTATTTAATGCCTATGTCTCTAGCATAACATCAAACTTCAGTCTCAATTTCCTGAACAATCTGTATATTTAGAAGATTGAACAATATTTCACAATAGTGTTTTTATTTTCTTTATCTTTTTTTTTTAAGCATTTGCTCAGAGCTGGAAAGGTGATCATAAAACCAAAACCAGATGGGAAAAACTAAGCCAAAGGAAAACTAAATTCTGATTACTAACAACTATTTAGATCGCATTTTATCAACTTATGATTCAATGATGATGAGCCATATTTTGATAAGAGAACAACATCTCAGACCAAGCTTCCCTCTCTAATATCATAGATATTTGTATCATGACAAAGGATGAAATAATCCCACAAATTAGGGTGGAGAACTTATAGCTATTTTTCTTTCAGATTTAAAATTGCCTGCTTTAGTAGATCGGTATCATGTGTCCTTTGCCTTACGTAGAGAGTTACAAAATAGATTTCTCCTTCATGATATCCTGGAGGGAAAGAACCTATAAGAAGATCTGACCCTATTTTGCCTTCAGCTGACATATCAAGGCTAAATTAGGTAAGCAGCAAAAAATCTGGAGTGATTTTTACCCTTCAACTGGTGTGAGAATGATGGACTAACTTTATTTTAAAGGGAAGCCAAGTGAATATCTCAAAATTATGATGTCTTTCCTCCCTCCCCATGGTGAATACCACCCCAACCTCCTTTTTTCAAATTAAAGAGTTCTTAACACTCATCTCCCGATCAAATCCATTTATTTTCAGCTGATCTACTCCAAGTTGATCAAACAACTTCTTTGGTAAAATAAACTACTCACAAAGAGTTCATGGGTTGAGCATGAAAGAGAAGGAAAGCTGGGTAGAGAAGAAAGAAGGAGCAAGTGTTATTTGATTATTTATTCTGTTGTTTATTTTTTCCCTGTAAATACAATTGCAGCTAAGACTATGTTTCTGTCTCAGTGTATAAACTAGCTTTTCACAAGCAGCTTTATTTTAGTCATCTACATCACGAATTCATTTTTTGGCATGAGTTGAGCACACTAGCTCCTGTTGAGATGGACTACAGAGAAAGCAGGCCAGTGCTCCCCCTAACCTTGACAGTGGTTCAACTGAAATACTCTGGATGGAAATTCTACACAGATGCAGCATGTTTTTGTTCCTCCAGGGAATACTGGAGAGGGCCATGGAGTGAGTCACCTGGTGCCATTGCCTAGGAAGAAATGATCCCTGCATTACCTGCATTCTGGACCAACTACCTTGAAAGCCTTGCCTTGCTCTATAAAACAATGAGGGGACCCAGCTTCACATGCAAACTGTTTAAGGCAGTAGTCATTGTCCTGACACTTCTGTGCTTTACTCTATGTCTCAACACTCCTTGAAGTATTTCTTTCACTCACATCACTCTTTAGACATGCCTTTGGTTTCTGAGCTTATACAACATTTTCCTGTGATCAGCAGTGTATTAGTCAAGGCTCTCCAAAGAAACAAAACCATAGGAGATAGATAGATAGATAGATAGATAGATAGATAGACAGACAGACAGATAGATAGACAGATAGAGATCAATTATATATATATACTTGATATATATATACTTGATATATGTACTTGATATATATATGTATATATATACATAGAGAGAGAGATGAGGAAATTTATTATAAAAATTGTCTTACACAATTTGAGACCCAAGAAGTCCTATGATATGCCACCTGCAAGCTGCAGAAGCAGGAAAGCTACTGGCATAATTCAGTCCAAGTTCAAAGGCCTGAGAACCAGGAGTGGAGGGGTCACTGGCTTAAGTCTGGAGTCTGATGTTTGAGAGCAGGGGGATTGATGTCTCAGCTCCAGAGGAGAAAGTGAAAATTCACGCTTCCTCCACCTTTTTGCTCAATTTTGACCTTCAAGGGATTGGAAGGTACACAACCACATTGGTGAGAGTGGATCTTCTTTACTCAGTCTACTGACTCAAATGCTAATCTCTTCCAGAAACACCCTCACAGACACACTGAGAAATAATATTTTACCAGCTACCTGGACATCCCTTAGCCCAGTCAAATTTTCACATAAAATTAGCCGTCACAAGCAGGGTTGAGCTTCAGAAATTTAGAATTTCTTCTTAAACAAAAAAAAAAAAAGAAAAATCTTCTTTCTTAGTCTTTCCAGTTGACTGAGATCTTAGAGAAGACAACTTCTAAACTTCTATGTATAATCATCCCGCCTTTACTTAAACAGTTCTCACCTCATCCACCATTCTCCCACCAACCCACTGCCTAAGACTCCTACCTTCTTCCCTACACACCCTTAATTAAAGCCACACATCTTTCAGGCAGTGTAGCTCATCAAATATGATTGAATGCCTTCTCCATCCCAGGCTGGGCATTAAGCATTGCAGGGATGCAAAGATAATGAAAGCAGTCCCTCGCATTGATTGGTGTTCTACGGTGAATGCCTGCTTATAGAATAGGGGCGCTTAATGTGGAAGCCTAAGGATGGGATTTGAGCGGACAGGATGGTGACACAAGGCATGAATCTCCTGAATGTGTGTGTGTGCGTGTGTGTGTGTGTGTGTGTGTGTGTGTGATGAACATTTTTGGGGGGTGGGCAATGTCTTCCGTGGTGTATAGGAAACGCATACCACAAAACACCACATACGTTCCTTGTCCTATGGAATATAAGGCAGAGAGCCTTATATAGTGATGAGCAGATGGGGCAGAGTCAAAGAGATGGAAGGAAGTTTATGGTGGAGCTATCATTTAGATACTTAGTATCACAATTAATACTAAATATACCCCTTCTTCTCCATTATTTTTTACTGTTGTCAGCTGTTAAAAAAATTTTAAGAAAAACATCTAACATAAACAAAATTTTATTTTTACATACAAAATATTTTTAAGAGCACATAATTAAAAGCATTAACCTTTTCTTATCCCTGGTGGCTTTTTAAAAAGAAGTTTTATAATGTCATTACAGTTTTACCTACTCCTGAACAAAGATGCTTCAAATAGCACTCCCCGACAGATAGTACCTCATCAAAGCACCTCAGATAACTGTGGCAAAATGAAGGATACATACAGCATCAGAACCTTAAATAATAAAAAAATCATATAACTTTATTATATCCCATTTAGGACGACACAAATAATATAGTTATTGAAACCCTAATTCCCTCAGGAAAAAAAAAAAAAGATGAATCAAGAATTACCTGTGTTGCATATCTACAACTATCTGATCTTTGACAAACCTGAGAAAAACAAGCAATGGGGAAAGGATTCCCTATTTAATAAATGGTGCTGGGAAAACTGGCTAGCCATATGGAGAAAGCTGAAACTGGATCCCTTCCTTACACCTTATACAAAAATTAATTCAAGATGGATTAAAGACTTAAACATTTGACCTAAAACCATAAAAAGCTCTAGAAGAAAACCTAGGCATTACCATTCAGGACATAGGTATGGGCAACGACTTCATGTCTAAAACACCAAAAGCAATGGCAACAAAAGCCAAAATTGACAAATGGGATCTCATTAAACTAAAGAGCTTCTGCACAGCAAAAGAAACTACCATCAGAGTGAACAGGCAACCTACAAAATAGGAGAAAGTTTTCACAACCTACTCATCTGACAAAGGGCTAACATCCAGAATCTGCAATGAACTCAAACAAATTTACAAGAAAAAAACAAACAACCCCATCAAAAAGTGGGCAAAGGATATGAACAGACACTTCTCAAAAGAAGACATTTATGCAGCCAAAACACACATGAAAAAATGCTCACTATCACCGGCCATCAGAGAAATGCAAATCAAAACCACAACGAGATACCATCTCACACCAGTTAGAATGGCAATCATTAAAAAGTCAGGAAACGACAGGTGCTGGAGAGGATGTGGAGAAATAGGAACACTTTTACACTGTTGGTGGGACTGTAAACTAGTTCAACCCTTGTGGAAGTCAGTGTGGCGATTCCTCAGGGATCTAGAACTAGAAATACCATTTGACCCAGCCATCCCATTACTGGGTATATACCCAAAGGACTATAAATCATGCTGCTATAAAGACACATGCACACATATGTTTATTGTGGCACTATTCACAATAGCAAAGACTTGGAACCAAGCCAAATGTCCAACAATGATAGACTGGATTAAGAAAATGTGGCATACATACACCATGGAATACTATGCAGCCATAAAAAATGATGAGTTCATGTCCTTTGTAGGGACATGGATGAAATTGGAAATCATCATTCTCAGTAAACTATCGCAAGGACAAAAAACCAAACACCACGTGTTCTCACTCATAGATGGGAATTGAACAATAAGAACACATGGACACAGGAAGGGGAACATCACATTCTGGGGACTGTTGTGGGGTAGGGGGAGGGGGGAGGGATAGCATTAGGAGATATACCTAATGCTAAATGATGAGTTAATGGGTGCAGCACACCAGCATGGCACATGTATACATATGTAACTAACCTGCACATTGTGCACATGTACCCTAAAACTTAAAGTATAATATTAATAAAAAATAATAATAATAAAAAACAGAAAAAAAAGAATTACCTGTGTTTTGAGGCTGTTTTTCTAGTTTCATTTTAACTAGCAAAGTTAGGTGGTAGCACGCTTTTTTGTTTTGAGCCAAAATTGTTGTTTTAGTTGGACTGACCCAGAGACAAAGGGTTAAACTCTTACAGAGGCACTGGGTTTGCACAGGGCACCATTCCTGGTATTGTGTGGAACTCCAGCCGGACCTGCTGACTGGTTCAGGGGACTCCTGCTCAGAACACTTCCTTAAATGTGAAACTGAGACACAAAAGTGGAACTACTTCCCAATCAAGCATATTACCACATCACATTGCTTTGCGCAGCCTCCTTATGGACCAAATGTTTGCTTACTGCCGGGACATGTGAGACAGAGCATCCTGGAAAAGTCACAGTTGGAACTGAGGCTTGAAGCAGTTCCAGCTTTCGGAGGACAGTGAATGTTTTCTCACCACATCCTGTTTATGACCTTGAGGAAGGCCCCCACCAACCTCATGAGGGTCCTTTTACCATGTGGCATTGTGCCTGCATTCCCCGCAGGACATCAAGTTCTATGACCCCACTAATGCCTCCTATTCCTGTAATCTTAACATACCTAAAACTCTAATAAGAATGCCAGCCTTTGTGATTCTCTCTTCTCTTTCCTTACTGCTATGTGCTCCCTCTCTCCTGAATTTTCTTTTCATTGCCTTTTATCTTTCCTAAGTTTTCCCCCTGTGGGTCTGCAAAACCATCTTTCTTTGTAAACAAAATTCCCAACAC
The DNA here is from genome assembly GCF_028885655.2 of Pongo abelii. Classification (NCBI taxonomy): domain Eukaryota; kingdom Metazoa; phylum Chordata; class Mammalia; order Primates; family Hominidae; genus Pongo; species Pongo abelii. The sequence goes on from NC_071994.2 coordinate 103,572,493, forward strand.
CCTCTCAAACACTGCACAAAATGTGGTCTTCTCCCCCAACATCTGATTTGCTCCTAGACCCACTATATCCTGGGAGACATTAAGCAACTTCACTTCCCTCACCATGTTGCCCAAACCCTATGGCGTTTCATCAGCCATTCTTCCAGCACTTTCCTCGTTCCAGCCACCTAGCTTCTCCATGGTGGTGACTCTGTAAAGTCCCAGTCTTGGATCAACCCACCTATTTGTCTTCTCTACTCTTACATTTACTGAATATGGTTGCAGAAAAGTCATCCACCTGTTCAGGCGAGCACCATTACAATATCAAGTCTCTCCAAGTGTCAAACTTGACCATTTTCTCAAGCTCCCTTTTTCCCCTTTTTTCTTCTCCCTCTTTCAAGCTTCCTTTTAGGTTGATTTGACCTTCTAGTACACTAAGAAAAATCCAGACTATAAGATTTATATGCCCTCAATTACTTGTAGCTGCATTGCAGTATGTTGGTATCAGAACCACACATTCACCTCCAAAAGGGTGTCCCTTTTGCTCTAGACTAACCTGTTTCCCGGTACTCTGATCTTCCCTTCTATCTCCTAAGAGGTTGCTTCATTATGTATATTCTCCCCTTTCTCCTATAGCTATAACCATTCTCTCTCAACTGGCTCTTTTATGCCAACCCACGAATATATTCTATTCTCCAATTCTGTGGAAGAACCACACAATTCTTATTAATTGTATATGCTTCTCCCTCTAGATGTCACCCATTTTATCCCTTGAAATAGAGCTTCTTCAAAGAGTAGATTTATACTTTATTGCTTCCACATCCTAATTCCTTTTCACTCCTTAGCCTACAGCAAACCATATCCTATCCCCAGAACCCCACTGACACTGCCCTCACTGAGATCATCAATCATCTTCCAGGTGCTAAGCACAGAAGGCTTTTCTCAGTCATCTTCCTTAGCCTCTCCATGCCTTATGACTCTGTTAACCATTCCCTCACTTTACCTCTCTTGGCTTCCTTGATGTTGCTCTATCCTTACTTCATACCTTCCCTCTGGCTGATCTTTCCTAATTTCCTTCAAGGACTACTGTCTTTCTACTCACCCCTTAAATGTTGGTGTTCCCCAGGTCAGTGGCTCCCAATCTTTTTTACTTCATAGTGTGCATAGATAATGAAACTATTTGTATAACATTCAGGGATAAACTGGATACTCCTTGGTGGTATCTAAAGGGTGCCAGGTTAAAAAAAAAAAAAAAGGAATTACCTTCATTTTATATTGTATTATTTCTGGCAGGAAAAATAAAATAGAAAGAACTAGAAAAGTTTTTAAATGTTAAATTTGTTTGAAATTCTCAAATATTTTTTAATCTTTTTATTCTTGAAACGGCTATTCACAATTTCTTGTCAAGACTTTATCATCATAATTTTTCCACTGGATAGTAAACATCGACAGGAAACTTCATTTTCACAGTAGGTGATAAAAATATTTTTAACATTTGACAACCATTCAAATCTTTGCAACAGTTATTATATTTCAAGAATTGAATAGCTCTTCCTTTTCTTTCATTGACAAATGTAACATTAAAATTTCTTATGCAAATGTGAACTTCTAATCTGATTGATCTGTTTCTTATCAAGAATTCCAAAATGGTGACATTCTCATCTGAAGTACTTGCAGTACTCCAGACAATTTGGATTTCATACTGGCCATACACTGACAGAATTATCCAGTGTGTGTGAAGTCAGAGATTTGGGGTAGCCACCAAGTGTGACACCTACCTCCCTGTGTGGCCTCCCTACCACCCTCTCACCTTCCATCTCTCTCAACTGGCCATATATCGGGGTATTTGGGTACCTATACCATCAATCCCCAAGCAACACTACAGTTGGCAATTTCCATGCTGAAGAAAATGTCTGCAACAGATATTGAAATGGTAGATTATTTCTGAGTTTTGCAGCAAAGCTAGAAGCTAGAAGACCTTCATCATGCTAGCCAGTTTCAAAGACAACCACATAAGCTGTTAGAAGCACTATGTTCCAACATCCCACTGAGGACCCCTGGAAATGGCTGCCACATCTGCAGGCAATCTGCCTAGGAACCCTGGACACTGCTTCTCCTATCCAACTTTCCTAAATTTGAAGGAATTACTATCTCACAGAAAATTGGTACCATGTTATACCAGGCAGAAAGCTCTGCCATTGAGCTATGTCCTCAGCCCTCTTCCCATTATATAAAGTCTTCTAGAAAGACAACATCTGTTTTTATGACTGCAACAGCCTTTTGTGTGTTGATAATTCCTAGACCTAAATGTCTGTGTTCTGAGCTGGAGACCTGTATCAGGATGTTTCCATTTGGATGTTCCACGGCCTAGAATGTCCAAAATTTAACATACTTTCTTCCCTTATACTGAATTCCCCTTCTCAGTAAATGGCTATATCATGTTTCAGTTACAGAAACTTAAGAGTCACTCTCAGCCCTTCCCTGTCCTTCACCAACTATATATCATTAGTCATCAAGTTGTGTCTACTTTGCTCTCAGACACATAGCTCCTTCTCTTAAGCCTCACAAAATGCCTTTACTGAATCACTAAAACCGCCTCCAAGCTGATCTTATTATCTCCAGACTGCCCCTCTAAACAGCCAAACAGCCAGCCTCATAATTTTTCTAAAGAGTAAATCTAATCATGTAACTCCCCAGCTTGAACTCTTTAATAATACCCCATTATCTACATGATAAAGCCCAAATTCCTTAACATGAAATACAAAACCTGCTTAAATCATCACTCACCATTCCTTCCTCATATTCTACAATGAACTCAGTAGTTTTTTGAATGAGCCCTGCTTTCTTGTCTCCATGACCCAGGTGATACTTCTGCCGGAAATGCCCTTCCTTTCTACCCCACTCCATTTCCTCACTGGGATGACGGCCAGCTGTCTTTTCAAACTCAAATCAGCTGCCACTTCCTCTGGGAAGACTTGCCCAGTTATTCTAATCTCCATCACCTCTGCTGGGAGGATCTATTCTATTCTGTCCATGCTTATACTGCAAGGATTTTTATATCATCTGCTTTCTTTAATGGTTTAGAGAAAATTATAAAGATACACACACCTGTCACATAGTTCTTACCACCAAGGTCCCATAACATAGTGGTTGACCTAGACATCCGGGTATTGTAGAAAATAATAGAAAGCTCTTAAATGCAAGCATGAGGACAGGTTTATTTTTAAACTGTGTGTTGTATGCTTATGCAAAAGTCTTGATTTCATGACTAGACGTGTCTCTTCTGAACAGCCAGCAGATGAACCAGCCTCACGTCCTGGCTCTCTTCACCCCGGTTGCCCATTCACCCCTACCTTGTGCCAGTCCCCAAATTAGGCCAGTGGCACCATCCCAAGTCAGTCCCCCTACAACTCTTTGCTATGCCTCTACAAGTGTAGTCAATTTACAAATGGCACTTTCCTGAAGGTGGAGTCATTTTCGTACATTCCAAGAAGTTTCTGCTCCCTGGGAGCCTCTGGGTCAGTGGAGGGCATGAAATCATCACCATCCTGACACTGTTCTTATCCAAGGGTTTCTATCTGTGGCCATCCTCTCTCTGCCTCTGCTTGGCCAAAGGCAAGCACCAGGAAGTAACCCTACCACACAGCTCTATACTATCTCACTTTATCATTTAAGCCCAGAATAAAATCATAACTTGGTATAACCATTCAATATCCATTTGACTTCTGCCTTTTTTTTGCATGGGGGGTGGGGCTTCAGCACTTTTTATTTGCTAATGAGATTAGGCACTCAGTAGATGTTTGTTGAATAAGTAGATCCCCGGATATACAATATGGAGGGTAGGTTTTTCAGGAAGAAGGTTCAGATGAGAGGGTGAGGGGGTCTGGTACCATTCTCCGAGTTAGAAAGGACAGGAATAAAAAGTAGGTTTGGATATGGAAATGATGAAATCAGTTTACAGCATTTGGGATTTGCAATGACCCTGGGATGTCCAAAACAAGCAAAAAGCCTAGCAATTAGCCTTGAGAGGTGACTCCAAAGAGGGCTGACCTTTTCCAGGACACCATTGCATAATGTCCCTGGATAATAACCACATTGCCTACTGTGAACTTAATCACAACTTAGGGGAAAACCTATTAGAGTTATTCAGTAATGAAGGGAACCATTTCCTGCTATCTGCTTATAGGTGAGAGTAGGTGAAAGCCCAGAAGGATGAAAAGAGGAATCCTATGCTGAAGAAAAGATAGAACTAAAAAATTTTATGATCTTACGATCATACTATCCAATAACAATAGGCTATATTTTTAGGTAATCTTTGAACCACCTCCTTCTCACAAAGTTCTAAACAGGAAACAAAATGCAACATTTCCAAAATCTTGGTTCGATTTAATATTGGCATCATATGACTTTGACATTGGGGCAAAGGAAGTAGAATGAGATGCAGGGAGGACTTTACAACAATTTCATTAAATGGTTCAAAAGACTTCCTTTGGCATTAATCAATTGTTTCAAGACAATAATTTGATGACTTAAGAATAAGTAAATCAAAAGCATATGTATCAAATTTTCCTTGAAGTATGCTAGGGTTCTAAAGTAAGGAAAACAGCATTTGGCAAAATTCAATCTGCCTTTGCCAAACCTAAAGTGTTTGAAAAAATAATTTGAGAGGTTTTGCCAAACCCCACATGCCTCTGTGTTCTTCCATCCCACCCAGATCTCCAAAAGTGCAAAACTCATAAATCTACTCAGCATTCCAAATGACCCTGGGAGTCCTTGGGGGAAATCAAACCACTTCATTCAGAACTTCCAAAGAGATTCCTTAACATTTTGAGAAAGAGATCAATTGATGAATGGTCTTTTGCTTCCCATCTCTGCTCTGATCTATAAAATCTACATCTTGGAATTTAAAAAAAAATATCGTCCAGTGGGTATTCTGTGAAATTACTCTTAGTCTTGGGCATTTTGAGCAGAAAAAATACTTTTAAATAAACTTACCCAAAATGCAGCAATGTTTTTCTAGTAAAGTCTTGACCACTGTGTGTGTGTGTGTGTGTGTGTGTGTGTGTGTTTCTCCTCTATGTTTTCATAGTGCTCACTACCTGAACAATCAGTTTTTATTCAAATCATCTCTGAAGTAAAATTGAATTTGTGAATAAAGCTGCCAATGGGGAATTCCCAGGGGCCTGAATAAGGTCAAGATTGAATCAGTAAACAAAATCTTTCAGAAATCACAGCATGTATTGGAATGAGGGTGGTACAGGCAAGATTTTTTACCCTGCAAATAACAATTTTTGAACAGTAACTTCAGTTAAGTTCAATTTCCACATAAGAGGTGCTTTTATCTGGAAGATTACCAGTGAATGTCTGTCTAAGCCACTTTGCATTTGCATTCTCCCACCTAAAGGTCAGGAACCAATGAGGCACATCTCAAAGGCATACGGAGCTATCCATTCCCAGGGAAACTATATAGAATTTTATTCTAGATCTAAAGCAGTTAATTCTTTTTTTTTGTCTTCCTGAATTTTATTTTTAATTGCAGATTAGGTACCTGAAATGTTTTGAGGCAATTCATATTAATATTATCACATCTCAAATATTTACCATTTGTTGAAATTTAAATGAGAAACTCCAGTGATGTTTTGATCAATCAGAAATGTCTTACATTGTTTTGGGATCATTTGTGGTTGAAAAATTTATTTCCTTGGAATTTAAGTCCTCAGCGACCAGACTACCAATGTCCATTGAGCAGGAAAGAAGAGGAAATGCTTGGGAAGGTCCTAGCCTATGAAGCCCATCAGCTGGGATATGTGTTATTATCTCTGATCATCTAGAATGTCCCTGTCATTCTAGATCCACATGATATGCAACACAGTATTCAGAAGGTAAGTACAGTCATATTCCTTTATTTCACCAAGTTTTTTAAAGCAAGACTGAGATTCCATCTCTGGATTGGCAGGCACACTTGTTATCTATTGCTGTAGAACAAATTACCCCAAAATTTAGTGACTTAAAAAAAACATTATTTCATAGTTTTTCAGGGTCAGGAATTTGAGAGCAACTTAACTGTGGGGTTCTGTATCAGAACCTCTCATGAGGTTGCAGCCAAGATGTTGGTCAGAGCTGCAGTTATCTGAAGGCTTGACTGCAACCGGAAGATCTGCTTCCAAGGCAGCTCAGTCACACGTTGACAGGAGGCCTCAGATGCTTGCTGGCTGTTGGCATGTGGGCTCTGTTCCTTGCCATGTGGACCTCTCCATAAGGCTGCTTGAGTGTCCTCATGACTCAAGAACTAGTGATCTAAACACAAGGGCTAGGAGAAGGCCACAATGCCTGTTATTTTGTAGTCTCAGAAATCACACATCACCATTTCCACCATATTCTATTCATGAGAAGCAAGTCACTATGTTCAGCCCACACCCAAGGTGAGAGGAGATAGTCTCCACTTTTTGAATACTGTTGGAGAATTTACTGACTTTTTTTTTTTTTTTTGAGATGACGTCTCATTCTGTTGCCCAGGCTGGAGTGCAGTTGCATGACCTTGGCCCACTACAACCTCCACCTCCCAGGTTCAAGCAATTCTGCCTCAGCCTCCTGAGTACCCTGGACTACACAGAACCTCAGAAGGACTTAATGCAACACATACAGAAAGTCCAGTAAAGGTCTAGTCCCAAACTGGTAAAAACTCTGGAGTCTCACCAGGTACTGCTATGGCTGTCTCCCCTCTGCCAGGCTTTTCAGAACCACTGCTGACTATTAGACTAGAACTGCTGAAGCATACACAGCACTGATGCATTGCCTGAGGTCTCCATGTAGCCAACTTCAGAGAAATTGACTTTGTCAAAATACCACTCCCCATAATTACTACCTGATGGGCCTTTCATGAGATTCCTCTTCCTCTTAGTCCCTCATATGGCTTTTCTCCTCTGAGGATCCCTGTGTTCTGTACTCAGATTCCACAAGGACCTGATGTTCCTCATGGAACCCTCAGCTACTGTCTATCTTTGCAATTCCTCCGATTTCTAGGGGCTAATAAGATTCCTTTGCACTCTCTGAAAAGAAAAGATCTCATTCCACTCCCTTTTTGCAAGATCTTCCTCTTTTTGTCCATATACATATATATGGACTTACTTACTTTCTCAAAAAATAGAAATAGAGAGAAAGAGAGAAACAGAAAAAAAGATGAGAGAGACAGGAAGGAGAGACAGGAAGGAGGGGGGAAAGTAAGGGAGAGAGAGAGAAAGAACTAAAGAAAGAAAGAATTTAAAAAAGGAAAGAGAGAGAAAGAAAACAAAAGAAAAAAGAAAAGAAGTGAAAAGAAAAGGAAGAAAAGAAAGGAAGAGAAGGGAAAGGAAGAAACCTTTTTCTACTAGAGGTCTGGACAGTGACAGTCTTAAGTCACAAAACATTCTGTCCCATCATAATCACAACACAGTCATAAGCCCCCTACATATTTATAACTAAAGTGTGTAGGGAGTAACACACAAAAAAGCAACACACCTCAGGACTAATAAAAACCAAGGCAATTTCAGCAATTTCAGAACAAAACTTCTGCTAAGCTAGGTAACATTTTGCTTTTTTGGATAAAAGTAATAAATCTCCTTTCGTTTAAATGACAGGCGGTTGGGATTGTTCACTTGTACTTTTAGAAAATTCCACATAGACTAGAGAGAGAGAGAGAAAAAGATCAAGCACTAAGATTAGGATCTAAATCTTTTTCAGCCAAGCAGGAGTTACATTAAAAACCCCATGTTTTCAGATTCTTTTGGGGTCCATGAATTGATGCAAGATTTCCCCCTTAGTGCAGGGATGCAGCAATACTTGTGTTGGAATTTACTGGCAGAGCCTTAGCCTAGTTCTGTAGCCAGTTTCTAGAATCATTTTTACAGTAAGGAAGGTGTTTGTACAGGAAGGATGTGGTGTCAGGAATGGGAGATTGGTTATAAACAGGAAAAAAATGAGAAAATTGTTAAACATATTCAGGATAAAGGGAGCCAGTATTGTATAGAAAGTTACAAAAATGGAAATGAAAAAGATGACATCGAACCCTAGGGTGTTAGATTGAAATTGGAGATATCACTGTGATGCCATGGTGTTCAATATATGTAAATATAAATAAAATGTTTATAAATTCCTTAGACCTGGTCGGGCACGGTGGCTCATGCCTGTAATCCCAGCACTTTGGGAGGCCAAGGCAGGCAAATCACCTGAGGTCAGGAAGTCAGGTAGCGTGATGACTCCAGCTTTGTTCTTTTGGCTTAGGATTGTCTTGGCAATGCGGGCTCTTTTTTGGTTCCATATGAAATTTAAAGTAGTTTTTTCCAATTCGTTGAAGAAAGTCATTGGTAGCTTGATGGGGATGGCACTGAATCTATAAATTACCTTGGGCAGTATGGCCATTTTCACGATATTGATTCTTCCTATCCATGAGCATGGAATGTTTTTCCATTTGTTTGTGTCCTCTTTTATTTCGTTAAGCAGTGGTTTGTGGTTCTCCTTCAAGAGGTCCTTCACATCCCTTGTAAGTTGGATTCCTAGGTATTTTATTTTCTTAGTGGCAATTGTGAATGGGAGTTCACTCATGATTTGGCTCTCTGTTTGTCTGTTATTGGTGTATAAGACTGCTTGTGATTTTTGCACATTGATTTTGTATCCTGAGATTTTGCTGAAGTTGCTTATCAGCTTAAGGAGATTTGGGGCTGAGACAATGGGGTTTTCTAAATACACAATCATGTCATCTGCAAACAGGGACAATTTGACTTCCTCTTTTCCTAATTGAATACCTTTATTTCTTTCTCTTACCTGATTGCCCTGGCCAGAACTTCCAACACTATGTTGAATAGGAGTCGTGAGAGAGGGCATCCCTGTCTTGTGCCAGTTTTCAAAGGGAATGCTTTCAGTTTTTGCCCATTCAGTATGATATTGGCTGTGGGTTTCTCATAAATAGCTCTTATTATTTTGAGATATGCTCCATCAATACCTAGCTGATTGAGAGTTTTTAGCACGAAGATTTCCTCCTTTTTAATTTTTTGGAATAGTTTCAGTATTAATGGTACCAGCTCTTCTTTGTATATCTGGCAGAATTCTGCTGTAAATCCACCTGGTCCTGGGCTTTTTTTGGTTGGTAGGCTATTTATTACTGCCTCAATTTCAGAACACATTATTGGTCTATTCAAGGATTCAATCTTTCTTATTCAGTCTTGGAAGGGTGTATGTGTCAAGGAATTTATTCATTTCCTCTAGATTTTGTAGTTTATGTGCATATAGGTGTTGATAGTATTCTCTGATGCTTGTTTGCATTACTGTGGGATCAGTGGTAATATCCCCCTTAATATTTCTGATTGTGTTTACTTGAATCTTCTCTCTTTTCTTCTTTATTAATTAGCTAGCGATCTATCTATTTTATTAGCTTTTTCAAAAAAAAAAAAAAACAGCTCCTGAATTTGTTGATCTTTTGAAGGGTTTCTCATGTCTCCATTTCCTTTAGCTCATCTCTGATCTTGGTTATGTCTTGTCTTCTGCTAGTTTTGGGATTGGTGTACTCTTGGTTCTCTAGTTCTTTTAGTTGTGATGTTAGCTTGTTAACTTGGGATCTTTCTAGCTCTTTAATGTGGGCATTTAGTGCTACAAATTCTCCCTCTTAACACTGATTTAGCTGCATCCCAGAGATTCTGGTACATTGTATCTTTGTTCTCATTAGTTTCAAAGAACTTCTTGATTTCTGCCTTAATTTCATCATTTACCCAAAAGACACTCAGGAGCATGTTGTTCAATTTCATGTAGGTGTATGGTTTTGAGTGAACTTTTTAATCTTGAATTATAATTTGATTGCACTGTGGTCTGAGAGACTGTTATAATTTCAGTTCTCTTGCATTTGCTGAGGAGTGTCTAACTTCCAATTGTGTGATCAATTTTAGAGTAAGTACCATGTGGCAATCAGAAGAATGTATACTCTCTTGCTTGGGGGTGGAGAGCTCAGTAAATATCTATTAGGTCTGCCTGATCAGAGCTGAGTTCAGGTCCTGAATATCTTTGTTAATATTTTGTCTCGGTGATCTGTCTAATATTGTCAGTGGGGTATTAAAGTCTCCGACCATTATTTTGTGGGGGTCTAAGTCTCTTTGAAGGTCTCTAAGAACTTGCTTTATGAATCTGGGTGTCCCTGTATTGGCTGCATATATATATTTATGATAGTTAGATCCTCTTGTTGAATTGAACCCTTTACCATTATACAATGCCCTTTTTTGTCTTTTTGGATCTTTGTTGGTCTAAAGTCTGTTTTGTCAAAAACTAGGATTGCAACCCCTGCTTTTCTTGTTTTCCATTTTCTTGGTACATTTTCCTCCATCCCTTGTCTTTGAGCCTATGCGTATCTTTGCATGTGACATACTGGCGCCTTAATCTTGAATTGTAAGCAATGAATTTCTGTTGTTTATAAATTGCCAAGTTCAAGGTATTTTTTAAGTAGCAAGAACATTCTAAGACAGAGGAACAAAAGAATAACTTTGCAGCAGAGAAGGTTGGCAGATATCACCTTGCTCAAGTAACGAATGCTACCGTAAACAATAATAAAGCAAATCAAAATGATGTGCCATCTAATATGATGCAAAGATAAAATTCAACATCATTTCTGTGATGTTCCAATTTAGTCTAATCTTAACCTAATCATGACAAAATCTGACAAATCTAGAATAAGGAATATTCTACAAAAACAAGAGCCTGTCAAAAGTGTCAAGGTCATAGAAGTCAAGCAAAGATTACAGAGCTGTTCCAGATTGAAGGCAACTAAGGAAAGATGGTAACTAAATGCAATTCCTGATTCTGGGCTGGACTATTTCCTATAAATGACCTTTATTGGTAAAACTGGCAAAACTGGAATTGGGCCTGTGGATTAGATAGTGATCCAATTAACTTTCTGATTCTCTGGATTGTGTCATACTGGAAAAGACTCTTGCTTTTTGGAAATACACAATAAAGTATTTGGAGGTGATGAAACATCCTGTCAGAAACTTAGTCCCACATGGCTCAAGAACTAAAAGTTCTTTATATTACTCTTGAAATACTTTATACATTAAGATTCTTTTAAAACAAATGATTTCTTAGAGTGAATCTTTTCCACCCAGTCTTTTTGTCTGACTTCCAGCATGTCTGATTTCTTTAGTACCATGCTGACACAACATGTCAATTTTTTTGTATTCTTAGGCTGCAAGTGAACACCCTTATTTATCTATTCATTCATCTATTAAACAAACACTTATTGATCACTCATTAGGTCCTAAGTAACTTGCTGCATTAAGGATCTAACTGAAAAAAAAAAAAATCCAGCACCTGCCTCCAAGGAGTTTCAGGCTAATAGGGAGACAGAAAAATAAGCAGGTAATAGACAATATGACAAGTGATTATCTGCAGGAATACCAGGTGGTATGGAAGAACAGAGGGGAGGCATCTTACAATGTGTTCAGGAAAAATGAGACCTGAAGGGAAACTAGGAATTACCTAGGAGGAAAGTTCAGCAGGTGTGTTCAGGCAGAGGAAAGAACATGCAGAAGGGAGCTAGAAATGAAAAACAGGGAACATGACCTATTGTAGATACTGCAAGCAGCAGAGAATAACTGAAGCAGAGAGTGTGCAAAGGGAAGGGTCAAGAGATGAACATAGGAAGGAGGGAGCCTAGGGGATGACCTGCTGCCCATGCCTAAAGCACCTTCAGCACCTGCTACAACTGTGTCTTCCAGGTTATTACAACCAGCTCTGGTAATCTAGTCACAGGACTTGTTGCACCCACATCAATACTCACACGCCTTCCAAGAAAGTGGCTCTGAGGAGAGCACGGTTTAGCAACCCTAGAACTGTTGGAAATTAACAAAGTGAAGCACATCATTTGCAGCAGCTTCCCTGACAATGTTAGGTTTCTTAGCCAAGTTTTGACAAGTGTTTTTTGAAAAGAGTTATTGGGATACTTGCTTGCATATAATCTTTCTTCCCAGGATAGAAAGATATTTACAAATGATGTCTGGCAACATAGAATTGGATATTTTTCACTCTCCCTAAAATACTTGCTCTATTCTAAACAGCCCATCACAGTGCACTTCTCCTTGGCAACCTTGTAGTTTCCCTGAATACACACATCCAATTACCCAAGTGGTTGCTATTGCACTGTGGCCTGTTTTCACTTTGGGTGGCAGGCCCTCAGTTCCCTGCTGCTCACTCAACAAGACATTCACTAATTCCAGAACTCCTGGGCAAAGAATTCCTTCAAATTAACCATGAGCTTTATTTTTAGTGTAAAAGATGTTAGCTTGATAAAAAAAAAATTGCTTCATGTAATTATAGTCATTAAAAATGGGAATGAGACAATACTTGGTGAACTGATCCCTCCATCTGGTTAGGGTAGGATTATTCCCTGTGACAGATTGGCCATGCTAAACTATACAAACTGAATGAAGTGAAACCTAGACCATCTGTGCATGGAGCCATTTCTAAGTGGTTAGTACTGCATAGACCCCTGGATGAACATTTGCATTGAGCAGTGTAGTAGCACCTGACATCCTCACGGTACATTCATCCAGCAGCTTGTGGTCAGTTGCTTACTGGATCCAAGGCCAAAGTATAAACAGAATGTCTTGGGTTTCTTCCAGTACAGTTTAAAGCATGTCAATAGTTTGGTTTTGGCCTCTTCTCATTACTATTTAAGCTATATGACGCATATTTGGGTTTTTGTAACTCTGCTACATTTTAAGTATAAAAGAAGATAAAGCAAATAATAATAATTGCTATTATTTATTGAGTATTTATTACATGCCAAGCTTTTTTCTAAATAATTCATATTATTTCTAATCTTCCTAACCAGTCTGCAAAGTAATTATAATTATTCCCATTATATAATTAAGGAAATGGGAGCTCAGAGAAGTTAAGTAGCTAGTCGAAGATCAAACATCTAGTAATCTGATTACAAGCTAGGATTTGAATTCAGTGTTGCTGCTAACTTCAAAGCCCATGGGTTTTTTCACCCTACCATTGCCTCGTAAAGATACTTACCATTTGGTTTATCAAAACAAACCAAATTTATCATTCTTTATCAAAATAAAGTTCTCCATTGTTTATTTTGTATATTGTTTGTCAAGTATTATTGAGTATTTGCTACGTGATGGTCTCTAGTTTAAGATACAAAGAAATTTAAAACATGGTTCCTATCACCAAGGATTACACAATTTAAACAAGGATGTTAGACATACAAACAAACAATAAAATAAGTTAAAATATGATGAAACCCATAAAAAGCTGTGCATAGATAGTACTAGAGACATTCAGAAGTGAGAGAGATCTATTCTTGGGGAAGTGACAAGAGAAGCCTCCCAAGAGGTAGCATTTGAGCTGAGTCTTGTATGTTCAGATAGTGAAAAGAAGAAAATTCTTGTACAGCCATAGGCAAAAGTGCAGAGGCAGGAAAAAGCAAACGTTTTCCATTCAGGAAGCAGCAAGGCATTGGTGTGGCTGAAATGTGGAAGAAGATTTCTTATCTGGCACTATCTGGGCTCACCTACTACCACTCTGCTGCTGCCGTGTGTGTGTGTGTGTGTGTGTGTGTGTGTGTGTTTCACAAATGCACTCAACTGGTAAGCACTGAGACACAGCTGCTGATAAACTTGGAAAACGTAAATGAGTTGAGACACAGACATTATGTAGGGTAGATGCAAACCCTAAGAAATGGGAGGTAAAGGAGACTATAGTCACACCACTCTCTTGGTCTTCCCTTTGTCTTTCTTGAGAGTTTCTAACAGGTAGGTGAAACCTGAAAAAGGTTTTCTTAATTATGCTAAGAGATCATCCAAGAATTCATAATAAATGGTCCCCAATGAACCTTTTTTTTCCTTCCCCTACTCCCCCACAAGACAGGGTCTTGCTCTGTCACCCGGGCTGGAGTGCAGTAGCATGATCTCAGCTCATTGCAACTTCCACCTCCCAGGTTCAGGCGATTCTCCCACCTCAGCATCCCAAGTAGCTAGGATTACAGCTGCCCACCACCACACTTGGCTAATTTTTTGTATTTTTAGTAGAGACAGGGTTTCACTATGTTGGCCAGGCTGGTCTCAAACTCCTGACCTCAAGCAATCCACCCAATCGCGGGCAACAATACTGTCAGTCATCAATTACTGATTCCTTATCATATACCCTCAACTGCTAATCCAAACCACTTCTATGAGCATAAAATCATTATTTCTGGGAGATGGACACTGCTCACATGAACTGCTTTGACATCTTGTCTCTCTACCTCAGAACCCTTCTGTAGCCATACGCTCCTTTCCATATAAAATCCTTCTCATTCTTCTCACACGATCTTTTCCTTCCCTCTTGTGTCAGAGCAATGGATTCATTCATAGACATTTTTCCCAAGTCTAAACCTACCACTTTAATGATTATCTTCATCCCTTCCTAGCTCTGCTGGGCCTGTATCTTTAATTATACTAATTCCTCTTTGGTCCCCAATCTCTCCCTTTCTACTTCCTCTTAGTCTACAAATATCCTAAGTCTCATTTATATTTTTTAAAATTTATGATCGTGTTCATGTTATTAAAATAAAAATATATTTATTAATTTTATTATATAAAGTACATTTACAAATTCCCTTTACCTTGTTATTTTTTCCATTAGCCATCATGTTCCACCTTCCTCTGTCAAAAGTCTAAAAATAAAACTTGTCTAAACCTAATTTTTTCAATTCCTCACTCTTGCTTCTTAAAGTCCTTCTAATTTGGCCTACATTTCTCACTGAGATCACTCTCGAAATTCTCCAGTGGCCACCAAATCCAGGGGCTTTACATTATCATTTTCCTTGGTTGGCCCTCCGAAAATCTGACCAGGCGAATTGAGCAGGGCTCATGATCAGTTATTTGTAGTCTGAGCTGTGACACTATTTTCTCAGTTGCCTAAGCCAGAAACCTGCTATCTCTCACTCCTTGTAGTCCTTGAACCATCAAAATCTGTTGATCCTATGAATGAGCTTTCTGTTTTTTGAAAACCTCCATTCTTGATAACACTACGGTTATTTAATACTCATTTTTTTGCTTACGTTATTGTAACAGCCCCCTAATTGCACTTCAGCTTCTTGTCTTCATCTCTGATAATCCATTATCTTAAAGACTGCTGCAATATTCTTTGGAAAATATATATAGGATCATGTCATATCCCTCCATTAAATCCTTTAGAAATTCTATATTTCCCATAGACCTCAGGAACTCTTAAGGATGGCAAAACAGGAACTTTGTGTTCTGGTCCATGACACCTAGTTCAGTTCAGTCTAATTTATATTCTCCTTCCCACACTTCATATACTATGCTCCATGTCTGAATTTATAGTTATCTGAAAGGACCATACTCTGTCATATCTCCAAGACTTTACACATTCTATTTTCTCTACCTGAATTTCTCTCTACAATTTCTTTCCACTGGGTGATTCATACTTGTCTGTAAGAGTCAGTTCAAGTTGTTCTGTCAAACCACCACCCCATAATCCCAGAGCCTCTAAGGGGAGATGGCAGTACTGTGTACTCTCATGGATCTCACAGGATATTGTAATTCTAGGAATCATCACATCCTACACCCACCAAGTTCTGGCAGTCAGTGGCATCAGTAATTTTTAAGAATGAGAAAAATTAATATTTTTTTGAGATGGAGTCTCACTCTGTTGCCCAGGCTGGAATGCAGTGGTGTGATCTGGGCTCACTGCAACTTCCACCTTCCGGGTTCAAGCAATTCTCCTGCCTCTACCTCCCAAGTAGCTGGGATTACAGGCATGCACCACCACACCCAGCTTTTTTATGTTTCTTTTGTAATTTTAGTAGAGATGGGGTTTACCATTTTGACCTAGCTGGACTCGAACTCCTGACCTCATCTCAGCCTCCCAAAGTGCTGGGATTACAAATGTGAGCCACCTTGCCTGGCCCCAAAACTTAATTTTAAAAGAGATTTTGCAATCCCAGCACTTTGCAAAGCATTGGCAGGAAGATCATTTGAAGCTAGGAGTTCAAAACTAGCCTGGGCAACACAGTGAGATTCCATCTTCTCACACACAAAAAAATTTAAATTATTAGCTGGGCATGGTGGCTTTTGCCAGTAGTCCTAACTACTCAAGAGGCTAAGGCAGGAGGATTACTTAAGCCAGGAGTTTGAGACAGTAGTGAGCTATGATCAGACCACTGCACTCTAGCCTAAGTAATAGAGTGAGACCCTGTTTCTAAAAAAATTTTAGAAAGGAGATTTGGTGAGTGATCATTTTGAAATCATGGCCTGTAATTGGTACGAGGTGTAAAAATTCAGCTGTTCCATCTACCCAATCCAAGCTCTTTTGGGCAAGGAAGGACTCATACCCATATCTATGATTATCTTTTCAGTAGAGCAAAGAAGACCTGATCTAAGATTTAGACTCTACCATAAAATTAGTACATATTTCAAGTAGTAATGGATCATCCTGTATGAGTTACCTGGATCTGTGATGTCTTGTTATTATCCTTTATGCCCATTTCAAACTGCTGAGATTCTGGCACTAGTTTTCTTCTACAAATTAGGCATCTACTTCATAGGCCCTACTGAATAGAAATAATGTCATATGTATGTATATGCTAACTACTTCCTGAACAAGCTAGTGTTGGTACTTTTTATTTTGACAGACAAGGAAATTGGAGAGACCACCTAGGCGTGATCTTCTGTGCTTTTCTTGCATCAAATGTAAAGTTTCTTTTGTGTCACCCCCTGTAGCTAGCATGGTAATGAGCATATGGAGGGGGCTAACAAATGCTTAGCATCTGATTGTCTTCTAGTACCACCTGAAGCAGAAAATGTGTTTTGGCAGCAGATTATATACACTGGAGGGAAAGGAGAAAATAAATTAAAAAACGATTTTGAAGTTTCAAACCTGAATCACCATGAGAAGGATATTGACACAAAGAGAAATGTGAGAGAGGGGTGGTTTTCGGCTCTAGAAAGGGTGGTTTTGGCCATACAGGGGTGGCTTTGGCAATAGAAAAAAAAACCATTCAGGTAAAAATGTCAGAGATAGGTATTTAGATGGCATTTGCTAAGAGATAATATGCGAAGTCTCGGATGTGGTGAGATCTCTGAAGGCAAAAAGACAGAGGAGGAATCCAGGTTTTTCAGTGTGGAACGTATGTATATGTACATACTCCATGGATATTTTTCTTGTTTAAAACTATTCAAAAACATAAATTTTTGGCACTATTACAAAAACTTACCCCCAAAAATGTTCAGATAGAGCAGAAACTTCCAAATTAGAAAACTCAGATTTCTGAAAACCTCAATTTTGAAGAAGACAAAAACTGATGAAAAAACAGAATTAAAGAAACTGAAATCAAAACTCATTTTGTGACTTATAAACATGCAAATATGACATTATTTATTCAAATAAATTAATACAGACAATATATTAAATAAAATATTGATGTTTTAGACATAATTACTAACAATAAAAATAGCAAAATTAATGTTTATCATCTTATTGTTAGCAAGAAATTTTACAAAGTTCTCTTTCCAATATCAATAACATGCTTGTAAGTTCATTGCATTTTACAACAAATAATATCACAACTAAGAGGCATTATTTCCTGTCTCTGGCCCTCCATGCAAATGTCTATTGCCTGCCCAATTCTATATCTTGGATTCGGCTGATGCTTCCTCAATTTTAGCTTTTCAAAATAATCACCTTTAGGAGAAAATCATAATTCAATTACAATAGAAGTAAATTTTTCAAGGCTGATGAAAAGGCATATTAATATAGAAGTAATATGTTAAAATTCCAACCGGGACAACTTGTCCATTCAGGAAAGAACTGTTGCCACACTTATAGGCCTAGTGTTAACTACTGGTCACTTGTGATTAATCAATAAGAATGGTGATATTTAACAGACTGAACTAAATTCTTCTGAAGAACTATGCAAGTGTTCATGGGTCAGAATTAAATTCTGACTATAGATTCTACATCAGTAGAAATAAACTCTCAGCTTTAAGTTCTGTAAATTCAAAGAATAAAGATGGTCTTCAACTTACAATGAGTTTGGCTTACCATTTTTCAACATTACAATGGTGCGAAAGCCATAATCATTCAGTAGAAATCAAACTTCAAATTTTGAATTTTTTATCTTTTCCTGGGCTAGTGATATGCAATATGATTTCATTAGGCTGCACTAAATCATCTAACATGAAGCCCATTTTATAACAAAGTGTTGACTATCTCATGTAATTTATTGAATGCTGTATTGAAGGTGTTCTAAGTATGTTTAAAGTAGACCAAACTAAGCTGTGATGTTTGATAGGTTAGACATATTAAATGTATTTTCAATTTAATGATATTTTCAACTTATGATGGGTTTATAACCCCATCATGTCAAAGAGTACCTATATACTTTTCCAGAGCAAATTAGCCCAAACATATCTCAGAATTTTATCACACAGTCATAAATTCCAGTTTTGTCCATGAATTCATAAACTTGGCCCTAAAATTTTATGGAAGCTGCCTCTGTTTAATGAACAGAGTTCTTTCCTTCAACAATTCCAGCTCTCCTTGAAAGCTTTTCTTGTTTGTAAAGATGCGTGGTAATTCATAAATGTCTTAAGGATGCAAAATAATCTAGTGGTATACCTTGCATTCTTCAAAATCTGTGAATAATTTCTTTCTTTTTTTTTTTTTTTTTTTTTTTGAGACAGAGTCTCACTCTTTCTTTCCAGGCTGGGGTGTAGTGGCATGATCTCAGCTCACTGCAACCTCTGCCTCCCAGGTTCAAGCGATTCTCATGTCTCAGCCTCCCGAGTAGCAGGGATTATTACAGGCACACGCCATCATGCCTGGCTAATTTTTGTATTTTTTGTTAGAGACAGGATTTCACTATGTTGCTCAGGCTGGTCTCAAACTCCTGACCTCAAGTGATCACCCGCCTCAGCCTCCCAAAGTGCTGGGATTACAGACATGAGCCACCGCACCCAGCCTAAAATCTGTGAATGATTTCTAAAATTAAAACATATTCATTGAATTATTCTACACTAGTTACAAATTTATATTTCTACTCAGCCTGGGGGACTTATCAAATGAAAATTAAATATAGTCTCTAACTGCCATTTTTTCCAAATATACATATCCCAAGTATGTTTGAATATATGGATGTTTGTCAATAAATTATTGGTGCTTTCAATTTTTTTCAAATCTAGCATGCTAATGTATTGTATCAGAAACTTTTGTCCGCAAATGAAAGAAAACCCAAATCACAACAACTTAAACAATACAGAGAACTTATTATGTCACATAAACGATACATACCAAGGCTCTAGAGTTAGTAATTTCTGAGCTTGATATTATCGTCAGTAACTTAAGTTCTTCCCATTTTCCATTTTGCCATCGTCAGAAAATTGGCCCTGTCCTCAGTCAAGCCCAGTCAAGCTAGCTACCACATTTTCAGGAGAGGAAAAGCCTGTTTCTTCCTCAGGGTTTCTTTTTATGTGAAAACATCTTTTGAAAATAAAAAGCCAACAATACTCCTTTTTTATCTATCTCACTGGACAAAATTGTATCACCTACCAATTCCTAAAACAAACACTGGCAAGGGGAATGAGAGTAGCAAACTGGCTTAGGCTAATCAGGATTTATTCCTGAGTTGGGGATATGATCACCTTCTCTGAGCAAACTATTGATTTCATTAACAACAACAGCAAAAGTGAAAAAAGGATATGTGTCTGCTACCAGTGTCTTGACAGATCAATTGAGCCAATCAAGATTTAGGAAGTTGAGACTCTCAGAGCAGCTTGGTTGATTTCCTTGATATTAGTTATTTACTACTGTTTACTAAAAGCCTACTTTGTGTCATACTCTCTACTAACCACTTTACCTAACAATATCATAGCATTAAAATAAACCAAGTCCTTATTCTCTAATTCAACTACTTCCAATTATACCACAAATTCCTTATGATCACATATAGAAATAGAAGGAAAGATTTCAATCTTGATTCCTTTCTTTCTTGTACCAGGTAGCTAGTTTCACATGCAGAAATCTCAAGAAAGTCTCTATTCAATAATGATGTCAAAGAAGATACAAGCAGCTTTTTCTTGTCTTCTAAAAAAACTCGAAACATCTTTGACTTTCTTTCTTTGCAGGCTTTCCATCTGTGGCAAGTGAACTACTTTTTCTGTGTTTGAACCAAAAGTTTCCAATCTGTTATCATCAGTTGGTTAGGTTGGATTAATTTATGCAGGCTGGCAAATCTTATAAAATATTTTTTGCCAGAAACCTTAGACAAATCACAGCATTTGACTGCAGGTTTCATGAGACATGCCCTTGGAACAGGGAAGAAAGAATAGAATCATTAAGGCAGGAGTCTAGAAAAAGCCTATGTTTACAAGCATTCTTTTGCAAGTGGAAAGAGACCATCCAAAAGTGTATTGCATAGCTATTTCTTGCAATTAAAAACACACAACACATCTCTAACTCCTATAATTAGACTTGGCATGTTTCTTTTTCTCATAAAATGTCAGAATCGTGGAATTCCTGAGATCATCTGGAAAACAATACACAAAAAGACTATGACAAATGTTCTTTATCTTCAAAATAAACATATTACATGTAAACCATCTGAGAAGGAAAAACACGCAAGCTGGATCCAAGTTTCCCCAAACATCTTACAATTTAAGTGAGGGTAACCACTGATAGACTATATATTGTAAAAAGATACTAGTACTTCTGAGGAAATTTACAATTCAGCAACACAACTTATAAAATACCATTAAAATGCTGTCTTCTATTCATACAGTGAAAACCTATAGAGCTATTCCGAAAAAACAAAAACTAAGAAAGCTCTTCATGTCCTTGATATAGTAAGGTCTCCAAATATATAGCAAACAGAGAGAGAAAGGGAGATCAGTACAGTGTGTATATTATGACACCATTTGTAAAACATTATCTGTGTTCATCATTTTCTTATATATGTATAAAATAACTCAGAAGGGATTAAAAAAAAAAAAAGAGGGGCCGGGCGTGGTGGCTCACGCCTGTAATCCCAGCAGTTGGGAGGCTGAGGCGGGCGGATCACGAGGTCAGGAGATGGAGACCATCCTGGCTAACATGGTGAAACCCTGTCTCTACTAAAAATACACAACAAAATTAGCCAGGCATGGTGGTGGGCACCTGTAGTCCCAGCTACTCGGGAGGCTGAGGCAGGAGAATGGCGTGAACCTGGGAGGCAGAGGTTGCAGTGAGCCAAGATCACACCACTGCACTCCAGCCTGGGCGACAGAGTGAGACTCTGTCTCAAAAAAAAAGAAAGAAACTAGGGGTGAGGGACATGGTAGAAACAGGGCAGAAGATGAACAAGAAAAAATGAGTGACATGTTGCTATATAGCTTGTATATTTTGCTGGGTTTTATATCATGTAAATGTATTATCTATTCAAAAATGAATTTGAAAATTCTCAGAATCCAGCTTCTACAAAAATAGAGTAAATGTGCTTTTCCCAATTCCTCCTATTAAGTATAAGTGAAAACCCTGGACATTTTAAAACCACTCTGGAAAGGGAGAGAAGAAGGCACATCAGTCAAGGTGGAGGCTATCAGAAAGCCTGGACTTCTACACCCACCTAATGGAAACAGGGCACCCCCATCCCTCCTTACTGGGGTGGTGTCAGAGGAGGCAGAGTGAAGAGTTAGGACTTTCATCAGCAATTCGTGGTAACAAAACTGCATCCCTCCTCACACCCCTTGGTGTGCAATGGATGATTTGTAGTGAGTAGTGATGAGATGTCTCTCTTCCTCTAAGCCAGGGTGAAATCAGCAATGACCTAATGAGGAGCTTGAACTACCATACCCATTCAGCAATAACAAAAAGTTCCTCCTCGCCTGTGTCAATAAAGACCTAGACTTCTACCCCCACCTGGCAATAACAAGATAACACCCTCCTACCAGAGGAGTGTCAGAAAAACTTGCTGTAACACAAGATTTAAAATAAGATCCAGAGATGGGGCCAAGATGGTTAATTAGAAGCAGCTGCAGTGTGTGACACTCTTAGAAAGGAATAAAAAGGAGGAGTGAACACAGCACCTTTCACTGAAATATCCAGGTACTTGCATTGGAACTGATCAGGGAAACAACCTGACTCACAGAGAACCAAGAAAAGCAGGGTGGGCAATGACTCCCCAGGAGCCACACAGAACCAAGAGAAACCCCACCCCCAGCCAAGGGAAGCAGTGAGTGAATGTGCAACCCTGGGAAAACTGAACTTCTCCCATGGATCTTTGCAACCCTTGGGTCAGGAGATCCCCTCATGAGCCCACTCCACCTGGGCCTTGGGTCTAACACACAGAGCTGGGTGGAGTCACACAGCTCTCCCAAAGAGCAGCTACTGAGGCACAATAGAGACCCAAGAGCTTTACATACTCCAGTCCCAGGATTCCTAACAAAAGTAAGTGCAACTCAGGCAAGGCAGGAGGTCTGCACATACCCCTAGGAAGGCGGTTGAATCCAGGGGGCCAAGCAGCATCTGTCTGCAGGTCCCACCTCCACAGCAGCTCACAAGACAAGACCCACTGGCTTGGAATTCCAACTAGTCACCAGCAACAGGGTGGAGCCTGCCTGAGAAGAGACAAAGCCCCTGGGGGAAAGGGCGGGCCACCATCTTTGCTGTTTGGTCAAATCAGGCATTCCAGTCTGCAGACTTTGGAGAGTCCAAATGGTCCAGACAAAGATGGGTCTCCCCAGCTACTTTGCCAGAAAGTGGCCAGACTGCTTCTTTAAGCAGGATCCCTATCCATTCCTCTTCACTGGGCAGGACCTCCCAGCCGGGGCATCCAGGCACCCCCACGCACCAGAGCTCTGATCTTGCCCTGGGACAAAGTGCTGGGGGCCAGTGATGGGCCACCAGCTTTGTTGTTTGGACAACTTAGCTGTTGCAGCCTGTAGGCTTTGGACAGTCCAAGCCAACAGGGACAGAGCCAGTTTCCCAGCACAGTGTGATTTTTTTTTATCGAGGTGTGGCCAGACTGCCTCTTTAAATGGGACCCTGATCCAGTCCTCCTCCTAGAGCAGGTCCTCCTGGCTGGGGCCTCTGGCCACCCCTAACTGTATTCTACGAACAGAGTTCTGATTTCTCCCTGGGATGAAGTGCCTGGTGGGAGGGTCAGGCTGCCACCTTTGTTGTTTAGAAGACTCACTTAGCTGTTCCAGACTACAGGATTTGGGAAGTCCAAGCAACCCAGGCAGAGGTGGTTCCCCAATATGGCACAGCTCTTTTGTCAAGTTGTGGCAAGTCTGCTTCTTTAAGTGCAACCCTGATCCATTTCTTCTCACTGGGTGGGTCCTCCCAGTTGGGGCACCTGGCCACCCCTGCCTGTGTTTTAGGGCCATCAGAGTTCTAATTTCTCCCCGGGACAGAGTGCCGCCACCTTCGCTGTTTGGGCATCTCAGCCAGTCTAGCCTGCAGGACTTGGAGAGCCCAAACCGATCAGGGACTGAAGGGATCCCCAAAACCAGACAGCTGCTCTACCAACATGCAGCCAAAATGCTTCTTTAAAGAGGTCTGTGATCCAGTTCTTTCTGCATAGGTGAGATCTCCCAAGTGGGGTCTCCAGCCACCTCCTACAGGTGCATTAGGGCCAACAACATGTCAGCACCCCCTGAGACAGAACTTTCAGAGGAAGAGGCAGGCTGCCATCTTTGCTGTTTTGCAAGCTACACTGGTGATTCCTATAGGTATTAGAGAAACTGAGGTGGCTAGGGTCTGGAGTGGACAGCCAGCAAACTGCAGCAGCCATACCAAAGAGTGGCCAGAGTATTAAAAGAAAAAACAAACAAACAACAACAAAAACCCACGAACCCCATCCAAAGGTAAGCAACCTCAAAGACTGAAGGTAGATTAGCCCAGAAATATGAGAAATAATCAGCACAAAAACACTGAAAACTAAAAAAGCCAGCATGCCCCCTTTCCTCCAAATGACCGCAACACCTCTCCAGCAAGAACATAGAACTGGGCTGAAGCTGAGATGGCTGAAATGACAGAAGTAGTTTTCAGAACGTGGAAAACAATGAACTTTGCTGAGCTAAAAGAGCACATTGTAACCCCAGGCAAGGAAGCTAAGAATCATGATAAAACAATACAGGAGCTGACAGCCAAAATAGCCAGTATAGAGAGGAACATAACCAACCTGATAGAGCTAAAAAACACACTACAAGATCTTCGCAATTCAATCACTACTATTAATAGCAGAATAGACCAAGCAGAGGAAAGAATATCAGAGCTTAAAGACTGTCTTTGTGAAATAAGACAGGCAGACAAGAATACAGAAAAAAAATGAAAAAGAAAACCTACAAGAAATATGGGATTATGTAAAGATACCGAAGCTACGACTGATTGGGGTACCAGAAAGAGACAGGGAGAATGGAACTAATTTAGAAAATATATTTCAGGATATTATCCAGGAAAACTTCCCCAACCTAGCTAGACAGGCCAACATTCAAATTCAGGAAATTCAGAGAACCCAGTAAGATACTCCACAAGAAGTTCATATCCAAGACACATAATCATCAGATTCTTCAAGGTCAAAATGAAAGAAAAAATAAGGGCAGTCAGACAGAAAGGCCAGTTCACCTGCAAAGCGAAGACCATCAGGCTAACAGTGGACTTCTCGTGGAAACCCTACAAGCCAGAAGAGATTGAGGGCCAATATTCAACGTTCTTAAGAAAAAAAAATTCCAAGTCAGAATTTTGTATCCAGCCAAACTAAGCTTCATAAGTGCAGGAGAAATAAGATCCATTTCAGACAAGCAAATGCTGAGGGAATTTGTTACCACCAGACCTACCTTACAAGAGCTCCTGAAAGAACCACTAAATACAGAAAGGAAAAACCAGCCGGGTGCAGTGGCTCATGCCTGTAATCCCAACACTTTGGGAGGCCGAGGTGGGCAGATCACAAGGTCAGCAGATCGAAACCATCCTGGCTAACAAGGTGAAACCCCGTCTCTACTAAAAATACAAAAAATTAGCCGGGCATGGTGGCGGGCGCCTATAGTCCCAGCTACTCGAGAGGTTGAGGCAGGACAATGGCTTGATCCCAAGAGGCAGAGCTTGCAGTGAGCCGAGATCACGCCACTGCACTCCAGCCTCGGCAACAGAGTGAGACTCAGTCTCGAAAAAAAAAAAAAGAAAGGAAAAACCATTACCATCCACTACAAAAACACAATGAAGTACACAGACCAGTGAAACTATGAAGCAACCACATGAACAAGTCTGCAAAATAACCAGCTAGCATCATGATGACAGTATCATATCCACACATAACAGTGCTAACCCTAAACATAAATGGGCTAAATGCCCCAATTAAAAAAACACAGAATGGCAAGTTGGATAAAAACCCAAAACCCATTGCTATGTTGTCTTCAAGAGACCCATCTCACATGCAAAGACACCCATACTCTAAATAAAGGGTTGGAGGAAAATATACCAAGAAAATGGAAAACAGAAAATAGCAGGCGTTTTGATCCTAGTTTCTGACAAAAAAAAAAAAGACTTTAAACCAACAAAGATCAAAATAGACAAAGAAGGGCATTACATAATGGTAAAGGTTCAATTCAACAAGAACAGCTAACTATCCTAAATATATATGCAGCCAATACAAGAGCACCCAGATTCATACAGCAAGCTCTTAGAGACCATCAAAGAGACTTAGACTCCCAAACAATAATAGTGGGAGACTTTTTAAATTTGACGATATTAGACAGATCATCAACAGAGAATTAACAAAGATATTCAGGACCTGAACTCAGCTCTGGATCAAATGAACCTGATAGATATCTACAGAAGTCCCCACTCCAAAACAACAGAATATACATTTGTCTCATCACCACATGGCACTTACTCTAAAATTGATCGCATAATCAGAAGTAAACACTCTTCAACAAATGCAAAAGAACTGAAATCATAACAGTTTCTCAGACCACAGTGCAATCAAATTAGAACTCAAGATTAAGAAATTCACTGAAAACCATGCAATTACATGGAAATTCAATGACCTGCTCCTGAGTGACTTTGGGGTAAATAATGAAATTAAGGCTGGGCATGGTGGCTCACGCCTGTAATCCCAGCAATTTAGGAGGCTGAGGTGGGCGGGTCACCTGAGGTCAGGAGTTTCAGACCAGCCTGGCCAACATGGTGAAACCCCATCTCTACCAAAACTACAAAAATTAGCTTGGTGTGGTGATATGCGCCTATAATCCCAGCTACTTGGGAGGCTGAGGTGGAAGCATTGTTTGAACTCAGGAGGCAGAGGTTGAAATGAGCAGAGATTGGGACACTGAACTCCAGCCTGGGTGACAGAGCAAGACTCTGTCTCAAAAAACAACAGCAACAGCAACAACAACAACAACAAACCACAAGCAGAAATGTTAAAGGGGATATTACCATTGACCACACAGAAGTGCAAACAAGCATCAGAGAATATTATCAACACCTCTATACACATAAACTAGAAAATCTAAAAGAAATAGATAAATTACTGGACACATACACTCTTCTAAGATGGAACCAGGAAGAAATAGAATCCCTGAATAGACCAATAATGAGTTCTGAAATTGAGGCAATAATAGCCTGCCAACCAAAAAAAGCCCAGGACCAGATGGATTCACGGCTGAATTCTGCCAGACATACAAAGAAGAGCTGTTACCATTAATACTGAAACTATTCCAAAAAAATTAAAAAAGGGGACTCCTCTCTAACTCATTCTATAAGGCCAGAATTATCCTGATACCCAAAACTGGCAGAGATACAACCAAAAATAAAAACTTCAGGCCAATATCCTTGATGACCATTGATGTAAAAATTCTCAACAAAATACTGGCAAACTGAATCCGGCAGCGCATCAAAAAGCTTATCCACCACAATCAAGCTGGCTTCATTCCTGGGATGCAAGGTTGGTTCATCATCTGCAAATCAATAAATGGGATTCATCACATAAACAGAACTGAAGGCAAAACCCACATGATTATCTCAATAGATACAGAAAAGGCCTTTGATAAAATTCAACATCCCTTCAAGCTAAAAGCTCTCAATAAACTAGCTATTGAAGTAACATATCTCAAAATAAAAAGAGCCATGTATAGCAAACACACAGTCAGTATTATACTGAATGGGCAATAGCTGGAAGCATTCCCCTTGAAAACCAGCACAAGACAAGGATGCCCTCTATCACCACTCCTATTCAACATAGTATTGGAAGTTCTGGTCAGGGCAATCAGGCAAGAGAAAGAAGTAAAGGGCATCCATATAGGAAGAGAGGAAGTCAAACTGTCTTTGTTTGCAGATGACATGATCCTGTATCTAGAAAACCCCCTAGTCTAAGCCCACAAGCTTCTTAAGCTGATAAGCAACTTCAGCAAAGTCTCACGACACAAAATCAATGTGCAAAATTTGCTAGCATTCCCATAAATCAACAGGTAAGCCAAGAGCCAAATCTCAAATGAACTCCCATTCATGATTACCAGAAAAACAATAAAATACTTAAGAATACAGCTAACAAGGGAAGTGAAGGACCTCTTCAAAGAGAACTACAAACCACTGCTCAAGGAAATCAGAGGTGACATATACAATGGAAAAACATTCCATGCTCATGGATGAAAAGAATCAATATCATGAAAATGGCCATACTACCCAAAGCAGTTTATAAATTCAATGCTATTCCCATTAAACTACCATTGACATTGTTGAATAGAATTAGAAAAAACTATTTCAAAATTTATATAGCACCAAAAACAAGTCTGAATAGCTAACGCTATCCTAAGGAAAAGGAACAAAGCTGGAGGCATCATGCTACCTGACTTCAAACTATAATGCAGGGCTACAGTAACCAAATAGCATGGTACTGGTACAAGAACAGACACATAGACCAATGGAACAGAATAGAGAACCCAGAAATAAGACCACACACCTACAACTGTCTGATCTTCAACAAAACTGACAAAAACAAGCAATGGGGAAAAAAATCCCTATTTAATAAATGGCAGTGGGAGAACTGGCTAGCCACATGCAGAAAATCGAAACTGGATCCCTTCCTTACCCCATATCCAAAAATCAGCTCAGGATGGTTTAAGACTTAAATGTGAAACCCAAAACTATAAAAACCCTAGAAGAAAACTTAGGCAATACTATTCAGGACATAGGCACAGGCAAAAATATCATGATGAAGACACCAGAAGCTATTGCAACAAAAGCAAAAATTGACAAATGGAATCTAATTAAACTCAACAGCTTCTGCATGGCAAAAGAAACTATCAACAGAGTAAACAGACAACCAGAGAAAATTTCACAATCTATGCATCTGACAAAGGTCTAATATCCAGCATTTATAAGGAACTTAAACAAATTTACAAGAAAATAGACAAACAACCTCATTAAAAAGTGGGCAAAGAATATGAACAGACACTTTTCAAAAGAAGATATACATGCGGCCAACAAACATATGAAAAAGAACTCAACATCACTGATCATGGGAGAAATGCAAATCAAAACCACAATGAGATACCATCTCACACCAGTCAGAATGGCTACTATTAAAAAGTCAAACAACAGATGCCGGTGAGGTTGTAGAGAACAAGGAACACTTTTACACTGTTGGTAGGAGGATAGATTAGTTCAACCATGTGGAAGACAGTGTGGCAATTCCTCAAAGACGTAGAGGCAGAAATACCATTCGACACAGCAATTCCATTACTGGGTATGTACTGAAAGGAATATAAATTGTTCTGCTATAAAGACACATGCATGCATATGTTCATTTGCAGCACTATTCACAATAGTAAAGACATGGAATCAACCTAAATGCCCATCAATGATAGACTGGATAAAGAAAATGTGGTACATCTAAACCATGGAAAACTAAGCAGCCATAAAAAGCGACAAGATCATGTTCTTTGCACAAACATGGAGGGAGCTGGAGGCCATCGTCTTTAGCAAACTAATGCAGAAATAGAAAATCAAATATTGCATGTTCTCACTTATAAGTGGGTGCTAAAGGATAAGAACACATGGGCACATGGGGGGAAAAACACACACTGGGGCCTGTTGGAGGGAAGGGGTAGGAGGAGAGAGGGGATCAAGAAGAATAGCTAATGGATGCTGGGCTTGATACCTAGGTGATGGAATGATCTGTGTAGCAAATCACCATGGCACACATTTACCTATGCAAGAACCCTGCACATTCTGCACATATACCTCTGAACTTAAAATAAAAGTAGGAAATAAAAAATAAAATAATAAGATACCAAGATGTAAAACATAACACCTCAAATATACATATGTCAACTGAAAATTACTCATCACACCAAAAACCAGGAAGATCACAAAGTGAATTGGACCAAAAGACACCAACACCATGATGATGGTAATGTTAGAATTATCTGGTAAGCATTGTAAAGCAGACATCATAAATATGCTTTAGGAGCAGTCATGAGCATGCCTGAAACAAAGGAAAAAAAATGAGTCTAAACAAAGAAAGTGTTGGAAAAGAAATAAAATACACTTTAAAAGAACAAAATGGAAATTTTAAAGGTAACAAATACAGTAATACAGTTAAAAAATTACACACACACAATAGATGAGCTCAACAGCATCATGGAGAGGAAATGAAAATCAGTGAAATTAAAGATAAAACAACATAAATTGTCCGATGTAAAAAATAAAAACCAGAAAGAAAATAAGCTGAAAAATAAATAATTAGAATCTCAGAAACATGTGGGACTATTAGAAAAGATTTAACATTTATGTCATCAAGTTCAAGAAAAAGAAGAGAAAGAAAGTAGTGCTAAAAAAGTATTCAAAGAAATAATGACAAAAATTTTTCCAAATTTGGCAAGAGACATAAACCTACAGATTCAAGAGGCTGAACAAATCTCATACCAAAATAAATCCATACCAAATAAATCCATACCTAAATAAATAAATCCATACCAAAATACATCAAAGTCAATCTTCTGAAAACTAAAACCAAAAAATAAATAAATAAATAAATAAAAACCTTGAAAGCAGAAAAAGAGAAACAATGCATCATATCATAAAGGGATAAGGGGAAAACATTCCAGTGCATGTTTTCACTAGTAACCGTGGGGCCCTGAAAGCTATGTCACAGCAGTTTTTTAAGTGCTGAAAGAAAAGGACTGGCAACCTAGAATTCTATATCTAATTCAACTATCTCTTAAAAATGAAAGAAAAATCAGGGCATTCTCAGATGAAAGAAAACTCTCTTTGTCACCAGCAGAACTATCCTAAATGAACATCCTAAGGAAGTTCTCTAAACAGAAAAAAAGGTATAAAAGTAAAAATCTTAGAATATCAAGAAAGGAAAATGAACACACAAAAAGCAAAAATATGGGTAAATTCAATATACTCTCATTATCTTCTGTAATTTTTGACATTATGTGTGATATTTGAAACAAAAAATATAACAGTTACTACCAAAATATTTAAGACTATTATATTAAAAGATTGAGGGAATAAGAATAAAAGTATGATTTCTATACTTTAAAATTGGTAAAATGCTAACACTGGTAGACTTGACTAAGTTATGTTTGTATAACATAATACCCAGAGAAAGAACTAAAATGATATACAATAAGATACACTCTAAACACCATAGGTCAATCAAAATGGAATTCTAAAAACAATGTTCAAGTAGCCCACAGGAAGATGGAAACAAAAGTAAACAGAGGGACAAAAACTGGAAAGAACAAATGGAAAATAAAAATAAAATGGGAGATCTGCATTGAACATATCAATAACTACATTAAACATAAATAGTCTAAATAGACCAATTAAAAGAAATTGGTAAGTGGATAAGAATAACATGACACAATTACAAGCTGTCTACAAAAGTTACTTCATATAATAATGTGTATATATATATGGGTTGAAAGTTAAGAATGGAAAATGATATACTATGCCAACGTTAATCAAAAAAAATCAGGAGTGGCTATACTAATATCAGATAAAGTATATTTCAAAGCAAAGGAAATTACCAAAAACAGAGATATTGCCTAATGATAAAAGAGTCAATACACCAAGAAGACATAGCAATCCTGAATGTGTATGCACCAAATGGCAGAGTGGTAAAATACGTAAAGCAAACACTGATATAACTGAAAGGAGAAATAGAAAAATCACAATTATAGTTAGGGACTTCAACACCCCTCTCTCAACAACTGATAGAAAAACTAGACAGAATCAACAAGGACATGGAAGTACTCAACAATGCCATCAGCTAACAGGATCTAATGTGTTGTTGCTGCACCCAACAAAAGCAAACACGTTCTTTTCAAGCACCCATTGTAACACGCACCAAAACGGACCGTATCTGTGATACAATACTTATTTATGTGTCTGTCTCCTCTGTAAGACAGAACTTTTTAAGGGCACATATTCCAGTTTACCCATCAGTGTATCTCCAAAGGCGAAAGTAATACCTATGTATAGGAGTCACTGAATAATACTTTAATAAGCCAGTTTAATGAAGTGTATTTCATAAGTTGCAGAAAAGAATAAACTATGAAACTATCCTATAATCTTTAATTTTTAAAACATCCAAGCAAAGTGTTAAAGGATTAAAAAACTTGGATTCTGGATACCAATAAACATTATTTATTTTCTGTTATCAAAATATTTTTAGTACTTAGATATCAAGAAAACTTCAATTTTATTTAAACTTTATTCCCAAAAGAATATTCCTTGTAACTCACCTTCCAGTAGAGCTAGACAAGTCTCTATTACATTGAGTCTCCTGCAAACACCAACTTTAAACTCTGCACACAATACAAAACAAAAAAGATAAAAAGTTCCATGAAGTTACTAGAGAGTAATGAAAAGAAAGAGGGAAGTCAACATTTGGATAAAGAAAAAGGAAACTTCAGGAATATGTTTTCTGTTTTTATGGCTTTTAGCCTGAGGCTGCAGGCAGGCAATGCCTAGTGGAATTGCTAAAACTTTTTATAGAAAGTCTATACGTGGTCCTTCTAAACTGAAGAAGAGGAAGTTTGAGAAACTACAGCAACTGCAAAGTGAGGGGGAATTTCAGAAAAGAGAAGTATATAAACTATGCCAAAATCTCTGGCTGACTCCAGAACTATGCAACCAAAAAAACTGCAGCAAGGGATCAGAGAACAGAATTGAGATTTGAGCTTCCACCTGAGAAAAATTTTTAGTGTTAGTTCAAACAAGTTAATTGTTGGCTTAAACAAAATAATTAATACTCTTCAGAAGAATGTAACAGAATCTAATCACTTCATAACCTTTTGGCTAAGATCAAGTGTAGAAGAATATAACAGAATCCAGAATTTCCACAATGTAATGTTCAAAATGTCCAGAATATAATACAAAAATACTTCATATACAAGGAACCAGGAAAATAGGACTCTTTCTCAATAGAAAAGACAATCAACAGAGACCAACCCCAAGATAATCTACGTGTTGGAATTAGTAGACAAAGATTTTATAGCCACTGTTATAACTCTGCTCAATGACATAAAAGAAATTATGCTCATCATGAATAAGAAAACAAAAAATCTCAGCAGAGAAAATGCAATATCTGAAAAATGCAATATCTATAAATAAATAAATGAAGAATGCAACATCTGAAAAAAAATACTAGGTGGGATAAAAGCAAAATGGAAATATAGAGGAAAGAGTCAATGAACTTGAAGATAGATAAATGGAAATTATCCAATCTGAATAAGAGACAGAAATGAGATTGAAACGAAATGAACAGGAATATGTCAGAAAATAGCAAAGGGTCTAACATGCAAGTGACTGAAGCCCCAAAGGAAGAGGAGAGGAACAAATGACTAAAAAATTTTCAGCCTGTAATCCCAGTACTGCCTGTAATCCCGGTACTGTGGGAGGCTGAGGCAGGTGGATCACTTGAGGCCAGGAGTTAGAGACCAGCCTGGCCAACATGACAAAACAATGTCTCTACTAAACATAAAAATTAGCCGGGCATGGTGGCACACACCTGTAGTCCCAGCTCTTCGGGAGCCTGAGGCACAAGAATTTCTTGAACTCAGGAGGCAGAGGTTGCAGTGAGCCAAGATCACACCAGTGCACTCCAGTCTGGGAGACAGAGTGAGACTCTCTCTCAAAAAAAAAAAAATTTAAGTTTGGTAAATGATAATGATATACATTTATAGATCCAGGAAGACTGAAACTTCTAAAAAATATATGTAAAAATAAAAATTAGTAAAGTCTTCTTGGACAAATGCCTAAATGCAGATCTCAGACAAGGAATGTACTGTATGGACCTAGAATGTTTTGTTTCATTGGAAACCAAGAAAGCTATCAAGTAGAATAAATGCAAAGAAAACCAAATGCTCAGGCACATCATAGTCAAACTGATAAAAAAATTAAAATAAATAATAAAGAGAATATCATGAACACATCTAGAAGTTACATTTTGGGGACAAGAATTTGAATATCTACTAATTTCTCATCAGAGACAATGGAGACCCAAAGACAATAGAAGAAAATCTTTCAGTGCTAGAAAAATAACTGAAAACACTGTCATGATGTTAGCCAAGAAAAATCAGTTATTTATGTTATCAGCACAGTATCACCCATATAAATGACATGGTATTTTTAATATTTCTTTTCATAAATTTTCAGATCTCACATCACAGAAATATACAAGTGAAAATCTGACACACTTTTAGGAGCATAGGCATTTTTGTAGCATTTCTCCACATCATTCAAAACTGCCTGAGCTACAGCTCCTAAATACATATGTTCCTATTATTGCCAACAATTTAAAGTTTAATATCACCAGATGTGGTGGCTCACACTTGTAATCCCAGTACTTTGGGAGGCTGAGGCAGGAGGATCCCTTGAGACCAGGAGTTCAAGACCAGCCTGGGCAACATAGTGAGACCAACTCCCCCATCTCTACAAAAGATGTTTTACAAAATTAGCTGGCCATGGTGATGCATGCCTGTAGTCCCAACTAATTCAGAGGCTGAGACAGGAGGATTGGTTGAGCCCAAGAGTTTAGGGTTACAGTGAGCTGTGATTGCACCATTGCACTCCTGCCTGGGGAACAGAGAGAGACCCTATCCCTAAAGAAAAAATAATAATGCATAAAACATAAATATAAATAAACAAATGAAATTTGATATTTGTGTAAGACTGACAGACAGCATGCCAGGTCTTTTCTAGATAATCTTCCCTGCATTTCCTAGGACTCAAACTATGGTAATTATGCTAAGCATTCTCTACCTTCAAGTCCTCCCTTTGTCTTTCCCCTCCATTTGCTCCTGGTTATTAACTTCATTCCTGTATCAACAAGTTGAGGAATAAGCAAATTAATTTACTCAGCTTTATCTACTATTCATTCCCTCATTTAGAAAACATTTGCAATAAATTCCATATGGATGGGAAAAACTGCCAAGACAGCTATTAGAAATACTTGCACATGCATATTGATAGTAGCACAATTAGCGATTACAAAAATATGGAAGCAGCCTAAATGCCCATTGACCAATGACTGAATAAAGAAAATGTGGTATACATACACCGTGGAATACTACTCAGCCATGAAAAGAAATGAAATAATGCCATTCACAGCAACCTGGATGGAGTTGGAGACCATTATTCTAAGGGAAGTAACTGAGAAATGGAAAACCAAATATCCTATGTCCTCACTTATAAGTGGGAGCTAAGCTATGAGGACGCAAAGGCATAAGAATGATATAATTGACTTCGGGAAGTCAGAAGAAAGGAGTGTGAGGGATAAAAGACTACAGTAGCTTGCACTCTCGGGTGATGGGTGCACCAAAATCTCAGTAATTACCATTAAAGAACTTATCCAGGTAACCAAAAACCACCTGTTCCCCAAAACTATTTAAATAAATAAATATAAAAGAAATAAGACGCATGATCAGGATTATAGAGCTTATAGGAACAACCTCTGCTGGTAACTTAGATTTGGAGACACTGGCATATGGATGTAGTTTATCCCAGGGAAATGGATATGTTCACCCAGAGAAAGTATAAAAATTGAGATTGTGGGGGAAATCAGCATTTATAAAGACTGAGAAGAAACATCCAGAGAAATTAGAAAAAAAATTCACAAGAGGTTCATGTATTAGAAACCAAAGGAGAGTGCTTCAAGCACAGAATAGAAAAGCGCCCTCTAATTCTGCACATCCTGTAATCCCAGGACTGTAACCTCTAAAAAATATACGTAAAAATAAAAATTAGTAGTCTTCTTGGACAAATGCCTAAATGCAGATCTCACACAAGGAATGTACAGTATGGACCTGGAATGTTTTGTTTCATTGGAAACCAAGAAAGCTATCAGTTTCTAGCACTTTGGGAGGCTGAAGTGGGCAGATCACCTGGGGTCGGGAGTTCAAGACCAGCCTGGCCAACATGGGGAAACCCTGTCTCTACTAAAAATACAAAAATTACCCAGACGTGGTGGTGCAGACCTGTAGTCTCAGCTACTCAGGAGGCTGAGGCAGGAGAATTGCTTGAACCCGGGAGGTGAAGGTTGCAGTAAGCCAAGAATGCACCACTGCACTCCAGCCTGAGTGACAGAGTGAGACTCCGTGTCAAAAAAAAAAAAAAAAAAAACTATGCTATTAGTGATAACTAGGGTTATAGCAGCAGTATAAGGGTTCCACTTGAAGCATTTTCTACTGGCTGAAAATGGGAAAATTTGAACATCAAGAATAATTTTAATGGATTAAAACATAAGCAAATATTTTTAAATCCATGAGTTTATAATCACACTAAATACAACTTCAGTGCTCACTTTTGGAGAATCACAGGAAAATAATTATTCTGTACACTGGTAAAAGGAAAGAACTGAGATTTAAAACATCAAAAGAGGGAGTCAAGTTATCTGCTGAGAGTATGTAGGAGATGTGGTGGAAGAGAAGGCCCAAGGAAACTGGACAAGTTGAAAATGGGTTTTGGAAAGTGGGCGAAGGACATGAACAGACACTTCTCAAAAGAAGACATTTATGCAGCCAAAAAACACATGAAAAAATGCTCACCATCACTGGCCATCAGAGAAATGCAAATCAAAACCACAATGAGATACCATCTCACACCAGTTAGAATGGCAATCATTAAAAAGTCAGGAAACAACAGGTGCTGGAGAGGTTGTGGAGAAATAGGAACACTTTTACACTGTTGGTGGGACTGTAAACTAGTTCAACCCTTGTGGAAGTCAGTGTGGCGATTCCTCAGGGATCTAGAACTAGAAATTCCATTCGACCCAGCCATCCCATTACTGGGTATATACCCAAAGGACTATAAATCATGCTGCTATAAAGACACATGCACACGTATGTTTATTGCAGCATTATTCACAATAGCAAAGGCTTGGAACCAACCCAAATGTCCAACAATGATAGACTGGATTAAGAAAATGTGGCACATATACACCATGGAATACTATGCAGCCATAAAAAATGATGAGTTCACGTCCTTTGTAGGGACATGGATGAAACTGGAAATCATCATTCTCAGTAAACTATCGCAAGAACAAAAAACCAAACACCGCATATTCTCACTCATAGGTGGGAATTGAACAATGAGAACACATGGACACAGGAAGGGGAACATCACACTTTGGGGACTGTTGTGGGGTGGGGGGAGGGGGGAGGGATAGCATTGGGAGATATACCTAATGCTAGATGACAAGTTGGTGGGTGCAGCGCACCAGCATGGCACATGTATACATATGTAACTTACCTGCACATTGTGCACATGTACCATAAAACCTAAAGTATAATAATGATAATAATAATAATAATAATAAAAGAAAAATAAAAAATAAATAAATAAATAAATAAAAAGAAATATGCAACAAAAAAAAAAAAAAAAAAAAAGAAAATGGGTTTTGGAGAACATGAGCAATGTGAGAGAGAGAGCTCAGCATGGAAAAGTAGAAGGACAACATATGGTGTTTAATATCTTTATTCTGATAATATTTAAGTTAATTTGCTGCACTAAACAGCCATGTATAGAAACTAAGCAAACATGTAATAGGATTTTGCAGGGCTAATGCAACAGAAAAAGTTAAGAAAGCAAGGAGCTAGCAATTAAATGAGTAGCTGAAATTTTCTCCCTTCTCTTTTTAACAAACCTTTTATCCAGACTTACCCTCTTTTTTGACATTCTGTTAAGTAGATATGTTTTCATTTCAAAGGCTCACCCATCCTGTGACTTAGCCTCATCCTTTGAGCCTGCTCCATACCACTGCACAGACCACCCTTTATTACCCTGTCACTCTTTTGCATATTTCAGCCAGCCAACTCTTATGGTGCTTTTCTCTGGGTTTATAAATGTGTGCAGCTTTTCCCCATCCCAGTGAAAACAAAAAGCCTTTACCTTGTTGCCTTCTGTAGCCACCATCTTATTCCACACCTTTCCTTTATTGTCAGGTTTCTCAAATGAATCTGCAACACCTGTTTTCTCCACCTGAGAGCCAAATCCTTTTACAATCTGATTCTGCCCTAATTATCCTACACAATCATCAAACCCAAGGGCTTCTTTTCTATTTTTGCCTTACTTTGAATTGGGAGGTGGACCAACCCTCAGGTATTGTTACTATCTCTTTCTCCTCTAAATCCTCTCTCCCTTAGGAGCTTAATATGGAGGAGCCTCATCTCTGCTACTTACTACTTTTGTGACTTTTGTCACTAAAGTAATATTAGTGATATGTATTGGGCACTTACTACAGACTTCAATAAGCAGTTTAGACACTGTATCTCAGTTAATTCTTTGACAATCCTATAAGAATAGTATTATTATTTTTATTTCATCCCAGTAGTGGTGAGATAAGAGGTGACTTTTTTCATTCTGCCTTTTATAAAAAGAAAAATTTCTCTTTAAACATATTTAATCCCCTTCAATCATATCACCTACTGATTCTTCTTTTACCTTTGTAATTGTTTCTTTGTGGCTGTCACTGGTTCTTCTTTTTTCTGCTCTTCTGAATGTGATTTTCCTCCAGGCATCTGTCCTTGAATCTTTCCTAGTGTCTTTGTGTCTGTGAAGTCAAGGTGTCCCAAGGCAGGGCTTTTCCAAGTGTAGTCCCCAGACAAGCAGCATTAGTACTTGCCTTATTAGAAAAAAAATGATCTGGCCCAACATCAGACCTACAGCACCAAAAACCCTGGGTGTGGGGCCCAGCCATCTGTGTTTTAACAAGTCCTCCAGGTGATTGTAATGCATGTTAAGTACTGAGAATTACTATTCTAACATATGAAGCACAGACCACCTGCATCAAAATCACTGGAGTGCTGTTGGAATATACAAATTCTTGGGCCCCATCCTAAACTCATTGAATTAGAGTCTCTGAGGTCAGGGCCAGCCGCTGCAAGATACTCCCTTTCACACTAAAGTCTAAAAATCTGTACTCTGTGCCCTGTCTTGGAGATAAACTAATGAGGTTCAGTTACAGTTTCTTCACAAATGATCCCTAAGCCTGTACCTCCAGGCATTATTTTCAGTTGACTATTAGGCATGTCCACCAATTTTTTGGCTACTACCTCAAAGTCAGTATGTATTCTAATACAATACCCATTATTCCTTTTACCGCCTGCAAATGACTTCTGACTTTCTACTTCTGTACCAATCTTTCAGGCCTAAGCCTCATTAACTAGGAGTTGTCTTTGTCAAATATAACTCCCTGACTACAAATCCAATTTGTACTTTATATTTTTGCCTCAACATTTTTCTAAAATACTTTTTGCTTTTCATGAATGTTACTATTACTCTATTTCTCAGCTAGAAATTACATCATGCTCTTCTTTAAGAATATTTTGGGGGAAGGTAATAAATACAATGCTAACATTCTGGGTCACAAGTTCATTGGAATTGGGTATGAACTATTAATTGTTGAATCCAGGACTGAAATAAAGGTCTCTGGTTCAAAATCCCAGTATCTTTGCAGTAAGCTATGTCTTGCTAAATATTTGATTTTAAGATAACTCCTCCTGATTCTTCTATTATTTGACACAGAACAGAGTCTGGTATAAAGCAAATTTGTCTTGGATCCCATTCATGGGGATTTAGTAACTGCAATACCAACTAGATCTCAGAATATCCCTTCACAAGAAGTGTTAACACACATTGCTGGTGGCCAGAGCAGACTCAAATGTAAAGATAGCAGTGCATCGTGATTAAAGAAGAAAAAAAGATTAAATCACTCCATTGACAACAGCTTCAGGAGAGATAGAGAGAAAAGAGCCTCCTAAAAAATGTAAGAAACCATTCACATGGATTGTATTCAGGATTCATGACATCACTGTAGCATTACCATATTTTGGGGCAGCTTTCCTTTAATTATATCTCTCACTACTGTTGTTATAATAATTATATTGCTCATTTGTTAGAGTCACAAATGTTAGTGTTGAAGAGTACCTTGGAGGTCATCTATTACCTACTCCACTGATGAAGAAAACTGAGGCCAAGGAAGGTGAAAAAGGCTTTCTCAAATTTATGCAGCTAGTTAGTGACAAAGCAGGAGATGTGAAAACCCAAATCTCTTGACTCTCAACCTTCTGCTTTCTTGTTCTTCCTCTGAGAGCAGGCAGGAAGCATGACAAATGATGGAGAACAGAGAGGTATGCGGGACAGCTCAGCAGGAAATGCTGAGACAGAGTTAAGGGCCAGAGAGTTAGAACAAGAAGAAAGGAAATGGTGTCACTTAGGTCAAGTATAAGAATAGAATTTCAGGGATGGCAATATCCAAATGTCCAACAGCTCTGCACACAATTTCACAAAGTAAGTAGGAAAAAAAAATCCAAATAATATGCCTTTTTTTAATTTGAAAAGCTTTATATGCAATATGTAAACTTCACCCTAAAAAATGCCTAGATATTTATTTCTTCATGGCATGTGGCAGTGCATATCTGATAACCAGTGATAACTGCTGCTGATCCTTAGCTTTGTTCTGTGACCAATAGACCAAAATTAGATCAATAATTTGAGCTTTCACATATGACCTCAAAGGGACTGTTAGAGGTAGCTCATGAAATAATGTATTTCATGGAAATATTATAGTGTTCATTATAAATGATATGTACATTTTAAAGTTCACAATTATACCTACATTAACACAATATAATCACTAGATATTTTGTTTTACTTTCCCCATGTGTATACAGGCTTTTTTTGCAAAGTTCATATGATTCCCAAATTAGATCCAGTATTGGGCCATTCTTTCACTGCTTTAAAGGAATACCTAAGACTGGGTAATTTATTTTTTATTTATTTATTTTTTTTGAGATGGAGTCTCGCTCTGTCGCCCAGGCTGGAGTGCAGTGGTGCGATCTTGGCTCGCAGCAAGCTCCACCTCCCAGGTTCACACCATTCTCCTGCCTCAGCCTCCTGAGTAGCTGGGACTACAGGCACCCACCACCATGCCCAGCTAATTGTTTTTTTGCATTTTTAGTAGAGACAGGGTTTCACCGTGTTAACTAGGATGGTTTCGATCTCCTGACCTCGTGATCCACCCGCCTCAGCCTCCCAAAGTGCTGGGATTACAGGCATGAGCCACTGCGCCCAGACTTTTTTTTTAAAGAGGTTTCATTGGCTCCATTCTACAAGCTGTACAGGAAGTGTATCTCTGGCATCAGTTTATGGGGAAGCCTCAGGAAGTTTACAATCATGGCAGAAGGTGAAAGGGAGCAGGCACCTCACATGTCAGGAGTGGGAGTGAAAGAGAGATAGTAGAGGGAAGGTGTCACCGACTTTAAATAACCACATCTCATAAGAACTCACCCACTATCACAAGGACAGCCCCAAATCATGAAGGATCTGTCCTTAGGATCCAATCACTTCCCACCAGGCTCCACTTTTAACATTGGGGATTCCATTTCAATATGAGATTTAGAGGGGGCAAATATCCAAACTACATCATTCCTCCCTGGCTCCTCGAATCTCCTGTTCTTCTCACATTTCAAAATGCAATCATCCCTTCTCAATAGTCACTCAAAAGCCTCAACTCGTTTCAGCATCACTCAAAAGTCCAAAGTTCCAAGTCTCATCTGGAAATGAGTTCCTTTCCACTATGAGCCTATAAAATCAAAACAAGTTATTTCTTCCAAGATATAATGGGGATACAAGCATTGGGTAAACATTCTCATTCCAAAAGGGAGAAATTGGCCAAAAGAAAGAAGCTACAGGCCCCATGCAAGCTCAAAACCCAGCAGGGCAGTCATTAAATCTTAAAGCTCCAATGTAATCTCCTTTGACTCCATGTCCCACATCCAGGATACACTGTTGCAAGGGTGGGCTCCCAAGGCCTTGGGCAGCTCTATTCCTGTGTCTATGAAGAGCACAGCCCCTGTGGTTGCTCTCAAGTGGTTGGAGTTGAGTGTCTGCAGCATTTCCAGTCACAGTTGCAAGCTTCCAGAGGATCTACTATTCTGGGTTCTGGGGGGCAGTGGCCGCCTTCCTACAGCTCCACCAGACTGTACCCCAGTTGGGAACTTTGTGTGAGGCCTCCAACCCACAATTTCACTTCTGCATATCCTAGTTGAGGTTCTCTGTAGGAGCTCTTTCCCTGCAGCAAGTTTCTGCCTGGGCACCCAGGCTTTTCTCTACATCCTCTGAAATCAAGGTGGAGGCTGCCAAGCTTCCCTCATTCTTGCATTCTGTGTGCCTGCAGTGCAGGCTTAACACCCTGTGGAAGCCACCACATGGTGGCTTATGGTGTGCACCTTTTGAAGTGGCTGCCTAAGCTGTACCTGGGCTTTTTTGAGCTAAGGGTGGAGCCAGAACAACCTGCATGTGAGGAGCAGCCTCTTGGGGTGGTGCAAGGCAGTGGCATCCTGGGCTTTGCACTGGAAACCGTTCAGTGGTTTCCAGGGTCCCCGAGTCTTTGATAGGAGGAACTTCCTGGAAGCTCTCTGAAATGCCTTTGAGGACTTTTTCTCATAGTTTTGGCTATCAGCACTTGGATGTTTTCGTTATGCAAATTTCTGCAGCAAGTAGTTGCACCAAAGCCTGCTTGGATTCTTTCCCTGAAAACAGGGGTTTTTCTTTTCTGCCACATGGCCAGGCTGCAAATTTTCCAAACTTTAAAATCTGCTTCTCCTTTAAATATAACATCCAACTTTAAGTCATTGCTTTGCTCCTACAAGTGAGGGAAGATTGCCAGAAGCAGCCACGCCACTTAACGAATGCTTTGTTGCTTAGATATTTTTTCCACCAGACACCCTAAATCATCTGAAGTTCAAACTTGCACAGATCCCTAAGGCACAAACAGAATGCAGCCAAGCTCTTTGCTAAGGCATAACATGCATGATGACATGTGTGACCTTTGCTCCAGTTCCCAATAATTTCCACATTTGCATCTAACACCTCATCACCCTGAACTTCACTGTCCATATTACTATTAGCATTTTGGTCACAACCATTTAATTACTCTCTAAGAAGTTCCAAACTTTCTCTCATCTTCCTGTCTTCTTCTGAGCCCTCCAAACTCTTCCAGCTTCTACCTGTTACCCAGTTCCAAAGTTGCTCTCACATTTTCCGGTATCTTTATAGCAATGCCCCACTCGTGGTACCAATTTTCTGTATTAGGTCATTCTTGCATTGCTATAAAGGAATACCTGAGACTGGGTAATTTATATTAAAAAAAAAGATGATTAATTGGCTCACAGTTCTGCAGCTTGTATAGGAAACATAGTACCAGCCTCTTCTCAGCTTCTAGGGAGGCATCAGGAAGCCTACAACCATGGTGGAAGGCAAAGGGAGAGCAAGTATCTCAGATGATGGGAGTGGGAGCAAGAGAGAGAGAGTGTAGGGGGAGATGCCACACACTCTAAACAACCAGATCTCACAAGAACGCAGTCACTATCACAAAGACAGCACCCAGCTATGAGGGGTCCACCCTCATGATTCTACCAGGCTCCACCTCCAACATTGGGGATTTCATTTCAACATTTCAACACGTACCCAAACTACATCAGATCCCAAAGGCAATCTCTCTTTCTGCTTTCAATCAGCTCCTACAGGACCCAGAAAAATAAAAAAGTGTTCCTTGCCCCCTGCAAATGTGGTAAATAGCAAACAGAGTTCAGAATTTCAAAATCTGTGTACTCAATGTCACACACACATACACGCATACATAAACATTTGCTAACAAATCTATTGCCAAGATTACTTAAAACTGAAAATTGTTTAAGACATTGTTTGAGTTGTACAAAAACTGGACATCTTTCAAGTGTCTTGGGTGATTTCAATGCTAATTCTCCGCTACACGTGCTATAAGATGGTAGATCTAGGAGCCAACATTAAACTCATCTGTAACGCACTGTCTTCCCACAGTGCATTACAGAGTGCCTGGGAACTAATAACTTCCATCCCAGCACTGTGAGAGAACATTGTAAGGATAAGTTTAGAGGCAGGATGTTGGGAGCAAGCCCCCCAAAGTCTGGCCATAAACTGGCCCCAAAACTGGCCATAAACAAGATCTCTGCTGCACTGTGATATGTCCATAATGGCCCTGATACCCAA
Organism: Pongo abelii; assembly: GCF_028885655.2. Classification (NCBI taxonomy): domain Eukaryota; kingdom Metazoa; phylum Chordata; class Mammalia; order Primates; family Hominidae; genus Pongo; species Pongo abelii. Next base: position 103,616,020 of record NC_071994.2, read on the forward strand.
ACTGGAAGGTTGTGGGTTTACAGGAATGAAGGCAAGGAACACCTGGCCCACCGAGGGCAGAAAACTGCTTAAAGACATTCTTAAGCCACAAACAGAAGCATGAGTGATCTGTGTCTTAAGGGCATGTTCCTGCTGCAATTAATTCGGCCCATCCCTCCATTTCCCTTAAGGGATACTTTTAGTTAATCTATTATCTATAGAAACAATGCTAATGACTGGTTTGCTGTTAATAAATATGTGGGTAAATCTCTGTTCGGGGCTCTCAGCTCTGAAGGCTGTGAGACCCCTGATTTCCCACTTCACACCTCTATATTTCTGTGTGTGTGTCTTTAATTCCTCTAGCACCACTGGGTTAGGGTCTCCCCAACCTAGCTGGTCTCAGCAGTAGGAAATTTGAAGGACTATTCTGTTTCTTCACCAGTCCACAACCACCTACAATTCGCCTTTAATTTTGCTACCATATTTAGCTGCCTAAAACATAGATGTAATCAATCTTTTTTTAATGCTCAAAAACTTTCAATTACTCCCCATTACATGAAAGATACTGTTTCACCTCCTTACACATCATTTTAGATCCCCCTGGCCAACCATGCTCCTTACGGTCTGATATGGTTTGGCTCTATATCCCAACCAAAATCTCATCTGGAATTGTAATCCCCAGGTCTTGAGGGAGGGACCTGGTGGGAGATGATTGGACCATGGGAGCAATTCCCCAGTCCATGCTGTTCTCTTGATAGTGACTGAGTTTTCATGAGATCTAATGGCTTCTCTCTCTCTCTCTCTCTCCTGTCGCCTTGTGAAGAAGGTGCTTACTTCCCTTTCTGCCATAATTATAAGTTTCCTGAGGCCTCCCCAGCCATACAGAACTGTGAGTCAAACCTCTTTACTTTATAAATTACCCAGTCTCAGTTCTTTAGAGCAGTGTGAAAATGGACTAATACATGATCCTTGTCTCATAAAATTCCTACCAGCTTTCTCATCACACTCAAAATTCTCTCATTCATACCAGAACTTATTTATTTGCTTCTGCCCACACCTCACACAAACTTTCTCCCTTCTTCCCCATTTTCACCTGTGGGAGTCATTACTTTAAATGCCCTTCTTTCATGAAATTATCCCACCAGTTAGAAACAGTTTTATCCCTGTATGAACTCCCAAATCATGTCTCCAAGTATCCTTTCTAATACACATGGGCATCCAGGCCGGGGGGTCCCCAACAGAGGGATATACAGAGCGCAGACTTATGGGCCAAGACATCCACACACATATGTGCAAGGTACTTTCTAGTATGGGATGGAGCCAAGAGTTGAAAGAAAGCATAACTTTATTTTTAGCTCGAAGAATGTATTATAAATATTTAGACACATAGTGTGTGGATATGTGGGCCTCTTGCCCTGGGCCCTGCAAATGTTAAGGACAGGCACAAACACAATGGAAAATTTTGGAAAAATTGTGAACTCCTTGCTATTCCAAGTGTTCAAGAACAGATTAGGCAACCTCTAGGCTGGTATTGTTTTCTTTCTCCTCCTTCTTCTTCTTCTTTTTAACCTTTTAAAATATAACCTTGTGGGGCCCTAAAAGGCCAAGTTGTAATTTCAAATTCTCATTCCCCTCTGTGGTCTGTGCTGGAACGCAGCCGCATGAAACCTGACACCGAGCTCCCACACTCAGATCTGCAGCTCAGGGCTTGTCCTCACTGTCTTTTCACCCTTGACTCCATCCCACACTATGTGGGACTTTGTATATGTGTGTTCAATATTGAAAATTTTGCCTAAGCATAAAAAATTCCATCACCGAAAAAGATGTGTGTGTATATATGTAATATATGTATATATGTTTATGTATGTACAAAATTCCATCACCCAAAAAGATGTGTATGTATATGCATGTATGTTTCTCACAGTGCAAAACTGAAAACAGCTAAATATTCTTTAATGAAGAATTAGTAAATGTAATATGGTATATGATATGGCCATTTAGTGGAATATGATGTTAAAATCTTAAATGTAAATTTGATATGAAAAATATTCTCATATTATTAAATTTAAAAGGTTAAATATAATATGCATAATATGTGCCCATGTTTCTTAAATGCATATTTAACATGAAAAACAGACACATTGTCCTGTTAAATGTAAAAGCTGGTTAACTATAGTATGTACAATATAATCCCATGGTTGTGCTAAGTGGATTATATTTTATAAGTGATTAATATATACTCTTATACACTCTCTCCTTCTCTCTCTCCCTCCTTCTCTCTCTCTCTCTCACACACACACACACACACTCAGAATATCTGGACTAAGATTGACTAAGAGGTTAACAGTAGTGTTATGTGTGGGCAGTGGGATTTCTGTTTATTTTTGGCTTTTTCGTTTGGTTGGTTTTGGCTTTGTCCTAACTCTATTTTCTATTTTTTGTAATAAACTATTTTTATTATTTACAAAAGATAGATATCCTTTTATTTTTATTTATTTATTTATTTTTGAGACGGAGTCTTGCTCTGTCACCCAGACTGGCGTGCAGTGGCGCAATCTCAACTCACTGCAACCTCTGCGTCCCTAGTTCGAGCGACTCTCCTGCCTCCGCCTCCCGAGTAGCTGGGATTACAGGCATGTGCCACCATGGCCAGCTAATTTTGTATTTTTAGTAGAGACAGGGTTTATCCATGTTGGTCAGGCTGGTCTCGAACTCCTGACCTCAGGTGATCCGCCTGCCTCGGCCTCCCAAAGTGCTGGGATTACAGGCATGAGCCACTGCGCCTGGCAGACATACTTTTAACTCTGAGACCCCCCTACCATGTCCTCACTAGGACCTCTGGCTGGAGAGTCTCCTGCCTTGGCCTTCTGCAGTGACCTGCTTCACTCATCTTCAGCAGGAGGCCTGCTGGCTCTCTATTCTTCTATTTCCCTCCTCTCCCATAGGTCTTATAAAAATTCCTAGGACTTGCCTATGCCATTTGGAAACTAAAAGAGGTTTAAAACTGCTAAGTTAGTCTCTGTCTGCCCCAACACTCCACACTGTGATTTTTACTCTGATGCCACCCCTCCTCTAGTCGGTACTGTAGCATATTGATGGTCTCCCAGAGTTCTGACCAGAAAATGAGGCGAAAGACCCTCTCCTTTGGCTTTTCCTCACATCTTATCTATCTAGTAATCCTTTGCCACAAGCTCTAAGCCTAAAAGTGAAGCCATTCCACACATGTCTGGCCATCTGTCCTCTTCCCTTTAACTATCTTCTTCTCACTCCTCCATCCAGAAGGGTCAGGCTTTCCTTCATAAGGCAAAGGCTGCATTCCACCATCTCTTTAGATATCTCTGCTGTGGCCTATAGGAATCTCAACTTTCAACAAAGCCTGCTGCTCAAGACTATTACCTTTCTAGGGGCCAAAATAAAATATTATTTAACAGTCAAAACTGAGTAATGTCTTTATCATTCTAATTTGCATCACTCTTCCCTTAACGCACCAAAACTCATTGCTTCAAAAGGTGGGAACCCTGGCCGGGTGCAGTAGCTCACGCTTGTAATCCCAGCACTTTGGGAGGCTGAGGCAGGTGGATCATGAGGTCAGGAGTTCGAAACCAGCCTGGCCAACATTGTGAAACCCCATCTCTACTGAAAATAAAAAATCAGCTGGGTGTGGTGGCGGGTGCCTGTAATCCCAGATACTTGGGAGGCTGAGGCAGGAGAATTACTTGAACCTGGGAAGCAGAGGTTGCGGTGAGCCAAGGTTGTGCCACTGCACTCCAGCCTGGGTGACAGAGAGACTCCGTCTCAAAAAAAAAAAAAAAGAAAGAAAGAAAGAAAAAGGTGGGAACCCTCGGGCAACCATATTTACAGGTGTAGGAAAATCTGTAAAATATTTTTAATATGATCTCATTATGTAAGTTTTGGAAATGAGCTACTGAACAAAGTTATATAGATTTCTTTAACTTAGAAAAAATTTAAGATTCATATACATTGTAAATTTCTAAGACAGGGATATAGTATGCAGCATTTCCCAAATTTGTTTGATAAAGAAAATATTTTTCAAGGATCACCTTGTGGAATTAATTTTCTATGGAATAAACTTCTTTTGAAGACATTGAGCTACTCAAGAGAACCAAAATAATATTATGACCAGAGAGAGAAGAGAGAAGAATTTTTCCAATGAAAAGAATAGCTTGTTCTTGGTGGTCTCCACGTGTCTCAAAAACTCAAAATTATTTCTGTTAGAGAAGGTAAACTGGCATTAATTAAACAGATCCTCTGAACATAATCATGTGCTATTTATGACAATGCTAAGGGCTTTTGGTAACTTCATTATTGATTTTTCTGCAATGAGCACTTAACGATTGAGTAGGCTATTCCTTAGGGCTTCAATAGTAACTTCACAGATTGAATATGTTAATAGAACTGTAAAAGTGATTAGTTTAATCCTGTTGAGCGATTCGTGCAATGGGAAAATCTGAAAGAAGGCAGTTCTGTAAGGGATTAAACTAAACTCTCTATTATCTGCTTTACAGATTACCTTCCCAGAGCTAAGAACACTCTTTAACATTCATCTTCTCTTACTTTCTCACTTGCTTTTTCTTACTGTTATCCACAACCCAATAGGCACTAGATGGAGAGACATTCGGTTGCTATTATAACAGATTTTTATTTTAATATCTGTAACTATTCTATTATCCTACTGACATTCAAATTAATCTACACAACTCCAAAAAGTGGTCAAACATGAAGAACCTGAGGCAACACAGATTGACTTTTGGTAGTGTGGTCATGATGTCCCCAAAGTCAAAGTTTGGGTTGAATTTTCACTGGAGCCACATCTTTGCTATTCCACTGGGTGTCCCCTTCACTCCAAGGTAAAGCATCAGAGCCATAGCCCTGTCTTCTTTGCCTCTCAGCTCCCTCGGATGACTCAGATGGACATGACGCCTGGGTGCCTGCCTCTGACCCAGCCTGTCCCCAGTGGGTTGCCATGGAGAGATTAAGCTGACTATAGGCCCAACTTCACCAAAAAAGAGCATTTTGAACAGTGCTTCACAGCCTGCCAGTGACAAGGGAAAACAGAATAAACACTTTTTAGTATGCAAGACATTCTTTGCAAAAATATTAAATTTTTTTTAACCATCTTCTGCTACTCTATGGCTGGGCATGCAAGAAAGTTAACAGATGATCTCATAGTTTGTACACAGATAACATAAATACGGCATATATAATATACATTATATGCCATAGAAAGTTTATAAATATAAGCATGGCTATGCAAATGTTATACAGATGTGTATATTTAAATATCTATTTCTTTTTGAATTTACAGATTTCTAGCTCAATGACAATGTTCCATTAAAAAAGAAGGAAGCTTGTCTACTCAGAACACAAAGAGAGCCCTGGGAATGGGTGTTACCCAACTCAAATGCAATCTAGACAACCTACCTTGTCATATATGAATTCCCATACTATTTTTCAAAAGTAGGGTGATATTATCATGACAATAAAGTATAAATTCATTTAAAAGCATTACTGATACCATAGTAGCTTTGTGTTTATTATGCAATTTTTAAATCAAGATGCTAAAAGTGCAACTGTTTTCTGGGGAATCCATGAAATGTTCTGACGTGAGAAGGAAGGTTATAAAATAATGAAATTAAAGGTGTTACAATTTTCTTCTTTTCACTTGTCTTCATTTTCTAATTTTTCTAAAATAAGCATATGATACTATTATAATAAGGAAAAAATGTTTTACTCAAAAAATTTGGAAGCCATTACAATAGGTATCAGGTCTTAGGTAATTAAATAGGGTAGGTGCAGGGATATTTTGTTTGAAGATGTTCCAAGCAGATGACCCAACCCAGAAAACAAATCACCAAGATTTGGGGAATAGGCAGATTTGAGAGAAATTTTTAAGGGAAGGGAAAACTTAGCAAGTGGAAAACTGAGAAGAGAAAGTGTTCAGTAGTTTAAATATCAGGAATCACGGCGCAGAGGCAAGGTTCTGCCTGGTAGGCCAAAGGTTCACTGTGTCAATTGGCAGCACCCACATGTTCTGTAGGTAGGTAAAGACACACTGGTTAGGAATGTCCAGGTTCAGCAGACCCATGAATGCACAACACACATAGCATTTAGGGAATGGAGGGCTACTACAGATGTTTTGATCCAGACAGTGACATGTACAAATGAGAAGGTCAGTGGGATAATAAACAACAAGAGAAAAAGAGAGAGCAGCTGTAGCCAGGCTCCTGTTTCTCATGTGAGAGATAAAGCAGACAATAACCCACACAACTAGAGTGTTTCCATGAAGAACTTACAGGAAATTCCCAGTCACCTGTGGATTAAATGATAAAGCCTCTTGATCTGCTTAAGGACCTTCAGTAACTTGCCTGCCACACTCTCTCTTCCCCTCACATCCCCAGCGCTCCTCTCTCTACGCATCTTAGGCATGAAATTAAGGTCTCCTTACTGTCCCCTAGGACTCTAGGATCCTCCCCTTTCTGAAATGCCACTGCAGGCGTTTTCAGCCCTCTAGTGCAGCACAATTCCAAGAGCTTGCTGAGGAATGGGGCAGGCTGTCTGTGGAGCAGAAGACAGGAAGGTGTTCTAGGCACGTGGTCCAGGCTGGAAAACAGATCAGAAGAGGGAGAAAATAGTACTATGTCTCAGACAATGAACTCAGCAGATACTCTGAAGAGAGCCAACTTTTCATGAGGGGTGAGTAGGAAGATGGCAGGCATAAGATGGATCATTTAAAACTGGCACTTGCCATCAAACTAGCAAATAGCCAAGTTAGCTGATATGCATTTCACCTCACCTCCTTTTTCATCTTTTTCTTTTATTCATTCTTGCATTCAATGTACATTTATTGAATATTTAGTGTCACCCCAGAACACAAGCCCCTTGCTAGCCATAGGAAACTGCTAAAATTCGAGAACTGCCTGGAAATCGTGCTTCTGTATGACTTTATTTGTTAATGTATATTCCTTTCTTTATAACGGCAGCCTTAACAAATCACAAATATATTTGTGAAATTCTCCCATATATACCAAAAGATTGCACCTCTGTTGCAATGCATAACGGGCATAATGATCATTAAAAAATAAAATGGGTCTCAAACAGATTGACCACATATGAGTGACAAAAGTAGGAAGCGAACAAGTCTGAATCCCCATTCACATCCCATTGTATGTATGAAGTGCATACTTATGAAGTGCATAGCCTGCAAGATAAAATACGGGAAATTTTCTACAAGTGGAAATTGGATGTCTTGATGAGCCTTAAAGGATTTAAGGTATAGTCAAAAAAGAGGAGCAAAGCTCTGGATTCTATACTTCCTTGTGAAAAAGAGCAAATCTTTTGTTTAAGTGCCTTGCACATAATAGGTCTTCAGATATTTGTGAAGTGACCCAAACAAGCCAGATACCGAATGCATTTCATTACATAAATTCCAAAGAACTCAGGTACAACCAAAGGAATGGAGGAAGAAGAACTCTAAAGTGACTAAGATTAAGTTTCTGCTATTGGAGAGAATGGAGCTTGCAATGAATAAATGAAGTTGTATTTCTTTGCCCCCTGACATTTGGGACTGAGATTCACATCTGCTACTATAATTTCACATATATTATTTCATTTGCTCTTTATAGTAACCCTGTGAGAAAAGTATAGCAGACGTTATTATTATCACTATTTTACAGAGGAAAAAAACTGAAGTCCAAAGAGTTTAGGACAAATATTCAAATCCAGAATTTTTGCCCACTTTTTCTTCTAGCTAGCACATAATTTTGTCCTGCTCTGGTCAACTACTTCCTCCAAGAGCCTAACTTTCAGGGCACAGTGTTTTCTTGAGAATGTATGATTTTCTCTCCCTAGCCTCATCCAAGTTCTCAGTTTTGCCCTTTGGATCTCTGGAAAAAGATGGAGTTTTGTTTTGTTTTGTTTTGTTTTGTTTTGCTTTATTTTGGCTTGGTTCCAAAGGTTTCTCTGTCATAAACATTGGAAGGCTTGGCTATGAGCTATTTTGGAACTTCAGTGTCATAGTCCAAAGGGATGGCAGAAAGCACTAGGGAAGTGAAGGCTGGAAAAGCAATAAACCTAATTACAGAGTACAAAGAGACATGGTGAACTTGTCCTTGATTCTATCTACCGTCCATATCCGTGAGGACTCATTCCAGGGAGGAGACTGCAGCAGCAGACGAGGTAGTGAGACCAATTGAAGTCATATGGCTGCAGCATGAGAGTTTCAGAGATCAGTCTGTTGGAAGCAGGACTCCAGTCAGAACCAGCAGTCGGAAATACACACATTAGAGTCTAGCTATGAAAGACGGAGAATTTCTCTGAGCTTGGCATTCTGCCAGGGCCCCAGATAAATGTGTTGATATTTAGGACAGTGTTGCATTCCAACCAGGGACAAATGTACCCAGTAGAAAACAAAGTAGCCTGGCCCACATCCACTTAGTGGGCACCTGGGGCTGACTGTCACCTCAAGAACACGTGACACTGGTCCTTGAACAGCAGAATTTAAGTTCCAACATGAGAAGAGTGGCCAAATCACACCGGAAAAAAAAAACACAGAGAAACAATATTGATAGGACGGGGCTCAGAAATGGGGAGAGGAGGAGCCAAGTGCTTGTTTTTAGTAACAGAAAATAATTAGATATTGTCAAACAGTGATAGACCAAGAATTCGAAATAAAAATACTTAGAAATACAAAGAGGAATACCAGAAGGAAACAAAACAAAAATTAATTACCTCTAGAGAGTGAAACTAGAAGAGGGAAACATGTTTGCAGGGAGGCTGCTAGTTTTATTATATGCCTTATAGTACTATATTTTAATTGTGGCAAAATATACACAACATAGAATTTACCATTTTCAGTGTACAATTCAGTGGTGTGAAATACATTCATATTCCTATGCAATCATCACCACTATCCGTTTCCAGAACTTTTTCATCAAACTAAACGGAAGCTCTATACTGCACCCATTAAATAACTCTCCACACCTGCCTTTCCCCAGTTCTTGGTAACCTCTATTTACTTCTGTCTCTGTGAATTTGCCTATTCTAGGCACCTCATGTAAGTGGAATTATACAGTATTTGTCCCTTTGTGTTTGGCTTCTTTCTCTTAGCATAATGTTTTCGGGGATCATCCATATTGTAGTATACATCAGAATTTCATGCCTTTATGGCTGAATAACATTCCATTGAATGTATACATTTTGTTTATTCATCTGTTGATAGACATTTGGGTTATTTCCAGCTTTTGGCTACTGTGAATAATACTATGAACACTGGTGCCTAAGTATTTGTTTGAATTCCTACATTCACTTTTTTCTTTAACATATCTCCAAGCATTATTTTGTGTAAATTTGTTTCAAACTATAGTTAAGAATTGAAAAAAGAAAAGACAGGAGGGATGAAGGAATGAAAGAACAATGGACAAAGGAATGAAAGAACAATGGACAAAGGATGAAATGAGTGGGCCGAACCTGTAAGTGAAGGATCCAGATTATTTAGTCAGAATGCCACGGTGTGTTGGGGACAGGAAATAGTGGTAACCCATACTCCTCCCAGCCGCAATCCCTTAACTCCACCCGATGCAAGAGTGGATGGAGACTCCAAGACCCAAAAGTGAGATAAGCACTATGGGTTCTGAATCTACATACTAGATGTGGGAATATAGGCAAATTACTTAACCTCTGTCATACTCAGTCTCCTTAGCTGGTAAAATGTTTAAATATCCTCCTCTATTTTTATTTCTGCCAAGCCTGCCAACAGCTCTTTCTGAGATTTCCTACATTTAATATTAATAAGTGTTAAGAAATGGTGCGCCTATATTATGTCTACATTTTAGAGATAAAGAGATGAATAAATATGGTCCATGAACTCATCAGGCTTACACTCTCAGAGAAAGATGGTCTGGGTACAGACAAGTGAAAGAATATGTGTGTTGGCACCAGTGGCCACATCACTCAAGGATGGTCAAATATACTCAGAACTAACGTGTTACATTGAACATTAGGTTGTTTCATCCTTGTGTGTGTTCTGATTGGCTAATGCCTATGCTGGGCTAGTTGTTCTATTTACTATTTTGAGTATCATCCTGATTTCACCTGCATGTGTCGGGAAAGGTGTCAGAGAAGGAACACCCAAGCAGAGTGCTGACTGCTCAGTGTCATCAGCCAGGCAGGAGGAAGGTCTAGAAGGGCACTTTCCAAGCAGAGGGTCTGGAGGTGTTCTTTGCATCTGGAACACAGTGTCAAGGAACAGAGCTCACCAACTGAGGAGGCTGGAGAGAAAATTAAGGGCCAAGGGTCACCAAGTAACAACTGCAGCAGGAATTCAGGTGAGAGTGAAGGGTCTCCTAAGACTGCCAGAGCAGCAACAATAAGGGTAGCAATCAGAGGACCCCTGAAAAGAGCCCAATGGGTGTGAAAATTGCCGAGTCATTGTTGACCTTTGCCAGTGGCAAAGTGAAAGACTTATTGCTGAAGGCTGAAGATTAAATGACTTAAATTCCATACCATATGCTCAACCCTATGTTTCTTCCAGCCCTTCCAGAGTTCTGAGGGTGGCTTACGTGTTTCCTAGTAACTTCTAGCCCTGAGGTCCCACTTAGGTTGAATTAGTTCAATTTATATATATTTTCATTGTCCTGTGCATACGTCACACCGAACCAAACTTTCAACTCTCAATTAATTCTGATCTTGCTTTCCCCACTCCAAGATAGTACCAAAGTTCTATTGAGATGGGGGGCTCCCTCACCAAGGTGAGTGATACACCATGTCTTATTAAGAGGTTGTGTTAGTGATATGTGGGGACCCAACATTCAACAGCACCAATCCAACCATAGAACTGAGACCTTTTCCTTCATTCACAAGCACACATCATTAATACATGGTGTTTATATCTATAGCTGACATCACTAGCTTTGTATTTTATGTCATAATACTGCTCAGATCCCACTCATCTTAAAAATCGTTGATTTCTCCCTTATCCTGGACTCTTGCAGACAGGCTCTTCCCCTCATACTCAATTTGGCCACCAAAAGCAAAGCAATGTGACTCTCTAACCCCTCCCTGCCACCACAACCACTATCTCCTGTCTCGGGGTCTACCTTTGCAAATCCAGGGACCCTTAATTAAGAGCCCTGCTGAACTATGGACCTCTGCCCTTTAACAGTCCAGAAAATCTGTTGAAGGTCTTAACATTTTTGTCCTGAGCTTCTCTACAAGAGAAAAATAGCATGGATATTTATTTACTCATATGATCTACTAAACTTAGTAAAAGTCCTTAAGCGGGCCGGGCTTGGTAGCTCATGCCTGTAATCCCAGAACTTTGGGAGGCTGAGGTGGGCGGGTCACCTGAGGTTGGGAGTTCGAGACCAGCCTGACCAACATGGAGAAACCTTGTCTCTACTAAAAGTACAAAATTAGCCGGGCATGGTGGTGCATGCCTGTAATCCCAGCTACTCAGGAGGCTGAGGCAGGAGAATCACTTGAAGCCAAGAGGTGGAGGTTATGGTGAGTCGAGATCACACCATTGCACTCCAGCCTGGGCAACAAGAGCAAAACTCCATCAAAAAAAAAAAAAAAAAAAAAAGTCCTTAAGCAGAAGTGGCTTTAAAACATTTTAGTTTTTAAATAATAAGTTTATTGTATTTTTTCTATTATACTACTATGTATAACAGCTCTTAAGGACAAAAGTGTATGTTCAAGGGAGCATAAAGTTGTTATTCAAGTCATCCCATGGGGGTCTGGAAAAACTTCCAGAAGAGCTAGGATATGAATGGTGAATTGGCCTTTTGTGGCAGAGGCAAGAGTATTTCAAGGGTTTGGGTTGACATAAGAATAATAACCATGACTACATTTTGAGCATTCTGAATATCAGCCCTGCTGTAAGCATTTTCCTTGAGTTAAAACCATTTAATCCTCTCAGCCACCAGGAGAAATGCAATGTACTGAATGTTTATGTCCCTCTGAAATTTGTACATTGAAATACTAAACCCCAGTATAATTGTATTAGGAGATGGCGCCTTTGGGAGGTAATTAAATCCTAAGGATGGTGCCCTCATGAATGGGATTAGTGCCCTTATAAAAGAGACCCCAGAGTGCTCTTTTGTTCTTTCTGTAGATGGCAGTCTGCAAACCAGAAATGGCCCTCCACACTGGCACCCTGATCTCAGACTTCCAGCCTCCCGAACTGTGAGGAATAAAATTCTGTAGCTTATAAGCCACCCTGTCTGTGGTACTCTTATAGAAACTGACTGACTACAACAGGAGTTCAGTTCTATTTTAGTTTTGCAGATGGAGAAATTGAGACACAAAGGTATTAAGTAACACACTCAAGGTCACATATGTAATTTCTAGGGTCCAGGATTCAAACCCAGATAATGAAAGTCCACACACTGAATCACAGTGCAATGCTTTCTTCTAATGAAGAAACAAAATGAGATAAACAATGAGCTAAGGGCTAAAGCATCAGGCACGAGAAAAACAAAGAAGGGAGATGAAGCTGTATAGGATACCCATCTTCCATATTTGGGATTTTGTCATTTATAGGTTTTCTAGGCTTGTGTTCCTTCTCAATTGTTTCAGAAAAAGAAAAGAGTATAGTACAGGATTGTTATTTAATGCTAGAATAGGGAAGGGGTCCTGTTACAAGTTTAGATCAGCAGAGACCCACATGATGCATCAGAACAATTGCAGGACTGGGAATTAGAAGACTCAATGCTGAAACACAGCAAGCTCTGTGATTTGGTCAAATCTCTTAACTCTCTGGCCTGCAGTTTCCTCAGAAAAAAAGTCAGGGTTTGAACGGAATTGTCTTTGAAATCCCATCAGGTTCCATGTCCTCATTGCCTCCTGTGGGCATGCACTCGGACCTCTCTGCTCGCCGGCTGCCAGCTGAGTTTCTCATGTTTGTGCTTTCCTACTCCTCCTCTCCCTCTGCTTTATCCCATCTGTTCGCTCCCACTGTTCTGGCACCATCTGTTGTTTTCAGATGTCCTGATAGCTCAAGAATGTGTTTTAACATGGGAATTTTCTCCTATATGAGATTAAGCTCTTCATAGGAAGGATGTTTTGCTAATAAAAAATGTTACAAATGGCCGGGCACAGTGGTTCACGCCTGTAATCCCAGCACTTTGGGAGGCCCAGGTAGGCAGATTATGAGGTCAGGAGATGGAGACCATCATGGCGAACACGGTGAAACCCCGTCTCTACTAAAAGTACAAAAATTAGCTGGGCATGGTGGTGGGCACCTGTAGTCCCAGCAACTCGGGAGGCTGAGGCAGGACAATCGCTTGAACCCGGGAGGTGGAGGTTGCAGTGAGCTGAGATCGCACCACTGCACTCCAGCCTGGCGACAGAGAGAAACTCCGTCTCAAAAAAGAAAAAAAGTTGCAAATGTATTCTTCCATCACGGTAGTATTCTGATAATCTCAATACTTCCTCTTTATGGTGTTTATGATATTAGAAGTAAACAGTCACAGTTAAGAGTTGTACATAAGCAGAAAAAGAAAAAAACTTTGTGTGTATTTTCCCAGACTCATACATATTAACTATTTATTGTTTATTTTCACATCCCAATTGCTAAGAAATTTGTTAAAACTCCCATATTAATTGTAAGATTTGTTTCTGAGAAGTAACAAGAAGAGTGAAAAATAAAAAGCAAACCAACAGGTAGAGGAAATGTGAGAAATCTTGGATAAATTGTGTCCAGAAAGAATGGATCAAATTTTGATCTTAGAAATACATGCCTCATTTTATTTCATATTTATTTTAGTTCTGTAAGAGACTAAAACTATGCAGTAATTATGCAAGAATACTCTAAACCACATTTGAGAAATGCAAAGTGCAGTGTAGGGCACAATGTCACTAACCTTCAGCACAACCTCATGGAGTCCCCATACACAGGGTTGTTCTCCCCATCTTAGATGTGCTACTAGCTAAAAGTCATCCAACCTGGTCATGGCCTAACATCATTTGCAACTGGGAATTACAAAGAATCTAAAACTCCATTCTCTCTATTGTTAACATAACCCTTGAGTCCAGATTACCTCTCTCTTCAGGGAAATAAATTCATAGGAATAGCAGGACAAGGAACAGATCACAGACACATTTCTAGTTTATTCCTGTCTCATGGAAAAAGAGCAAGCTAGAAATGTAAACGTCAGTGAAACATTCCTCGGACCTTAGATGAGAGGTGTTACATAAACACGTTTTCAGCTGAGCCTGAAAAATTTGTTTACTTACAAACTTTCTATACAATCCTGACTGCTTTCCAGGAAGCAGCCTCTCTCTTCATTAGAAAATTCTTCACAGGACTTTCTTCAGAGCCTGCCTGCTCTTGTTTTTCAGTTCTCTTGACATGTGACCCATTCTTTGAGAAGCTTGTTTGTTTATGCTGCGGTGCATCATCCATTTTCCCACTGCCAAGGCAGCTCTGCTCTCATGTGAATCAGAGATCGCTGGACTGCTCTGACCTAGAGGTCCACACATGGCCCCCTCCCCAGCTTCTCCTAACTGCAGCATTTGCTCTTCTGTTTTTTTGACTTCCTGTCTTGCCTCCTTCCTCCCCTGTACTCTTCCTTTAGTCCCAAACCTCCCTACTGTTTGTCTCTCTGCTTGATTCACCTTTATTTTTTATTGTATATATTTAAGGTATACAACATGTTTTTTTATATACATAGTGAAATGGTTACTACAGTGAAGCAAATTTATATGACCATCATCTCACATAGTTACTCTTTTTGTGAGTGTGGAAAGAGCACTCAAAATCTACTCTCTTAGAAGGTTTCCAGTGTACAATATAATGTTATAATTGTCATTGTCATGTTGTACACTAAATCTCTAATTTTAATTATGCTATCAAGAGATTACCTCTCTTCTCACCTGTCAAAATGAGCGGAAGTTAAGTCCTTCTAGGCTCTCCCATTCTTCTCTAATCTCCCCAGCCTCCCCCGCCTCCCAAACTAAAAGAAAAAACAATTTCATCAAGCTCCTCTAGGGGCGAAACAATAAATAAGATATTGTTCAGGTTTACATTTCAGAAACTCTTCCCCCGGTGATTTGCAAGTAGTAACTTATGTTTAATTAGCTCTTGGATTGAATTTGGAGGCATTGGTTTGGCCAGATAATGAAGTTCCCAATAAATGTCACAATATAGATTATAATCTGGTCCTTATGTTTCTGCTCTTTCCTCAGTTATAACCAATATTTTCATGTGATGAACCATTTTCTGGGCTCCACTCCTAAAAATAAACTTTTTTACACTAAGAGATGAAAGAATCTAAAGTTTGTTTAGGGAACCAAAGTCTCCCAGTAGTTGGATGTTCACAGTTCCCTTGAAATTAAACGATATCAAATTACCACATAACGACAATACTAAGACATACTTTTCACTGTTTAGCATTCTAAAATTGTGATAAATTTTATAATTGATGCATAATTTAATGTGGAAGTGCTGACTTTTTTTCCTCAAGCATTAGTGGTGTTTCCTGCAATCAATGGGGTTGTAACATCAACAAATTGATATAAAATTTGGATTTCTGTATGTCAAAATAGTATTTTGAGAGAATGCTACTTTTTTGTTTTTCACTCTATCCAGTGAATGTTTTACTCAGCAACAGAAACAATCATGAATCTTAGTCCTTGATTAATTTACCCTAAACTCTTGAATTACATGTCAATGCATCATAAAATAACCAACGACACATCATTTGTTCAGTGTCACCAATTACGTTCTGCATTTTCTAATTTTCAAAAGTGTGTTATAAACTAACATATATTGTTAGGGCACTTGCCAGGTTGAATTCCTTTCAGAGCTACATTTAACATGTTATTTAATTTAGGGGTTGAACAAATGCCAGCAGCTGCAGGCTACAACTGCCTGTAACATTGAAACTAATTTAGCCAGAGTCAATATCCTCTGCTTCTTATTCTCCAGAGAATTATCATAATTATTGGTATTCTAGAATTAAATTAAGGTGTTAAGATTCTGTTCTAGCTTCTTATTGGCATAAAAAGTTCTTATATTGCCTAGAATATGGAATTAAAATATTGTAAGTACTTCTTAAAGATTTTTTTTGCCTTTGTATATAGAAAGACACATATTAAGAGGTATGTATCATTATCCTATTTGATAAGGAAATATACAAATCATTAAGAAAAGGATGAATACTCTTCAAAAGAGTGAGAGAAATGACAAGTATACCTCACTAAGGAAATAGAAATGACCAATACATATGGAACAAGAAAAGTGCAGTATCACTATTAATTAAAGGCAAATTACTATAGCTACTAATTTTCCTTTCCGTGGTCAAGTTTTCCAATAAAGTGTTTTTGTAACAGCTTTGTTGATATAAAAGTGGTTTAATATATTAACAGATATTTTAAATATCTGTTATTGTGCAACCCTCACCACTATCTAATTTTAGAATATGTTTGTATCCCCCAAAAGAAACCCTATTTCCATTAGCAGTCACTTTCCATCCCCCCCACCCCCCCCCGCCCACTGCCCCTGGTAACCACTAATCTACTGTCTCTATAAATTTAACTATTTTGGACATTTCATATAAATGAAATCATACAACAGATGGTCTTTTGTGACTAACTTCTTTCACCAAGCCTAGTGTTTTCGATGTTTTTCCGTGTTGTACCATGTATCAGCACCTCATTCCTTTTCGTAGCGCTAGTGAAGTTTTGACAATGTTCTGGCAAAACTGAGCTCTCCAACATTATGCCTGGGACAGTATAATGATTTTTAGTAAGTCCATTCTGGGGGATAATTTGGCAATTCATATTTAAAACTTTTAAAAAATATATAACGTTTCATCCAAGAATTCACTTTCAGGAAATTACCCCAAAGAAGCAATCATAGATGTGCTCATAAATTGGCCTGCAAAGATATTATTTGCAGTGCTGTACATGATAAGAAAATATTTGCACAACATGACTCTCAACAATAGTGGATACGTTAAGTAATTTCTTTTTTTCCAGAGATGGTGGTCTCACTATGTTGCTCAGGATGGAGTGCGGTGGCTATTCACAGGAGCAATCCCAATACTGACCAGCACAAGAGTTTCGACATGCTCCATTGTTGACCTGGGCTGGTTCACCCTTCTTGAGGCAACCCTGTGGTCCCCTACTCCTGGGAGGATGCCATGTTGATGCCAATTTTAGTGAGGACACCTGATTGGTATAGTGCACCACAGCCTAGAACTTCTGGACTCAGGTGATCCTCCTGCTTCAGCCTCCTGAGTACCTGGGATTACAGATGGGTACTCCCACACCAGCTGTTAGATAAATTGTGATGTTGGAACATTGTAGGATCTGCAGCCATTTGAAATGATGTGGGGAATGAGCTGTAGGAACTTGCCTGAGTGCCCTGGAGCTATAGCGCTGCCATAATAGAATCAGAACACTTATGCATTTTTCAAAATATGATGCAAAACCTGACTACATAATGGGTAAGAGGTTTATGCTGCTTTTAAAAATTAGTTTTAAGACAAATCTTATAGCTGAATACTTAAATTGTGGAAAGAGATTAGTGACATAATGTTAAATAACTAAAGCAATTTCAAGCATGCATTTGGATCGCACTTTGTTTATTAAAAGAAGGGGTGTGAGTGCGTGGTATGTAAAAGAACTGGAAAAATATATGACATATATGTATCTTGGTTTTTTCTTCTCTGTCTTTTCTGTAACATATTTACAACTCTACTTTTATGATGAGAAAAAATAAGGTTTCAACTTTTTCTTAACTCCATAATTCAAACATATAGCACACTATGCTTCTTTTTTTAAAGTTATCTTTTGTATACTATAGAGAATCTTCTTAGATAGTTTACTACTATCAGGAACTGAGCTACAGCACTACTTCTATTTTGAACCAAATAACTGCACTTCAGCACTCTTCTTCACGGTCTGGCTAATTACACAATTTTATTCAGTGGGGTTTATAAATAAAAGAATATTTTCCCCTTCATGTCATAAGCTACTTTATACACACATCCTAAAGGAAAGTTTGGTTCCCAGAGCTTGGGGCTGTGCCTAGTATTTCCAAGGTCTTCTCATCCTTTTTTTTAAAGAGGATGAGGAGGTTAAATCAAATTCCAAAATCATGCCTTATTTTGAGACTATCCAAATTCAGGCAGCTCTTAGTTTATGTAGACAGCCTAACTATACTCTGTGTCTCTAAAACGTGGATTGCCTTCTTTTTTTCTAGTAATGAAAAAATTCTATCAACAGGATCTTACAAATACCCTAATGTTTAGACATTTGAACTTTACAATACCTCTTGACTGATTGACTGATTCATTGATATATGATATGATATAGATAGATATGTGAGTTATAGGTATTTAAGCAAATTTTAACTGTTCATCCTCATATCACGACTTATACTAAAAAATTAACTCCTTACTCCCTCAACCCAGGCAACACACACCATTAATTAAATTGCAATTTAATGTCAACTACTGCAAACAAATTCTAAAGTAGGAAAACGACATGCCCTTCTTCTGGGAGCCCCTGTGGATGCTCTTGAAGATCTCAAACTTATATGTATACAATTTGTAATTAAAAGGCAGATGAAGCAAATCTAGTCTGTTGATCTTTTTAAAGCTTGTCCAGAGCAAAAATTCTCCTATTGACCTTTAGAAGACAAAACCGTAGTCCAAACAGTTAAAACCAGAGTATGTCTGCTGCTGGTGATGGGACTCAAAGACTCCAAAAGGGGGTTTGGCCAATAACTACTGGTAGGTCATTTTTGAAGGAAAAAAATGACATTTGAACCATGGTGTCAAATGGAAATGGTTTTTTTCTTTCTCCAACTTCATTCATTTAAAGCTATGGAGCCTGGTGTGCTTTAATTGTGAATTTATACAATTCTGTTTGTGTACTTTTTTTCTACCAGTGCCAGATCACTCTGTAAAATGAGTTATTCATGCAATTTGAGTTTAGTAAGCTTACGAATGCAGAAAGGATGTGTCTTGACACAAAGATTTTTTAAAAGAGTTATTGGCTACAACTTATAAGGTCTTCTTTGTAAAGATGTATCTATTTTTTATTGTAGATTCCTTATTGAAGTTAATAATATATTTTAGGCAATAAATTACCAAAAGCAAATATGCAATTAAATAATTTGCAGAAGATTGCACAAATGGAAAATTCAATGACATACAAAAAATTGTTTTCATAAACCATATTTCATTCATACTTGCTTTTCTCAGGTAATACAAAAATAATAAGAACTTAGGAGAGTTAGCAGCAAATAGTAAGCACTCATAATTGATACTGTTATTACTATTTTTAGACAATTATTTATGAATGCTTTGAGCTGAAAACTTTGGGTCAGCACAAATGCAGACAATAATTTTTGCTCCCATACAATTTGCCTTTTACTGAGGTGGTAGATGTTGATCCAAAAATCACACAAACAAATCCAAATTTACCACAGTAGTAAGTCCCAGGAATGAAAGATACGCAGTGCTGCAAGAATGTGAAACAAGGGACTTGGGTTTTTCTAAAAGGTCAGAGGAGGCCTCCTGGAGGAGGTGATGTTTGAGCTGAGATTGGAAAAAAGAGTAAGAGTCAGAAAACCATGAGGGTGAGAAAGTGTTCCCAACAAGAGAACAGCATGTTTGGGGCAGTGAAAGGTCAGCAAGACTAGATCAAAGACAGAAGAAAAGCAGATGGATTTGAGAAATATTTAGCTAATAAAATCCACAAGAAGAAGTCATGATTGGATAGGAATGGAAAAAGAAAATATATTGGGAAATGATGACTCCTAAAACCTGGCAGACACTACCTTAATCAAATGATCAAACTTAACATCATCAGAAATGAACTAACTGACAGCATGTGATGCACTGAGAAGAAGCCAACATCACTTCTCTGTCATTTCTCCTGAAAGTGCATAACTAGAATCTAATCATGAGAAGATATCAAACAATCCTGAACAGAAGGACAGCCTACAAAATGCGTATGTACTGAAGAGTCAAAACAATCTTGAAAAGGAGTAAAATGGGAAACCACACACTTACTGATTTCAAAGCATACTGCAAAGCAACAGTAATTAAGATGGTGTGGTTCTGGCAAAATCATCCATGTATAGAACAATGGAACAGAAGAGAGAGGCCAGAAGTAAATGCTATGTTTTTGGTCAAATAATCTTTGACAAGGATGCCAAGGCTACACAATGAGGAAAGAGCAGTCTTTTCAACAAATGGTGTTGAGAAAACTTGATATTCATATGCAAAAGAATGGATTTGGACCATTATCTTAGACCATATGCAAAAAATCAACTCCAAATGGATTAAAGACTGAAACTATAAAACTTCTAGAAGAAAACATAGAGAAAAACTTCAGGACATTGGATTTGGCAATGATTTCTTGGGTATGATACCAAAAGCACAAGCAAAAATTCAAAAATAGAAATATGAGACTACATCAAACTTGAAAATTTTTGGACATCAAAAGAAATGATCGAAAGAGTGAAAAATCAACATGCAGAATGTCAGAAGATATCTGCAAATTATATTGCTGATACGAGGTTAATATCCACAATATATATGGAATTTCTACAACTTGACAACAGAAAACAACCTGACAACAGAAAACAACCCGAAAAAAAAAATGGGCATACGACTTTATTTTGAATAGGCAATTTTGCAAAGATATACAAATTGCCAACAAGCATATGAAAATATGCTCAATATCATATAAATCATAAGAGAAATGCAAGTCAATGCCACAATAAGATATCACCTCACCTTCATTAGGATGCCCGCTATCAAAAGAACAAAAAATAACAAGTGTTAAGGAGGATATGGAGAAAAGGGAACTCTTGTGCACTGTTGGTGGGAATGTTGATTAGTGTGGCCATTCTGGAAAACAGTATGTATGTTCTTGAAACAATTAAAAATAGAACTACTATATAATCCAGGAACCCCATTTCTAGATATATAGCCAAAAGAATTCAAAGCAGGATCTCAAAGAAATATTTGCACACCCATGTTCATTGCAGCATTGTTCACAATAGGCTATATTGTTCACAATTATTCACTGATAATAAATGAATGGATAAAGAAAATGTGGTATCGGTGGGCATGGTGGCTCACATCTGTAATTCCACACTTCAGTAGGCTGAGGCAAGAAGATCACTTGAGCCCAGGGGTCTGAGACCAGGATGGGCAATACAGTGAGACCTTGTCTCTACAAAAAAAAAAATACAAATTAGCCGAGCATAGTGGCACATGCCTGTGGTCCCAGCTACTCAGGACACTGAAGTAGGAGGATCACTTAAGGCCAGGAGGTCAAGGCTACCGTGAGCTGTGTTCATGCCACTGCACTCCAGCCTGTATCCCTATCACAAAGAAAGAAAAAGAAAGAAAAGAAAGGAAGGAAGGAAGGAAGGAAGGAAGGAAAGAAGGGAGGGAGGGAGGAAGGAAAAGAAAGAAAATGTGGGGTATACCTATAATGGAATATTATGCCTCCTTGAAAAAGAAAGAAATCCTATCACATACTATACAACGTGGATAAACCTTGAGGACATTATGGGAAGCGAGACAAGCCACTCACAAAAAGACAAACACTACATGATTCCATGCATATAAAGTACCTACAATATCAAAATCATAGAAACAGAAAGTAAAACAGTGGTTTCCAGGAGCTAGAGAGAGGGGAAATTAGTGGTTTACGGGTATACAGATTCTGTTTGCAAGATGAAAAATTTCTAGAGATGAGTTGCATTATAATGTGAATATTCTTAACACTACTGAACTGTACATTTTTAAATGGTAAATTTTATATTATGAGATTTCTACAAAAATTTTAAAAATAGCTGATCTGGCCGGGTGCTGTGGCTCATGCCTGTAATCCCAGCACTTTGGGGGGCTGAGGCGGGCAGATCACAAGGTCAGGAGATCGAGACCATCCTGGATAACATGGTGAAACCCCGTCTCTACTAAAAATACAAACAATTTGCTGGGCGTGGTGGCGGGCGCCTGTAGTCCCAGCTACTTGGGAGGCTGAGGCAGGAGAATGGCGTGAACCCGGGAGGCGGAGCTTGCAGTGAGCCGAGATCGTGCCACTGCACTCCAGCCTGGGCGACAGAGCGAGACTCCATCTCAAAAAAAAAAAAAAAATAGCTGATCAACAGTCTTCCAAAATATTAATGTCGACTTGAACTAACTTGTAGCTCCCACTTGGATGGAGAGAACAGCGTGTGGAGACTGGCATCATGAACTTTTGCTCCAAGAACTACCACAGGAACATAATAGGGAAACCAAAAGAATTCACAG
The DNA here is from genome assembly GCF_028885655.2 of Pongo abelii. Lineage (NCBI taxonomy): Eukaryota > Metazoa > Chordata > Mammalia > Primates > Hominidae > Pongo > Pongo abelii. Next base: position 103,638,303 of record NC_071994.2, read on the forward strand.
ACCCTTTGAAAGAAGTGGCTTGCCATTGCAAAGTCAATGAGACAGGTGAAAATCTGTGAGTGCCCAAAGTGTGAAAGGGGTAAAGTCCACCCTGAACACACATCCTCACTACAGAACCTGAAAATCCAAATCATGGGATAAGAATTTAACCTTACCAAGAGCTGAAGTGAATTTAGAGAACCAAGCAAAATATAAAGGTAGAAGAAGCAATGGGAAGAGCCCTGTAGGCACTCCCAGACCCCAGGGAAGCTATTTCTGACTTTATTTCACAGCGGTCCTTGGGAGGGGCTGCCAGTAAAATTGGGGAAAGACTACAGGGAGAAGGAAACTTCCAGCCAAAATTTGTAATACTTTTGACTGAGTGCAAATTATCCAGGGCAGAATCTGGGGGTAGGGGCAAATAGGAATTGCAGATACCAGCACAGAAGCTACAACAGATGGGGAGCCTGAAACCCCTGTTTGCTTTCACAATCACAAGGCTGGTTGCCTGGGGCAAGATCTCAGCCCTGCTCAGTGGCTGCCTTGATATAAATTTGGTGGTGTTGGTGGGGCATGGTAGGAGCGAGACTGCCTTTGCTAGCTGTGTAGGAGCTGAGTGAAGCCTGTCACTGCTGGCTTTCCCCCACTTCCCTGGACACCTGTATAACACAGCAGAGGCAGCCATAATCCTCCTGAAAACAGAAGTCCATTGGCCGGAGAACCACACCCCTATCCCCCACAGGGGCTGCAGCAAGCCCCGCCCAAGGAGAGTCTGAGCTCAGACATGCCCAACCCTGCCCCCCACCCCATGGTCTTTCTCTCACTGCCCAAAAGAGATAATTCCCTGGGAGCTCTATGGCCCCACTCACTGCCTAGGAAACCCTAATACTTAACCAAATGACCTTAGGGCAAGCTTGTAGCCGCCTGTATACTACTGCAGCTGATGCTCTCTTGGAAGTGCAGCCTTCACTGATGGCCAAACAACTGAAGCCATTACAGCAACTCATAAAAGAAAAATCCTGCTCCAAAAAAGGAGAAAACGACAGCTAATTTCACCACCTGCAACATCCTGGATAACCAGAGGTCCTAAGTCAGTCCACGTGACAACTTCACTGCTAGCACAACCAGTATTTGAGAAAGCCAGCACACTAACCAAAACTACAACCAAGGACCCTCACAGAGTCCACTTCACTCCCCTGCTAATTCCACTGGAGCAGGTGCTGGTATCCACAGTTGAGAGACCTGAAGATGGATCACATCACAGGACTCTGCAGGTACTCTCCAGTACCAGCCTGGAGCCCAGTAGATCTGCTGGGTGGCTAGATCCAGAAGAACAATAACAATCACTGCAGTACAGCTCTCAAAAAGCCATATCTTTAGGGGAAGGGGGAGCACACCACATCAAAGGAGCATCCCATGGGACAAAAGAATCTGAACAGCAAGTCCCAGATCTTTCCTCTGACACAGTCTACTCAAATGAGAAATTACCAGAAAAACAATTCTGATAATATGACAAAAAAAGGTTCTCTGTCACCCCCAAAAGATCACACTAGCTCACCAGCAACTAATCCAAACCAAGAAGAAATCTCTGAAGTGCCAGAAAAAGAATTCAGAAGGTCGATTATTACGCTACTCAAGGAGGCACCAGGGACAGGTGAAAACCAACGTAAAGAAACAAAAAATGATACAGGATATGGATGAAAAGATCTCCAGAGAAAAAAATATCACAAATAAAAAATAATCACAACTTCTGGAAATGAAAGACACACTTAGAGAAATGCAAAATATACTGGAAAGTTTCCACAATAGAATTGAGCAAGTAGAAGAAAGAATTTCAGAGCTCGAAGACAAGACTTCCAGCTTAACCCAATTAGACAAAGCAAAGAAAAAAGAATTTTAAAAAGTGAATAAATCCTCTAAGAAGCTTGGGATTATGTTAATCGATCAAACCTAAGAATAATTGGTGTTCCAGAGGAAGAAGAGAAATCTAAAAAAGTTTGGAAAACTTATTTGAGGGAATAATTAAGGAAAACTTTCCTGGTTTTGCTAGAAATCTAGACATCCAAACACAAGAAGCTCAAAGATCACCTGGTGATATGCTTTGACTGTGTCCCTACCAAAATCTCATCTTGAATTGTGGCTTCCATAATCCCCACGTGTCATGGGAGGGACAGAGTGAGGGGTAATTGAATCATGCAGGTGGGTTTTTCCCATGCTGTTCTCGTGATAGAGAATAAATCTCAAGAGATCTGATGGTTTTATAAAGTTCCCCTGCACATGCTCCCTTGCCTTCCACCACGTAAGAGGTGCCTTTGCTCCTCCTTTATCTTCTGCCATGATTGTTAGGCCTCCTCAGCCATGTGAAACTGAGTCCATTAAACCTCTTTTTATAAATTTATAAATTATCCGGTCTTGGGTATGTCTTTATTAGCAGCGTGAGAACAGACTAATACACCCTGGAAATTCATCACTAAAAGATAATCATCTAGGCACATAGTCATTAGGTTATCTAAAGTCAAGATGAAGGAAAGAATCTTAAGAGCTGTGAGGCAAAAGCATCATGTAACCTAAAAAGGAAAATCTATCAGATTAACAGCAGATTTCTCAGTGGAAATCCTACAGGCTAGAAGAGACTGGGCTTCTACCTTTAGACTCCTTAAAGAAAACAATTATCAGCCAAGAACTTTGTATCCAGTGAAGCTAAGCCTCATAAATGAAGGAAAGGTAGTCTTTTACAGACAAACAAAGGCTGAGAGAATTCACCACTACCAAGCCATCACTATAGTAAATGCTAAAAGGAATTCTAAACCTTGAAAGAAAGCCTCAAGATACACCAAAATAGAACCTTCTTAAAGCATAAATCTCACACGGCCTATGAAACAATAACACAATTAAAAAAAAAAAAAAAAACAAGATATTCAGGCAACAACTAGCACAATGAATAGAATAGTACCTCACATCTCAACACTAACATTGAATGTAAATAACCTAAATGCTCCACTTACACAATGGCAGGATGGATACAAATTCACCAATCAAGTATCCGTTGTCTTCAAGAGACTCACCTAACATATAAGGACTCACATAAACTTAAGGTAAAGGAGTGGAAAAAGATATTCCATGCAAATGGAAATGAAAAGCAAGCAGGATGGCTGAGCACGGTGGTTCATCTTGTAATCACGGCACTTTGGGAGGCTGAGGAGGGCAGATCACCTGAGGTCAGGAGTTCAAGATCAGCCTGGCCAATATGGTGAAACCCCATCTCTACTAACAATACAAAAATTAGCTGGGTGTGGTGGCGTGCATCTGTAATCCCACCTACTTGGGAGGCTGAGACACGAGAATTGCTTGAACCCTGGAGGCAGATGTTGCAGTGAACCGAGATCATGCCACTGCACTCTAGCCTGGGTGACAGAGTGAGACTCTATCTCTAAATAAATAAATAAAAGCAGGAGTAACTATTCTTATATTAGACAAAACAGACTTTAAAGCAACAACAGTTAAAAAAGACAAAGAGGGACATTATATAATGAAAAAGGACTAGTCCAGCAGGAAATTATCACAGTCCTAAATATATATGCACCTAACACTGGAGCTCCCAAATTTATAAAGCAGTTACTACTAGGCCTAAGAAATTAGATAGATGGCAACACAATAATAGTGGGGGACATCAATACCCCACTGACAACACTAGACAGGTCATCAAGACAGATAGTCAACAAAGAAACAATGGACTTAAACTATACCCTAGAATAAATTAACTTGAAAGCTATTTATAGAACATTCTACCCATCAACTGCAGAGTATATATTCTATTCATCAGCACATGGAACATTCTCCAAGATAGACCATATGATAGGCAACAAAACAAGACTCAATAAATTTAAGAAAATCAAAATCATTATATCAAGTACTATCTCAGATCACAGTGGAAGAAAATTGGAAATCAGCTCAAAAAGGAACCCTCAAAACGATGCAAATACATGGAAATTAAATAATCTGCTCCTGAATGATTGTGGAGTCAACAGTGAAATCAAGATGGAAATTTAAAAATTGTTTGAGCTGAACAATAATAGTGGCACAACCTATCAAAACTTCTGGAATGCAGCAAAAGCAGTGCTAAGAGGAAAGTTCATAGCATTAAATGCCTACATCAAAAAGTCTGAAACAGCACAAATAGACAATCTAAGGTCACATCTCAAGGAATCAGAGAAACAGGAAAGAACCAAACCCAAATTCAGCAGAAGAAAAGAAATAACAAAAATCAGAGCGGAACTGAATGAAATTGAAACAATAGCAAAAAAAAAAAATACAAAAGATAAATAAAACAAAAAGTTGGTTCCTTAAAAAGCTAAGCAAAACTGATAGACCATTAGCAAGATTAATCAAGAAAAGAAGAGAGAAGATCCAAATAAGCTCAATTAGAAATGAAATGGGAGATATTACAACCAATTCCACAGAAATACAAAAGAACACTCAAGGCTACTATGAACACCTTTACACACGCAAACTGAAAACCTAGAGGAGATGGATAAATTCCTGGAAATATACAACTCTCATAGATTAAAACGGGAAGAAATAGAAACACTGAATAGACCAATAACAGGCAGTGAGATTGAAATGGCAATAAAAAGATGGCTAACAACAACACAAAAAGTCTAGGACCAGCTAGATTCACAGCTGAATTCTATCAGACATTCGAAGAAGAATTTGTACCAATCTTCTTGACACTATCCTAAAAGATAGAGAAAGAGGGAATTCTCCCTAAATTATTCTTTGAAGCCACTATCACCCTAATACCAGAAAAAGGAAAGGACATAACCAAAAAATAAAACTACAGACCAATATCCCTAATAAAGGTAGATGTAAAAATTCTTAACAAAATACTAGCTAATAGAATCCAACAGCATATCAAAAAGATAATCCACTATAATCAAGTGGGTTTCATATTAGGGATGCAGGGATGGTTTAACATATGCAAGTCAATACATGTGATATGCTGCATAAACAGAACTAAAAACACAGTTCACATAATCGTATCAGCAGATGCAGAAAAATCATTTGACAAAATCCAGCATGCCTGTATAATTAAAACTCTCAGCAAAATTGGCATTGAAGGGACATACCTTGTGGTCATAAAAGCCATCTAGGACATACCCACCACCAACATTATGCAGGACAGGAAAAAGTTGAAGGCATTCCCCCTGATAACTGGAACAAAACAAGGATGCCCACTTTCACCACTTCTATTAAACATAGTACTGAAGTCCTAGCCAGAAGAATCAGACAAGAGAAAGAAATCAAGTGCATCCAAATAGGTAAAGAGGAATTCAAACTGTCGCTATTCACTGATGAGATGATCATATACCTGGAAAACACAGAAGATGCATCTCAAAGACTCCTAGATTTGATAAATAAATTCAGTAAACTTTCAGGATACAAAATAAATGTACACAAATCAGTAGCACTGCCATACACCAACAGCGACCAAGCTGAGAACCAAATTAAGAATGCAACTCATTTTACAATAGCTACCAAAAAACAAACAAACAAACAAATAAAAACTTAGAAATATACCTAACCAAGGAGGTTAAAGACCTCTGCAAGGAAATCTACAAAACACTGCTGAAATAAATCACAGAAGATACAAACAAATGAAAGCCTATCCCATGCTCATGGAGAGGTAGAATCAATATTGTGAAAATGATCATACTGCCAAAAGCAATCTACAAATTCAATGCAATTCCCATCAAAATACCACCACCATTCTTCACAGAACTAGAAAAAAAAAATCCTAAAATTTACATGAAACCAAAAAAGCCATAGCAAGATTAAGCAAAAAGTACAAACCTGGAGGCATCACATTACCCAACTTCAAACTAGACTATTAATATGACTATAGTCACCAAAAGAGCATAGTACTGGTATAAAAATAGACAGACTAATGGAAAAGAATAGAGAACCCAGAAATAAAGCCAAATACTTACAGTCAACTGATCTTCAACAAAGTAAACAAAAACATATAGTAAGGAAAGGACATGCTGTTCAACAAATGGTGCTGGGATAAATGGCAAGCCACATGTAGAAGAATGAAACTGGATCCTCATCTCTCACCTTATACAAAAATCAACTCAAGATGGATCAAAGACTTAATCTAAGACCTGAAACTTTAAAAAATTCTAGAAGGTAACATCACAAAAACCCTCCTAGAAATTGGCTTAGGCAAAGAGTTCATGACCAAGAGCCCAAAAGAAAATGTAACAAGAACAAAGATGAATAGATGAGAATTAAACTAAAAAGCTTCTGCAGAGCAAAAGAAATAATCAGCAGAGTAAAGAGACAACCACAGAGGGGGAGAAAATCTTTGCAAACTATACATCCAACAAAGGACTAATATCAAGAATCTGCAAGGAACTCAAACAAACCGGCAAGAAAAAAACAAATAATCCCATCAAAAAGTGGGCAAATGACATGAATAGCAAATTCTCAAAAGAAGATATACAAATGGCCAACACATATATGAAAAAATGCTCAACATCACTAATTATCAGGGAAATGCAAATCAAAACCACAATGCAATAATAACACTTTACTCCTGTAAGAATGACTGTAATTTAAAAATCAAAAATCAATAGATGTTGGTATGGATGTGGTGAAAAGGGGATACTATTACACTGCTAGTGAGAATATAAACTAGTACAACCACTATGGAAAACAGTGTACAGAGTTCTTAAAGAACAAAAAGTAGAACTATTATTTAATCCAGCAATCCCACAACAGAATATCTACCGAGAGGACAAGAAATTTTTATATGAAAAGGACACTTGCACACACATGTTTATAGCAGCACAATTCACAATTGCAAAAATATGGAATCAGCCCAAATGCCCATCAATCAACAAGTGGATAAAGAAAATGCGGTATGTATATATACCATGGAATACTACTCAGCCATAAAAAGGAACAAAATAATGGCTTCACAGCAACCTGGATGGAGTTGGAGACCATTATTCAAAGTGAAGTAATTCAGGAATGGAAAACCAAACATCATATGTTCTCACTTATAAGTGGGACCTAAGCTATGAGGATGCAAAGGCATAAGAATGATACAATGCACTTTGGGGCCTTGAGGGGAAGGTTGGGAGGGGTGTGAAGGATAAAGACTACACACTGGGTGCGGTGTACACTGCTCGGGTGATGGGTGCACCAAAATCTCAGAAATCACACCTAAAGTCCTTATCTATATAGCAAAATACCACTTGTTCCCCAAGAACCTACTGAAATTTTAAAAATTAAAAATTTAAATAAATAAATAAAGTTCAGTGTGATGAGAAATAAATAAATACATAAATAAATAATTCAATGTCATGAAATCCTAAGAAAGACTCAGGAAGTATTCCAGAATAAAGGAGACTAAAGAGAAATGATGACTGAATACAATGCATGATATTGGATTTTCTTTTTACAAAGGACTTTGTTAAGGCCTTAGAGGAAATTTGAATAAGGCATGTGGATTAGATAAGCATATTGTATCAACGGTAATTTCCTGATTTTGATAATATACTTTTATGTGAAAGAATTTCTGTAATTTTAGGAAAAAATGGCTAAAGTATTTAGGAGTAAACAGGCATCCAATTTACAACTTACCCTTAAAGATTATACACGCACACACAAAACTCATGTGTGTGTGCATGTGTGTGTACAGAGAAAGAGATAGAGCAAATAAATTGTTAACATGTGGGGAATATGAGTAATGGGTATCCAGAAAGTTTTTTGTAGTATTTTTTTCTTTTCTTTCTTTCTTTTTTTCTTTCTTTTTTTTTTCTTTGAGACTGAGTATCTCTCTTGTATCCCAGGCTGGAGTGCAATGGCACTATCTCTGCTCACCGTAACCTCCAACTTTCGGGTTCAAGTGATTCTCCTCCCTCAGCCTCCCAAGTAGCTGGAATTACAGGCATGTGCCACCATGCCCTGCTAATTTTGTATTTTTTTTTTTTTTAGTAGAGATGGGGTTTCTCCATGTTGGTCAGGCTGGTCTCGAACTCCTGACCTCAGGCGATGCACCCACCTTGGCCTCCCAAAGTGGTGGGATTACAGGTGTGAGCCACCATGACTGGCCTTTTTTTTTTTTTTTTTTTTTTTTTTTGAGGCAGAGTCTCGCTCTATTGCCCAGGCTAAAGTGCAGTGGTGCGATATTGGCTCACTGCAACCTCCACCTCCCAGGTTCAAGCAATTCTGCCTCAGCCTCCTGAGTAGGTGGCACTACAGATGTCAGCCACCATACCCGGCTAATTTTTGTATTTTTAGTAGAGACGGGGTTTCTCTATATTGGCCAGGCTGGTCTTGAACTCCTGACCTTGTGATCCATCCACTTTGGCCACCCAAAGTGCTGGGATGACAGGCGTGTGCCACTGTGCCTGGCTTTTTATTTATTTTTTTTTTTTTTGAGACAAGAATTTCACTCTTGTTGCCCAGGCTGGAGTGCAATGCGCCATCTCGATTCACTGCAACCTCCGCCTCCTGGCTCTAAGCGATTCTTCTGCCTCAGCCTCCCAAGTAGTCGGGATTACAGGCATGCGCCACCATGCCCGACTGATTTTGTATTTTTAGTAGAGACAGGATTTCACCATGATGATCAGGCTGGTCTCAAACTCCTGACCTATGGTGATCTGCCCACCTCGGCCTCCTAAAGTGCTGGGATTACAGGCATGAGCCACCGCACGCGGCCTGTAGTATTCTTACAAATTTTCTGTTGGCCTGAAATTATTTCAAAAGTTAAAAATTAAAAAGGTGATTATTAATTTTTTGGCTTGTCCAACCAGATGTTAATTACTGAAGTGAGGAATATTCTGAGAAGGGTTTCCCACTCTATCCCTGCCCCTCAAGTTCTGGTGCTACGGCTTTCCATTTCAATATTCACTACTGGTTTCATGTGTTTGAGGACCCTGGACTTTTATAAAGTGGGAAGAAGAAACAGCCAATGTGATTCCTCCTGACAAATACACAGGACTTACTTAAATGCAGATGCTGGTCCACAGGCTTTGACTGGCTTCTGTGCTTTGATTTAGCTTCCCAGTGGCTTACTGTTGCTGTTCACCAATGTGTTAGGCAATGTCCTTATCTAGAATGCTCCATCTGATACTCCACCACACTCTCAATCATTATGTATATTAAATTAGATCTATTGCCCTGACCACATCTGAAATCACACTCTGTTCCCTACCTCTGCTCTACTCTCAACCTAGGCATCCTCTTCTACTTCTGCAGGGGCTTGAACTTCAAGTGGTATTTTTGCTCTCTAATGTTTGTCCAATTCTATTACATAAAACCTGTGCCCTACTCTCTCTAATTCATACCTTTATTCTTGATTTTTCAAACACCTATCTGGAGATCAGAGAATTACGGGCTGCAGATAAAATTTTGAGTAATGCCGGCTTTATAGTTGATAATTCAAGCTTTTGTTTTGGATGAATTTTTCTAGGAAAAATTGTAGTGAGAAGACTAGAGAGCCATGAGGATCTCCCAATGTTTAACAGGTAAAATATTCACTTATTAAATTATAGATATCATATATATTTTTATGTCATAATTGCAAAGAAAAATTAAAAACAAAGATACCATAGTCCCTCCTTATCCACGGGAGTTATGTTACAAGATCCCCAGTGGATGCCTGAAACCACAGACAGAACCAAACTTTATCTAGACTAAGCTTTTACCTATACTTACATTCCTATGATAAAGTTTAGTTTCTAAGTTAGGCACAGTATGAGATTAATAAAAATAACTAATAATAAAATAGAACAATTAGAACAATATGCAGTAATTAAAGTTGTGAATGTGGTCTCTCTGTCTTTCTCTCTCTCAAAATATCTTAATGTTTTCAGATCATAGTTGACAATGGGTAACTGAAACTGTGGAAAGTTAAACCATGGATAAGAGGGTCTACTGTAATAACAGTGCCATGTGTAACTTTCAAAGTATGGTACAAAACTAAACAATATGGACAAGGGAGTGGAGCTTATAGTTAAATGGAAAGAACATTAAGCCAGGAGTCAGGATTTGGCACCTCAGTTCTAGTCTCGTCTCAGCCACTATCCTGTTTACTAAAGATCAATCAGCCTCTCTGAGTCTCAGATGAAGAGGTCATAAGCTACCTGGCTCCTGAAGTTTCTTCCAGCCATCTCTAAATGTCTATGTCTATCTCTTAAAAGTTTACTTAGTGAGACAATTTTTCATGGTCTTCTTTGAGACATTTGTAGTGTCTTTCAACCTAGAGATTCGATGATTTCATGGATTATTTTCAGATTAACTGAAAATTATTTTCACCCTGAGGAAAAAGAATTGATCAAACATGAGCTATAGCAATCAGTTAAACTGACTTAGTGACTCATCCTCATTATTGCAGAGTTCACAGTTGCTGTAAATCTCATTAAATCACAGCAAAGTACACTTATGTTGACACAGTGGTAAAATGAATAGTCATTAATTGGAGGAGAGGAGATAACTTCATTTTTTCTTATCATAAAAGTAAAAAATTCTTATTGGAAAAGAAATTAGAAATGCAGAATATTATAAAGAAGAAACTAAAGATCACCCACAATTCCATTGCCGGAAATAACTTCTCACAACATTATTAAACATTACTTTTTAAATACTATCCTAAAGCAATAGTTATATATATATTATATATGTTTACAATGGCATTATCATAATGAAAAATTGAGAATTACTCCATCTATAGAGGACTGATTAAATAAATCATTAGCCATCTATACAGAGGACTATTACATTAGAAAGTGAGAGGTGTTTGCTTGAGTTAGCACTTGATCACAATCAACTATAGGACTTAACTTAATTGTGATGCATCTTGACACTGCACGCTGCGGATTACTAGTACTCCCCTTCTGATCAGCATACATTTAGTGCTTCATTCAAGGCCAAGGACATGACTAAACCAATCCCAATAGTTCATCATTGTGGTGTATTTTTAGCAAGGGATCACTTTTAGTACTAAGTAGAGAATCATTTTGGGTTGAAGCAGGAAAACAAAAACCACAGTAGGTGTTTCAACAGACAAATTGTATTAAAAGGAACTGATCAAATAGTATTAGCAAATTGAAAAATGAGGACACTGAAGTAACACATAGCTTTGTCCAAGCCCATTGAACAGAATATCTTGAAAAATAGGAAGAGGATACTAAAATAACACATAGCTCGCAACTGCATGAAGCCCTATCACCTCAATGATAAAAGAAGCATAAAGATAAAAGGTTAGAGTAATTAGCACCTGAAACTTGGAGAGGCCCTCCAGAACTGGGATGATCTCTGAAGAAGGATGGTGATGATGCCTCGGCAGCTCCAAGGAGGAGCCTGTGAAGTGGGGACATTAATGTTTCCTATTTTATAAGGTTCTTATGTAGATCAAATGAGATGATGCATATGAAGCTCTAACTGTAATTATTGGTGGGAAGTAATGTAGGCCAGTAGTTGAGTGCAGAAACCATAAATCGGGCTGCCTGGGTTGAAATCTTATTTCTGAGAAGACCAGCATGTCATAGAAAGTCCCTTTACTTTCTTGTTATCATAGTGACTGTACATTGATTGCAATTCACTAAATCTTACTAGAATAGCAAACTGGACTATTTGTGATTAGATAGATACAAATTTTCAAAACAACTCCGACATGTTAGTAGTATAATTTTTCCCATATCACAGCTTAGAAAACTGAGATATAAGTAATTTTCTCAAGGCTACATAGCTCATAAGTGGTAGAACCTCTGCTGAATCAGAATTTTCCATAATATTCATCACCTTATTTCTTAGTTTATTTGTGCTACTATAACAAAATGCCACAGACTGGGTAATTTATAATGAATATAAATGTATTGGCTCACAGTTCTGGAGGCTGGGAACGCTGATATCAAGGTGCCAGCAGGTTTGGCAATTCTGATTCCAAGATGGTGCCTTAAATGATGCATCCTCTGGAGGGGAGGAACACTTTGTCCTCACATGACAGACGGCAGAACAAAGAGACAAAAGGGGGCCCCTTTTATAAAGTCATAAATCCCACCCAGAGACCTCATGGCCTAATCAACCTCTTAAAGAGGTCACCTCTTAATACTGTTACAATGGCAATTAAATTTCAACAGGAGTTTTGAAAGGGACAAACATTCAAACCACAGCACCGTCTAATACATTATATATTTTTACTTATTTATCTCCCTCTACCCACTGGATTATAAGCTTCATGAGAACAAGTTATTCATTCATTCCTTCTTTCATTTATTTATTTATTTACTGCTATATTCCAAGCCCTTTGAACAGAGACTGGCACATAATAAGCATTAAATAAATATTTGATTGAATAGGAACCAAGTAGGGACCCAGAGAAAGAACTATACATATTATCTCACTTTATAATGGCAACAATGTTGAGATAGTAGAGTATGTATTATTTTGCCTCAATTTTATAGAAAAAAACTTAATATTAACAAAGTGAAATAAATGGTTTAAATCACAGATGTAGAAGAGCCTAGACCTCAGGATTACCATCCCATAGCTCTCTCCCATTATAAAACAGTCTATTCTTAAAATTTGATGTAAAAGTCAAAAAAGATAATCAGAGAAAAGTGTGAAAAATAGGTATTAGGCTCATAATAAAATCTTTATGAAGTCAGTGCATCCCCGACCACTGTGGAGAATGCTGTAGTGGAATAATGAGCTATTTCACTATTATTATTTTCAGCACACTGTCAGCATAGCTTTCTCTCTCATCTGAATATTTCTAAGAATGTAGTTTCAACCCTAAGTCAAAATTACTTAGAACAATTTCTGGGGTTTTTTGTATCCAGAAATCATTACTAACTTTATTTGAAAACCACACACACAAAAAAAGATTCAAAATGTGTCTACTTTAGGTTTCCCAGATAGCAGCTTGAGTTATAATCATGAATTAAATATTTAAAGACTTCAAAGCGGCATTTAGAGAAATAAGTGGGTAAATGCAACATGGCCATTGTACTTGAACCTCACAGGGTTTTGTAAATCTCAATTAATTAGTGTTTATAAGCTACCATGAGATCATTGGATAAATAATAGATAATAATAATTAAGTGTTATTATTACATGAAATGCATTATTACATTTAAGTGCTCATGAAAATTGCTAAAATTAAAGAGTGCCGAATGGCAAAGCCCATACAAATAATTTAAAGTGTGTATCATTCCTTTAGTCTGAGCCCTGAGAGATGTTTGAAACTGGTTAACTGCCATGAAACGTTGAAATGTTTTTATGGATGGGGAAACAGAAGTACAAAGAGATATAGAGCACACACAGCTAGAAACAAAGCATGGTTTTCCTTGATCCCAACCTGGCACAAAGATACAGAATCATAATTGAGGCAAGACCCACTTACCAAACAAAACAATAAAGAAACAAGTTGTAAGCTCTAGTTGATAGCAATCAGCATAAACTTGCTTTGCAAAAACTAGCAGGTCTTTGTTCTTAAAATAACTGCTTTGGCTTTGCAGATGCCGCTGCCGGGAGCCCTGTACTATCAGTCATGGTCAACCCCACCGTGTTCTTCAACATCGCCTTTGACGGCGAGCCCTCGGGGTGCATCTCCTTCAAGCTGTTTGCAGACAAGTTTCCAAAGACAGAAGAAAACTTTCATGCTCTGAGCACTGGAGAGAAAGGATTTAGTTATAAGGGTTCCTGCTTTCACACAAATATTCCAGGGTTTATGTGTCAGAGTAGTGACTTCACACGCCATAATGGTACTGGTGGCAAGTCCATCTACGGGGAGAAATTTGAAGATGAGAACTTCATCCTAAAGCACACAGGTCCTGGCATCTTGTCCATGGCAAATGCTGGACCCAACACACATGGTTCCCAGTTTTTCATCTGCACTGCCAAGACTGAGTGGTTGGATGGCAAGCATGTGGTCTTTGGCAAGGTGAAAGAAGGCATGAATATTTTGGAGGCCATGGAGCGCTTTGGGTCCAGGAATGGCAAGACCAGCAAGAAGATCATCAGCATTGCTGACTGTGGACAACTCTAATAAGTTTGACTTGTGTTTTATCTTAACCACCAGACCATTTCTTCTGTAGCTCAGGAGAGCACCCCTCCACCCCATTTGCTCGCAGTATCCTATCACCTTTGTGCTCTCGCTGCAGTTCCCTTTGGGTTCCATGTTTTCCTTGTTCCCTTCCCTGCCTAGCTGGATTGTAGAGTTAAGTTTATGATTATGAAATCAAAACTAAATAAAAATGTAAAAAATAAAATAAAATAACTGCTTCTACTGATCAAGGAGTCAGAGTCACCGCGAGTTTTCACCTAAGTTTCCATCTATGCTGGAAATCAGTGCCAACATCAATATGTTCAATTACAAGCAATAAGCTTGAAAGATGTTTCAATTTTATCAAATTAAATGTAATCTTCTTAGTGTAGCTTTAAGTTAGTTTATAGAGTGAATAGGGATGGTATGGCTGCCACACAACTTACCAGTTCTTCAACTTTCTTCTTCAGTAAGTTCTTCTCCCTGTATCCCTGGGAAAATAGAGAAGTTCCTTTATTTTCAGACGAGTGAAGCACCAAGAAGGCTGTAGAGTGTTTTTTCTAGTCATTTGGACAAGTGAGTATAAATGAATAGGGGTCAGGGATCTTCCTTGCATAACTATGAAAATCAGTGTGTTGAAAGTTTATAAATAGAGGTGAGGCATTGAGCAACAGGTGAGCGCATTTGTTAGGATCTTTCTGGCAATGCTTTTCCCTTTGGCCTTTTCCAGGAGCACGGCTCTTTTGTATTTGTCACCCAGGACCTGGGTGCCTGACTAAGTAGCACGGCTTTAGACAGCAAATAACTCTCTAGCCATAGCAGAATGCAAGCGTGAGTTGATAAACTTTTTTTTTTTAACTCTGCCACTGTTCGTTTTTCTCCCTTCTGACCTTGAAAACAAAAATTGATCTAACTTCTACAAGAAGATTTTGTTTAGAGTACCATAAGGTACTAAAGAGTAAGATATTTCAGAAATATTTTAGGAAGACTGATGTACAAAGGATAAATTAATCAAGATTAGTATAAAATGTCCATTCCTTATTTAAAGTAAAGTTATATTTGGCCAGGCACGGTGGCTCACGCCTGTAATTCCAGCAACTTGGGAGGCCAGCGCGGGTGGATCACTTGAGGTCAGAAGCTTGAAACCAGCCTGGCCAACATGGTGAAACGCTATCTCTACTAAAAATACAAAAATTAGCCAGGCGTGGTGGTGCACGCCTGTAATCCCAGCTACTCAGGAGGCTGAGGCAGGAGAATTGTTTGAACCCGGGAGGCAGAGATTGCAGTGAGCCAAGATCGCAGCATTGCACCCCAACCTGGGCGACAGAGTGAGACTCCGTCTCAAAATACATAAATAAATAAATAAATAATAATAATAAGTTATATTCATGGAGAGTTGAAAAACATTTGAAAGCACTTAAATCAACACATCTACTATTTATTGTCAAACATGAAGTTATAGACATAGTCAAATCTCTATAGACAACATAGGGTCAGTGTATATTTTTCCAACCAATTTTGAAAATAGTGTTTACTTGCTTTAAACATCTATGGCATTTTTAATTCTCACATCTCCATTTTCCTTAACACCAAAAATATTGTCCCATCTTCACAATAAAAAGTCACAAGACTATTTTAAGTACTAGGCTATCTTTCTGAAAAGCTTCTTAATTATGTGGTTAAAATGCTTTTATTGCTTACGAAGTAGTTCTAAGTTATGGTCTTTCCTCGCTCCCTGCCCAATCAGACCTCAAGATACATGATACATAAATTTATTTCCCTAAAACTATATGCTTACATTTTCTCTTGGTTTGTTTATTTAATAAAGTTTTCCATAAAATCTAACTCATTTTTCTTTACAATCAGCATTGTAAGCCCACTCCAGAGACTGCATTTTTTTTCAGTCCAATCTAAAACTGGTGTTCTTGTCTGTCATTTTCTTCACAAAACTTCTGTCAATGACTTCTGTTTTTATTTTTAACTTTCTACTAAATGTCTTGAGATGATACCTTGATGCATCTGAAGTTTATTAGGAAATATAGGAAGAAAAGTTAATGATAAAATTATGCAATAGTCAGTGTGTTAAATTTGAATAGCTAAATATTTGTTGATAAATAGGCTTTGGGGATTCCAGCAGTTGGGGAAGAACTATCCATTGGATTCCTTCTTGCCTCTAGGAGCAGACAATACAAATTAGATATGCACATGTAGCTTTTTGCCCAGACACTCTTTGACCTCTATTACTGCCTTAGTTCTCTTAGACTCCAGTTGCCTCCGACAGCAGCCTGCATGAAATCACTTTTTAACAAAAAAGCTTCTTAGTTTACCTAATTCTACCCCTGTGTCATTTTAACCAAATTTTCTCTGCCACCCCACTGCAGCATCTCAGAGGAATACTTAAGGGAAAGTTAGATCAGTACAGTTTGGTATTTTATTTTTGTAAGTCGGAGTCTCACTATTTGCCCAGGCTGCTCTTGAACTATTGGGCTCAATTGATCCTCCTGCCTCAGCCTCCCAAGTACCTGGAAATATGGGCATGATCACTGTGCCAAGCTCAATAGTAATATTGGTGCTTCTTTCTTGCAGTGCTGTACTATATTTAAAATAACTTCTTCTTGTTTGTAACCACTTGCAAAATATTCGTGATTTCTTCCCAGGTTGTAAAGGGCACCAAATTACTATTACTTTGAAATGGTAACTTTGTGGGCCTGTCTACATGCCCCTTCCATAGAGAAGGAAGAATTCTTCATTATATTTTATTTTATTTTCTTAGATGGAGTCTTGCTCTGTCACCTGGGCTGGAGTGCAGCGGTACAGTCTGGGCTCACTGCAGCTTCCTTCTGCTGGGTTCAAGCCATCCTGCCTCAGCCTCCCTAGTAGCTGGGATTACAGGCGCGTGCCGAAATGCCCGGCTAATATTTGTATTTTTAGTAGAGATGGGGTTTCACTATGTTGTCTAGGCTGGTATCAAACTCCTGATCTCAGGTGATCCACCCACCTCAGCCTCCCAAAGTGCTAGGATTACAGGCGTGAGCCACTGCGCCCAGCCGAGAAGGAAGAATTTTTGTAAGTGGTTAACGTGTTCTATCTGAAGATTAGCAAACGGAATAAACTACCTTAGCAGATTTAGTTTAGCTATTTGCTAGCAATGTGAAGTTTGGCAAATCAATCTCTCTAAGTCTCTAAAATAGGAAAAGCAATACCACTCCTAGTGTTTTGAAACACCGTGACCATCTATTGCTGTCAAATTCCCAACATTCTTTTTCCCTCTGGGAACAGCCCCTTCCTACCTCCTGTAGTTCTGATACAACGGTTATTTCTGAGAGCCCCACCAATCTCCTGACCACAAGGTTTAGCAAGTGACACAGACATAGCCAATCAGAATACTGCAGCCCTCTCTTTGTATTATAATTGGTCCCAGATATGGGCACATGACCCACAAAGGGCTAATTGAAGTCCGTGTTTGAGTTTTGCTATATGAACACACAGAATCTCTCCTCTAGGACAGCCAGCACTGAGAAATATGTGAAGCCAAAGCCAGATAGCTTTGGATTTTATTCTCAGGCCAATTATCGGAGAGAAAATCTGAGGTGAGAGTTTGGGACAGAGTTAGAGATGCCCCCGAAGATTTAAATTAAGCCTTTAACACCCTCCCCACCCCCGAAGGATTCCCTCCCCTTCAATGCTTACACTAGTTCAAGTTGTTTTGTGCTTCTTGCTGCTGAAAGGGCTCTGAGTAATAGGGTTAAATGAGACAAAGTATGTGAAGTATAAAGATATGTACAAACATAAGGTGTAACTATCACTCTCGGGGAATGCCATGCCACATCCCTAAATTTATTATGAATAAAAATTGGTATCAGAGAAATAGAGTCAGGACTATATGATGTGGAATCACTTGACAAATATGATTATGGTGTACTAATGACATGACCTCCAATTATGTCCCATACAATCCATAACAAAAATTTAGGGGCCACTTTCATCCTGAAGTATACTCTGAATTTCTCTTTTTTTTTTTGAGATGGAGTCTCACCTGTCACCCAGGCTGGAGTACGGTGGCATGACGTCAGCTTATTGCAACCTCTGTCTCCTGGGTTCAGGTGATTCTCCTGCCTCAGCCTCCCGAGTAGCTGGCATTACAAGCATGTGCCACCACACCTGGCTAATTTTTATATTTTTAGTAGAGACGGGGTTTCACCATGTTGGCCAGGCTGGTCTTGAACTCCTGACCTCAGGTGATCTGCCCACCTCAGCCTCCCAAAGTGCTGAGATTACAAGAGTGAGCTACGCCCAGCATACCCTGAATTTCTACAGAACAAGATATGGATAAGACAGTACAAACTGAGCTCTGATGAGCCACACTACATGATAAAGTTTCAAAAATTGCCTAAAAGCACAAATCATTTAGATATACTGTCAAAATACGACAGAATTGCACCTATTCTTTTAAATTACATTATACACACTTTGTTTATGTCTTCTATGTGAATGTTCAAAGAACAGAGACTGTTGTGATATTTTGTAGTTTTGTGTCTTCCGTGACTATGATGATTTCTCCTCTGTCTTCTACCACCCCCCACCTTCAGTACTAAATTGGGTTGTTACCTTAAAAGGCAAAAATTAGTGACTATATTTGTCCCTGTTGAAACAGGGAATAAACAAACAGCTGCGGTTAGTGCGTAGGCATTTAAGACGTTCAGAATGCAGATTGTGGTTTAGATATCTGTCTGAAAAATGGGATTCCCAGGATAGGAGTACATTTAGAAATTAACACAGCGTACAGGTAGAGCAAAGACATGGAAGATAAATAAAATCTCGAGGACTAGCTCAATTCCTTTATAAGCACAATGTTAGACAGTAAAATACACAATAATGTTAATCTAACTCTGTGACATGTGGGCAGACAATTTTCTGACACATCAGAAAATAAATAGGGCAAATCTGTTTTTAGTCTGTGTGTTTTCCTCTTTACCAAATGGAAAAAAAAAATCCTGCATTTTTGCACCAAGATCCTGTTTGTGAAACACAGAAGGCCATATTAGTCCAAAACAAGAACGCCACATTTAATTTAGCTCAATATAATGACTATTTGAGGACACATTGTGTGACAGAAACTGAGCAAAAGAGTGGGCATACGAACTGGCTAATACTCAATCTTAAGTAGAAAAGTAAAATATAAAAGCCCAATCTACAAAATGTACAAGAGAGAAATTTCTCTGCTTGGCCATATGGAGAAGGAGGGTTTGAAACCACACATTCTGACTCCTGATCAAGTGTTCTATCCACTGTATCACAGGTTCAAGATTCCACATGTCTATGTTTATCCGTTCCCACCCTGTTTACATCAGGTCAACAAATAGAATGTGTATTACGTACTCCATGAATCCTGTAGGAGAAATAAGCCTAGCTCAAAGGAAATAGTGGGTAACTCTCACTGAGCATGGCTGGGAAGCTTCCTGATGGAAGTAATCTGTGTAAGATATTGAAAAAATGATTTTTCCTTGGATGAGGATGAGAAAGAGTGGTGCAGAGGTAAGAAAATCATGATGAACTTGGAGGAGAGTTTAACACACCTAGAGAGTAAAATAAGTAACCCTGAGGAGTTGGAAGAGAAATCCCCTTCCTAGATTATTTGTTCTATTTTAAGCAGGGAAATGCTTGGTTGAAGCCACAAATGAATTAATTATTCTTCAAAACCACTGAACTGTACAAGTTTCTATGGCTTCTAGGGCTAAGGAGATCTTGTTCTCATAATGAAGTGGAAGCAGCTATTAACATAAAATAAAAATCTAGATCTGTACTTTGCCATCTTGGCTTTGTTCCATCAAAGCCATTCTCTCAAACAGTATTTGCACAGCACTACAGTCATATTTACACATCAGGGACAGAATTGGATGGAACCCATTTCTGGTCTCCAGTTCTTTATCCCAATCCCAACCCCACATTGTCCATCATCCTGGTTAATTAAGAGAGGGTCTTCCACATTAGAAAGTAGACTGCTTTCTGTGCATAGGCCAAAAAATCAGTCTCCTCAAATAAAGCCAAATATTGTATTTCAGGTTTGTCTTGTCCTTCAAGGTAAACAGTTTCACTCTCTCTTCCAGCCCCAGTGAAGGTGTAACCATAATTGAAAGGCAAAGCCAAAATGCTGGGAAGTTGAGCCAGGACAATCTACAGGCTGTGGAATTTATCCTGTGTAACTGAAAGTTAAAAGCCACAATTCCTGTTCATCCATAATGTTTAACCATACTTTGGCTGAAGATTCAAGTAAAGGTTTTCAGTCTTTCCATTCTATTTTTAGTTCTCATGATGCATCAACCAAAATGTAATCATAATGTTCTTGTTGCATTATTTGAAAGCTCTCTAAGCTTAACCTAAACAATCAGACCTCTGGAAAATTAGGGAAAATATGAATTTTTAAGCAGATTCTCTAGGAGAAAATAGGATTTTGAATTACCTTATTAGAATCAAATTACATGTAGAAGAATATTACAATTATTTTACAGTTTTATTTTTTTTTCACTCACAAATGTGAACACATGCTAGGTCAGCATACTCTTTTTTGTCTGTGTTAGAAAGGAGAAAACCAAGTTTTGCCTTCATTTAGTTTTCCGGAAAACATTTATTGAGCAGCAATGGTGTGTCAAATAATTACAAATAAGCAGGACAAGGCCTTTGCCCTTGGACAGAAGAGATAATGCATAAAGTAAGTAAACATGTGCGTTTAAGTGTGCAGCACAGCATTACAGACATTATGAAAGAAATTAGGACAGGACACAGTTGTTGTATGAAGTTGACTATGGGTCTCAGAAAATGAGCCATCATCATAGGGAACAGTACACGTTTGCCAAGTACTGTTGAGACATGGCAGAATGGTGAGGTTGACAAGGAATTAGGGAAGGGTACTCCAGCAGTCACAACAGGAGAAAGGGCAAAGACACATAAGTAGGCTTAGTCCAGTATTTCTCAGACTTGTGTTGTATTTAGATCTCTTATAAAGGAATATATTTCTCATGTATCCTGGAGTCAATTTAGATTACATGCGTAGAAACATAACACTAAGTATAAACCCTAATGCTTATAGCTGTTACATAATTATAAAACCAAACAGATGAACAAATTATAAAGAAAAATATAAAACTAGTATCATTTAAATAATGTCAGTTTAATGGTATGACTGATAATTTTTGCTAAAACAATATTGTCTTGATTGCTATGAATCTTTTGAAATTGATAAACCTATACTACTTTGTCCTAAGTGATGATTCAATTATTTCATCTTTTTTTTTAAACTAGAACCACTGCCAAATCTTTGTACAGGAAGCCGTGACATCACTTGGTCTTCATTGATAAAATAATCTATCTTTTGAAATATTGTCTCCTCTCTTTACTCATTAGTCCATGATGATAAGGCAAGTTTGTGGTATTAGTAAGAAAGTGGTCATCGCTGCAGGGGGTGGTGGCTCGTGCCTGCAATCCCAGCACTTTGAGAGGCTGAGGCAGGTGGATCACTTGAGCTCAGGAGTTCCAGACCAGCCTGGGCAAAGGGCGAAACCCTGTCTCCACAAAAAAATATATATATATATAAAATATTAATATATAATATATATAAAATATTAATCTATTTTATATATATAAATTAGCTGGGCATGGTGGCATGTGCCTATGTTCCTAGCTACTCAGGAGGCTGAGGTGGTAGGATCTCTTGAGCCCGGGAGGCAGAGGTTGCAGTGAGCCAAGATCGCACCACTGCATTCCAGCCTGGGCAACAGAGGAATACCCCATCTCAAAAATAAAATAGGAAGTGGTCATCATCCTAGACCCTTAGTACTCAAAAAGTGTTCCAGGGAGTAGCAGCACTGGCATCACATGGAGCTTGTTAGAAATGTCTTGGGCCGAGGCTGGAGCCAAGATGGCCAAATAGGAACAGCTCCTGTCTACAGCTCCCAGCGTGAGCCACGCAGAAGACGGGTGATTTCTGCATTTCCATCTGAGGTACTGGGTTCATCTCACTAGGGAGTGCCAGACAGTGGGTGCAGGACAGTGGGTGCAGCGCACCATGTGCGAGCTGAAGCAGGGCGAGGCATTGCCTCACTCGGGAAGTGCAACAGGTAAGGGAGTTCCCTTTCCTAGTCAAAGAAAGGGGTGACAGACGGCACCTGGAAAATCGGGTCACTCCCACCCCAATACTGCGCTTTTCTGACAGGCTTAAAAAACAGCACACCAGGAGATTATATCCCGCAGCTGGCTCGGAGGGTCCTATGCCCATGGAGTCTCGCTGATTGCTAGCACAGCAGTCTGAGATCAAACTGCAAGGCGGCAGCGAGGCTGGGGGACGGGCGCCCACCATTGCCCAGGCTTGCTTAGGTAAACAAAGCAGCTGGGAAGCTCGAACTGGGTGGAGCCCACCACAGCTCAAGGAGGCCTGCCTGCCTTTGTAGGCTCCACATCTGGGGGCAGGGCACAGACAAACAAAAAGACAGCAGTAACCTCTGCAGACTTAAATGTCCCTGTCTGACAGCTTTGAAGAGAGCAGTGGTTCTCCCAGCACGCAGCTGGAGATCTGAGAAAGGGCAGACTGCCTCCTCAAGTGGGTCCCTGACCCCTGACCCCCGAGCAGCCTAACTGGGAAGCACCACCAATTTGGGCCAGACGGACACCTCACATGGCCGGGTACTCCTCTGAGACAAAACTTCCAGAGGAACGATCAGATAGCAGCATTCACGGTTCACGAAAATCCGCTGTTCTGCAGCCACCGCTGCTGGTACCCAGGCAAACAGGGTCTGGAGTGGACCTCTAGCAAACTCCAACAGACCTGCAGCTGAGGGTCCTGTCTGTTAGAAGAAAAACTAACAAAAAGAAAGGACATCCACACCAAAAACCCATCTGTACATCACTATCATCAAAGACCAAAAGTAGATAAAACCACAAAGATGGGGAAAAAACAGAGCAGAAAAACTGGAAACTCTAAAAAGCAGAGTGCCTCTCCTCCTCCAAAGGAATGCAGCTCCTCACCAGCAATGGAACAAAGCTGGATGGAGAATGACTTTGACGACCTGAGAGAAGGCTTCAGACGATCAAACAACTCCGAGCTACAGGATGAAATTCAAACCAAAGGCAAAGAAGTTGAAAACTTTGAAAAAAATTTAGACTAATGTATAACTAGAATAACCAATACAGAGAAGTGCTTAAAGGAGCTGATGGAGCTGAAAGCCAAGGCTCGAGAACTACGTGAAGAATGCAGAAGCCTCAGGAGCAGATGTGATCAACTGGAAGAAAGGGTATCAGTGATGGAAGATGAAATAAATGAAATGAAGTGAGAAGGGAAGTTTAGACAAAAAAGAATAAAAAGAAACGAACAAAGCCTCCAAGAAATATGGGACTATGTGAAAAGACCAAATCTACGTCTGATTGGTGTACCTGAAAGTGACGGGGAGAATGGAACCAAGTTGGAAAACACTCTGCAGGATATTATCCAGGAGAACTTCCCCAATCTAGCAAGGCAGGCCAACATTCAGATTCAGGAAATACAGAGAACGCCACAAAGATACTCCTCGAGAAGAGCAACTCCAAGACACGTAATTGTCAGATTCACCAAAGTTGACATGAAGGAAAAAATGTTAAGGGCAGCCAAAGAGAAAGGTCGGGTTACCCACAAAGGGAACCCCATCAGACTAACAGCAGATCTCTCGGCAGAAACTCTGCAAGCCAGAAGAGAGTGGGGGCCAATATTCAACATTCTTAAAGAAAAGAATTTTCAACCCAGAATTTCATATCCAGCCAAACTAAGCTTCATAAGTGAAGGAGAAATAAAATCCTTTACAGACAAGCAAATGCTGAGAGATTTTGTCACCACCAGGCCTGCCCTAAAAGAGCTCCTGAAGGAAGCGCTAAACATGGAAAGGAACAACCGGTACCAGCCACTGCAAAATCATGTCAAATTGTAAAGATCATCGAGGCTAGGAAGAAACTGCATCAACTAACGAGCAAAATAACCAGCTAACATCATAATGACAGGATCAAATTCACACATAACAATATTAACTTTAAATGTAAAGGGACTAAATACTCCAATTAAAACACACAGACTGGCAAATTGGATAAAGAGTCAAGACCCATCAGTGTGCTGTATTCAGGAAACCCATCTCACGTGCAGAGACACACATAGGCTCAAAATAAAAGGATGGAGGAAGATCTACCAAGCAAATTGAAAACAAAAAAAGGCAGGGGTTGCCATCCTGGTCTCTGATAAAACAGACTTTAAACCAACAAAGATCAAAAGAGATAAAGAAGGCCATTACATAATGGTAAAGGGATTAATTCAACAAGAAGAGCTAACTATCCTAAATATATATGCACCCAATACAGGAGCACCCAGATACATAAAGCAAGTCCTGAGTGACCTACAAAGAGACTTAGACTCCCACACAATAATAATGGGAGACTTTAACACCCCACTGTCAACATTAGACAGATCAACGAGACAGAAAGTCAACATGGATACCCAGGAATTGAACTCAGCTCTGCACCAAGGGGACCTAATAGACATCTCCAGAACTCTCCACCCCAAATCAACAGAATATACATTTTTTTCAGCACCACACCACACCTATTCCAAAATTGACCACATAGTTGGAAGTAAAGCTCTCCTCAGCAAATGTAAAAGATCAGAAATTATAACAAACTGTCTCTCAGACCACAGTGCAATCAAACTAGAACTCAAGATTAAGAAACTCACTCAAAACCGCTCAACTACATGGAAACTGAACAACCTGTTCCTGAATGACTACTGAGTACATAATGAAATGAAGGCAGAAATAAAGATGTTCTTTGAAACCAACGAGAACAAAGACACAACATACCAGAATCTCTGGGAAACATTCAAAGCAGTGTGTAGAGGGAAATTTATAGCACTAAATGCCCACAAGAGAAAGCAGGAAAGATCCAAAATTGACACCCTAACATCACAATTAAAAGAACGAGAAAAGCGAGAGCAAACACATTCAAAAGCTAGCAGAAGGCAAGAAATAACTAAAATCAGAACAGAACTGAAGGAAATAGAGACACAAAAAAACCCTTCAAAAAATTAATGAATCCAGGAGCTGGTTTTTTGAAAGGATCAACAAAATGATAGACTGCTAGCAAGACTAATAAAGAAGAAAAGAGAGAAAAATCAAATAGACGCAATAAAAAATGATAAAGGGGATATCACCACCGATCCCACAGAAATACGGACTACCATCAGAGGATATTAAAAACACCTCTACGCAAATAAACTAGAAAATCTAGAAGAAATGGATAAATTCCTCGACACATACACACTCCCAAGACTCAATCAGGAAGAATTTGACTCTCTGAATAGACCAATAGCAGGCTCTGAAATTGTGGCAATAATCAACACCTTACCAACCAAAAACAGTCCAGGACCACATGGATTCACAGCCGAATTCTACCAGAGAGAGGTAAAAGGAGGAACTGGTACCATTCCTTCTGAAACTATTCCAATAAATAGAATAGGAGGGAATCCTCCCTAACTCATTTTATGAGGCCAGCATCATCCTGATACCAAAGCCTGGCAGAGACACAACCAAAAAAGAGAATTTTAGACCAATATCCTTGATGAACATTGATGCAAAAATCCTCAATAAAATACTGGCAAACCGAATCCAGCATTACATCAAAAAGCTTATCCACCATGATCAAGTGGGCTTCATCCCTGGGATGCAAGGCTGGTTCAATATACACAAATCAATAAATGTAATCCAGCATATAAACAGAACCAAAGACAAAAACCACATGATTATCTCAATAGATGCAGAAAAGGCCTTTGACAAAATTCAACAACCCTTCATGCTAAAAACTCTCAATAAATTAGGTATTGATGGGATGTATCTGAAAATAATATGACCTATCTATGACAAACCCACAGCCAATATCATACTGAATGGGCAAAAACTGGAAGCATCCCCTTTGAAAACTGGCACAAGATAGGGATGCCCTCTCTCACCACTCCTATTCAACATAGTGTTGGAAGTTCTGGCCAGGGCAATTAGGCAGGAGAAGGAAATCAAGGGTATTCAATTAGGAAAAGAGGAAGTCAAATTGTCCCTGTTTGCAGACCACATGATTATATATCTAGAAAACCCCATTGTCTCAGTCCAAAATCTCCTTAAGCTGATAAGCAACTTCAGCAAAGTCTCAGGATACAAAATCAGTGTACAAAAATCACAAGCATTCTTATACACCAATAACAAACAGAGAGCCAAATCATGAGTGAACTCCCATTCACAATTGCTTCAAAGAGAATAAAATACCTAGGAATCCAACTTACAAGGGATGTGAAGGACCTCTTCAAGGAGAACTACAAACCACTGCTCAATGAAATAAAAGAGGATACAAACAAATGGAAGAACATTTCATGCTCATGGGTAGGAAGAATCAATATCATGAAAATGGCCATACTGTCCATGAGAACACATGGACACAGGAAGGGGAACATCACACTCTGGGGACTGTTGTGGGGTGGGGGGATGGGGGAGGGATAGCTTTAAGAGATATACCTAATGCTAAATGACGAGTTAATGGGTGCAGCACACCAGCATGGCACATGTATACATATGTAACTAACCTGCACATTGTGCACATGTACCCTAAAACTTAAA
Source organism: Pongo abelii (assembly GCF_028885655.2). Taxonomy (NCBI): domain Eukaryota; kingdom Metazoa; phylum Chordata; class Mammalia; order Primates; family Hominidae; genus Pongo; species Pongo abelii. Next base: position 103,665,003 of record NC_071994.2, read on the forward strand.
GTATAATAATAATAAAATAAAACAAAAAAGAAAATGAGAACAAAATAACAAGGTTAATTTTAAAAACTGTTGTATAAAATTTCAAAAATATAATGGAGTGCTCTTATGATAAGCTAGCTATATTTCAGAAAAAATAAAAATTTTCTCTGCTCTAAAATCTAAAAAAAAAAAAAAAGAAATGTCTTGGCCATACAGGACTTACTGATTCGGACTCAGTGCTTTAACAAAATCTCCAGGTGATTCCTATGCACACAAAGTTTGAAAAGCACTGATGTAGATGATTCAAAGTAGGCTTATATCATTTTAAAATTTTCAATCAAAATTAAAACGTAAAATTTCTCATAGATGCCTCTTAAACTTCTGATGATCCCTCTTGCTAACCCATTAGGGGAATTTAAAGAAATTCAGCTGGACTGAAGCATAATTTCAGAGGCAAAAGATAAGGCAATCAATAATGTTGGAGAGATAACAGAGACTGGTTTGGCACACGAAAGAGTTTGGACTCTATCCGTTAATCAATGAGGAGCCACTGAAGGATTTTAAGCCCTAGAGAGAATAATGAGATTTGCTTTTTTTAGAAAGATTATTCTGGCTGTAATCATGGATTAGAGAACTGCTGACTGGAGCCAGGGAGACAAGCTGAGGACTTATTTTAATTGCCTGGGCAGTGAGGACTGACCTAGTGCTGAAGCTGAGGCTAGAGAGGAGATAGCAAAGAGGTAGTTTGGTGACTGATTGCATGTCAAGTTTCCTTGATATCCAACTTAGGTAGAGAATGCAATTTGAAGAGCAGGTTTAGGAAAAAGGATAAGTGTACCAAAGTGTACATGCTGAGCTTGTGGTACCTTTGAAATATCCATTGTGGTGATGTCCAGTGGGCAGCTGCTACAAGGGCCTGCCTGGAGATATAGATTTTGGAGCAGTGAAAGAGATTGCAACAAGAATCATCAGAGAGGTCAGGCGCAGTGTCTTATGCCTGTAATCCCAGCACTTTGGGAGGCCGAGGCCGGCGGATCACCTGAGGTCAGGAGTTCAAGACCAGCCTGGCCAACACGGTGAAACCCTGTCTCTACTAAAAATACAAAAATTAGCCAGGCGTGGTGGCAGATGCCTGTAATCCCAGCTACTTGGGAGGCTGAGGCAGGAGAATCGCTTGAACCCGGGAGGCAGAGGTTGCAGTGAGCTGAGATCGTGCCACTGCACTCCAGCCTGGGGTACAAGAGCGAGACTTCGTCTCAAAAAAAAAAAAAAAAATCATCATCAGAAAATAACTCATGGAGAAAATGTGGAATTCAAAATGATCGCCTTACCTTGCTAAATAATCTACACAGTTAAATGGGGTTCCTGGTGTTTATGAAATGTGTACTTTTGACCAAAATTTTATACTTATATATCGTCATAGTTAAGGGTCCTACTATGTTAACAGGATTAATCACATTGTTTTATTTATTTATTTATATTTTTTGAGACGGAGTCTCACTCTGTCGCCCAGGCTGGAGTGCAATTGCGCGATCTTTGCTCACTGCAACCTCTGCCGCCCAGGTTCAAGCGATTCTCCTGCCTCAGCCTCCTGAGTAGCTGGGATTACAGGCATCCTGCCACTGCGCCTGGCTAATTTTTGTAGTTTTAGTAGAGACGGGGTTTCACCGTCTTGGCCAGGCTGGTCTTGAACTCCTGACCTTGTGATCCACCCGTCTTGGCCTCCCAAAGTGCTGGGATTACAGGCATGAGCCACTGCGCCCGGCCTAATCACATTGTTTTAGAAATAATTTAGCTAGTCGTTATTTCTAATTTTTGAAGATGCCCTGAAAAACCTTAGAAGAGAACTATGATTTTTTTTTTCTTATTTGAGAAGAAAATATTTTATGGTTAGGTAACCCTTTTTTTCTGTCTAGAGAAGGCTAGACAGTAGCAGTCTCCTTTTTACACGTAACTCCATAGTCATTTCTTATTGTCTGGAATGGCAGAAATCAATCATTATCAGAAAGAAAATCTCACTAATAGATCATTATGCAGGTGAATTGTTTTCAAAACTGGAAAAAGACAGTTTTTCATGTTTCCCATTGAGTCATCTGTCACATGGAGTTCACTAGAGATGGAGGGATGATAACCTGGAAATCCCTAGTCTTTCAGCTCCTCCCTGTCAAACAACCTCATTCACTATTTTTATTATTGTTTCCTTCCCTCTTCAACTGTCTCTATCTCCAGCATGAAAGGAAAAGTCAAATCATTTCAGGTCCTGAGTCATCCTTAAGCCTTCTGACTGAGGCAACCTATCAGACAAGATCCTAGCATACCTATTTCATGGTGAAACTGACCTTGGAAGCTAACACCAGGCAGTCATTGTCATAACAAAAGTTACCTCCCAAGGGAAGAGACTGTGTCAGGGGACAACCCACCTACACCTATCACTCCCGCCCAGTCCCAGTCCCATCTTCTCTGTGTGAGTTGAACCCAGAGGCCTAGGATAAAACTAGGCTTGTAAAAAAATAAAAAGAAAAAGAAATAAATTATTGTTTCAGTAGTATCAGTTATTAAATTTAAATAAGACATTCTTTTTTTTTTATTTTTTGGGACAGAGTCTTGCTCTGTTGCCCAGGCTGGAGTGCAGTGGTGCAATCTTGGCTCACTGCAACCTCCGCCTCCCAGGTTCAAGCAATTCTCCTGCATCAGCCTCCCGAGTGGCTGGGATTACAGGCACCTGCCACCATGCCCGGCTGATTTTTGTATTTTTTTTTAGTAGAGACGGGGTTTCACCATGTTGGCCAGCCTGGTCTCAAACTCCTGACCTTGTGATCCGCCCACCTTGGCCTCCCAAAGTGCTGGGATTACAGACGTGAGCCACCGCACCTGTCCAAGTAAGACATTCTGATAGTCTTTTTTGAAGATAAAGGCTATCCTCAAGTGCACCTCAACAGTGAGAGTAAAAGCAAGAACATTAGATATGTAATGATGTAATTGAAGGGTGGTGTTCCTATTGTCAGTTTCCTAGCAGAGGCCCTGTCTACAGGCTGGCTCCCCCTGACATTGGCATCTAGCTAAGCCTCTGTTGGCCATTCTACTTACCATTTTTCCCCTTGCCTAGTCTCAAAGCTGTATTCTCGATTTCCTTTTCTAAGACTGCTCTTCAATCTTGATGTCCACTAAGAAATGTTCTGGGTCAGCTGTTCTCAAACTTTAGCCAGCATGAGGATTACCTAGAGGATTTGTTAAAACACAGATGCTGGGCCCCACCTGTGAGGTTCTAATTCTGTAGGTGGAAGGTGTAGCCCAAGATTTTGCAATTTTAACCACTTTCCAGATGATGCTGATGTTGTTTATCTTTAGGTCCCCAGTATTTTATTCATTAATTTAGTCAAAAAATATTTACTGACCACACACTATATGCCAGACATCCATTTTGCATAGCATTCTCTTTCTCTAGAGCAATCTTTTCCTAGAAGCCACCAATGACAAATTCAAGTGCTTAAGGATTTAGGAATGGTTCTACTTAAAACAGTTCTTCCTCCACTAATTTGATTAGCAAACGTTTTATTCAGGACAATAGTAAAGGAAGGCTCATACTAATCTAGGCTCAATTATTCCAAAAATCTTAATTAGTGAATGGAATGATGATTAATGAGCTTTTTTTTCTTGTCCTCCAAAATAGAAATTTGGAGTTACATAGGCCTTTGACTAAGACTCAGTAAAGATCTTGGTTACATCTTGTTTTGCTTTTTTTTTTAAGCTATAAAAGTCATTTTTGGAACAATTTGCTATTTGATGATATTCATATTTTATCATATATTAATTTTCTTTAAGTTTTAGTTATGTTGGAGAATTTCCTTATTCTTTGGTGATTCATGTTAAAATATTTAGAGATTATGTGTCAAAAATATCTAAAATTTACTTTATTTATTTATTTTTGAGACGGAGTTTCGCTCTTCCACCCAGGCTGGAGTGCAGTGGTGCGATCTCTGCTCACTGCAACCTCCGCCTTCCCGTTTCAAGCGATTCTCTTGCTTCAGCCTCCCGAGAAGCTGGGGTTACAGGTGCCAGCCACCATGCCCGGCTAATTTCAGTATTTTTGGTAGAGACCGGGTTTCACCATGTTGGCCAGGCTGCTCTCAAACTCCTGACCTTGCGATCCGCCTGCCTCGGCCTCCTGAAGTGCTGGGATTACCCAGCCCAGCTAAAATTTACTTTAAATGTTTCATATAGGCTGGGCGCGGTGGCTCATGCCTGTAATCCCAGCACTTCGGGAGGCCAAGGCGAGTGGATTGCCTGAGCTCAGAAGTTCGAGACCAGCCTGGGCAACGTGGCAAAACCCTGTCTCTATTAAAAATACAAAAAAAATTAGCTGAGCATGGTGGCCCACGCCTATAGTCCCAGCTACTTGGGAGGCTGAGGCTGGAGAATCGCTTGAACCCGGGAGGCGGAGCATTGCAGTGAGCTGAGATTGCCCCACTGCACCTCTTCAGCCTGGGCGACAGAGCGAGACTTTGTCTTAAAAAAACAAACAAACAAACAAAAGCAAAACAAAAACTTTTCTGTATACATATGCATGTGTATATATATATATAAACAAAATGAGGAGTGAGAAAACAAGTGTGACAAAATGTTGATATTTGTTGAATCCAGGTAGAAAGCATGTAGCTATCCATTGCGTTATTTTTTCCAACTTTTCTGTACGTTTGGAAATTTTCATAATACCAAGTTGAGGGAAAAGCAGGTTTAGAAGATCTATAATGATTCGTTAAATATTCATTTTCAGTACCAACAAGATTTTTGCCATATGGTAAAATGTAGTTCTACTTGATCACATAATGTAATAGAGTTCAGAGAGCTCCACAAATCTTTGAAGCATTCTTTGAAAGATCACAAAAAAATCATAAGGGTAAAATACACTGCAACATTAAATGGAATTGGGCCTAGTTCTACTTTTATTTATCTAGTAAACTAAAGTTTAATCTCAATAATCTACTTTTGTCTCACAATAAAATTTCAACAAACTGGCAGCTGGGAAAAAATTACTAACAAGTGTAAAAATAAGAACTTTTCTGAAAAAAAATTGTTCTTATACCTAGTTTTGTAAAACTGACAAATTTTGTAAAATTTTCTAATTCCATTAGCAGATAAAATTCACATTGACAGAATGTAAGATAATATACCTTTTAAAGGATAATACTATGTATCTTTATTCCTTGGAAGTTGCCGCTGTGACTATGGTTTACAGATTCATTCAGATTTGTTCTTTTTCCTTTTTTTTTTTCATCTGAAATGTTCAAACAGTAGAGACTGTGGGTCTGTTCTTTTTCAATGTTCCTTCTTATCACATTCATTAGTGTGCTTCACTGTGATTGAGTTATGACTTCTCTTTGCTGGGTGTAGAGCCATTTATTTGAGTTAGTTTCCTTAAGCTCCTTCTGGGCTAGTTATTTTCCTCATCACGTCTTTCACTGCCTTTGCCAGGGCCTGTTACAGTGTGCTGGATGGCAGCAGTTCTAGCGCAGATGTACTCATCGCCTGGAAGCACGGATAATGAGCTCCACTCCTTTCATGCTCAGTAGAGCTCAAGCAACACGTTAGAGACCTCTGTGCCAAATGGGAGAAGCCTTTCTCTACAAATCTGTGCAGACACCTCTACCACAGAAGCTGAAGAATGATTTTTAGAAGATTATAAGGCACTCAAGTATTAAAAACATTTGTTAGGTATCATCTATGGGCTGATAGCATGCAAAGTGCAAGAGATACAAAGAAACAAGATTTAATCTAAAAGCTTAGAGTCTAAACACAAAAAATGTAAATGTGGAAAAAGAGCTATATAAAAGTAGGCTGGATGTGGTGGCTCACGCCTGTAATCCCAGCACTTTGGGAGGCCGAGGTGGGTGGATCACGAGGTCAGGAGTTGGAGACTAGCCAGGCCAACATAGTGAAACCCCATCTCTACTAAAAATACAAAAAATTAGTCGGGCGTGGTGGCGGGCGCCTGTAATCTCAGCTACTCGGGAGGCTAAGGCAGGAGAATCACTTGAACCCGGGAGGCAGAGGCTGCAGTAAGCAGAGATCGCGCCATTGCACTCCAGCCAAGGCGACAGTGTGAGACTCCATCTCAAAAAAAAAATACATATATAGAGATATATATGTATATATATAACTCATATGATGTGTCCCTACGTATTCATTGTGGTGTGGTCTTGGAGTTAGAGACTTCACTGTTTATCCTGGGGCAAGTTATCTGGGTGTTTTTGTTGGCTTTTTGTGGTTCTTGGTTTTTGTTTTTGCATTTTGGGGCTTCAACAATCTCATCCTTATTATAAAATTCCTACCTCCAGGGTTAGTGTGAGGATTTGTAGGCCTCGTGGGACATGGACAGTGTGGTTGCTCAGTAAACATTTCCTTCCTTTCTGTGTGGTCAGTGGCTGCTTTGAAATCCAGCGGAGGCCACGCCCATGAGGGTTTCAGTGAGAGGTAAGAGAGGAACAGCACTTCCTCTTCTAATGCAGCTGCAACCTCTAAGCACACATGGGTGGAGTGTCAACAGCACTCTAGCTGTAATTGATTGTCATTATTGGTCGGAGGAGATTTCTTGTTCTAACTTTGAGTCATAGAGGTATAAAAATGTCTCATGTCTAGAGCTTAAAATAATCCAAGTGAAACAATAGATGTTATTTCATTATTAGCATAGGACAGTGTCTGGCACATGGTAAGGGTTTAATAAATGATAGTCATTATCGTTATCATTATCATCCTTAATTTTATACTTGGGAAAGGTGTAAAGCCTAAAAGTTAAATTATCCTAAGTCACAGAGCTCATAAATGGCCTTTGGCTGACCATTTGATTAATATTGCTGCTATAATTTATTAGATTGAAAATTTGATTAGGGCTGGATTGAGGTAAATTTACTCAAAATTACTCTTCTTGTATTTCCAGCATCTACAGCAGCACAGAAATATAACAGATACTTATGAATATTTGTTGAGTGTGTGTGTGTGTGTGTGTGTGTGTGTGTGTGTGTGTTTAGCATGGCCTTTTTACCAAGGTAGACCTGGATTAAAATCCCAACTCCAGTACCTTCTAGATATTATACATAAATTTAGGCAAGTTAATCACTTTCAGTTATAACTTTCCCACTTGTTAAAAATGAAGCTAATCAGGCTGGGTACGGTGGCACATGCCTGTAATCCCAGCACTTTGGGAGGCCGAAGCAGGCAGATCACCTGAGGTCAGGAGTTCGAGACCAGCCTGGCCAACATGGTGAAACCCCGTCTCTACTAAAAATACAAAAATTAGCGAGGCATGGTGGCACGTGCCTGTAATCCCAGCTAATCGGGAGGCTGAGGCAGAAGAATCATTTGAACCTGGGAGGCGGAGGTTGCAGTGAGCTGAGATGGCGCCATTGCACTCCAGCCTAGGGTACAAGAGCAAAACTCCATCTCAAAATAAATAAATAAATAAAACTTTAAAAGTGGGGCTAATCAGACTGAAAGCTATCTCACATGCTTGTGGATAAGCTTAGATGGGGCAATACATGCAAAAACTATCATGCCCAGTATTGGTGGAGGCTGCTCCTTTTCATTTTGTCTCCTTTTCGTGTGCTCTTTATGAAGTTTTCTGTCAGAGTTAGCAAACATCATGGTTTGCCACAAGAGGGCAATACTAAATTGAAATCAAAATCTGTGCTAAAAAATGGCTTTTCCTAAATTAAGTGATTACCTCTCTCCCTCTCCTTCTTCTTTCTCCCCACCCCTCATAAACGTAGTTAGTTGCTGAGTGTTTCTTTCTTAGACTTCTGTTCTTTTCCTTCATCCCGTTCATCCGAAATCTGTCATCATAATAAAATCTAGATTTGGCAGGGACTTTAGAAGTTATATTGTGCAGTGGCTCACACCTGTAATCCCAGCACTTTGGGAGGCTGAGGTGGGAGGATTGCTTGAGTTTAGAAGTTCAAGACCAGCCTGGGCAACATAGCCAGACACCATCTCTTAGAAAAAAAAAGTCATATTGTCACATAGAACAAATTCCACTCTCTGCAGCTGTTCGTCCCCTCTAGTTGACCTTGACTTCTGCTTCTGCGTCCCTCTCCGTTAAGCTAACACAACAGCCGAGTGTTTGTGCTGCACTTTTCTTTCTGAGAAAGTGCCTCTTAATTATTCTAACTTTACCTCAAACTCAACATAGGAGACTAAACCTAAACCTATGTATATTTCTTCCAAAAAAAATAACACATCTGAGTTGTATAGGCTTAAATCTCAGAGTTATGTTGGATTCTACCTCATCCACAAAATCACACTATATTTCCTTATTTAGTCTGCTTACTGCCCATCTGTTGCCCTATCTCATGTGTACTTACCCCGTCTAAATTCTCTTTTCTCATCTCTCAATCATTTGACTTTTTGGTCTTCCAACCATTGCTCTTTAGTCCATCTATTGGATAATGAGCTCTTGGAATCCATAGACTCATACAATGTGGGCTATGTTCTGTACTCTTCCTGTGAGAGACTCCCATTTCCTACCCCCGGACAAAGCGAAGTTTCTTTTTCAACCCGGACTACATTTAGCATTTGTCTGTGCTTCATGACAACCATGGAGAGGAAGCAGGGAGAGCTGTATGCATTTGAGAGGGGCTCTACAATTTGTGAGAGCATTTTTTTTTTAACTGGAAAAGACAATGTTACTAAGTCACATAGGCTACTGTCACTAATTATGTGTACATTTGCCCATCAGAAATGCAGTGTCATACACCAACTAATTTTATGAGAAATAGTGATGTTAAGAGCATTGTGTGTGACAATAATAACACTTTTAATAAGGCAGAATAAAAAGATCTTGCTATCTAAGGGCTTAATCTGAACTTCCTTTTTTGGCTGGCAGAAGAGTATTTTAGAAGTTGTTAAGTCAAAAATTAAGTAGGTTTAAATGCTTGTTTCTTTTTGTTTTTTTGTTTTGGGTTTTTAAAAAATTTTTATCTGTTTAAGATTACAGAGTCTCGTTCCGTTGCCGAGGCTGGAGTGCAGTGGCACAATCTTGGCTCACTGCAACCCCTGCCTCCTAGCTTCAAACGATTCTCGTGCCTCAGCCTCCCTAGTACCTGCTGGGATTACAGGTGCACACCACCACACCCAGCTAATTTTTCTATTTTTAGTAGAGATGGGGTTTTATCATGTTGGCCAGGCTGGTCTTGAACTCCAGGTGAAATGCCCACCTTGGCCTCCTAAAGTGCTGAGATTACAGGCTGAGCCACCGGGCCTGGCCCCTCATATGGGTTTTAAATGTATATCTAATTCTTATTTCTTCTTTGCTTCTCTTTTTGATGACTGAACCATCTAAATGAAATAAGACAGACACATAGTGCAAATATTGTATAATTTCATTTATATGAGATACCTACACTGTCAAATTCATAGAGACAGAAAGTAGAATGGTTACCAGGAGCTGGGAGGAGGGGAAACCAAGAAGAAACACTTGGTTTCTGTTTAGTCATCTCTTACCAGGCTTGAACTTAACCTCAGATTATCTGAGTCTGGGTGGTCTAAATCTACATAATTATTTGAAAAGTAATAATAGCTTGACAATAACACTTACTGAGTACATACGAAGTGCCAGGCTTAAGTGTCAGACATGATCTACGTCAAGAAAAAGTTTTAGGCAGATTTACAAATGCCATATTAGTTTACTATCCTCTACTATCTATTTGCTCTCAAAAGCAAGTAAACAAAGCCCACATATCCCATTCCAGAATCAGGAAAACAAACAGAGACATTTCTCTGTGCCAAAGAGCCTGTAAGCCAATAATATTTGCGAAGCTTACCATGCAGCTTACGGTGTCATGTGTTATGAAGTGGAAATTTCTGGACAAGCTATATTTCAATCCATTACATTTCTTTATGAAAACAAGCTTGCAGGTATTGCCGATCTTTTATATAGAAAGTCTATTCTCTGGGAGAGAATCTGGTTCAGTTAATTATGATGGAGAGAATAATGCATGGAAACAACAGTTCAAAACTGACAGTAAATCCACCTCAAAGCAAAAGCATTTCTGGTTTTTCTCAAGTAGCTGTGTTAATGTGGCATAAGAGAAAGCCTGACTAGCAGGTATAATTAAAGTATGAATCACAGGAATAAGGCATGAGTAACTATGAAAACACCTACAAGAAATAAGCCCATTATAACGTGATAAACTTTAGGGAATCATGAGTAAAGGGTAGGAGAAAAAATCCTAATTCCATGTAAATGCAATGATGGGCCTGAGTGGAAACATATTGATAAACAATAGCATCAATGTATTATTAGTACAGCATCTGTGTGAGGCCGTGGAACATAGCAAATTCTGCCTTATGCTATATGGGTACTTATTCTCCACATTTCCTTTTTCTGAGAACTGCTTGAGGTCATGGATAATGCTTCTATCTTTTTCTAGAAATCACTTCCCCACCCAGACCTTAGTAATGTAGACAGTAGACACAAAACATATAATTACATACATGAATAGGCAAATGATAACCTATATCGTAGAATGTACAATACATCTGCCCTGGCGTGTAAGACTTTTAAAGAAAACTAAATATTGACATCCAACATATTAAATGCAACTTATGAAACACCAATGATGCATTTTTAAAGACTTAATCACAGTACGATGATTTAATGAAAAACAGGAAGAGAATGTTATATTTTATCGTTTCTTATCTCAGCAGTTTGGCACTGGATTCAGTTGATAGGAACAGTAACATGGCAAAAGTTGAAAGGTAACTGTTTGGCCTGGGTGGTTTTTTGTCTTTCAGGCAGAGTAATGAGTAAATATAAAATCACCTCTGGTGAAACACAGTCCACTGCTGTTTATGTCATGTCATTTCATTAACTGACAAACACAATTACTGCCTCTCCCTTTTAGTTAACAAAAACAAATTTAGTTTACAAAAACAAATTCAACACTTGGAGTTAAAATGGCTCTAATAGTGACTGGCCATTTTGCCAATATGGGGCCAAAGATGTAAATATGGATGGAAGGTGTTTTGAGATGGAGTCGTTCTGTCACTCAGGCTGGAGTGCGGTGGAGTAATCTCACGGCAATCTCCGCCTCCCGGATTCCAGTGACTCCCCCGCCTCAGCCTCCCAAGTAGCTGGGACTACAGGCGTGCGCCACCAGGCCCAGCTAATTTTTGTATTTTTTAGTAGAAACTGGGTTTCACCGTGTTGGCCAGTATGGTCTCCAACTCCTGATCTCAAGTGATTCTCCTGCATCAGCCTCCCAGAATACTGGTATTACAGGCATAAGTCACTGCGCCTGGCCCATACTGTTTACATTATCTTATCTGTTTTAGGTTTACATGTAATTTTTAATGTTCGTGTACATTTAAAAATTGAAACCAAGAATCTTGACTGGCTCTGAAACTTAATTGGGAAAAATGTAAAGCACTTTAGTGGAATTTTTCCCATGATTTGTAGAATAGTTTTTAAACAGATGGTTCATATGGACAAAGCAATGAAAATGTAGAAATTAAAAGCAGATCCTTAAGAACAATATCTGAGTTCTCCGAAATCCTATAGATGATGTCAGGACGAGATGTAAAGCAGTCGTTTCTTTTGCTGTCAAGGTTTTAAGGGAACAGAAATTTATTAGGTGAACCTCCACCGGAGGAAGGATAAAGCCTGTGGGTAAGAGTTAACTATTATTTCAAACTCCAGTCCACTTCAACAATTTGAAAATCTTCCCGCTCCTAGGACAATTCCATCCAGGTGCCAATAGGAGATACTACTATTGTGATGCAAATAGGTATTCTTCTAGAAGTAGGAGCACGTAAGTAGAGTGAGGATGACTTGAAAAATCGTCCCACCTTCCCAGCTATGGAGTTGGGGCAGGGGGAAGAAACACCTCCAGGCTGGATCATTGAAACTGAGGGGTGGGAGAGCGACGGGACAACTTTTCAACGTGGAATTCAAATGCATTCGGTGGGGAAGTGTGAAGTAAAATCTAAACGAACGCTAGACAGTAGTATCTTCCATCTACGCTTCAAAATACTCAAACTTTAGGGAAACTTAACGTTGGTTTTTCTCCCAGAGAATTGTAGGGAGTGGGTGGAGGGGACGACTGTTAGGGGAGGTATATTGGGAGTCAGATCCTTTTGTGGAGCGAGGGACCCCGAAGTGTCACAAGAGCTAGCCGAAACCAGGGGCCCAAGAGGGGACAGGGTTAATACCCCAGCCAAGGCCGGAGCGCAAGCGCGGGGCTGCAGCGCGGGGAGCCCTGGAGCCCAGTGCGGGCGGACGGGTGGGGCAGGAGGGCAAAGGGGCGAAGGGGCGGGGTGGCGCTGGGTGGGAGAGCGGCGGCGGGGAGGAGGGTCTGGGAGCCCGGGTCCGATTTGCAAGCGCTCTGAGCCTGCGTCCGCCGAGGGGGAGGGTTTCCCCAGCCCGGCCGGAGTTGCGGCTGTGCGCTGCTTCTGGCTCACAACGCCGACGACTGTCAAGAGGGTTGGGGAGTGGAACTGCCGGAAGTGTCTGCGCGCCGTGAGAGAAACTTTCCTGCTCCGGCCGCGGCCCGGAGCCTCGCCGCCCCTGCGCTCCGAACGACGATGCGTCCAAATGACAACCTGAGCGGACTCGCGCCTCGGCCCGCCGCCCGCGCCTGCGCTCGCCTAGCCTCGGGGGAGGAAGACTGAGCCCGGCGCAGGCGGCGCGGCGCTCGGGGCCCGTTTCCTCCGCGCAATCAGTCCCCTCGCGTCCAGGCGCCTTCCTCTTGATCGCGCGACCCCAGCGCCCACCGCGGCCGCCGGCTGCCCCCGCCCTGACCGCCGGCCCGGACGTGTCCGCGGCCGCCGCTGGCAGCGCCTGTGCCATGGGGCTGCCCACTCTGGAGTTCAGCGATTCCTACTTGGACAGCCCAGATTTCAGGGAGCGCTTGCAGTGTCACGAGATTGAGCTGGAGCGAACCAACAAGTTCATCAAGGAGCTCATTAAGGACGGCTCTCTGCTCATTGGGGCGTTGAGGAGTAAGTAGGGCTGGCGGGGGAGTGGACACCCGGATCTGGAGAGTCGCCGCGGGGTGCGGGTCCGAAGGGTGGGTTGGAGGAGTCGGAGCTTCTTTTGTTTGAATGGATTTGGGGACAAAAGCTGAAGAGCTCCCCTGCTGGTGACCAACAAAGTTTGTTCTTGAGTTGTTCTTTACTTATTTACCTACATGTCTACAGGGATGGGGAAAGTTCTCTACAGGGCGCTGGAATATATCCTGAGGAAAGTCGTTCAAAGTCATCTTGTTGTGTAATGCTCCTAGGAAGATGTTGGGTACTTTAAATTTTTTTTAAAAAATTTGTTTTGTCTATTAATACTTTGAAGCAGAAAAGCCCTTAAGGGGGGAATCAAGAGTTTGTCTTAAGGATAAAATTAGGCTAGTTTAGTGATATTCAGAGAAAATTATTGATGTCTCCCATACGTCAGTGTTTCTTCATTGGACACAGTCATTGAGTTGGCTTTTTAAAAAGCATACATTTGCAGTTTTGCCATTTTGTAAGATAATCGAAGACAGCATGGCACCAGTGCATTTTAACTGTGCAAGTTTTCTGTACGTCTTAGTTTTGGTTTGCGTTGTGTGGGTGTTGGGTGTGTCATTGGGATGAAAGTTAAGGGGTTAAAGGCCAATCAGAACTTTTGATGATCTGTAGAATATAAAGACTGTTATAGTCTATAATATAGGGCTTCTTCCACCTCCTTTCCCATACGCCTCCTGATCAAATTTTCCTTCCTCTTTTTATCCTCTGGATTTTTGCTTTCAATTACTAAGACCTAAGAGTATCTGAAACTGAAGAATTTCTCTTACAGAGAATTGAGCACAATTACATGATATGGCTTGTTACCTTTCCCAGAAGGTATTTGCATCTTTTAAAAAATTTATTTTTATTTATTTATTTATTTATTTATTTTCCGTCTTCAAAGGAGCCTGTGAAAAGTATTTGCTTCTTAATAGAGGCTTCTGGATGTTTTAGTTCCTGAAATGAAGCCCTGGAATCTCTGGTCACTTAAAGCTGGGTGAATGAGATACTTTCAAAAGGTAGAGAGACCTTTGGGTGATCTAGTAATCCCCAGGACATATATGGGGGCATCATCTTTGTATAACAACATGATAGGGATGTGTGCGCCTAAAACTGAGGCAATACTAGCATCGGATCTATATTTTGAAACATGTATTAACAGTAAGGAGAGAGCTTAGCAAGATGTCTTGAAATTAATGTGCTCCAAAATATCTTTTCTTTTAACCATCCCAAATGTTAAAATATTTACTTAACCACTTGTGTTACTTAACCAAGGTAAAGATAATATATTTTATGCCCATATTCACTTAATTTCTGAATTTGAGGCTACTACTAATAATGGTATTTACTGTGATTTGTGAAAAATATAGTTTGTCTGCAATTCTTGCCACCCTACATAAACACTAATGTGAACTGTCCTTCCTCTGGCTTGCAAATCCTGGTTAAAGTCTCGCGGGACTAACCTCTTTGCATCCAAGAGATCATGATGCCTCTTCAAAAAGAGCTGCATCTCAGAGTGCCAAATGCCAAGCCAGTTCTTGTTGGAAGTGCCAGATATTCTACATTTTTCTCCCCGCTGTGCTTGAGATAAACTTTAGTGTTTCAGAAGTTGAAAATACTTACATACCTGTGATAAATACTCTGACATGTACATTATATTACGAGTGACATTACATACTTTATTATGATGGTTGAATCTAGCTTTGTAAAAGTCAGGTGATTCCCATCATTATAGGTTTGTTCTTCCATTCATAAGTGAAGAAATCTTGGGAGTGTAGGCTCTTTGAAAATATAGGCCCTGCATCATTAATTTGGCTTATGCACTTAAATATGCAACCTGATGTCTTTCTAGGATTCTTAAGTTTGTGGTGAGAGTGTATTACTTTAACTAACGTTTGATTATTACTTCTTTCATTGTGAAAAGGAAAAGATTTTATTCCTTGGTAAAAGGATTCCTAACAGCAGCTGCCAAATGGGAGGGATTTTGGAGCAAACGAACCCTTGAAGTCACACTGTAGCACTGATTTTTTTCATACCAAGCTACCTCTTGTCCCTTGGGGAGGATGCTCTGAGGCTGGGCTGCAGCTGCTTGGATAGGAGGAGTGTGTCAAAAAGGATTTGAGGCCTGCTTGGTTCTATCACTGGCTGCCCCTGCCCTGACCACTAGCCCAGACACGTCCCCTGGCAGAGCTGGCAGTGCCTGTACCATGGGGCTGCCCATTCCTCTGTGGGAGCGTCCCTGTACTATGAGTCTGCCCACTCCACTAAGGGAGCCCTTCTTCCCCCAGTCTCTCCTTTCTGTTTTTCTTTCCTGCCTGGGGAGGACTTCACCTTCCCTAACTTTATACAGACTGTTTCAATAGATGTATCCATTACCCATTTCAGTTTTTTTTAGCACTGCACTGTTATTTTTATTAATAATTAATGCATTCTTAATGTAACCTTATTAAGCAGACAATCATCAGTGTATTTCTAAGCATATTATATTATTTTTATCCCTGTTGTTAACTTTTCCCGTGAGAGTTTTGGCTTGCACTCTCTTAGGTAATACACGCCTGACTATTCCAGTAAGAGTCACACATGCTCCTTGCTCTCTGGTTCAAGTTGTAATTTCTTCAGTAGACTATTTGGAAGGCTCCTTTAAATTGAACTAGAAGATTTCAATTGAACTAGATAATTTCAATTTTAAATAATACATATAACATACTTAACACGTGTTTAAACATCCATTATTTTTATTTTATTTATTTATTTATTTTTTGAGACGGAGTCTCGCTCTGTCGCCCAGGCTGGAGTGCAGTGGCGCGATCTCGGCTCCCTGCAAGCTCCGCCTCCCGGGTTCACGCCATTCTCCTGCCTCAGCCTCCCAAGTAGCTGGGACTACAGGTGGCCGCCACCACGCCTGGCTAATTTTTTGTATTTTTTTTTTTTAGTAGAGATGGGGTTTCACCGTGTTAGCCAGGATGATCTCGATCTCCTGACCTCGTGGTCTGCCCGCCTCAGCTTCCCAAAGTGCTTGGATTACAGGTGTGAGCCACCATGCCCGGCCAACATCCATTATTACGTTTCAGATTCATGTCCACTTGGAGAAAAAGGATAATAGTTAATTAAGTGTATTGACCTAGACTTGGATTTGAATTTTGGTGTTATCAAGTACAGTGTGATAGTTGGCAAGTAAGTTAACCTCTCTTAGTCCTAACTTTCCTGTGAAGTGAGGAAAATCTATACAAATCTTACCATTAGGATTGTTTGCTCATTTTGTTATATGCCACATAGATATTTTGTGAGTGATGTTTGAAAATATTCTTACTGGTGAATAGTTTTAGTTAATGGTGTATGACTGAACATCTCTACCCTTTTCATCAAATACAATTCTTTGAACTGTATCCTTTTAACAGGTGTCAGTCTTAAAATTTGAGCTGTGAAAAAGTAGGTTACTTTTGCTTATTAATTTTTTTTTCTTTTAGGAATTATATTCAAAGAAACATTTCAAAATTGATTTTTTATATAATTTACCCTTTACTTTTTCTTGTCTTTATACTTTTGAATCCAAAGAGTCATCTTTAAGTAAAATGAGCTTTCTCCTTGTAATAATACACAGACTCCAAAAACGAGACAAAAAAAGAATAGACAGAAATAAACAGAATGGAAACTTGATAAGCAAGGAGATTTTTATTTATTTGTTTTTTTTGAGACAGGGTCACTCTGTCACCCAGGCTGGAGTGCAGTGATGCAGACACGGCTCACTGCAGCCTCTACCTCCCAGGCTCAGGTGATCATCCCACCTCAGCCTCCCCAGTAGCTGGGACCATAGGAATGCACCACCAGGCCAGGCTAATTTTTGATATTTTTGTAGAGTCGAGGTTTTCACCATGTTGTCCAGGCTGGTCTCATCAAACCCCTGGGTTCAAGCGATCTGCCTGCCTCCACCTCCCAAAGTGCTGAGATTACAGGCGTGAGCCACCATATCCAGTGCCACAAGATTTTAAGTGTTCTAACCACACACACAAAAGTGATAAGTTTATGGGGTAATGATCATATTAACATGATTTAGCCATTCCACAATGTATCAAATATATATAACATCATGTTATGTCTATCAAAACATTATATTATACACCATAAATACATACAACTTTTATTTGTCAGTAAAAAATAAAAAAAGAAATAAATAGCAAGAGTTACACTCATTGAGTTGAATTGATTGGGTGGGGACAGCATTATCAGCATTCCTTCTCCACCCTAGCCTGCAGCATCTTGGCTGTCCTTTCTTCCTTATTTCAGTGTTCTTCTAGTTCCCTTAAGCTGCAACTGGCCTGCTGTTTGGTTTGCTTTTTGGAAAATGTTTCTAAACTTGTATGTTTAGTATTGATCAAAGGAAAAAAAAAGATAATGGACTCTTGTATACGTTTAATTATTTATTGTGATAATTAAATATACACAAGCATGGAACTGTAATTCTATGCTTATAACATTCATGCAATCTTAAAAGCAAATCAGTTTACAAAGTAAATAAAAACAATATTGTGAAACCAATACAAAACTTGTCAGCAACATTTAGTTAATCTAATGGACAGTGTTATTGTGCTGAAGCTCATTTTCTTCTCAGAGATTGCTGATAATATCTGGTGTGTTGTTGATGATTCATTTTCTCACACTTTTCCCAGTTGCAACCTGTGGTTCTTGAGAATCTTCTTGCCCTGATGAAGGCCTTCCTTCCATCAGAAGCTTTATTTGTTTATTACTTGGTCATATTGCCTTTGTTCCGGTGGCAGTTGTTCCTGGCACTAGTGATCCATGACCCAAATGAAGATGGCACCGATTATGTTGATGATGCGGACAATGCAGTCAATTAAGGCATTAGCCAGAGGAGAGCACAGTTTCTTAAAGGTGCCTACCCTGAGTGTCCACAGACCTCAGTTTGAGATACGCTGCTATGATACATTTTTGATTTGAGAATTAAGTGGGTGTTCATAGTAAAGGAAAACCCTAAATGCAAATAGCAGGTGGAAATGCCTTAGACAAGATGAGGTACCTCTGCCTTTCATTTTCTGTGTTTCACTAACGCAGCTTAGCCTTTTTTTCACTCAGTGTTTTACTTTTTAAGCCAGCTTTGATTTTGTGTGTGTGTTCAGGGCCCACTTAGCTACTAGAATTTTTGGTGGCACAAGGAAAGAATTAAAAGGGAGAAAAAGGCAAGTTTACAAAATTTGAGACTTCCCATAGTTACTGCCCTATTTACTTGGTCATCCTTTAGCTTTTTGCAAGAACTGTCATTGTTTTAGGATATTTTTGGTTATATAAATTTGCACGTAGGTTTTTCTTTTTTTGAAGTGGAACTCATCGCAGATTCCTGTTTGTTTTGCAAGAGTTCCTTATTCCACTAAGGTTGTTTGCTTGTGTAGTTGGGCAGCCTAATCAGAGGTGTGGAGGTGTAATTACTTCAACCATTCATTTACTTCTTATAATCATTAGAATTTAAGTTAAATGAGCAGAAGTAATTGCATCTTTCAGATGAGCTGTAATTAATTTTAGGAACTAGTAGATTAGGAATGTGGTGCTTTAAGGTTCTGTTTCCAGAGACCTGTTGCAAGTAAAAGCAGTTATACTTGTGTTAATTTAAATGTGAGCCTTGGCACTCATTAGAGTGAAATTAAATTGGGCTGGCTATTTACTTCCATCTACCTCTCTTCTCATGATCTCCATGAGCTTAATAGGTGCCCTTTAACAGTATCTTTATTTCTCCTAGATTTCTTTTTTCAGCCCGTTGTAATTAAAGGCCTCTCCTGGGTTAGGTAAGAGAATGGGTCGCTGTCAGAACAAAAAACAGTTCCTGTCTAGTGGAGAATGGCTTAGCAATAACTACCTTTTGCACTGCCTGTTACAGTTATGATCAAGGTACTTTCAGAGTGCGGAAAACTCAGGTAACCACTACACTTTAAGTCATTGAAGAGCTGATTTAGCAAGTGTCCATTCATTTATTAACATTTCTTAGAGTACAGTGCTGATTGTGTTAATGATGGTGTTTAAGAATTATTCAGATTATATAAGATGCAAATGATAAAGCTTACATTAGGATTGCTTTCTTTTCTTTTTTTTTTTTTGATGGAGTCTCGCTCTGTTGCCAGGCTGGAGTGCAGTGGCATGATCTTGGCTTGCTGCAACCTCTGCCTCCCCAGTTCAAGTAATTCTCCTGTCTCAGCCTCCCAAGTAACTGGGATTACAGGCATGTGCCACCACCCCTGGCTAATTTTTTGTATTTTTAGTAGAGATAGGGTTTCACCATGTTGGCCAGGCTGGTCTCAAACTCCTGACCTCAAGTGATCCACCCACCTCAGCTTCCCAGAGTGCTGGGATTACAGGCGTGATCCATAGCACCTGGCCAGGATTGCTTTGGTGTCGAGTGCAGTTTTTATTAATGTGTATATGGAGAGTGGCAAATCTTTTCTCTAGATCATAAACAAATAATATCCTAATATTTTAAAATTAGGATATTAATTTTGCTCTTAATTACTGCATTAAGTAAATGATATGCAACATTGAAATGTTTATTTTAGATAGATAAGAAGGGTTGAAGGAAAGGGGGGTTATTTAGTCTAAAGTCACTTTCATGAATGTTGATTTTTTGCCAGAGCTGTGATTGCCATATTTTCCCAGCCATCCCTGCGGTACGAATGGTAATTTCTGCTCATTTCAGCCTTCTAGGCGGGTGCCAGCCTCCCTGCAGCTCCACCTGCCACCCACCAATTTCACCTTGCAGCTCTGCCAGTCTTCCTTTTCCTCTAGCCTGCTGAACCTCTGCCCAGCATCTGATAATCCTTATAGTATAGCTCCAGTGGTTCAGGCCTCATCAACCACGGGCTGCTTCTTGCTGACTTTCATTCTGAAAATTAAAATCACGTGCTGAGGCCAGGCGTGGTGGCTCACGGCTGTAATCCCAGCACTTTGGGAGGCTGAGGTGGGTGGATCACTTGAGATCAGGAATTCGAGACCAGCCTGGCCAACATGGTAAAACTCCGTGTCTACTAAAAATACAAAAAAGTTAGCCGGGCATGCTGGTGCATGCTTGTAATCACAGCTACTCAGGAGGCTAAGGCAGGAGAATAGCTTGAACCCAGGAGGCAGAGGTTGCAGTGAGCTGAGATCGTGCCATTGCACTCCAGCCTGGTTGACAGAGTGAGACTGTCTCAAAAAGAAGTAGAAAATAATAAAAACACTTGCTGAGCACCTGGATCTGGAAGGCACAGGACCTGTGCTCCATCTTTTACAGCTGCCATATTCTGAATTATAATGGCTGGTTTTTGTATAAGCGTAGCAACTTACATAACATTTGTTCACCTTAATGGCCCTTGAAGCAAAGGAAAGGAGGCAGGATGATAACAGGACAGTCAATGGAAATGTAATTATTTTAATTATTTTGTCTTTGGCTAGATGAATTTAAACATCAGCCTGGAGATTTCTGGTAAGGTAGATTCTTCTCTCTAGGATTCATTCGCTCTTGATGCCCAGGTTGGAATGCAATCACAAGATCTCAGCTCACTGCAACCTCCATCTCCTGGATTCAAGCTATTCTCCTGCCTCAGCCTCCCAAGGAGCTGGGATTATAGGCGGCCGTCATCACACCCAGCTAATTTTTTGTATTTTTAGTAGAGATGGGGTTTCACCATGTTGGTCAGGCTGGTCTCAAACTCCTGACCTCAGGCAATCCACCCTCCTCGGCCTCCCAAAGAGCTGTGATTACCTGCTTGAGCCACCGTACCAGACCTCTAGGATTCATTTAACCAGAATGTTTGGTTAATCAGAATACTCCATTCTTTATATCTGCAGTATTCTGATTCTTTTATCAAGAATCCAGTTATAATACTAAAGAAAGTGTTTTGATGGAACACAAATAGAACACTATGTGTAAGGAATGTGAATTGTGGAATAGTAAGGTACCTTATAGTAGCTAATAATCTGTCAGTTGTCCCAACCTTTTTCCTTTTTGCAGACATGGGAACACATAAAAGAGGAAAAATAAGCATGAATTTTCTAGGATTTTGAGAATAATTCTTCTAATTTAATTTTTACGTGGAATATGGTGGGAAAAAGCTAGGATAAGACTAATAGTGGCTGGGCGTGATGGCTCACAGCTGTAATCCCAGTGCTTTGGGAGGCTGAGGCAGATGGATCATTTGAGTTCGAGTTGGAGACCAGCCTGGGTGACATGACGAAACCCCATCTCTACAAATACAAAAAATTAGTTGGTGTAGTGATGCGTGCCTGTAATCCCAGGTCCTTGGGAGGCTGAGGTGGGAAGATCGATTGAAGATCGGGAGGTTGAGGATGCAGTGAAGCATGATCGTGCTACTGCACTTCAGCCTGGACAACAGAGCAAGAACCTGTGTCAAAAAACAAACAAAAAAACTGGTAACACTTTGTAGATGATTTTATGTAAAATCAATTATGACAGATTTTCAGTTCCAATTTTTAGATTCTATGGTAAAATGTCTATTTTATTTATTTTTTATTTTATTTATTTATTTGTTTTGAAGCAGAGTTTCACTCTTGCTGCCCAGGCTGGAGTGCAATGGCGTGATCTTGGCTGACTGCAACCTCCACCTCCCGGGTTCAAGCGATCCTCCTGTCTTAGCCTCCTGAGTAGCTGGGATCATAGGTGTGCACCACCACGGCCAGCTAATTTTTTGTCTTTTTAGTAGAGATGGGGTTTCACCATGTTGGTCAAGCTGGTCTCGAACTCCTGACCTCATATGATCCGCCCGCCTCAGCCTCCCAAAGTGCTGGGATTACAGGCGTGAGCCACTGTGCCCGGCCCCCTAATTTTTTATTTTATTTTATTTTTAGAGACAGGGTCTTGCTGTGTTTCCCAGGCTGGAGTGCAGTGGCTATTCAGAGGAAAAATCATAGTGCACTACCACCTCAAACTCCTGGCCTCAGTCAGTTCTCCCACCTCAACCTCCTGTGGAGCTGGAACTATAGGAACATGCCACTGCACTTACCTCAAAAAGTCTTAATTTTTAAAGGTATTTTTAAAATGCCAAATATGACATTCTAAAATGTTGGTTTACCTGATTTGGTGATCATCTCTGGGTATACTGGAGAGTGTCTTCTATTTTGTTAAGAATGGGGAACCATCCCTAGGAGGGTTGTCAATGTCAGGTAATATGTAAAAAAAAATTGGAAAACTGCTGCCTGTATATAAACTTGCTAGATTAATAATAGTACTATCCCTGAATCTTGGCTTTACTCTGGAAAAAAGTAGGTGGAAACGGAATGACATCCCTTTATTTGGAAGTTAGGCATGGTCATCAGTGGTGGAATTTCTTTTTTTTTTTTTTTTTGAGATGAAGTCTCGCTCTGTCGCCCAGGCTGGAGCGCAGTGGCGCGATCTCGGCTCACTGCAAGCTCTGCCTCCCAGGTTCCCGGGAGCAGAGCCCGGCACCACACCCGGCTGATTTTTTGCATTTTTAGTAGAGATGGGGTTTCACCATGTTAGCCAGGATGGTCTCCATCTCCTGACCT
The DNA here is from genome assembly GCF_028885655.2 of Pongo abelii. Lineage (NCBI taxonomy): Eukaryota > Metazoa > Chordata > Mammalia > Primates > Hominidae > Pongo > Pongo abelii. Next base: position 103,687,530 of record NC_071994.2, read on the forward strand.
CGTGATCCGCCCGCCTTGGCCTCCCAAAGTGCTGGGATTACACGCGTGAGCCACCGCGCCCGGCCAATCAGTAGTGGAATTTCTATGATATTTCCTCATGCAAATCTAAAAAGCCATATTGCTTGCTGCTCTATGAAAGATGTGCCAAGTAGTGTTCCCTTGTGTGTAAATATATACTGGAGCTTATCCAAATGAAAGACCCAGGTTCAGTTTTTCTCTTCTGTATAAAGGAAAAGTGATGATTTAATTTGGAAAACTGGTCTGTGTCTGTGTGTGGACTGGAGTGATAAGGCACTAATAGAAATACGTATTCTGTGTAGTGTATTATCCCTTTCCAAATGAGAGCTATGTAAATTGGTTTTAGTTCGCTGTTGTGAGAATTTTCTCTTCTTCATTTATTTAATTTCCTTATTCCTTAAAATGTCTGAATGAAAGATAGGGCCCCAAAGGGGTGAGTGTGGGAGTGGATAGCAAGGGGCAGCAAATTAAAGTCAGTTGTGACAACAATTTACATATTATGGTTTTGGAACTTGTATTAGACTTTCTCTTCCTTCTATGAAAAAGTTACTCTGTAATACTTGAGAATCAAAAGACTCTGAGACTAGCCTTCCAACTGTTTTATTACTTATTTTAAAACATTTTTTAATTAAAAATTAATGATTTGTAGAGATAGGATCTTGCTATGCTGCCTTGGCTTGTCTCCAACTTCTAGCCTCAAGCCATCCTCCCACCTCAGCCTCCCAAAGTGTTGAGATTACAGGCATGAACCACCACACTCAGCCTTCCAACTGTTTTAAAAGTTGGTTGTAATCCCATCACTTTGGGTGGCTGAGGTGGGAGCATCATTTGAGGCCAGGAGTTAAAGACTGGTCTGGGCAACACAGTGAGACCTGTCCCTATAGAAAAAAAGAAAATTAGCTGGGTGTGGTGGTGTGCACCTGTAGTCCCAGCTACTTGGAAGGCTGAGGCAAGAGGATCACTTGAGCCCAGGAGGTCCATGCTGCAGTGAGCCTTGATCACGCCACTGTACTCCAACCTGGGCCACAGAGTGAGACCCTGTCTTAAAAAAAAGGTCATTTTCCAACATGGAGAAACCCTGTTTCTACTAAAAATACAAAATTAGCCGGACATGGTGGCGCCTGCCTGTAATTCCAGCTACTTGGGAAGGGAAGGCTGAGGCAGGAGAATCACTTGAACCTGGGAGGCGGAAGTTGTGGTGAGCCCAGATCGTGCCATTGTACTCTAGACAATGTACTCAAGAGTGAAACTCCGTTTAAAAAAAAGAAAAAGGTCATTTTTAAAAAATTTTTTATTTTTCATTTTTTGTAGTTGGTTATGGAAAACTTAAGGAAGAACATTCTCTTTAAAAATTGTCAACTTTAGAAATAATCGAGGTGCCTTTTTTAGAGGCACACTGTTTGCGGGAGATTTGGGAAAGCTGTGTACCATGAAATAATGATGTTGTCATATGAGCTAAGAGGGAGTTTTTAAAAGCAATTCTGGTTTTCCTTAGGGGTGACTTTTGCTAAGGCTATTACTTTTTTCTAGTTCCAGCTCCATCACTGTACCTGTTTCTCAGTATGTGATGTTGCAGAGCTCCTCTTCCATTTTCATTTTATTTCTTCTTTCTTTCTCTTAAATGTTGGTGGTACCTTCTCAGCCCTTTCACTGTTTGCTTTCCTTGTATGATAACATCAGCTCCCAGGATTCCAGCCCTGACCTCATTTTCCTAAACTTTGGGCCTGATTTTTACCAGCCCAGGAGATATAACTACCCTGATGCTGATGTGCTTTAGGCAACATCAGACTCAATCTGTCAAAAAATAAGTTTTTCTTTTCCTCCAGCTTGTTCTCTTTGTATTCCTTTTTGTTCAGTTATAACCTCATGCATCTGGTAATCTTATCGGGAAACACTGAATCCCTCCAACTCTTCCCATTTTTCACCCCATCCATTTTGTTAGCCCTGCAATTCTATATCTAAAATATCTTGAATTTGATTTTCTCAGTCTGCATTAATATATTTAGTTTATATATAGAGAGATTAATGATTTTTTTCTTAGCTTAAAACAACAGAAATTTATTCTCATATTACATATATATATATATATATATGTTTTTTTTTTGAGATGGAGTTTCGCTCTTGTCACCCAGGCTGGAGGGCAATGGCACAATCTCGGCTCACTGCAACCTCTGCCTCCTGGGTTCAAGCGATTCTCCTGCCTCAGCCTCCCAAGCAGCTGGGATTACAGAGGTGCGCCACCATGCCCAGCAAATTTTTGTATTTTTAGTACATATGGGGTTTCACCATGTTGGCCAGGCTGGTCCCTAACTCCTGACCTGAGGTGATCCACCCGCCTCGGACTCCTGAAGTGCTGGGATTACAGGCGTGAGCCACCGCGCTTGGTGATTCTCTTATAATTCTTGAGGTTAGAAACTGGAAATAAAAGTGCCAGCAGTGCCATGCTCTGTCTGAGGTCTCTATGGGAGGACCCTTCCTTGCCCTTTCTAGCTTCTGGTGGTTGCCAGCCATCCAGGGTATTCTTGGCTTGTAGATGTGTCACTCCAATCTCTGCCTCTGCTGTCACATGTCATTCTCCCTATGTGTCTCTGTTTATTATACAGGCAGATGTCAGAGATATTGCAGGTATGGTTGCAGACCACCGCAATAAAGTGAATATCACAATACAGGGAGTCATGTAAATTTTTTGGTTTCCCAGTGCATGTAAAGCTTATGTTTACACTATACAGTCTATTAAATGTGCAATAGCATTGTGTTTAAAAAATGTACAGACCTTAATTACAAGATATTTTATTGCTGAAAAATGCTAACAATCATCTGAGCCATCAGCAAGTTATAATCTTTTTTGTTAGTGAAGGGTCTTTCCTTGATGTTCATGGCTACTGACTGATCAGGGTGGTGGGTGGTGAAGGCTGGAGTTCCTTTGACGATTTCTTAAAATAATAGCGGGTTTTGTCCCATAGATTGACTCTTGTTTCACAAAAGATTCCTCTATACCATGAAATGCTGTTTGATAGCATTCACCCATAGTAGAACTTCTTTCAAAATTGCAATCAATCCTCTCAAACTCTGATGCTGCTTTTTATTAAGTAAGTTTATGTAATATTCTAAATCCTTTGCTGTCATTTTAGCAATGTTCACCGCATCTTCACCAGGAGTCAATTCCACGTGGAGAAACTGATTTCTTTGCTCATCTGTAAGAAGCAACTCTTCATTCGTTCAAGATTGATCATGAGATTGCAGCAATTCAGTCACATCTTTAGGCTCTACTGCTAATGCCACTTCTCTTGCTATTGCCATCACATCTGCACTTACTTCCTCCACTGAAGTCTTGAACCCCTTCAAGTCATACATAAGGGTTAAAAATCAACTTTTTCCAGACTTCTATTAATGATATTTTGACCTCCTGTCATGAATTACCAATGTTCTCAATGATATTTAGAATGATGAATCCTTTCCAGAAGGTTTTCAATGTACTTTGCTGAGATCCATCAGAGGAATTGCTGTCTATAGCAGCTATATCCTTACAAAATGTGTCTCTTAAATCATAAGATTAGAAAGTTGAAATTACTTCTTGATCCATGGGCTACAGAATGGATGTTGTGTTAGTTGGCACGAAAGCAATATTAATCTTTTTATACATCCCCATCATAGCTCTTGGGTAACCAGGTACATTGTCAATGAGCAGTAATATTGTAAAATGAACCTTTTTTTTTTTTTCTGAGCAACAGGCCTCACAGTGGATTAAAATATTCAGTAAACAGTGTACTGTCATTCAGGCTTTGTTCCGTTTCTAGTGCACAGGAAGAGTGGATTTAGCATGCTTCTTAAGGACTCTAGGATTTTCAGAATGGTAAAGGAGCATTGGCTTCAACTTAGTGTCACCAGCTGCTTTGGCTCCTAACAAGAGAGTCAGCCTGAAGCTTTGAAGCCAAACATTGACTTCTCCTCTGTAGCTATGAAAGTCCTACATGGCATCTTCTTCCAATAGAAGGCTGCTTCATCCACATTGAAAGTCTCTTGTTTATTGTAGCCACCTTCATCCATACTCTTAGCTAGATCTTCTGGAGAGCTTGCTGCAGCTTCTACATTAGCACTTGCTGTTTCACCTTGCTTATTTATATTATAGGGATGGCTTCTTTTCTTATACCTCTTGAACCAACCTCCGCTCACTTCAAACTTTTCTTCTGCAGCTTCTTCACCTCTCTTATAGAAATCATAGAATTGAAGAGAGTTAGGACCTTGGTCTGGATGAGGCTTTGGCTTAATGCAATATTGTGGCTGGTTTCTTCTTCTCTACAGACCACTCAGACTTTCTCCATATCAGCAATAAGGCTGTTTTGCTTTATTATCATTTGTGTGTTTACTGAAGTAGCATTTTTTTTTCTACCTCATGGAACTAGGAGAAATGGAGTAGCACTTTTAATTTCCTTCAAGAACTTTTCCTTTGCATTCATAATTTGACTGACAACAGAGGCCTAGTTTTCGGACTGTCTTGGCTTTTCTTGTGCCTCCCTCATGAAGTTTGATCATTTTATCTTTAAAGGGAGGGGTGGCTGGGCATGGTATATTACACCTGTAATCCCAGCACTTTGGGAGGCCATGGTGGGCAGATTGCTTGAGCTCAGGAGATTGAGACCAGCCTGGTCAACATGGCAAGACCCTGTCTCAAAAAAAATAACAATATAATAAATAAAAATAAAAATAAAGTGAGGGACATGCAACTCTTCCTTTCATTTGAACACTTGGAGGCCATTGTAGGGTTATTAGTTGGCCTAATTTTAATATTGTTGTGTCTCAGAGAATAGGGAGGCACAAAAAGAAAAACAGAGATGGAGGAATGCCTGGTTGGTGGAGCAGTTAAAACACACACAACATTTATTGACTAGGTTCACTGGCTTATATAGACACTGTTCATGGCATCCCAAAACAATTACAATGGTAACATCAAAGAGCACTGGTCACAGGTCATCATAAAGATGTAGCAATAATGAAGAAATTGTAATATTGTGAGAATCACCAAAATGTGACAGAGACAGGAAATGAGCACATGCTTTTGGAAAAATGGTATCAATAGACTTGCTCGATGCAGTGTTGTAAAAAACCTTCAATTTGTAAAAAAAAATCTGCAAAGTGCAATAAAATGAGGTTTGCCTGTATTTCAGTTAGTCTTTCAATTTGAATAGAAACATCTAGGTGCCTAGGATATTTGTGTTCTTTTTTTTTTTTTTTTTTGACACAGAGTTTTGCTCTTGTTGCCCAGGCTAGAGTGCAATGGCATGACCTCGGCTCACTGCAAGCTCTGCCTCCTAGGTTCAAGTGATTCTCCTGCCTCAGCCTCCCGAGTAGCTGGGATTACAGGCACGTGTCACCGTGCATGGCTAATTTTTATATTTTTAATAGAGACGGGGTTGGCCAGGCTGGTCTTGAACTCCTGACCTCAGGTGATCTGCCCACCTCGGCCTCCCAAAGTGCTGGGATTACAGGCATGAGCCACTGTGCCCTGCCTGGATATTTGTGTTCTAATTAGCTCTTACCATATAGTGGATGCTCAGTAACTACTGAACATCAATCAGTTTGCATTTTACTAAGAGCATTAGATGGAAGAGGATTTTGAATATCTGTATAGTAAATGAGCTACAGAATGGGGACTATGAATATACTGTTTCGTATTACTTTCAGCAGGTTTTACGTGCAACTGCGCTGGCTTCTCTGTGCTAACTTCTCAGACTAGATAATCTGGGGGAACATCATCAGGAGTTAGAGCTTTGTTCCAGTGTTGGCATTGCCACTAACCAGTATTATGGGTCCAAGCCATTGGCCCCATACTCTATTTTCATCAAAAATGAGAATAACATTTGCCTTATATTTCTTGCAGGATTTTTGTGTGGGCCAATGGAAAGAATGCATAATAACATATTATGAAGATGTAGCATTTTTTTTTCACTTGCTCTTGGCAGGATCATTGTAATTGGAATTATTTCAGCTTTTTACAAGATTTAACTTTAACAGATTCTTGTCAATGTTATTATCATATTCCCTAAAAATGAGAAATTATTGAAATGGTAATGCTTCTATTAGATGTTAAAGCATGGGCTTGTCCCACTCAAATTAGATCTGCTTAATAGGAAATGATTATAAGATATGATATAGTTTTCATTTGCCTTTTAAAAAGTAATTATCTATCTTGATTTGAGAACCAAGAAAGAATTAGGTTGGCATTTAGGGCTTAATGAACAGGCAATATAGATTTTGAGACTTTATAGACGTATCTGCTGATGCTTTAGTTCTGCTGGCTCAGGTCAGTGGTGTATACAAATTATTTAAAATGATGATCACAATTTGCACTTCTCAGAAGTGAAATCAATAATTCAGCAATTTTACAAAATTAACAGGCCAAACTGCAGATGACAGAACTCTTTCCCATGTTAGTTTCTGCACTGAAGACAGACAATGGCTTAGAAAAGTGCTTTCATAGGTGTCTCTTATGATACAGAGATGTTTTGTAAATGTAATTATGCTGAAGGTGAGATCATCCAGGCAGTTATTGGTGAGAAAAGAAAATGACGAAATTGATAGGACATTGCTGGAGGGGCTGAGTGTGTTAATTAGAGACAAAAGGGACATTCAGTTAAGAATTGAAGAGGAAGATTCAGTTGGCTCAATGAGAACATTGAATTGAGCCTTTTAGCTAGTTGATCCAGGAAAGGTGGTGCAGTTAACTTTGTGTCAGAATCACCAGAAGCGGATATGTGGAAGGTGTCCTAAAAACAAAACAATATTTAAAAGAAAAAAGAAGGAAAGATATTTCTTATTGGATCTGTGAGTTAAAAAGGAGCTCAGGCCCGGGGTTGAGGGAATTAGGGAACAAGGAACAGAAAGTCTTAGCTTTTGGGACAGCTTAGAAAGTGAAGCACAGGCTGGAAAAGGCCAGCCTCGGAGGTTAAAGAAAGAGAATGCAGATCCTGAATAATCCTGAACAGGGAAAGTGCGTGAGAGTGATGGCGTCCAGGTTTGTCAAGTTTAAACTCTCTTGGGTGCACACAGCCTTTTCTTCCCAGTATTGCCTTCATTCCTCAGACTGCTCTAATGGAAATTAGAAATCTGTGAGTTTTCGTGGCTGGCTGAGTGTGATGTTTTGTAATATCCACCGGTAAGAGGGGATGAGAGGATGAAACAAGGATGCAGAAGCAAGATGTCAATTGAAAGATACTCTCAGGTCAGGCATGGTGGCTCGGTGGCTCATGCCTGTAATCCCAGCATTTTGGGAGACCAAGGAGGGAGGATCTCTTGAAGCTAGGAGATGGAGAACAGCCTGGGCAAAGCAAGAATCCCTGCCCCCATCGCCCACTCCTTGTCTCTACAAAAATAAAAAATTAAGCCATGTGTGGTGGCATGCCCCTATAGTCCCAGCTACCCAAGAGGCTGAGGCAGGAGGATCGCTTGAGCCCGGGAGCTTGAGGTTGGAGTGAGCTATGTTCAAGCCACTGCACCACAGCCTGGGTGAGCCTGGGTGAGCAAAACCCCAACAACAACAACAACAACAACAACAACAACAACAAAATAAAAAATAAAAAAGAGAAGAAAAGAAAAAGAAAGACCCTGTTCCTGCTTTAAGTCCTTAGGTTATGGCTTGGATTTGTATCTTTGAGATTGTGCTTTGTACTTCTGTCAGGATATATACTGGCACAAACTAATCCCAATTTAACCAAATAATCTGAACATTAAATCTGGTTAAAAGAAACAAAGAGGGGTTGCTCTTTAGCTAAAAGCTTAGTGTTATCACTCACACATGTGCAGTGCTAATAACATTTCATCTTTAATCATTAGAACATTTTAATGTTAAGTAGGATCATTGAAGATTTAGCCTTAACAGTAGTCAGCCTAGAATAGTAGAAAGAGACTCAGCTTTGGAGTCCGAGAAATGCTTTTCAATTCTAGGTCTGCTGCTCGTTAGCAGCTTGATTGTGAGCACATCACCTGGCTTCTTTTGTGAGTTTTTTTCTTTGTCCATAATATGAGAGTAATATTTACTTTATCTGCATATTTTTGGGATTCATTGAGATAACACATGTAAACTATCTAGTGCAATTTATGGTACTTGGTATTAAATGTTAGTTTTCTCACCTTGTTCATCTGTAGCTAATGTTAAGACTAGAGAGAAATTAGACCAGAGTTACAAATAACCACCACCTTATTTCATTCAAAAGAGGATGTGAGATGATTTTTCTAAGCAATATCTTTACCTTACCTGGGCACATGCATTATATTTAATTATTTTTTATTTTATTTTTTAGAGTCAGGGTCTCACTGTGTTGCCCAGGCTGGTCTCAAACCCCTGGTCTCAAGTGGTCCTCCCGCCTTGGCCTCCCAGAGTGCTGGGATTATATGCGTCACTGTGCCTGGCATATGTTTAATGTTTAATGTTGATGTGAGAGCTGTAGACCATGTATCATTGCTTAGACTCCTGAATGTGCCTTGCAGTGGGAGTGCACCTGTACTTCTGTGGAATAGTTAAGTAACTTTTTTTTTTTTTTTTGAGATGGAGTCTCACTCTGTCACCATGCTGGAGTGTAGTGGTGCGATCTCGGCTCACTGCAACCTCTGCCTCCTGGGTTCAGGCAATTCTCCTGCCTCAGCCTCCCATGTAGCTGGGACTACAGGCGCGTGCCACCACGCCCAGAGTTAGCTAACTTTTTAAGGACCTTTCCTTATCTGAGATTTTGTGATTTTGTAAATAAAATGGTTTTCATTGTATCTTATCTGGATGATTTGATTACTTCCCTGTTTCTCTCCCTAGAAAGTTAGCTCTATAAGAGTAGGCACCAAATCTTTGGGACTCAGGAGATGGACACATGATGTATTTTTAGTAAGTGCTCATTACATGACTGAGCTTACAGGAAGTTGTGTCAAACTAGTGTTTGGAGAGGCTGAAGTCTACAGGTGGTCATTAACCACTTCATATTGGAACCACCTCTGAAACTTTGTATGTGAAGGCAGATATCATTGTGACAACTCTTTTAGCATGTTATGTAGACTTATCAGAATGAGGTTGATTAGAGTAGGCTTATTCAGGGAATTGATATTTGTATTAAATAATTAATTTTCTCTTCAGCAATGACAATTATATATAGTAACTCAGATTCAAGGGATATTGCTAAAATGTACAAATGATTTATATTTCCTGTTTGTAACAAAGCTTTGCATTTTCAAGATGTCATTTCAAAGGGTTGATTTTAATTTTATGGGAATGCCTTCTTTAAAGATGCCATTTATATATTTTTAATAGCTTTCTTAAGATATAATTCACTGCCATAAAATTTACCCTTTTAAGAATCCACTGGTTTTTAATATATTCAGAGTTGTACAACCATTACCACTATCTAATCTTAGAATATTTCTATCACCCTCCAAAGAAACTCTATCCCCATTAGCTGTCACTCCTCATTCCCCATCTTCCCTAGCCCCTGGAAACTGTTACCAATATACTTTCTGTTTCTACATAATTGCCTGTTCTGGATTTTTCATATAAATTGAATCATATAATATGTAGCTTCTTGTGAAGTGCTGTGCTTACTTAGCATACTTCAAGGTTCATCCATATTTAAACATAGATCAGTACTTCACTCCTTTTTATTGACAAATGTTTTTCAGATATATGAATGCACAAAAATGCAAATTTTGTTATCTATTTGTCAGTTGAACATTTTAGTTGTTTCTTCTAATTTTTTTGGCTGTTAAGAATAATGCTGCGGCCGGGCGCGGTGGCTCAAGCCTGTAATCCCAGCACTTTGGGAGGCCGAGGCGGGCGGATCACGAGGTCAGGAGATCAAGACCATCCTGGCTAACACGGTGAAACCCCGTCTCTACTAAAAATACAAAAAATTAGCCGGGCGTGGTGGCAGGCGCCTGTAGTCCCAGCTACTCGGGAGGCTGAGGCAGGAGAATGGCGTGAACCCGGGAGGCGGAGCTTGCAGTGAGCGGAGATCGCGCCACTGCACTCCAGCCTGGGTGACAGAGCAAGACTCCGTCTCAAAAAAAAAAAAAAAAAAAAAAAAAAGAATAATGCTGCTGTGAATATTCATGTACCTTTTTTGGTATGAACATACATTTTCATTCTCTTGGGTATATACCTAGGAGTGGAATTGCTGGGTCATATAGTAACTCTGTATTACAACTCATTTTTACAAAGAGAAACTTAAGTTTATAAGCATTTAAATTGCATTCTTTATGATAGAAAGCATTTCAAGAGCCAAGTATAAATTTAAATTAATTATTTTTCGTAACAAATTCAGATAGGGCCTTTATATGCTGGTGACAACAGAATGACTTAGAAGATATTTAAAGAAGTATCATTTCTGCATTCTGTTAATTATAGATGGGTAACTATTTTAAACTCTCATATCAGTAAATGCAAGACAAAAGCAATGTTTACATAAGTGCAAAGGGTGGTAAGAGGAATGAGAGAAGACAAGAAGATGAAGAGAACAGTGATGAGCAAGGAGGAAAGAAGTGAAGGAGAAAGAAAATGAGACATTTACGCGCATATTCATTCAACAGATGTATTTAGCACTTGCTGTGTGTCAGGTACTGCTCTAGGCCTTGGGAATATAGGCCAGACAGAGGTCCTGTTTTCCTGGGTTTACATGACTGTGGACCTGCTGCAAATATGGTATACATGTTGTTATTGCTTGGCGTTGAGAGTTAGTAGGTGCCATGTATAGCCTTTATTTCCTCCAGATAGCTGCCTTCTTTTCTGTGTTCCATAGACTGATTTGTACATACTTTCTTGATAGTAGGCATACAGTGTAGGAATCTTATATGAGAATATGATATCTGTTCTTCATCCAATCAGATCTCTTCAGGAAATACTTATTGACCACCTACTACACTTCAGGCACTGTTGTAGATGTGGAGATTGTATGTGTATGTACACTGAGTAGCCCTAGTAAGTCACTCCTTCTTAAACCCTGCCTTCCTCATTTTTGCAGTGTGGATAATAATAATGGTAATGCCTCCTTTTTAAAATGAAGATTAAGTCCCTTTTGTGAGCTGTACCTAGCATAGTACCTGGTACATAGAAATCAGTAATTGATCTGGGCGTGGTGGCTCACACCTGCAACACCAGCACTTTGAGAGGTCTAGGTAGGAGGATTGTTTGAACCCAGGGGATGGAGACCAGCCTAGGCAACACAGCGAGATCCCATCTCTACAAAAACTAAAATAAATTAGTTGTGCATGGTGGCACATGCCTTTAGTCCCAGCTACTTGGGAGGCTGAAGCAGGAGGATCACTTGAGCCCAGGAGGTCAAGGCTGCAGTGAGCCATGGTGAAGCCTTGCACACTCTAGCTTGAGTGACAGAGTGAGACCTGTCTCAAAAACAAAACAAAACAAAAAACAAAAAATCCCCAAGAAATCAGCAAATAGTAGATATTATAATGACACTAGTTTTTAAATAGAAAAGGCAAAGTAACATCACTATTAAAAATATTCCAAAAGAGAAATGTTTTCTCTGGCTTTCTATGATGATAAACTTTATTATATTTTTAATTTAACCTCCCATGTTCACAGGCACACACTTAAAAAATATAAATATTATAATTGTATCACAGTAGTCTTTCCTTATCCACAGAGATAAGCTTGAAGACCCTCAGTCAGAAACTGAGGATAGTAACAAACCCTATGTGTACTGTTTTTCATATCCATATATTGCTATAACAAAGTTTAATTTATAAATTAGGCGTAGTGAGAGATTAACAACAATAATCATAAAATAGAACAGTTATAACAATGTACTGTAATTAAAGTTACATGAATATGGTTTGTCTGTCTGTCTCTCAAATACCTTGTACTATACTCACCTTTCTTTTTGTGATCTGTCAATCTGCCATCTGAGACAGCTCTTTTTGTTTTTTTAAGATGGAGTCTCACCCTGTCACCCAGGGTGGAGTGCAGTGGCGCGATCTTGGCTCACTGCAACCTCTGCCTCCCGGTTTCAAGCGATTCTCCTGCCTCAGCCTCCTGAGTAGCTGGGACTACAGGCATGTGTCACTACGCCCAGCTAATTTTTGTATTTTTAGTAGAGACAGAGTTTCACCATGTTGGCGAGGCTGGTCTTGAACTCTTGACCTCAAATGATCTGCCCGCCTCGGCCTCGCAGTGAGTGTGGTTTGTCTGTGTGTCTCTCAAATACCTTGTACTATCCTCACCTTTCTTCTTGTGATCTGTCAATCTGATATCTGAGACAGCTCTTAAGTGACAGATGGGTAGGTAGGATATACAGCATGGAGAAGCTAGACACTGGGGTGATTCATGACTCACGACTGCTTGAGACAGTCAATATTTCATTGTGATATTCAGAATGGCATGTAATTTAAAACTGGTTAATTGTTTATTTCTGGAATTTTCCATTTAATATTTCAGACCTCAGTTGACTGAGTAACTGAAATGGTGGAAAGCAAAACTGGATGAGGCAGGCCTACTATATATAGCATTTATACCATTATATGGAATATTTTTCTCGCTTCTGCATATTTTTTATTACTAGCATATTTATGGCTTAAAGTCCTCAGATTGAAGGTGATACTTATGTGTGAGTAATTTAAAGCAGTTGACATACAAAATGTAAGTGAAACCAGAATGGGTTACATTTTGAGTAAAGAAACATCTGCAGTTTGCTGCAGTCCACCAGAAGGAAATTGGATCATGTATCAGCTATGCGATTGAATAAGACTTTCATCTTTTAAAGAATTTTTCCTGCCTAAAATCTGCATCCATCTGTTATCCTGAGATGAAGCCTGTGATATACACACTGTGACATGGAGTTTGGGAAGCCCCAGAATATTCTTCAGTTGCACTTGGGAATTCAACAGGGCCGGGGGGGGCATCTGCTGAACTTAACTGGAAATCAGGAACAACTATTTTCAAAGCACATTCAGGCTCACACTTTGAGATTACTCCTTTTTCTTAATGTGGACAGCTTAAGTCAGCTCTTGCATATTTCTTTTGGGGTTCTAAATTATTACGTTTATTTTTGAGTTACAAATCATGTTATCTTTTACATATTATAGCGTTGTATTTTTTCAAGGAATTTCTTTTTTATTTTTTTAGACAGAGTCTCACTCCGTCTCCCAGACTGGAGTGCAGTGGTATGATCTCGGCTCACTGTAATCTCCACCTCCCGGTTGAAATGATTCTCCTGCCTAAGCCTCCTGAGAAGCTAGGATTACAGGTGCATGCCACCACGCCTGGCTAATTTTTTTTTTTTTTTGTATTTTTAGTAGAGATGGGGTTTCACCATGTTGGTCAGGCTGGTCTTGAACTCCTGACCTCGTGATCTGCCCACCTCGGCCTCCCAAAGTGCTGGATTACAGGCATGAGCCACTGCGCCCGGCCAGCTGTTTTTTTTTTTTTTTTTTTTTTGAGACGGTGTCTTGCTCTGTCCCCAGGCTGGAGTGCAATGGCACGATCTCGGCTCACTGCAATCTCTGCCTCCCGGGTTCAAGTGATTCTCCTGCCTCAGCCTCCTGAAGTAGCTGGGACTACAGGCACATGCCACCACACCCAGCTAATTTTTGTATTTTTAGTAAAAACGGGGTTTCACCATGTTGGCCAGGATGGTCTTGATCTTCTGATCTTGTGATCTGCCCGCCTCGCCCTCCCAAAGTGCAGGGATTACAGGCTTGAGCCACTGCGTGCGACCGTTGGTTTCTTCTTAGAAGAAAATAATCTCGTAGGGTGCCTTTTGGCTTCAGGCTCTTTGTGGCCACCTGTTCTGTTCAACCCTGTGGTGCCATACCCCCTCAGATCATACTTGTGTGCACATGCACGTGTGCATTAACATCCTAGAGTTTTCAAAGCTATGGTCTCTGTCCCTTTATATTTAGTACTTTGCCATGTACAAATTTGTTTTAGGTGACTATTGAATAAATGGTTATGTTGAGTTTGTGAAGATTTAACACTGAGATATTCCAGATCTTAGGACTGGTGATCAGTTGCCAAACTGAAATAACACTTTGGTCATTATTTTATGGGACTGTTGTATATTTGACTCTGTTGGCTGAAGCTTGACCTTGTTAACTGAAGCTTCTTTTCCCTTGGCTTATTGGGAGCCATATTCTCTTATCAATCTTTTCATCAGCGTTTCCAACTTTTTCTTCTTAGTCTCTTATAGGTCCTTTACCTCTTCCTTCTACTTGAATGTGTTTATATTGTCTAATGAGAATCTTCTGTTTGTTTTTTGAGACAAGGTCTCTGTCGCCCATGCTGGAGTGCAGTGGCAAGATCTTGGCTCACTGCAGCCTTGCCCTCCTAGGCTCAAGTGATCCTCTTGCCTCAGCCTCCCAAGTAGCTGGGACTACAGGTGCACACTACCATGCCCAGATAATTTTTTGTCTACTTTCTTTAGACATGATGTCTCACTATGTTGCCGAGGCAGGTCTTGAACTCCTGAGGTCAAGCGATCCTCCTGCCTCAGCCTCCCAAATTGTTGGGATTACAGGCGTGAGCCACTGTGCCCAGCCCCTTTTCTCAGTAAACTTAAATTGGTGATGAATATTTATCCACAACCAAATGGTTATTATCTATGAAATAAACGGGGAAAGAAAGGTCAGGAAGCCAATAGGTAACTGGGCACTACACACAGGACAGTTGATTAGTTAAAAGATGAAAACAGCTGTTAACCTATGAGAAGATAATCACGTTTACCAGGAGTCAAAGAAATGCAAATGAATATGAGAGTAAGGTAAATTTTTAAAATCTAATTAATTAGCTAAAAGATGTAATTAGCTAAAAGATGTAAAAATAGTATCTTTGGCTAATTAAAGGTGTACTGAGACTCTAACTTTCGTTATGCTCCCTATGGCATTGTAAATTAGTAATACTAATTAGTAAATTAGTAGAATACCCACTGATTTCGTGATCTCAATTATGATACTCTGTACAGCAGGTAATATTGATTGCCTACCCAGCTCCCTTGCCTTTTCATCCTTTCTAAAGGAACCTCGAGTTTTTTCGGGAACACACCTCTACCCAGGTTGGGGGTGAGTACTAATTAGTTGAGTCACATAGCACCCTTTTGAGTTCGCTGCAGTATTGCATGCAGTTTGGGAACTGTGCTTTTAACCTGTATAAATAATTAGAATTTACTTATAATAGAAAATAATTAGAAATGACTTAAGTGATTGCTAATAAAGTTTACCAAATTAGTTATCTAGACAATTAAATATAACTCTTCTGATATAAATCTAAGAGAAAAGCAAAGTACGGAATTGTTACATGCTACTGTTATTATATGAAAAAAAATTGCCTGTGAAAAAATTAGTAAAATATAGCAGAAAGAAATGCTGTGTGCAAAATGTATCAGGGTGGTGATATTAAAGAGATTTTTCTTCCTCCCCCCTTTTCCCCCCAGAAGTGGGATAAGGGAAGTTAATGAGAACTGAGTGGCAGGTGGTGGGAGGGAGGGACCTCCGCAGGTGGTGGGAGGGAGGGACCTCCTGGTTGTCCTATCTGAGCTTTGCAGATGTAATTCTCCAGAGTGCACACGGCTTTTCAGTATGCTTGTGTGTGTGTTTGTGTGGGGGTGAGGGAAGGAGTTAATGAGTTCTGAAGTTCCTGCCAGTTACTGAGAATTGATCAGGTAGAAGCTGGAATAGATACAATCTTTTTAAAGTCTTTACTCTTTAACTACATTGTTTTTCAATCCATGAACAGTACTCTGTAAATAATTTGCTAGCAACTTCCTTAGTTGTTAGTCTTCACAACCTTTCTCTACCTGCCTTCCTACCTCCAATTTCTGGCTATTTAATTTGCTTTCTCTCCTTTTATCCAGTTATCTTTGAGCAGTGCCTCTTTTCATTCCTTTAGAAATGACATCTCGAAACTATCATAAAATGTACATATCCAAGTCTAGGTTGTCTTACCTGGTTGTGGTAAGCACACGGTTTTTGTGGACAAATTAATTATACCAGGTGTTCCCATTAAGACATAACTAGTATTAACAACCATAAGGGTTCTCCTGGAAAACAGATTTAGGTTTTAAGATTATTGAGAATACATTTCTGGCACAGGTTTAAGTAGAGAATCTATAGTGAGTTTAATATCTTTTGTAATGTTTTACATACTGTTAGAAACAAATCTCGTTCCTGTGACAGTCCCTCATAGGAAAATATGTCCTTATTGTTTTTGAAGTCACAGATATTGAGGCAGATGGGTCAAAGTTGAAAGGAGAAAATTTGAGACTTTGAAATCATGAAACAAACTGCTACAGTCTTGTAAGATATGTCATTGATAAGACCAACCTGGGAATGGATCCTCTGATCCTCTGTACAACCTACAACCTTGGGCAAGTTCTTAGCGCTCTCTGAGGCTGTTTCCTCTATTTTAAATATGGGATAACTATCTTTGCCACACAGGTTTATTGTGATAATTAAATTAATTCATTTTTCAGCTAATTATTAGTCACCTAATGTGGATTAAGCATCATGCTAGGGAGGGACATACTTAAGCTAAAATAAATGACCGAGTTAAAAAAAATAATTTGGTTTCTCTTTAATTTCTGCTAAAAAAATACATGGAAATTTTAAGGTATTTAGCCAAAAGGAATTTGGTATAATAAAACATTGTTATTGGCTATCCTTTATAGAGTTCTTTAGGGGATCTGCAGAAATTTGTTTTTTTGGAATTATTACTCTTACGTGGCCTGCTGTATTCATTGCCTTCTCGGATCAAGCTTATATTTGAGCAAATTTGTTGCGTTTTGTTTACTTTGGTGATCCATATGTTTGTATTTCTAATGTGGATTGAATTTTACTGTATTTATCAGTCATCCTTTCTTACAAAATTGTTATGCCACAATCATCTCTTCTGTTCTTTTGCTGAATTAAAAAGAAAAAAAATAAGGCAGGAATTTTGGCCACTGGGCTCTGTCTGGCCACTCTGAATAGGTATGGTTTTGTAATATGGTATCAGTATCCTGCAGTTTCTGTTATTTAAATCATGAGTAAACCGTAATGGGCAGAATGATGCAAAAATTTCTGAAATCCTGTTTTTGTGAAAAACTTTTTAGCAGAGCTTTTATATGATCTAGAGACTATGAAATGATTTGGTTAAAGAGGACTACAATGTATTTACCTGTAAAGTCAATTCTTAAATGTTGCAATGTGAAAAGGTTATTGTTAATGATATTTCATATTCCTAATTCTACTAAACTTTATAAAAACATTTCAAAGGGCTAACAGGGAATTGAATTTTAGGTTGACTTACATGTAAAACATAAAAATTAGTGTGTGTGTGTGTGTGTGTGTGTGTGTGTGTGTGTATTTGAGATACTTCAGTGCTGTTGGAAGCAGCCATTCCCACTAACCCTAACTTCCAGAGCTGATGGGATGCCTCATCTTTCTTCTACAACCAATAGGAAAGGACTTCCGAAATTCCAGTGTGAAAAGAATTTTGTTGAGCACATGTGACAGCCAGCCCTCTAACATCTGGGGATAGTTTTTAGTTCTTGGACCTGATGAAGAGGTAGTAGACATCAGTTAGCGAAGAGATATGTGGCTAGGCTTTTCAGATTCTTTTTGGTCAGGCTTTTCAAATTCTCTTTCATCAGGTTAAACTACAGCAGATAGACCTAAAGAATTCTTATTTAGCCAGGCACAGTGGTAACGCCTATAATCCCAGCACTTTTGGAGGCTGAAGTGAGTGGACCATTTGAGCCTAGGAGTTTGAGAGCCCAGGAGTTCGAGACCAGCCTGGGCAACATGGCGAAACCCTGTCTCTACAAAAACAAATACAAAAATTAGTTGGGCATAGTGGTGCACACCTGTAGACACAGCTACTCAGGAGCCTGAGGTGGGAGGATCACCTGAGCCTGAGAAAGTCAAGGCTGCAGTGAGCTGTGATTGCATCACTTCACTGCAGGCTGGGCGATGCAGTGAAACCCTATCTCAAAAAAAAAAAAAAAAGAATTCTTATTTAAACCAGGTTTACTTTGGATCTCAAATTAATTATACCCTTGTGTAGTTTTTTAGCTTTTGTCTGCAGTTGGGGAATAAGGGTAACTTTCCTCTTTCTGTCCTTAAATATGTAGGGCTGGGAGAAAACTTAAAACTTGGTGGAAGAAGTATTCAGCCTTTGAGGGAGATCTCCCTCCGCATTCATTTCCTGTTCTAGTTAACTTGTTAGGAACTATCCAGAACAGCCCAGACTTTGTCCTTGTCCTTTGTAGAACAGGATGTCCTGCAATGGTTTAACCCAGTGAATCTAGTATCCCCTGGAGTATAAAACCTAGAGTGGAATGCTTTCAGCTGCAGTTTGATGTGGGGCATGCACAGAAAAGACTTCATTTCTCCCAGGCAGCTTTCCTGATACTTGGGGACTGGCTTGCCATGGATCTTAGGCTTCTCTTGCTTCTTGTTGCCTGTATGTGAGTAATAAAGTTGCTTTGCTTAACTTGATGTGAGAGTGTTCTGTCTCACAAGACTCATCCTCGGCGTATGTGCAAAACAGCTTGTGTAAAAACCTCCTGTCAGTGATAGACTTTAGTAGACATTCATGAGGGCTTTAGAGTCCTCCTCTGAGAGTGATACTGATGCATAGTATTGGCGAGGTATTTAGAATCCTCCTCTGAGATTGATATTGGTGTGTGGTAATCCCCTCTCAGGGATTGATACTGGTGCACTGTATTCTACTTCACATTAGGGGCCTTATAAAAGAGTGAGGAAGCAATGATTTATATTCTTAGGAAGCTTACAAACTAAACATAATACAGATATGTGAAAAGAACTAAGTGGATGGTTTCAGATGGTTGAGAAGTCATTGGAGGAACTGCAGTCAGCATATCTTCGAGGGAGATATCTACTGATGGGACTGGTGTGGGAAGACAGTCTGGCAGTACAGGGCAGCAGGGACAGCACTGAAGCAGAAATGAATAATCTTCGTAACAGGGCTGACAAATTGGTATATTTTTTAAGTGAAAGCAGTTAACAAATGAGAAACGAGGGGAGACCTGGGAAACACATACTGTTAGTTTTGAAAGTTAGCCTAAACTATCCCGTAAGCTTCATGGGGACTTTTGCCTATCCTATATCTGATTCATTATGGTTTCTGCCCCTTGAATTGTGCTGGGTCCTTGGGGGTGCAGAATCATCATGCGTTGAGTACAGGCCATGACAGCAATACAGCACATACCACTGCACATTTTAAGACCTGCTTGTGGTTCACTGTGAAGGACTTTTTAAAGCTTAGATAATTGAAACACCAGAATTTAATTATAAGTTAAAAACAAAAAACAAAACAACCAGTGGATCCCGTGTCAAACAAATGCTGTTGGCAATTAATGAAGATAATGAAATTGAGTACTTAAGAAAACGAACCGATAGTTTTCTAGTTAGTAAATTTACTGATTGTCAATTTCTGAAGCATCAGTTCTTTCTCTGGACTCACTTATATGTTTATTGTGTGAAATACAACTGTATTTTCGTGGTTTTATATTGTATGGGGTAAAAGCATATTTCTTAGGAGGAGGACAGTATTATTAGAAAATGACTTGAATTTCACCATAAAAATATACTGAAAAATATAAATTTCAGTAGTTTTATTTTGTTGGTAGGCAAGTCTGCAAAAAAGAAAGAAATTAATTAAAACAATTTTTTTTTGGTAGGATAAGTCTTGTGAGAGATTTTAGGAAGGATAGGAACCCCTGACCCGCTTTAAATAAAAACTATCTTTAGGTTATTTGGAGAATGAATGCATTGGGTGGAGCAAAAATAAATAATAAATAAGCAAAGACCTTGGGTATCAATTCAGAGCCCCTTGACTGAAGGAGGGCCAGAGAGGGAAATTCCAGGATCAGCTCTTGAGATACTTAAAGCTACAGAATTAAGTATTCATAGGGGATTTCAACAGCTTAGACATCTGTTGAATAACACACATCACTAAACATTTATCATCTGAGGATGGCTCTGGTTATGTAGAGGATAAATTCAAAAAAGGAAACCACGGAGAAGCAGTCTTGGTTTTGTTTCATGCAAGCAGGGAAGGAGTGATAATTCAAACTTGATGTGGATTTAGTATTTATTCTGCATGAACTGGCCTGAGTATTCTGTCCTGGCACTCAGGTTCTCTCACATAGGATATATATTCAAATGTTCCAGTGGTTTTCAAACAGTGGTTTGTGACCCTAGAGGGTTGGTGAAATCAATGTAGTAAGTTGAACTACTATTAGAAAAAAAATTGAGTAAAAAAGATACCATATATAGGCCGGGCGCGGTGGCTCATGCCTGTAATCCCAGCGCTTTGGGAGGCCGAGGCAGGCGGATCACGAGGTCAGGAGATCGAGATCATTCTGGCTAACACGGCGAAACCCCATCTCTACTAAAAATACAAAAAATTAGCTGGGCGTGGTGGCGGGTGCCTGTAATCCCAGCTACTCAGGAGGCTGAGGCAGGAGAATGGCGTGAACCCGGGAGGTGGAGCTGGCAGTGAGCCGAGATTGCGCCACTGCACTCTAGCCTGGGCGACAGAGCGAGAGTCCATCTCAAAAAAAAAAAAAAAAGATACCATATATAATTCCAGCACTTTGGGAGGCTGAGGTGGGCAGATCAATAGAGGTCAGGAGTTCGAGACCAGCCTGGCCAACATGGTGAAACCCTGTCTGTACTGAAAATACAAAAATTAGCAGGACGTGGTGGCACACACCTGTCATCCCAGCTACTCGGGAGGCTGAGGCAGGAGAATGGCTTGAACCCAGGAGGCGGAGGTTGCAGTGAGCTGCAGTGGAGTGTTGCCTCCAGCCTGGGCAACAGAGTGAGACTCTGCCTTGAAAAAAAAAAAAAAAAAAAAGACACCGTAGTATATTCAGTGTATTAAAGGCAAATGCTGTTTAATGAAACTTGTTTCTGTTTTATAAGTACACATGCACGAGGATACAATATCAGATTTTAAAATGTAGTTATTACTGGGAGTCATGGTCAAAATAAAAAAATTGAGGTACACTATCTTATGAGTTCAGATGTGTGTCTCTAGCATGTATATAGTGAAGCCTGATTCACTTTTTATTGCAAAGGTATGAGGGACAGATCACTTGGAGAAGAGAGATGGTTTAGAGGTCACAGTGTTTGTGGCATGAGACACATTTTATAGGTCTTGTGAGGCCCTTCAAGGTAGAACTTGGCCAGCTCCATTGTGAATAGCTCTTGAAGGTGATCGTAGCCACTGGATCTAGCATCTGATACTTAAGTCAAGAAAGAATTTATTTAGTTCATGAAAACAGATATTTTCTGTGCAAATGCATGCCTTTGACATAAACCATGTCTTTTTATTTTGTTCTGTTAAGAATATTTCAGACTTTTGGAGGAGTATAGCTTGGTTGTCAGAAAAAAGGAAGATTTACTCAGACAAACAAGTTTGAAACAGCAAAATGCCAACCTGCAAAGTTTGAAGATAAATAAATTGGACAAGGACTCAAACACATCAGGAATAGAAAAATTAAAGTTACATATAGGTAGGGAAATGGATTTCAAATGGTAAAATAAAAGTGTATTTCTGAACAAGAATTTAATTAAACTGGAATCATCTACCATGTGGTGCATAGTAATTTTTTACTAATTCTCACATAGTAAATTCTCACTTAGACTAATTTCTCACATAGTAATTTCTCACTTTATGGATATTAAATGCACAGATTACTAAAAAAGTGAATCCTATATTGAGTAAATTATCATGTAAATTAGTTTCTTTTTTATGTAATGGTTCAGTACTTTATTTAACGTGACTTATTTAAATATGTATTGCATTTGATAGATTTGATATTATTTTATTCAAACTTTAAAGTATTCTCTAATGAATGGTGTTTGTGATGGAGAAAGGAAGAGAAGGTTGTGATGCTTCACTATACCTCATGATTTATGTACCTTATTGAATACAATTCCTTAATAGATTGGAAGAACCAATCATCCTTCAAAGAAAATAGATTACTGGCAAAATATTGGAAAGAACATTGGACTAATTGAAAAACTTAGAATAAGAGCATTTAGTGCTAGATAAATTTAAAAATGTCAGGCACAGCTAAACGAATTCAGATTTCTTGCTTCCTAGTTCTTCATTCACCACTAGATACTGTCTTTTTCTTTTTGCTGAAATACTGGCCAGTCGAATAATAGGAGAAAACAACTGAATATTAATTGATAACTTTCAAGTTAGGTGAGGATTTTACTGCAGATTAAGACTGTGACAAGAGGATGTATCTACTTTGAGCTCTGTTGGAAGTTTTGGCCATGATAATTATTTAACATCAGTCTCCATGGCAGCAAGGAGAAAAGCTCTAGGCAAACAAACAGATGGATTCAGAGGACCTTAAGTGATCAAGTCCGGTAGGAGCCAGCAGCTGGCCTTCTGTGGGCTGCTTATTAGCATTTTCCTTAGCTTGTTGTCTGCCTGCACTCGGCAGCAAGCTGGAGGTCAGATTTGTGATGCAAACACATTTGCATCCAGGTTCTGGTATCTACTCACTAACTCACAGGTGACCTCACCCATATCTCTGCCTCTCCCTTCTTTCCTTTTTTTCTTTTATTGTGTGTGTGTGTGTGTTGTGTGTGCAGGTTCAAAATGACAGGTGGTAAAATGAGCAGCAAAAGGATACTCTTGGCTATACCGGCTCTTCCTGTCTTTCAGATATTGCACATCCTGAGCCTGTTGTTTTACATGGAAGGAAAATGAAGCCCCTTCACACATTCATAGAGAAGCGTGCTTGAAAAGAGAGAAGAAGAAGCAGAGAGTGCTTAGCAGCAAGGCTGTTTATTACTTCTGTATCCCAGGCAGTTTTCCAGGCTGTAGTTTCACCCCCAACCTTGCCTCCCCAGCTGAATGTGGCTGGTGCCAAATTCCTGCTGTTGGCTGAGTCATCATGTCCTAGTTGATCTGGCACTGTAGTCAACATTTGTAGCTTTTACCATTGTTGCTTTGGAGCTAGATCACTAGGTTAGATTATAAGCTAGATAATTAGGTTTTCCTAAATAGAGAATCTGCTGGTGCTGAGAACTTGCCCCAGAAGGCACACCGTGGTGGTTATTCACGTAGATGTCCTGGTGTATGTGAGATGGGAAAATCCAGTAAGTCACTCCTTAATTCAATTCAGCAGCCTTTTACTGATTGCCCAGAAACTGGATGATCTGGCAGAATTAAATGGATTATTTTGTTTAAAACCTAAAGCAAAAAGTTTAAGATGGGATTCCATATGTAAATTGTTCCTATGAATGATTGTTGATAATGTTGGAAAAAAATGGGAAAAGAATTCGTACAAATGACTGTCCTGATGGTGGGAATATAATTATTTCTGTCCTATTTTCCAAACTTTCTCTAATGTTTCAGTACTGTTTATACAGTAATAATATTTAATAATAACAACTGGTTTTGTTCTCATGGGGGAAAAAGGCCCAAGATAAAAAGTCCGGTCATATAAAAGTGAAAATATGGCTAGATTCAGTGTCTTCAAGAGTATTTTGAAAAGAAAAATACCACAACAAAAAACCCCAAGAACTTAAAATGAGGATATTTAATGTTAATTGTATTTGACTGTATTGGTTGAGATAATCTTTTTTTTGAGAGCCTAACATTGACATGTAATGTTCATTGAACACATATTGCTTTTAAAAGTTTAAAATATACATATATACATGGTCCTTATTAGGCTTTTATTTTCTTAAAAAATTTTACTATTTTTACCATGAACATTTTCAAATGTACTCAAAAATGAATATTAAAAAGAACTACCATATATTTCTCGTTCAGGTTTAAAAATAGACTTATTTAGATTCTATATATTCTATATAAGACTATTTAGATTCTATAGTTACACAGAATTTTTTTGTTTTTTTTTTTAACTGAGCAGATAATACAGAATTACAATATTACCCACCTCTTCCCTGCCCCCATACACATATGAAGTCAAGTGTCCCCTGTTAACATCTCGCATTAGTGTGGTACATTCGTTAAAATAAATGAACCAATATTGATACATTATTCTTAACTAAAGTCAAGAGATTACATTGAGATTCACTCTGTGTTCTACAATTGGATGGGTTTTGGCAAATGCACAATGTCATGTATCTACCTTTGCAGTCCCATGTAGAATAGTTTTATAACCCTTCAATTCCCTTGTTCTTCTCCTAACATCTCTCCCACACTTTTCTCACCTAACCCAGGGCAACCACTGATATTTTGTTTTGTTTTGAACTGCTTCTATAGTTTTGCCTTTCCCAGAATGTCATACAGTTGGAATCATGCAATATATAGCCCTTTCAGACTGGCTTCTTTCACTTAGCAATATGCATTTAAGATTCTTCCATCTTAAATGCATATTCCATGACTTGATAGCTTATTTCATTTTTTTTTTTTTTTTTTTTTGAGGCGGAGTCTTGTTCTGTCACCCAGCCTGGAGTGCAGTGTTGTGATCTTGGCTCACTGCAACCTCTGCCTCCCGGGTTCAAGCAATTCTTCTGCCTCAGGCTCTTGAGTAGCTGGAATTACAGGCACCTGCCACCACGCCCAGCTAATTTTTTGTATTTTTAGTAGAGACAAGGTTTCACCATTTTGGTCAGGGTGGTCTCGAGCTCCTGATCTCAGGTGATCTGCCAGCCTTGGCCTCCCAAAGTGCTGGAATTACAGGCATGAGCCACCATGCCTGGCCAGCTTATTCATTTTTATTGCTGAATGACATGAGTTATATGGATGTACACCAGTTTGCTTATCCATTCACTTATTGAAGGTCATTTTGGTTGCTTCCAAGTTTTGGCAATATTGAATAAAGCTGTTATAAAAGTTTGTGAGCAGATTTTGTTTGGACATAATGTTTGCAACTCATTTTGGTTAGTACTGAGGAGTATGGTTGCTGGATCATATTATAAGAGTATGTTTAGCTTTGTAAGAAACTGCCAAACTTTTCCAAAGTGGCTGTACCATTTTGCATTCCCATAAGCAATGAATGAGAGTTTCTGTTGCTGTATATCCTTGCCAGTATATGGTGCTGTCAGTGTTTTGGATTTTAGTGCTTCTAATGGGTAAATAGTAGTATTTCATAGTTATTTTATTTGCACCTTCCTAATGACATATAACATTGAGCATCTT
Source organism: Pongo abelii (assembly GCF_028885655.2). Lineage (NCBI taxonomy): Eukaryota > Metazoa > Chordata > Mammalia > Primates > Hominidae > Pongo > Pongo abelii. The sequence goes on from NC_071994.2 coordinate 103,712,671, forward strand.
TTCATATGCTGTTTTGCCATCTGTATATATTCTTTGGTGAGTTATCTGTTCAGATCTTTTGCCTTTTTTATGTCTGGGTTGTTGTTTTTCTTATTCTTGAATGTTACTAGTCCTTTGTATATTTTGGATATAAGTCCTTCGTCAGATCTGTGTTTTGCAAAGTTTTAAAAAAAATTTATTACTTTTTTTTTTTTGAGACAGAGTCTCGCTCTGTTGCCCAGGCTGGAACTCCTGAACTCATGTGATCCGCCCACTTTGGCCTCCTAAAATGCTGGGATTACAGGCGCAAGCCACCGCGCAAATTTTATTGTGTATATTTGACGTTTACATCATATGTTTTGTAAAGTTTTACTTCCAGTCTACAGCTTTTTATTCTCCCAACAGTTTCTTTCACAGAACAGGCATTTTCAATGTTAATGAAGTCCAACTTATCAGTTTTTTCTTTGGATCAAACTTTTGGTGTTATATCTGACTTTGGGTTTGCCAAACCAAAGTTTTCTAGATTTTATAATAATACTAGGTCATCTTGTAGGAGTATTATGGTTTTGTGTTTACATTTAGATCGGTGATCCATTTTGAGTTCATTTTTGTAAAGGGTCTGAAGTCTATATCTAGATTTATTATTTTGCTTGTGGATGTCCTGTTGTTCCAGCATCATTTGTTTAAAAGACTATCTTTGCATTATTATATTTCATTTCTCCTTTGTCAAAGATCAGTTATGGGTCTATTTCTGGGCTATTTTATTCTATTGGTCTATTTTTCTATTCTTTCACCAATATCACACAATCTTGAGTACTTTAGATTTATGGTGAGTCTTGAAGTCAGGTGATGCCAGTCCTCTGACTTTATTCTTCTTCTTCAATATTGTTGCTTACTCTGCATCCTTTGCCTTTCAGTAAACTCCGTAATCAGCTTTGTTGATATTTATAAAACTGCTTGCTGGGATTTTGATTGGGATTGCATTCAATCTATAGATCAAGTTGGGAAGAACTGACACCTTGACAACATTAAGTCTTCCTGTCTAGAAACATAGAATATCTCTCCATTTATTTAAATCTTTAAACATTTTCTTTCATCAGAGATTTGTACTTTTCCTCATATAGATCTTAGATATATTTTGTTAGATTTAAACCTAAGTATTTCTTTCTTTTTCTTTATGGTGAAATATAAATGATGTTGAGTTTTAAATTTCAAATTCCACCTTTTCATTTCCGATATAGGAAAGACATTGACTTTTATATATTAGCCTTGTATCCTGAAACCTTGCTGTTAGTTCCAGGAATATTTTTGTTGATTCTTTAGGATCTTCAACATGTACAGTCTTGTCATCTGTAAACAAAAACAGTTTTTTTTTCTTTCTTCACAATTTGTATTTCTTTATATCCTTTTCTTGTTTATATTAGCTAGGATTTTTAGTATGATGCTGGATTTGAGTGGTGAGAGGGATATCCTTGTCTTGTTCCTAATCTTATGGAGAAAGCGTCTAGCTTCTCACTATTCAATATGACATTAGCTGTAGGTTTTTGGTATATCATCTTTATCAAATTGAGGAACTTCCTCTCAATCCTCCTAATTTGCTGAGAGTTTTTGTCATGAATTGGTGTTGGATTTTGTTAAATGTTTTTCAAACTCTTTTAACTTTTTAATTAATTTTAATTGACAAATGAAACTTGTATATATTTATCTCATGCTCTTTCTGCATTTGTTGATATGATCTTAAGATTTTTCTTCTTTAGCTTGTTGATCTGATGGGCTACATTAATTGATTTTAGAATGTTCTGTCAGCCTTGCATACCTATAATAAATCTCACTTGGTGGGGGGTAATTTTTTAAACAGTTGTTAGATTTGATTTGCTAGTATTTTGCTGAGGAGTTTTATTTCTATGTTCATGGGAGATATTGGTCTGCGGTTTTCCCTTCTTGTCATGTCTTTATCTGGTTTTGTTGTTAGGGCAATACTGTCCTCATAGAATGAGTTAGCAAGCATTATTTTTGCTTCTATTTCTGTAAGAACTCGCGGAGAATTGGTTTAATTTTTTCTTTAAATGTTTGGTAGAATTCCCAGTGAGACTGTATGCACCTAGTGCTTTCTTTTTTGGGAGGTTTTTAGTTATTATTATTGTTTTTAAAGATAAAGATGTATTCAGATTATCTACTTGTGTGAATTTTGAAAGTTTGTATCTTTCAAGGCATTGGTTCAGTTTCATCTAAGTTTTCATATTGTAGGCATAGAGTTGTTTATAGTATTTCTTTATTATCATTTCAATGCCCAGGGGGATTAGTAGTGATAACCCTGATTTTATTTCTGATATTTGGGTCTTCACTATTTTTTTTTTCTTGGTTAACCTAGTTAGAGGTTTATTAATTTTATCAATCTTTTCAAGGAACCAGCTTTTGGTTTCATTGATTTTTTTTTCCTCTGTTAATTTTCCATTTTCAATTTTATTGATTTGTACCCTACTTTTTATTATTTTTTTTTTTGCTGCTTGCTTTAGCATTATATTGCTCTTCTTTCTCTAGTTTCTTAAGGCAGAAGCTTAATTATTGCTTTTAGATCTTTCTGCTTTTCTACTATATGCATTTATTGCTAAATAGCTCCCTCTAAACACTGCTTTTGTTACACCCCAAAATTTTTATAAGTTTTATTTTTATTTAGCTCAAGATATTTTAAAATTTCTTTGGAGATTTCTATGACCTATATGTCCTTTTGAAGTAAGTTATTTAATCTCCTGGTGTTTTTGGATTTTATATAATTCTATTTGCTCCCTTATGTGCCCATTTTATTGCTTTTAAATAATTTTCCTTTTTTTTTTTTTTTTTTTTTGAGACAGAGTCTTGCTCTGTCGCTAGGCTGGAATGCAGTGGTGCGATCTCAGCTCACTGCAACCTCTGCCTCCCGGGTTCAAGCAATTCTCCTGCCTCAGCCTCCCGAGTAGCTGGGATTACAGGCGCACGCCACCACGCCCAGCTAATTTTTGTATTTTTAGTAGAGATGGGGTTTCATCATGTTGGTCAGGCTGGTCTCTAACTGCTGACCTCGTGATCCGCCTGCCTTGGCCTCCCAAAGTGCTGGGATTACAGGCGTGAGCCACCGTGCCCAGCCTTGACCAAAATCTTAATGAATTATTCATGACTTAATTACGACTAGGCATGGAGAATCACGCCTGTAATTCCAGCACTTTTCGGGGCTGAGGCGGGAGGATCATTTGAGGCCAAGAGTTTGAGTGGGCAACTGTCTCTACCAAAAATTAAAAAAACAAAAATAATAATAAGAAAAAGCCAGTTGGCCGGGCGCGGTGGCTCACGCCTGTAATCGCAGCACTTTGGGAGGCCGAGGTGGGCGGATCACGAGGTCAGGAGATCGAGACCATCCTGGCTAACACAGTGAAACCCCGTCTCTACTAAAAATACAAAAAAAATTAGCCGGGCATGGTGGCGGGCGCCTGTAGTCCCAGCTACTCGGGAGGCTGTGGCAGGAGAATGGTGTGAACCTGGGAGGCGGAGCTTGCAGTGAGCCGAGATGGCGCCACTGCACTCCAGCCTGGGGGACAGAGCGAGACTCCGTCTCAAAAGAAAAAAAAAAAAAAAGCCAGGCATGGTGGTGCGCACCTGTAGTCTCAGCTACTTGGAAGGCTGAGCTGGGAGGAGCACTTGAGCCTAGAAGTTCAAGGTTGCAATGAGCTGTGATTGCACCTGGGAGCAAGACCGTGTCTCTTAAAAAAAAAAAAAAAAAAAAAAAAAAAAGTTACTAGAACAGAGAATTAACTGCAGGCAGAGTTAAGAAATGAAAGTAAAAGGTTGTAATGTTATATTACATTAAAGTGATGTACTCTGGACAAAAGAAGAGATGTAACAAGCAAGCTTTCGGATTCTGCCCTTTTGAGAAAGTAACCCCCAAGTCTAAAGCAAGGGAATTGGAATACAGCTGATGTAAATTTGAATCCTGGCTCTATTTTGTATTACATGTGGAGATACTGGTGGTGCTGATGGGTTAGGATGATTGAGATAATGGAAGTAAAGTAATTAACTCAGCGTTTGTCACATAGTAAGTACCCATTAAATGGTTGCTATTGTTCAATAATGGTAATAAAACCCAAATTCAGCTATATGGCATATAATTGTTTTTTTTTTTCAAGTATTACTATCTTTATTATGGTATAGAGCAGTATTTATACATTAGCTGATTTTATAGTAAAAACATTTATGTACAACTGTAGAGAAACTGCTGCACAGATAGCTCCAACTTAAATTAGAAAATATTTTCTTTGTAGAAAATAGTAAAAATTATAACATCTACCAAGCTAACCCAACAAGTTCATTTAAACCAAAAAGTAGCTAAATACATTATACATTTATAAATACAGGTTGAATTCTGGGATCCAGGAGAAACTTTAGTTTCATTTATTGAAATAGCCATGTTTTAAGTTATGTGAAGTGAAATTTCTATTAATCTTCCCTCTTACTCTTAATTTATCCCAGATTATTTTTCTTTAGGGTAAATCCATAATCCACAACAAGGTTTTAGCTGTTCTTTTCTAAAGGACGGGTACCATATCCTTTTAATCTGCTTGATAAAGTACCCATGCTTATCCAAATAACAAAATGGTTCAGTTGTTATTAAAGCATGCCCAGTATTTGGGCAAAACCAGAATCTAATAAATTACACTATCACCTAATATCCATGGCTTGATGGGAAGCCAAGAGGAACAAGGGTAAAGTGATAAAACTGGCAAGTGGATCAAGGAATAAAAGCCAAGAGAATTCTGAGACCAGGGGGCAAGAAATATCTAGTCAGGATTCAAGGACAGAACTGAAGTTCAAATAGAAAAAGGATGTTGCCTCAAGGATTAGTAGCTGAGCTGGCTATCAGAGCTCCTAGTACATGGTGATCAAATAAGGGGCAGTTAGAGATAAAGACTGGGTTAAGCAAGAGAAATCAGGACCTAGAAAGATTCTAGGTGTTCACAATAATTAAATGAAAACAAGACAGACCATGCGGCTTTAAATTTCCTAGCATAGTAGTTCCAGGATTCTCAGTACAGAAATAATCTTTGGAAATTAAGGCAAGAAGATAATGCCACTCTTAAGCTCCTGTGCTATGTAGAATGTTTCCCAGAGAAATAATATCTGAGAAATCAGGCGGTTATCTGGCCAGGGGCTACATCAGGTTCTTCAGTTCCCTGAAAACAACTTAATCACATACAGTTTGTCTTAAAAGGAAGCCTCCAAGCAGCTAAAACAAACTTTCAACAGACATTCAGTTTAACAAACAGAACCTATACTGTGGCTTTAGGAACTAGGCCACTGACCACCTAAAAACCCCAGCTTGCCCACTTGAAGTTAACCTCTAGAAACATTAGTGATCTGTGAAGTTTTCACCATTAAAACAATGCTTTATCATGCAAATCATACTTGTTCTTCTCTTTGCTCTCCAATTATGAATTTGTTACCTTTTTGCATTTGATTATTTCCATTGGTTTGGTTCTTTTTTTTTTTTTTTTTTTTTTTTTTTTACATACTCTTGAGCAATGCTAATCTGTACCCCCTACTCCCTTAAGTCCTTCTTGGTAAATAATGTTAATCTTCCAATAGGAAGAAGTGGAGTACATTATCATTTAAGCACCATTTATCCAGCCTACTTACAAATAAAGCTATGGAGCCACCTTATACATTTGAAATTCCTTAAAACCCTGGCTTTCTATTAAAAGGTACTTTTATGTATACTATCTGTGAAGAATTCACTAAAGCATGAATCACCTTATAATGAGAAGCTAAAAATGTATCAAAACGAACATAAGTATAGGTAATCTACATCAAACATACTACATCTTCCAAGTCTAGAGCATACACTGGTATAAACCGTATTACAACCCAGATTAGTTTGAAATCTTATTTCAAAACATTGCTCAGTATTAAGTCTCAGTAGACAAATAATAGGACCACATGAGAAACTGTTTGGCAGGTGGCTGAGGAAACCTCAACTTCCAAAGGCTCAAAGTGGTCCTGCAGAGACTGTTACACTCCCTTAGGTATTTACTTCAGGGAAGGACACTATTAAGGGACACTTTTGAATATAAAGACAGGTGAACTCACAAAGTATAGGCAGATACACACTTGATTTTATCTTCTAATCTACAGATAATGCATTAGAATAAAAATGTAATGAATTCATACACCTTTCAGAAGGAAAAACTGATGAAGAAGTAGCAATAAAGTTATAAATGATAATGATCAGATGAAATAATTTAAATGAAGCTTGTCTGTGTCTGAAAGAGACAGGGACTCGGCAAGTGGTCAAAAGGAGGCACGATGTGCTTTTAACTTTGCATGAAAAATAATGTTCAGTTCTATATTGCCAAACATCATTCTCTTTTTGCTATATAAATTGTCTATTTCTAATTATTGACCAAATGCTTTACTGAAACTCCGCTTCTGGACTTTGTTTTGGGATCTGTTACTTTTGTTGCCACCTCCTGATCGCTGTCCTCTTGGGCCTCTATTGCCTTCCCGCTGTCCTCTGAATCTTCTGTTTCCATCCCGCTGTCCCCTGAAGCCTCGACTGCCTTCCCGCTGTCCCCTGAAGCCTCCATATCCTTCCCGTGGTCCTTCCAGCTCTGGTTGCTCTGTGGCCACAGAGAGCTGCCAGCATCGTGAATCATGCCATTTCTCCTGTATTTCTGTTATTGATGCGGTAGGTACATCAAAGCAAACACCCAGCTTTCCTTTGAGAAAAACCATTCCCTTCACTTTGGAATCAATCTCCTCGCCCAGCTGCTCTTTAAGTTCTTTCCAAGCATAACTAATATTTGGCATTTCAATTGAGCACTGCAAGATCATGGTCACAAAACTCACATTTGCATTGATCAAGGAGCGCCGGTCTACGGACGTGGCACCTGAAATAAGGGCCAGTGCTGCTGCCAGAGCTTCCACAGCTCCGTTCTCCTCTATCAGCTTCTCAGCTGATTGTTTGAAGTGACTAATGGCAGTGGGAGGCACGGAATCCAAAAGCCTGAGGGCATCTTTGCTGGAAGCTTTTATTATTTCTGTTGCAGAAGGAACACCTATTCGTTTGAATTTAATTCCCGCTTTTTGCTCCACTTGTACTAATTGATATTCTTCCTTGTGCTGATAAAAGCAGATGCACACCCCCGTCCTTCCAGCTTTGCCTGTCCGCCCGGATCGATGAGTGTAGGACTCTGCATCCTTTGGTGGAGAGCTTTGTATGACCAAATCAACCTCAGGGATGTCTAACCCACGTGCAGCAACATTGGTTGCCACCAAAACTCCAAAACTACCATTTCTAAAACCTTTCAGGGTGATTTCCCTTTGCTTCTGTGGAATGTCTCCATGCAAGGACTGAGCATCCTGCTTTATAGCTGAATTCTGGGACAGCTCCTGGGCTTCTTTCTTGGTTTCACAAAAGATGATAGTGCGTCCTTGATGACCACTATATACTCGGATGACTGCCCTCTGAGTCCAGTGGCACTTAATAGCCAGATGCTCCACAGTTATTGCCGTTTTCTGCGTCTTTTTACCAATCAGGTCCACCTGTTCATATGTAGATTTCATGTATTTCTTGGCAACATTAAATACCCAATGAGGGCAAGTTGCAGAAAAGAGCAATGTTTGGGGATTGTCTTCAGAATCTTTCTTGTACACCACACTTAAAATCTCTTCCACTTGATCAGCAAATCCCATATCCAGCATCTGGTCCACTTCATCCAGGACAACATGCTTAAGTTTGGTGAGATCTAGTTTGCCATTCTGTATGTGGTCTTTGACACGACCTGGTGTTCCAACCAGGATATCAATCCCATTCCTCGTGTGTTCAAATTGACCTCCATAGGGAGTTCCACCATAAAAACAAGCCACTGACAGCTTTTTTGTGATGTCACTGAAGTCTTTGCTTACTTGATTTGCCAACTCTCTTGTAGGTGCAAGAACCAGTACCTGAGGGGGACGGCCTCTCTTCCTGTCTTGCAGTTCCGCATGAAGTTTCTCAATCAAAGGGATGGCAAAGGAGAATGTCTTCCCAGTTCCTGTCTGCGCCTGTGCAATTAAGTCCTTCCCGCTGTAAACATGATGGAATGTCTTTGCTTGTATAGGAAATAGGTCACTCCTCGGCCTTTGAGAAGTTTAATATTTTCTTCAGATATGGGAAAATTAGAGAAAGTACCTTCTTTTTGTTCCACAGGTATTTCCTGCTCTATCTTACTGTTACTTTCTTCACTGGCAGCTTCACTGGGGTTACAGTCAGGTTCAGGATGAGGAAATCCATTCTTCAGTTTGGGGCTTTTCTCTCCAGTTTCTCCATTCATTTCCTTTTCTTTCTTCATCTTCTTGGGCTTAGGAGCATCTATTTCTTCCTCAGAAGGCTCCTCATTTTTTGTCACTTTTTTGGTTTTAGAAGAAACCACTTTCTTTTCAATGGGCTCCTTTTTCTTTCTCAAACTTTTGGTTTTAGGAGAAATGTCATTTTGAGATGGCTCCTTTCTCTTTTTTGCCTTTTTGGATTTAGGAGAATTCATGTCAACTTCAGAAGGCTCTGCTTTCTTTTTAACTTGTTTAGCTTTGGGGAAAACAGTTTCTTCCTCTTCTGCTATCTCTTCAGTCTTATCAGATTTTGGCTTCTCTTTTTTCTCTTTCTTCTCCATTTGCTTTCGCAGTGTCTCCCCTTTTTTCATTGTGGTGTCAGATTCCAAACCAGCGTCACTACGGAGTTTTCCCGGCATCTTCAGCGCAGGTTGCCCAGGCCGACCGGTCTTCTCAACCGCGTGGAGAGGAAGAGGTACTTCCCCACCCTCGGTCCACCCGGCTTTCGTCACTTGGCATATAATTGCTTTGAATTAAAGGTATATTTCTGGGTACATTTTTATGTGTAAGCAAATAAATGCAATGACAATTACCATTTTGTTTAGAACTATGTAATGCAAATTTCAAAGGACGAAAACTTATTTTACTCTTAAGAAAAATCTAGTCTGTTTGCAAAAGAAAGTCATGTTATTTGGGGAGCTGTATTTTCATATCTGTAATTTACATGGAGCACTACCAAAAAGTCATTACAGAATCCCACTAGGGAAGCCTTGTATAATTTCAGCTCCTTGAGTGGATGACTGAGCTGTTGCCATCTGAGTTGTGGAGGTGATTGGAATTACTTTCTCTTCAGTGGCTGCACTCAGTTGGGTGAACTTCTCTGTGGTGCTTTCTTTTTGCAATTACATCCATAGCAGTGGGGCTTCATTTGGCATTCATCTAACCTTGCTCAATTTGAAGTCATGATTCCTGCAGGGAAGTGAGGTGATCCTAGGGGAAGTCCTGAAAGTTGAGGAATGCTGCCGAATTGTTTTTTAGATTGAGGGGAATGATTTAAGTGCTTGCTGGTTACAATTCCTCTGTTCCTCCTGGGGATCCGTGAAAATCACCTGCTGTCATGTGCTTGAAGAGCCATAGATGAAAGAAATGAAGGCTATGAAGAAATTATTATTGTTTATTCTGAAGTTTTTCTTTTTCTAATAGTTTGATTTGAAGTGAATTTGTGCAGCAAACTTGGAAAATCATCATTTAATGCACTTCCACTTTGATATGTGCGAATAAATGCTAAAATATAAAATTTGCATATGTGATATAATTTAAAAATATATATGGCCTCTGCCAGAGGCAGAGCTCCTAAAACCCTTGTAATTTCTTGGGCAGTAAGGGTGCTGGGTACATCTTCTGTTCTAATATTTCGTTTTGACTCTTGTTGCTGACATAGTGGTGAATTCCTTGGAGTTCTCTGGGTGATAGGAGCATCTTTTGTTCTCCTATGATAACTCTTGGTGCCCTTCTGGATGAGGGCTGGTCACCGGAAAGAGTCCACCACAGTTAGAAGCCTTGAACTTTCAGCTCCACCCCCACCCTCTGGGAAGGGGAGAGGGCTGGAGATCGAGTTAATAATAGTACATGACTAGGTGATGAAGCCTCTATAAAATTCCATGAACTATGAGGTTCCAGGAGCTTCCGGGTGGCTGAGCACATCCACGGTGCTGGGAGGGTGGAGCACTGCAACTCCACAGGGACAGAAGCTTGGGACTCTTCTGGAGCTCACCCTATGTACCTCTCCATCTGGTTATTTGTATCCTTTAAAAAATACCTTTTGTAATAAATGAACACTAGTATATACATTGTTTTCCTGGGTTCTGTGACACACTCCAGCAAATTATTGAACCTGAGGAGGGTTCGTGGGAACCTCTGATTTGTAGCCAAGTTGGACAGAAGTGTGGATAACCTAAGGCCCTACTACTTGTGATTGGCATCTGAAGTTCAGGGCAGTCTTGTGGGAGTGAGTCCCTAAACTGTGGGGTCTGCGCTAAACCTGGTTGGTGCTGGAATTAAATTGAATTGTAGGACACCCAGCTGGTGTTGGAGAATTGGTTGGTGAGAGGAAAAAACCTGACACCTCTGCTCACTGAAGTGCTGAGTGTGGGAGTATAGAAGAGAAACACAGTTGGTTTTTCCTATATTCAGCTTGGTTGGTGAATTTTGTTCCCTCCTAAGAAGAAAGACATAGATTTTACTGAAACCTCAACGGCAAGCCTGCTAGGATGGAATCTCCTTAATCGAGCAGTTGGCTGTTGAAGAGGCCACACCTGTGCTCCCACCTGCAAAAGGGGTGGGATTGAAGCAGCCTACATTGTGTGATGATTGGGCACCCATAAGCTGAGTCTCAGGAATAAAAATTCCAGTTCTTTCCAGTTTAGCCAGGGGCTTACTGACTAGAAAGTCTTCTGCTGAGAGAGATAAAGATGCCTTAGGCAAGAGACGGTAACACTGAAGAATGTAGAGTTGCTATTTCAAGTTGGGGACTTCTGGAGCCTTCTGGTTCATCCTCTCAGATATGGTTGCTGGCTCGCTCTTTCCCCTCTATTTGAGGAATTATTGTAGCACTTACACCATGCAATTGCAATTGTTTACTTTCCTCTTTTCCTTGTTATAAGCTCCTTAGGAGTAGAAAACTATCTTTAACATAAAGCAGTGTGTTAGGTTCATGATGGATCTAAATAAGTGTTGAGTAAGTGAAATTATATGAATGACTTTGCTATATATATAATTTTGTTTTTAAATTTTTTTTTGAGATGGAGTCTCACTCTGTCTCCCAGGCTGGAATGCAGTGGCGTGATCTCGGCTCACTACAAGCTCCACCTCCCAGGTTCAAGCGGTTCTCCTGTCTCAGCTTCCTGAGTAGCTGGGATCACAGGCATGGGCCACCATGCCTGGCTCACTTTTGTATTTTCATTAGAGATGGGGTTTCGCCATGTTTGCCAGGCTGGTCCTGAAATCCTGGCCTCAGGTTATCTGCCCACCTCGGCCTCCCAAAGTGCTGGGATTACAGGTGTGAGCCACTGCACCCAGCCTCTCTCTCTCTCTCTTAACTTTCAGTAACAAAGTCAGAAAATAAAGTGGTGGGCTTTCTCTTGATTAGCCAAACCATTTACTTCTAGGCTACCCTTAACAAAATATACAGATATGTATTTGTTTATTTAATTAGTATGATGGCCAAAGGATGTCACTTTTTTTTAAAGTGGCATGATAAACATACTGAGTAGATATAAACCCTGAATCTTGATTTTAAGAAATTATTCAATTTAGTAATTATTAATTTATATTAATTAATATCTAAATTTTGTATGGCAAAAGGAAACCTGTAGATCACAAAGTTGAAAATTAAAGCATAAGAAAACTGTGAATGCTACCAGCTGAGGAGATTATGCTTCTGATGTGAATTTGGCCCAGTTTTAGAGCATATGTCAATTGCTTATGTAGTGAGACTTGGGATTAGATTGAAAATTTATATTTCTAGTCTAAGAAGATATTCTGCAATGCTTTGTCATAACCATCTAGACTTGCTAGTCAGTTTATTAATCACTGATAGGAGGCAAAGTGTCCATGTACCTAATTTGCATAGATAGAGCTAACTTTAAAAAAATAGTAATTTTTAAAACATTTCTAAAACGTATTATTTGCATCCATGTTATACTACAGCAGAGTCTACTGAATATAATAGAATCTCTTTTCCGGATGACTAGTATGAATATCATGTAACACTGTTTCCCCTGCTTTGTAAATTTGTAATCTAAATTTCTTGCTTTTTTTTTTTTTGAGACAGAGTTTTGCTCTTTTTGCCAGGTTGGAGTGCAATGGTGTGATCTTGGCTCATTGCAACCTCTGCCTCCCAAATTCAAGTGATTCTCCTGCCTCAGCCTCCCAAGTTGCTGGGATTACAGGCACCCACCACCACACCCGGCTAATTTTTGTATTTTTAGTAGAGACAAGGTTTCACCATGTTGGCCAGGCTGGTGTCGAACTCCTGACTTCGTGATCCACCTGCCTCGGCCTTCCAAAGTGCTGGGATTTACAGGCATGAGCCACCATGCCTGCCCTAAATTTCAAATAAGACTAATTTGATGAAATACACAAGGTGGTGGTGTTCTATTTAAGGAAAGTTTGATGTACTGTGGATTGTGTAGCTTCATTTTCCACAAGGACATCATGATTTTTTTTTTTTTTTAAATCAAGTACAAACCAGGAAGAAAAATTCAAACTGCATCATGGTTTTTTGTCTTTCTACTCTCTGCTAAGCATCAGCATCTGAGTTCTCTTTAGGAGAAAATCAGCAGTTTTGTATTTGACCGCAGAGGTATGCATGGCTATTAAACCTTATGTATTAATGCTTTGGGTGTGTGGGTGAATATGGAGAAATCCTCTGACCAAGAATGACCTCTTTAGGCTGAAATTCAATTACAGCTGAAAAGCCAATGTTGCTTTCTCACAATCAGATTTTAAGAAACACTGAATATGCACGTTAGAGCTTAAATTCCTTCTCTCTCAAGGACTGTCAGAATTGGCATATGTCTTTGATTAAGCCTCATGCAAATGCTGATATAAGCCATGTCTAAGAAATTGCAAAATTGTAATTGCATTTTTTCCTTAAAGTGGCTTGCTTAAATAGTAAGTCATATGTCGCTTAATGACAAGATTATATTCTGAGAAATGTGTTCTTAGGTGATTTTGTCATTGTGTGAACATCATAGAATGTATTTACACAAACCTAGTTGGTATAATTTACTGCACACCTGGGCTATGTGATAAAGCCTGTTGTTCCTAGGCTACAAACCTGTACAGCATGTGATTGTACTGAATATGGTAGATGGCTGTAACACAATGGTGAAAATTTGTATATCTAAATATAGAAAGAGTACAGTAAAAATACAATATTATAATCTTAATGAGACCACTATCCTATATGCAGCCTATTGTTGACAAAGGTTTTGCTTTTTTTTCTTTTGGCTTTTGCTCCATGATGGCAGTCATTCAGGTTTTTTTTGGTTTTGTTTTGTTTTTACCTTCCAATGAAATGACTTTAGAAAAATCATCCTTAAAATAAGGAATGATGCTTTGGTGCCTGACAGTATAACTTAGATTTATATCATTATATTCTTTTTTTTTTTTTTTTTTGAGACACAGTCTTGCTCTGTTGCCAGGCTGGAGTGCAGTGATGCGATCTTGGCTCACTGCAACCTCCGCCTCCTGGGTTCAAGTGATTCTCCTGCCTCAGCCTCCCGAGTAGCTGGGACTACAGGCACCTGCCACCATGCCCGGCTAATTTTTGTATTTTTAGTAGAGACGGGGTTTCACCATGTTGGCCAGGATGGTCTCGATCTCTTGATCCATCCGCCTCGGCCTCCCAGAGTGCAGAGATTACAGGCGTGAGTCACTGTGCCCGGCCATCATTATATTCTTTTAAAGGTTTGAAGTCAACACAGTAAATAACTTCATCCTAATGTTCTAAAGAACTGTGGGCAGATCTTTTCATTTTGCTGCTTACCCAGATATTGTCAATAGAAAGGGCTGTATCTGAGAATTGGGTTCTTTAAATAGATAAGACTTGCTTTAGTGGGGCACTCTGGGGCCCTGGGAGCAGGGAAGGTTGAGTGTTATCTGAGCTGCTGAGTGCACTGGGTAAGCTATTGTTTAGTTCCTAAATATATGACTGATAAGAAGAGAATCTTAGTGTGACCATCTGCCCAACCCAATTAGCAGCTATGCAAATCCCTGCTTCCAGTTAATGACTATTGTATTTCCATCACATCTTTGTTCAACAGTAGCTTTCACAGAGAGCCTTCCCTCACCATCTCAAAGAAAGTTGAACAGTTTCCTTGTTGCCTTTTCCATGTTTTTCTACATAGCACTTATCACTCTCTGACACATTCTGTATTTAACTTTTTTTTCTTTTTCTTTTTTTTTTGAGATGGAGTTTCGCTCTTGTTGCCCAGGCTGGAGTGCAATGGTGTGATCTCAGCTCACTGAGCTCAACCTCTGTCTCCTGGGTTCAAGCAATTCTCCTGCCTCAGCCTCCCGAGTAGCTGGGATTACAGGCATGCACCACATGCCCGGCTAATTTTGTATTTTTAGTAGAGATGGGGTTTCTCCATGCTGGTCAGGCTGGTCTCGAGCTCCTGACCTCAGGTGATCCTCCCGCATCAGCCTCCCAAAGTGCTGGGATTACAGGTGTGAGCCACCGTGCCTGGCCTTAACTCTCTTTTTCAACCAGAATGTGAGCTCCATGAAGGCAGGGATTTTATCTCTTTTGTTTGCTGCTGAATCCTCAGTAGCTAGGACAGTGCTCAATAAGTTTTGAATGGATGAAGATTGCATAGTTTTTGATAGTTAGAAGCTTGTGGAAACAGTCTATATGTCTCTACTGCTGCAAACTTAAACAAGAATGTACATCGTCTTAGACCAAAATTAGCCGTATATTTATATGGGCCTTCGATTGCAAGTAGGTACAAACAGCCGTGCATGTCTGGCTTGGAAGATTTTCTTCTCTAGATCTTCAAGCATATCAACTGACTTCTTGGATGGAGCCTTATTCTAAAGCACAACACAGGAAAGTCCTGGACAATATTGGTAGGTCCTGTGCTCAGCCTAGGCAGCTAGACCCTCTGAGGTGGACACAGGCCAAGAGGCTGTAGATGTAGAGAGCTGTGTCTGTGGCACAGTGAGTGACTGGCTTATGTCTTATTCATTTAAGGGCTAGTAGCTGTTACTCCTCTTCCATCAAACACTTACTTTAAGCAGCAATTTTACCAATAGAAAAATTATCTCTAATTCTTTCTGTGCTATTCAGCCTGCCTTAAAATCTTGAGATACTTTTTATACTAATTATTCTACTAATTATTCAACATCAATATGTTGATTTAATGAGGACACATGTTAATTATCCAGCTCCAAAATATTGAGTCAGATTAACTTGTTAACACACTTCATATTACTCATAATGAATATTTCAAAGTAAATCACCACAAATCCAGTGTAACACTTGAGCATGTAAAGCCTGGGATTTAGCATACACTTTCACTTTATGCAAAGCAAATACAAAAACAGTGGTTAAGAACTTTGATTCTGTAGTTCAGCTGCTAGATTCAAATCTAGGTGCAGATTCCAATGAGCTGGTTGACTCACTGACAAGTTATTCAATATAGCCATGCCTTAGTTTCCCTATCTATGAAATAGGGATAAAAAGACCTAACTCATGGGATTGTCATGAGGATTATGTAAGATTACTTAAAGGCCCTTGGCAAAATGCTTAGCACATAGTAAGTGCTTAATAAATGTTAGCTTAAAGGAATTATTCACATGACAAAGATTTTTTGAGTGTCTACAGTAGGGCTAAGAAATGAGAAAGGTTTGCAAACACTAAGTATACACTTGAATTATAAATTGATTGCTAGTGAGATCCCATAAATTAGATGTAGAACAAAGTTCCTTAAGAGATGTAGCTCTCTTTGTATATTTAAAATGCACTCCAGAGGGCTGCATGCTGTGGCTTACACCTGTAATCCCAGCACTCTGGGCAGCCGAGGCGGGCAGATCACCTGAGGTCAGGAGTTTGAGACCAGCCTGGCCAACATGGTGAAACCCCCATCTCTACTAAAAATAGAAAAATTTGCTGAGTGTGGTGGCACATGCCTGTAATCCCAGCCTCTTGGGAGGCTGAGGCATGAGAATTGCCTAAACCCGGGAAGCAGAGGTTGCAGTGAGTGGAGATTGTGCCACTACACTCCAGCCTGGGCAACAGAGCAAGACTCTGTCTCCAAAAAAAAAAAAAAGCACTCCATTTATATAAATTAGATATAGTTGCTTCTAGAAAACTTATAGTAAAGAAACTTCCTTCCAAAGCAAAGCTTTTTTTTTTTTTTTTTTTTTAAATGGAGTCTGGCTCTGTCGCCCAGGCTGGAGTGCACTGGCACAATCTCGGCTCACTGCAACCTCTGCCACCTGGGTTCAAGCGATTCTCCTGCCTCAGCCTCCCGAGTAGCCGGGATTACAGGCACCCACCACCATGCCCAGCTAATTTTTGTATTTTTAGTAGAGATGGGGTTTCACTGTGTTGGCCAGGCTAGTCTCGAACTCCTGACCTCATGATCCGCCCACCTTGGCCTCCCAGAGTGCTGGGATTACAAGCGTAAGCCGCCGCGCCTGGCCCAAAGCAAAGCTTTTATGATTGTTATCCATGAAATCCACCCCTTTTTTAAAATTTTTATTTTTTTAAACAGAGTTTTGCTCTTGTTGCCCAGGCTCGAGTGCAGTGGCACAATCTTGGCTCACCACAACCTCTGCCTCCCGGGTTCAAACGATTCTCCTACCTCAGCCTCCTGAGTAGCTGGGATTACAGGCATGCGCCACCATGCCCAGCCAATTTTTTGTATTTTTAGTAGAGGTGGGGTTTTTCCATGTTGGTCAGGCTAGTCTCAAACTCCAGACCTCAGGCGATCCTCCCTACTCAGCCTCCCAAAGTGCTGTGATTACAGGTGTGAGCCACCGAGCCCAACCAGAATCTGCTTGTTATGCTAAAGGAGAGCTCTTCTGCAGGATTTTTGGCATTTTTCTTAAAGTTTTCATATATAGCTATGACAATTTTTTAATTGTGAAAAGGTTTGCCCCTAGTGGCTTCAAAATGTCAACCTGTTGGAAGAGCAATCACACTTGAACCAATGTGACTTTCTTCTCATACTCTACTTAACTCACAGAAACAGACGTGGTGGCAGAACAAGCTGAAGCTGTCAGTTTTCTAATCTTTTCAGGTTTCCAAGAGTGGGACACACATGTGTGCTATGATTCCAAAGATGGAACACCTTTCATTTAATGTGTTAAGTTCGTCAGTATACAGATGTAGTTGGTTTACACTGATAACAGATACAGAAGTGAAATTGAAATGCACAGTAAGGACAATCTGAAAACAACAACGACAACAACAACAAACCCTGTGTTTGGGGTTTGCAGGAGCCTGGGTCTACTCAGCTTAGTTACCAAATGGATGTGAAAGTTCCCACCAGACCCCTTCAGGATCCATATCCTCACTGTGTGGTGAAGAGTTGGACCTGACAAAACAATTTCTCATTTCCCATCTTGCTCTGATTTTTTCCAGTTGTCTCTGGTACATACTCTTTTATGATTGCTTTTATTTTAAGCATGTGGAGTTTTAGTGAGCCAATGCCATCAAATAAATTCTGCCCCCTTTCCTAGTTTAGTTTCTCTTTGTGAGTGGAATCCCCCTTATGTTTCTGAACTATTTAAGAGGCTTGCTTTATGATGGAAGAGGAAATGCCAAAAGTGACTCCAATAATGTCACTTTAAGTCATTTTCTGTTTCTTTACATGATTTCTAGTTTTACAGGGGCTTAAAAAATAGGAAATAGGAGGAATAGGAAATCACTTTAAGTCATTTTCTTTCTTTGCATGATTTCTAGTTTTACAGGGCTTTTAAAAAAGGAATAAGAAATATGAAAAAACTGCGGAAAGGTTGGTGATTTGACAATATTTTACTTGTACTTTTTTTTTTTTTTTTTTTGAGATGGAGTTTTGCTCTTGTTGCCTAGGCTGGAGTGCAATGGCGTGATCTAGGCTCACTGCAACCTCTGCCTCCCGGGTTCAAGCGAGTCTCCTGCCTCAGACTCCCTAGTAGCTGGGATTACAGGCGCCCGCCACCACGCCCAGCTAATTTTTTGCATTTTTAGTAGAGATGGGATTTCACTGTTGAAACTATGGCCAGGCTGGTCTGGAACTCCAGATCTCAGGCGATCTACCCACCTCAGCCTCCCAAAGTGTTGGGATTACAGGCGTGAGCCACCGCGCCTGGCAGACTTGTACTTTTTAAGTGTTTCATATCCTATTTGAGCGGCTATCTTTACCTAGGTAATGTGGTCATATGTACTGTGTTCAGAAATCAAGAGAGTAAAAGGAAGCAATAGAAAGGAAAGGGTAGTTTTCAGAGCTGAGATATATTTTTCAAAAAAATCATGGCCCAGCTGTTTCTACTGGGGACACCTAGAGTAGGGCAATGGGAGATGATAATGTGGTTAGCCCAAGGTTGTTTAGGTGGTTTTAGTTAGTTTGTTTTGAAACCTGAAGCCTCAGTGGGCTTGAGCAACAAGGAATAGAGATAGAGAATTCTCATCATTTTGTGAAGCTTTGTGAGCTTTTTCATTCTTTTACATCTCTGTTTTCCACAGTAGCCTCAGGATTTTCTTTATATGGATGCATGCCGGGGGCTTCCCGATGATCTCTTGAGGATGGCTCTGGTGAGACAGAGAACTTGGTGGAAATCCCCCTGAGCTGCCTTCCTGGAATAAACCTGGGTTGAGAAATCCTGGGGCTCTGGGCACACAGAAAATGCCTGGTGGACAAATCATGAGACTGCTACCACCATCTTATCAAACATGATTAATGGGAACTGGAATGTAATGGAGAGACAGTGTCACATCCCTGCAGGGTATCTCTGTGTTTTTTGCCTTCCCAGACACTGTCTTTTCTCTCTTTCTTTTAATGGATTTTCAAACAATACTCTGGTAGCACCTTTTGTGCTACAGGCACCTGCCACTTGCAGCGGATTTTAATCACTTAGACCTGGAGGGTAAAGGTAATTTCTCCAAAAGGATCTTGACGTTTTACTGTTATAATAAGCTAAGCAGTTTATCTTTTTTTAAATTAAAAATATGTTTGTTTGGCTTACATAAACGATAGTGTCTTCTGTTAAGAAAGAAAAAAAGGACAGGAGAAGCACATTATTCTGGATTTTTCCTTACCTTTGATCAAGGCTTTACATATAACTTCCTGACTCCAGGAAACACCAGGGATAGAAGAGCAAGGTCAGCAACACTTTGAGCAAGCACTAAGCTAAATCTAGAATTTGGGGCATCCTATAGGACAGTGGAACCAGTTTAGTTAATGAGTCAGTGGCTTGTGAAAAGAAGGAAAAAAGGAATAGATAACTATTCTATGTTAAAAGGGATTAAGGGATCTCAGAGACATAAGGAAATATAATGAGTAGACATTATTAGGATTCTTACTTGCAAACAAGTGGAAAACAGATTTAAAAATAATTGGAGAAACGTGAATGTGAACTAGCTTTTGATAGTATTAAGGAATTACTATTGATTTTGTTATAAATGATAATAACCTTATGGTTATATAAGCATCTCTGCTTCCATTCCCCCATGAATACAAATGAAGCAAGTCCCTTAATCTCACTTAGGATTAGTATTTGCAGCTACAAAGAAGATGCTTATTTTGGAAGGCTTTGTAGGGTTGATGTGGAGGTAGAATGAGACAATGCTAGCATAGAATCCTGTGAGTGATTTTTATGTTTCGTTGTTGTTGTTGTTTTTGGCTATCATTATCACTATATGAGGTTCATGTATCATATTAATTCTAACTCTAGCTGTCCTTTAAAACTTTCATGTGTTTCCATTTCTTTTCCTATTGGTGATCATACTGGTGTCCCACCATTCAACATTCACGGGTATTCCAGATGGCCTGCTCCATGAGATGGAGGTGTCTTGGTTCATCTTGGCTTTGCTCACCATTTACTCTTACCACAAGGTCCTGTGTCAGGCCCAGCAATTGCCCTTGAATAGATGCTTACTTATTTGTTGAATGAATGAACTCTCCCTGTTAAACTTAAAGCAGAAAAAAGGAACTTTATTGCAACTTCTTATTGGCAGTAAATACTAACAGATTTATATTGATAACCTGCTGGGAGAGGACTTAAAAGGGGCCTACACCTCACATTAGTGTTTTTAGTTGCTTGCCTGTTGCTCATGATCAATCCCCTCTCATTCCTCTTCCTCAGAAAGTAGGTGTGTGGTCATTTCTTTTTTTCATCAGATTGCGAAGTCTTTATACAGTGAGGAAGAAATTGTATTAGAATCCTTATGTTTTGCACATAGTAGGCAGTTGCTAAATGTCAAAAGAAGACTTTATTTCTGTACCCAAAATATTTTTAGATATTTTGATGGGAACTGGGAGAGCTGGGAGAATATTCAGTGTAAGAAATGATTTTTTTCTGTGAGTCAAGAAAATATTGTAGAAATACTGTGATAGCCTTTAATTTATAGCTGTCAAATACTGACTTGGTTAAAATTATTACAATGCTTCAGAGGCAATTATTTACATATGTTCTCTCTCTTCATCTTTAATATAGTAACGTGGAAGCGGGAAGCTGGGAGTCATTTTTTAAATGTGGATTGAGAGTTCAAATGTGGAAAGGGCAATTCATTGAAATAACCAGGAGAAATTGGATGCCGATATTTCAGAGCTGCAGTCTGTTTGGAACCTCACAGTATGGCAGTCTAACAAGGAAGTGCCAGCTTTGTTTTAGATTTAAAAGAGTATCATCTAAAGGATCTGACATTACAGACAAAAGAGAGGTAACTCAGTAATTCCATCAGATGTATATTTTTTCTCATTTTGCAGTTCCATCAAAGCAGTATTGCTCTTGGCCTTGTACCTATTTTTGTATAACGAGAGGTATCATGATTTTTATCAGTGAGGGTAATACGTGTAAAACTTGCAAACAATTTTTTCCTTTAAATAAAGTAAAAAAGTATGTTGCTAGAGAAGTACTATTGCTACTGACTACTAAAGGTAGTTAAAAAGTAGAAATGTTTTATTATAATACAAATAAAGTGAACATGTAGAAATCTGTTTATTATTATGTTTCAAGTTTGAATATTTTGTTTTCTTTTTAAGAAGAAGCAGGGCAAAACAAACTGTGCCCGTTGCATTCCTTGCCAAGGTCAATGCTCCATATTTTGTCTGACTGTTTAATTTAATAGCATTCAAGCACAGAAGCAATCAGGAGGCCACTGCTATTGGTAAATCCATGCTTATAAAGAAAGCATGTATTTCAGAACTTAGGAAAAAAGCTGTTTGTTAAGCCCAGACCTAGTTTGAGATCTTTTTGAAAAGTGCTTATAATTTTCCAGAATTCTAGGATTAACTCAAGGAAATGCACAACAGAAATATGTAGATTTGACAGTGGCTTTTTTCTTCTGTTCAAGTTATCTTAGAGTCTTTCTTGTTTTTGTTTTTGTTTTAAATGAAGCAGTCTTGAGATTTATTAACTGGTTATCTTTTGTCTGAGTTTTACCAAAGTGATTAAAAAATAAGGAACTATTGACTTGTGGTAAATAAGGAACTATTGACTTGTGGTAATTAAGATACTCTTGGATTTTGTTTTTGTTTTTGTTTTTTTTTAGTTCAAGTTCAGGACCATTCATTTGGTTCTTAAACAATCTTGTTTTAACCTGAAGCACTCTTGATTTGAAACTTTGAAATCCTGAGAAACATTTTTTCTGTGACTCTCAAAAATAACTTCAGATCGCAATTTGTTCTAAAGAGGATAAAGTAGATATACCATGCTTGTTTTCTTTTCCTTAATTGAGTTTCATTTGTGTGATTAACTTAGATAAAAATACTCTAATTTTATTTACTGAAGCAGTCAGGATGAAATATTTTGCATAGTGAAGTGTGCTAAATCTTTAAAACTATTTCTAGAGTTTTTAAAGAAAGAATTTTAAAATGTAATGTATGAAGGTATAATTCTGTGTATCTATACTTTGTTTCTCCCTCCCCACTGCATCTAATAAGCCCCTCTTTTCTTGTTCCTTTTGTAAACATGAGTTGCTTATGGCTTGTGTACTGAAAATGCTGCCAGGAAGTAGGGTGAGCAAAACTTCTTTTCCCATGACCCTCACTCTAATGTTGTTCCAAGGGTTCCCTACTTAGAAATGCCTCGATAACCGCATTCATTCCTGACATACCCCACCCCCAACACACACAACTGCTGAGTGCCATCTGACCCACAGACCAGCTGCAGCTTTTAAAAATACTAGTGGCAGAGGCTTTTACCTAGAACGGTGACTATCTGTGAAAAAATTTTGTGTGTGATTTGTTTTTTGAGTGTTGAAATATTATTTTTTAAAGAAAGTTACTTGGTGTCAGCCTGCAAGCTAAAAGGTCATTAGTACGATTTTTTTTTTTTTTTTTTTTTTTTTAAATTTTCAACTCACTAAAGCTTGCCTGTGTATGTTCATCCTTTTTGTATGATTTCTGGAAGTTTTCCTGTTAACAGTAAAGTCTAAAATGCTAAGACCTTTAGATTATCTTGTTTCATGACTTTTATTATGAACATAAAACTTTTAAAAAAGACCTGGTCATGCTATGGCCTCTCCCTTCTCCCAAATTTTATATGATACACTCAGTTTTTTTCCTTTGGTGCACAAGGGAAGAAAAACGTATTTGCTGAGTAAACACTTGGGCACTGAATTTATTTCTCTCATCTAAAAACTGTGAAGTGAGCACTAGCGTTCTTTTATATGTAGAAAATTGAGAGTGCAAAAGAAGTTAAGTAATTCGCTCCACGTAACAAAAGCTAGTCAGTCATGGAACTAAGATTTGAACCCGTCTGTCTGATACCAAAGTGCTATTCTTTGCCATTTAATGGCAGTATCGTTCATGCCATGAACATTAGCCAGAAGCTTTATGGTATAGGGGGAGGAGAATGGAATGTGTAGAGGAAAAGTTCTTGGAAAGCAGAGTTTGATGTAGAATGGTTCCTGAAAGTGAAGAGGATGGTGCCAGCAGTTGCAAGATAAAGGGATGGGGTAGGTACATTGCTCCTGGCAGCTGCTCCTTCTGCCTCTCCTGTTGTTGAGTGTCAGATTTTGCTGCTCCAGGGAAGGTTCAACCACTGTTAAAGTCTGGCACAGGGTTGATGAAGCTTTGGAACTTTACTTACTGGATTATTTAAAAAAAAATATCTATCAAGAGAAGAATAAAGAGGGTATTTGTGGTTATACTTTAATTAGTTATTCCTGGAGCGGGGACATGTGACCTTATTCTAGTCCCATGGGCTTGAGGGGGAAAGCAGACAGATTTATTTGACTGACTGTAAGGCTCCTTTGCAGAGTACATAAAGAGAGAAAATAAGAAATTTTATTTATTTATTTATTTATTTTTTTGAGATGCAATTTCACGCTGTCTCCAAGGCTGGAGTGCAGTGGCATGATCTCAGCTCACTTCAGCCTCCATCTCCTGGGTTCAAGCGATTCTCCTGCCTCAGCCTCCCAAGTAGTGGGGATTACAGGCACCCGCCACCACGCCTGGCTAATTTTTATATTTTTAGTACAGACGGGGTTTCACCGTATCGGCGAGGCTGGTCTCGAACTCCTGACCTCAAGTGATCCACCCACCTCGGCTTCCCAAAGTGCTGAGATTACAGGCGTGAGCCACCGCCCCTGGCCGAAGAAATCTTATTCGTATAGTTAGTGAAATGTGATGCCTCCTGAAGCCACAAGGCACATCTCAGTCTGTAAAGGCATGAAGGTTAAGTGTGTGCGAATAGAGAGAGGGTGAGAAAAAGGAAACTCAGTTGTGGGCTGTTTCCTGTTAGTGCATGTCTGCTGTGTTACCGACCCTTGCACATTCCCTGCCTTCCCTCTGCAGCCTCTAGTCCAGATTGAAGAACCCTGAAGACCTAGCTTCCTCACCCTGTATAGTTACTATAGTTACTAAGGATCTAAATTATTGGCATACCAGCTGACTGCTTTAAGCCTAAAGCAAAGTGCCAGGTAGAGGACATGCGTTACTTAGATACTGCTCATAAAGCAGATTTCTCTGTGTGGGAGACTTCTGCCCCACCGTGTCCCATTGTGAAAGCAGAAATGAATTTTGGTGAAATCAAATAACTTAGTTTGAGAAGTATTTATTTTAATCTGAAAATTGTTATTTTGCCCTTAACTAATGTTTAAAGCAAGCAGTACTTTGCATTGTACTAGGGACTGCAGTGTGCAGTTCTGGCATGCCCAAGTTTAGAGGGAAATCCATAAGGTTGTCTGCTTTAACCTGAGACTCCGAATTTAGTTTTTTGGCTTTTTCAATAAAAAAACCTAGAGGAAACCTTAGTGATCTCTTTGGGCAATAAAAAGCCAAGGGCAGCTGATCTAAATAGTCTTCTCCCCTTTCCTTTCCCCAAACTAGTTTCTACTCATGTTTCAAAACATCTCCTTCTGCTTTTTGCTCACTGTGGATCAAATACTGCCATCATTCTGATCCTATTGATGAAAGTAATCTGTTAATTCCTCAGCAGGCTAACTCCTGGATGAGAGAGGGGGTCTTGTTTTTGTGTGTAATTTATACATACCCTTGTGTTGTAATGTTAACTGATTGTCAAACTGGCATCAGTGTCTTCCTTCATTTCATTGGAAAGTTTGAAATAGGGAGATGATGCTGGGGTTGAAGTGGTCTTAACGTCTGTCTTATTCAGTGACTGTAATTGATTTTCCTTGAGGAATACAGTGCAGGAGTAGTGTGTGTGAAGTTCTGAGGTTTCTACTTTTCAAGGTTCAGATATGTGACCTCTGGGTGGTGGTGGTCATATATTTGAAGTGCTTTGAGGTTCCTGTGGAATTAAAGTGTTTTATAATTTGAAGTAACAGATCTTATTAATTATAAAGTGTTCTCAGTTAAATTACTGAACTCTTGCTACGTGCCAGGCATTCTACTGATGACAGCCCTCTTCAAAGGTCCGTAGATATCATCTGTGTTCTGATCTCCTTACGTCCAGGAAGTCATCATCTAGTAAGTTGTCATATAAGGTCACATAGTACATTAACGCCAGCAGAACTGGGACTAGTAGTAAATATTTTATGAATCTGGGAGGTCCAGTGTTAGGTGCATATAAATTGGATTGTAATAACTCTGTGTTTTAGTGATCCTTTTATCATTATATTATGACTACCTTTGTCTTTTTCTACTGTTGTTCCTTTATTTTATTTGATATAAGAATAGCTACTCCTGCTCACTTTCTGTTTCCATTTGTGTGGAATGTCTTTTTCCATCCCTTTACCTTGGATTTATATGAATCCTTACATGTTAGGTGAGTGTCTTGAAGACAGCAGATATTTTTGGTGTGTGATTTATATTCATTCTGCTAATCTGTATCTTTTAAGTGGAGCATTTAGGCCATTTATATTCAATATAAATATTGGGACTTGGAGGTGCTTTCCAATTATCATGTTAAGTGTTACTTACTTTGTTTTCTTCGTTGTGTTATTGTTTTATAGGCCCTGTGAGTTTTATGCTTTCAAGAGGTGCTATTCTGGTGCATATTGACCTTTTGTTTCAGGATTTAGAACTCCTTTTAGCATTTCTTGTATGGCTGGTCTGGTAATGACAAATTCTCCCCACATTTGTTTGTCTGAAAATTACTTTATTTCTCCTTCATTTAGGAAAATTAGTTTTTCTGAATACAAAATGCTTGCTGACACTTATTCTGTTTAAGGAGGCTAAAGATGGGACCCCAATCTTCTGGTTTTTAAGATTTCTAGTGAGAAGCTTGCTTTTAGTCTGATAGATTTTCCTTTATAGGTTACCGGGTGCTTTTATCTCACCACTCTCAGAATGCTTTCCTTCACATTGACTTTATATATAGCCCAATGACTATATGCCTTGGTGAAGTCCTTTTTGTGATGAATCACCCATGAGTTCTATGAGTTTCTTGGATTTGGATGTCTAGATCTCAGACAAGGCTAGGGAAGTTTTCCTCAGTTATTCCCTTAAATAAGTTTTCCAAACATTTTGCTTTCTCTTCTCCCTCAGGAACACCAGTTTTTCTTAGGTTTGGCCATTTTTCATGATCTCATATTTCTTGAATGCTTTGTTCATTTCTTTTGATTCTTTTAAATTTTTGTTTGATTGGGTTAATTTGAAAGTCTTGTCTTCGAGCTCTTTCAGGAGAAGATGAAATTCTTTCATCTACTTGTTCTAGTCTGTTCTTAAAACTTCTCATTGCATTTTGTAATTTCCCAAATGTGTCTTTCATTTCCAGAAGTTCTGATTGGTTTTTCTTTCAAGTATCTGAAATAGCTATCTCTTGAGAAAATTATTTATTTATTGAGTTGGAGTCTCGCTATGTTGCCCAGGCTGGAGTGCAATGGCACGATCTCGGCTTACTGCAACCTCTTCTTCCCATGTTCAAGCGATTCTCCTGCCTCAGCCTTCCAAGTAGCTTGGACTACAGGCGCCTGCCTCCACGCCCGGCTAATTTTTCTATTTTTAGTAGAGACGGGGTTTCACCATGTTGGCCAGTCAGGTCTCGAGCTCCTGACCTTGTGTTCCACCCGCCTCAGCCTCCCAAAGTGCTGGGAGCCACCATGCCCAGTGAAAATTTTTTATTTATATCCTGAATTTCTGATTTCTTCATGTTGGTTCTTACCTTTCTCTGATATCTCCTCGAGTAGCTTAGTAATCAACCTTTTGAATTCTTTATCTGATATTTTAAAGATTTTGTGTTGTTCTGGATCCATTGCTGGAAATCTAGTGTGATCGTTATAGAACCCTGTTTTATCGTATTACCAGTTATTTTTCTGGTCCCTTCTCATTTGGGTAGAGTATTTCTTCTAATTATTCTTGAATTTGTTTTATATTTTACTCTGTGTGTGTGTGTGTGCGTGTGGGTGTGTTTAGTTTCTTTTTTGCTCCTTAAGGGTGTTACTTTAATGTTTATAGTTTATTGTAGCCTAATTTGGCTCTTGCTTTTGGTGCTTTCAGCAGTGAAGACTCTGTATGAGTTTCTTGGTTATAGAGAGTCTTTGTATGATGGCTTTCTCAGATACTGGTTGTAGTAGCAATGTGCTCAGTGTGTGAGCAAGTTCACCATTGTTATAAATAAAGTTTCGGTGCCACAAAAGAACTAGCACTTGAATATAAAATTTTCTTTTTAATTCTCAGCAAGGCAATGTACTTGGGATGCGCCCTTACAGATGGAGCAGTGGTGAGCGCACACCTGGACAAGGGACAGGGGAGTTCTTATTCCTGACGCATGTGGCCCCTGCTGCTGTGTTGTTCCCCTATTGGCTAAGGTTAGACCGCACAGGCTAAACTAAATACGATTGGCTAATTTAAAGAGAGTGATGGGATGAGTGGTTTGGTGGAATAAATGGTTATGGCAGAGCAAGAAATCGGAATGAGTCAGGGTGGAGAATGAGTCAGGGTGGAGCAGGTAATGGGAATGAGTCAGGGTGGAGAAGGTAATTGAAAAAGGTTGCTTTACAAGGAAGTTAAATTTAAAAGTAGAAGGCAAAGAATTGAACATACTCACATATTGATTCTTTGAAGAGAAACTTAGAACTCATATCTAACAATCCCTCCTCTTGCATTTCCTTACAGCTCTTTCTCTTCAAATTTCCTTAACATGTCTTGGCTTAGTTTTTCTGCTTGATTTCCCGAAAGAAGAAGCTTCGCTGGATAAGGTGGAGGATAGTTAAGGGAGGTTTTAGTAAGTGTCTCTGCAGCAACCCACACATGCATAGTGTGACACAGCACCTGACAAGAATAAGTACACCTATTACGGCTGTGAGGGAAGTAAGAATTGAGGCTGTTATTCTTTTCCATTTACTGAACCACTTTTCTAGCCATCCTGTAAAAGGGTCATTTACCCCTGAGTTGTTAGCTAACTCATTGGACAGAGCAGTCAGACCTTGAAATGCCTTTGTTATACTTCCATCAGGGGCAGTGTTGTTTGGGATGAAGGTACAACACTGAGTTTTAATTATGACACAAACTCCTTCTTTTTCTGCTAATGTCATGTCTAAGGCTATCCTATTTTTCCCAAGCCATCTGGCTAGTAGCCCCTAATTGCTCAGCTATTCCATTAACAGCATCTCTGGTGTAGTTAATAGATTGCTTTTGGTTGTAATAGATGTAGTTTATCCAATTTACATTTTATTAATTGTCACCCACCAAAATATTGACTCAAATCCTTCAGCTATTTGATTTCGGGCTTTAAATTGATCTGGTATTCCCCATGGGACTCTAATTGTGTCTAAATAGACATGAGAATGGAAAGACCCATAAGGGGCTTCTTTTGCTTTATAATGTCTTATTTTTCCTTTCTCTGGTTCATTAAATGCCAGGGTGAAAGGGACAGCCAATTGGACTAAAGCATAAGTGCCACTTCAGTTACTTGGCAGAGTGTCCAGTAAAGGTCCACCATAATACCATTACACATCTGGTCAGGGATGAATAAGGGCTGACTGATTGATAAGCTCTTGCAAATTCTTAAGCTCATTGCATCCCTTCAGGTCTTCAAGGAACGCTAAATTTCCTCCTTGTCATGGGAGACATGAAGTGAGCTTAGTGTTGAGAGATGGAAGCTGGATGGCCCTCGGGGTCTGACCTGCAGGGTGTCGAACTTTGGGATATAGCAGAGAGAGACCTTGGCACGATTTGTTACCCCAAGCTGTAGAATCCTGGAAAAGAGCTACCATGCAGCCCACGCCCAGTTGACTGGAGGACCACCCTAGTGGAAAGGGGACAGTCTGGGCCTCCAGCCCACCCTGCACACAAGCATAACAATTGCCTTTGTTCAACGTGTGGATGGAATATTAATCCATTTTAACTAGGCATTTACATCTTTATACCCGTTTCAATGGCTGTGGTTTGCCTTAGGTCTCCTATTTCTACTACTGAGACCTTGCTGTTGTCATTTGGCATGAGGTGAGTCGTAGTTTGATTTCGTAGGTTTGGGAAGGGGGCAGCCGTAGGAGGTGGAGGAGGCAGAACAAAGCACACCTTAAAGAAACCTATAGGATCCTTTCCAGTGACCTCTGCTCCTAGACCATAGAAGTGCTCTAAAGTGAGGTTAGAGTTGCTAGTGGTAGGAATAGTAATGGATATAAGCACTGGGTAAGGAAAGGAAAGGAAAAGAGAGATAGACTAAGCTTTCCTTAGCTCTAATTTGGTAGGGATCGATCCAGGAAAAATGGCCCATGATTCTGAGGGTAATGGTGCTTGCTTGACTCGGGTGTGATGTGTCCATCCCTTTCCGCCATACTAGTAGCAGTCTCAGTGGTTAGCAGCACAAGGTAGGGTCCTTCCCAGGCTGGCTTGAGTTTCCCTTCTTTCCACCCTTTGATGAGAATGTGATCCTCAGGCCCATAATGATGCACTGGAAACTCCAAAGGCGGTGCCTGTGCTAAAAGACCTCTTGTTTTAAGGGAAGAGAAGGTGGAGGATAAACCAAGTATATAATTTCTAAGAAATTGATCCTTTGTTTTAAATGTGGGGACATCAACAGTGGACTTTATAGTCCTTGGTGCCTTCTTGTTGAGAAATTTTCTTTAGCACCTATCTTTATTAGTTTTTAGACCAAAGAAAGCCAAACACCATTTTATATTTAACAATGCTTCCTGTATGATTTTTATACCAGATAAGCTAAATTTCACCTTTATATTAGTGTGTTAATTTTAATAAAACCTTGTAGACGTATTTATCCAATTTTTAATGTCTGACCATAAGGCAAGATTTTTATAGATGCTTTTTAACCTTTTATAATTTTTGTTAAAGAGCAGATTAGTGCTTTAAGAAAATCCTGTTGTGCTTTTATTTTAATGTTCAATTCACAGAATAACTTGATGATACACCTTTAACTTTACCCAATATGTTTACACACAGAATTTCCTTTATAATTATGTTTCAAAACTTGCTTAAACCTTTAAAACAATTTTTTTAACCTTTTAATGTAGGTAAAAATCCACATTCTTTTTCCAAGAATACTTTTTTCCCATTTACCAAAAGTATATTTTACTTTCCTTACACACCTTGCACATAAACTGTTTCTTCAATAGTTTTACATTCAGGAGGCCTAATTACTTTTAAATTATACAACATTTCTTGCATAAATTCCCTTTTATAACTTTTCATGACTTTCACAGAGAATTCTTCAACATACCTCAACTTTCTGACTTGTTGCAAACATCCCTTTCTCTAAACAGCCATTTAATTTATTTTAGGACAAGAATTTACCATATAACATTCCTTTTTACATAAATTCTACCCCCCACCCCCCCCCTTTTTTTTTTCTCAAAGATGATAACCATTCTTTTCCAAAGCAAACTTCTGTCATGTCTGTGGACTAAACTGTCTAAGGCCACAAGATTAGAAGTTAGGATAATATATGTTACACTGTTAACTTTTAGCAAACTTTACTTTTGTTGAAAACCTTGTAAGTTTGTGCTGTCAATTATTCTTCGCTATTAATAAGACCTCATTCAGTCCATATTAATTTAGGATTGGTACAGATGGCTCCTTCCTGATTCTATAAGTACTTTAAGGCTTAGCTGAGTGCAAACAGCTCGCAGGTTTGAGCAGGCCAATTATTAGGCAATTTTCCTAACAGAGCTTCTACAAGAGTTTCCATATCACTTTCTGAATACCCATTGTGTCTTTTTCCCTCAATCACCGACTGTCCTGAAGGGAGTTCCTTGTAGGTCTGGTCGGACCTTTGTATGGTAATGAAGATTTAGATCCCCTGTTAGGAAACCTGCTGGGTAAGGGAATTTTCAGTGGTTAATGTTAAATCATCTTTTTGTAACAGAATAGCCTTATAGTTTAAGGTTCTTGAGTTAGTAAGCTATTTTTTTGCTTTTTTGGTTTTGTTTTTTTTTTTGACTTAGGATAGTTCTGACCTGATGAGGTGTGCTCACAATGAGGTTTCCTCCAAAAGTTATTTTTCTACTTTCTTCTGTTAGCAAAGCAGTTGCTGCTAATAGATTGAATGCATTTGGGCCATCCACGGGTTACTGGGTTAAGGATTTTTGATTAGGAAGGCTATGGGTTCAGTGGCCTCAGTGCTTTTGGGCTACCCCCTTGTTTACAGTGACAGCAAGGTAGTATTGGAGTGTTACAGGGTCATGGAGAAGACCTTCAATAATTAAATAGGTTTTAAATGTACCCTGGCTTTTAAAAGAATAGGGTACACTGTTTTTACTACTTCTATCTCTCTCTTTCTCTGTCTCTTTGACTCTGTCTCTTTCTCTCTGACTCCCTCTTTGTCTCTCTGTCTCTTTCTCTCTCTCTGCCTCTCTCTTTCTCCCTCTTTCTCTTTGACTCTCTGTCTCTTTCTCTGCCTCTGCCAGCCGCTTATGCTGCTGTTCTCCCCTCTCCTTCCCCTTCCCTAAGGGAGGGACCGGTGGGAGTGGAGCTACTCTTTCTTCCCCGGAGAAGAAAGGAAAGGGGAGTTCTGAATACTTTTCTTACTACCAGAGGCTTATGTGAGGTTCAACCCCCTGAAGTTTATGGATGCCTCAACCCCTCAAACCAGGGGTGTCTTGCCTTGCCTGTCCTGGAAGGCTCAACCTCTCAAACCAGGGATGTCTCGCCTTGCCTGCCCCAGAAGCCTCAACCCCTCAAACCAGGGATGTCTCGCCTTGCCTGTCCCAGAAGCCTCAACCCCTCAAACCAGGGATGTCTCACCTGGCCTGTCCCAGAAGGCTAACCCCTCAAACCAGGCATGTCTCGCCTGGCCTGCCCCGGAAGGCTCAACCCCTCAAACCAGGGATGTCTCGCCTTGCCTGCCCTGGAAGGTTGACCTGTTTCCTCCCTTTCCCCCTCTGAAGGTCCCGTGCACACTTCCCACTCGTGTTGTCCTCTCTGGCTGCTCCCCCAAGGGAGAATTAGGCCCCTTTTAGTGTTGCCGATAGGCGTGCCGATATAAATTCCACCGCAGGATCCGCCTTAAGCCATATGAGGTAGCTACAGAACCACAGAGAGGACCCACTCGCTCCGTCCAGCAGTAGGACTTGTCACCATCCACAGGAACAACACCGCAAGTAGGGTCGTTTGTGATCATTCACCCCCACACACATTTAGCCCTCCAGAATTTGACCACCAAGGAGGTACTTCATCGGCTCCCGCAGCTTCCCCTTCTTTGGTCCGTGCACAGAGTTGTCGCCACAGTATGTGAGGATACTTTAAGCTAGGTTGCTGGCCAGTTTCTTTCCGCGTTGCTGAGAGCTCGGGTTGTTCCTCACACTGGGTCCTGATTTCTCACCCCTGAGGCTGCCACAAGGGGGCAGGGTGCCCCTTCTCACGAGAGAAAACCAGAGACTGCCCCCCAGAGGGGAATGTAATCCTGGATGAGCCCCTAAATTGTTATAAATAAAGTTTTGGTGCTGCAACAGAAATAGCACTGGAATATAAAATTTTATTTTTAATTCTCTGCAAGGCAATGTACTTCTATAGAAGGGTGTGCCCTTACAGATGGAGCAATGTTGAGTGCACACCTGGACAAGGGAGGGGAAGGGGTTCTTATTCCTGATGCACGTGGCCCCTGCTGCTGTGTCGTTCCCCTATTGGCTAGGGTTAGACTGCACAGGCTAAACTAATTACAATTGGCTAATTTAAAGAGAGTGACAGGGTGAGTGGTTTGGCGGGAAAAATGGTTATGGCAGAGCAGGAAATCGGAATGAGTCAGGGTGGAGAATGAGTCAGGGTGGAGCAGGTAGTCAGAATGAGTCAGGGTGGAGCAGGTAATCGAATATGGTTGCTTTATAAGGAAGTTAAGTTTAAAAGTAGAAGGCAAAGTACTGAACATACTGACATATTGATTCTTTGAAGAGAAATTTAGAACTCATATCTAACAGCCATCTCCTATAGGTCTTGAATGGCAGAGGTCTCTTGAAGCTTTCTTCATTCTTCCTTGATGTATACTTTTTATTTTTTTTTTGAGATGGAGTTTTGCTCTTGTCACCCAGGCTGGAGTGCAATGGCATGATCTTGGCTCACTGCAACCTCTGCCTCCCAGGTTCAAGCGATTCTTCTGCCTCAGCCTCCTAAGTAGCTGGGATTACAGGTGCCTGCCACCATGCCTGGCTAATTTTTGTATTTTTAGTAGAGATGGGGTTTTACCATGTTGGCCAGGCTAGTCTTGAACTCCTGACCTCAGGTGATTCTCCTGCCTTGGCCTCCCAAAGAGCTGGGATTATAGGTGTGAGCCATGTGCCGGGCTGATGTGTGTGTATGTATGTGTGTATATATATATATATATATATATATAGTGTGTGTGTGTGTGTATATATATATATATATATATATTTTTTTTTTTTTGAAACGGAGCCTCACTCTGTTTCCAGGCTGGAATGCAGTGGCACAATCTCAGCTCACTGCAGCCTCCACCTCCTGGGTTCAAGCGATTCTCCTGTCCCAGCCTTCTGAGTAGCTGAGACTACAGGCATGCACCACCATACCCAGCTAATTTATACTTTTTTATTTATTTATTTTTCTGCAGTATTTTATTTGCTGGGTTGATTAGTTCAGTCTTCAGGCCAGCAGGAGAGGTGTTCCTGGGTAGAAACCTGTTGTAGCTAAAGTAGATGGGTAAATGCAATACCCAGTGGTGGATGGAGGTCCCAGCCTTGACAGAGGTAGCAGCTGGGAAAGCCCTCACTGAAACACACTGACGTCTTAACACAGGCAAGGGGGAGCCACCTCAGCTCTCCTACCAGGCCAGCAGGGAAGTGATCCACCTCACAGACACACTCCTATCCCAGTGTTCTGGTTATTCAGATCAGACAGGCACCTTTTTTTTTTTTTTTTTTTTTTGACGGAATCTCCCTTTGTCGCCCAGGCTAGAATGCAATGGTGCGATCTTGGCTCACTGCAACCTCTGCCTCCCGGGTTCAAGCAATTCTCCTGCTTCAGCTTCCCGAGTAGCTGGGATTACAGGTGCCTGCCACCATGCCCAGCTAATTTTGGTATTTTTAGTAGAGATGGGGTTTCACCAGGTTGGCCCGGCTGGTCTTGAACTCCTGATCTCAGGTGATCCACCCACCTTGGCCTCCCAAAGTTCTGGGATTACAGGCATGAGCCACTGCACCCAGCCCAACAGGTACCTTTTTTTAATCTGCAGAAATGTTGATGTTCCAAGCAGAGAGGAATTGTGACTGTGCCTCTCGTGCAAGCCTGAACCTGGAGGGTGCTCCACCTCGGGGGATGTAGTCAACCTGAAGTGATCCAGAAAGGTTATCTATAGGTGCACCCACACCAAGCTCCAGTGAGAGAAGCCCCAGTTATTTCACAGTCATGGATGAGGGGTAAAAGAAGTTCCCTTTTCCAAGACCCTTCATGAGCACCAGAGCTGCCTGCCTGTTGGGGTATTGTTGCAGACTATCCTAGCTGAGCACAGCACTGCAACTGTGCCACTGCTGAAAGAAACTTCTCACCAGTGGTAAGATCTGGGACTCAAGGCTTGCTATCTGGATTCTTTTGTACTACTGGGTGTTCCCTTAATGTGGGGCACTCCCTCTTCCCTAGGAGTGGGAGTCCCTGAGAGCCAGACTACTGTGACTACTGTTGTTCCTTTTGGTCTAGCCACCCAGTGAGTCTGCCGTAATTCAGGCTGGTGCTGGGGAATGCCTGCAAGGAATCCAGTGATGTAACCTGCCCTCAACCCTCTCAGCAGTGGGTACCAGCACCCATTCTGATGGGGCCAGCAGGGGAGTGACATACACTCTGAGATTTTTTGGTTATAAATAGTCTTAGTTTGCTGGCTTTCTCAAATTCTGGTTGTAATAGTAATGAACTTGTCATGTGGACAGACTCAGGACCTTCTGGTTAGCCAGGGTGGTGCAGGCTATAGTGATAGCTCATGCACAAGTTTTCTCCTTCCTGGGTGCAGTGTTATTGTACCTGTGGATGCTGTAATGGTCTGTGTTGGTTGGCTTCCAGCCAGAAGGTGATGCTCGCAAGAGAATGTCAGCTGCCACAGTAGTGGTGGGATTTGTGCTTGCTTTATGTTACCCAGGGGATGTACTCTGGTTTCCAGATGATGATTGAGGCCATAGGGCTCCCAGAAGTTCTGTCCTTTGTGTTAAGTTACCAGGGCAGGTTGAGGGGCAAAGCCAGGTGGGGGCTGGGTCAGGCAGGCCCTTGCTCTGATTCTCTGTGTACAGGGCAAGCCGAGGCCCCTGTAGGGGTGAGGGGACTGGTTCTCTGGCCACTTGGGTGATGTTCCAGGAAGGAGTGTAGCTTCTGCTGCACAGAAGAGTTCGCTGAGGGAGTGGGGAGTAACAGGCAGCAGGAAGCCTCACCCAGCTCCCATGCACTTGATAAGGCAGGTCTCTCACCTGCAGTGTTCACTAGCAGCAGCTAGCTAAATTCCAGGCCGTCTTTGCTCAAAACTGTCCCAGGCCATCATTCTTTTCCTTGGAGACAGGAACTGGCTTTCAGGCCATGCCACTCCTCATCTGCCCACAAAGCTGGGGTGCCCAGCTCCTGTGCCTGTGGCTGGAGCAATTTAAAGGAAAGTGCTTTCCACTCACCCCCTGGTTCTGGCTAAGGGAGTTTGTCCCCACTTGAGATTATATTATGAATTTCATTTGAGTGCTTCTTTCAACCTGCTGCCACTGCCTGAGTTAGTTGGCAGACTTCTGTGAGGTCCCCTGTCAGAATCAGGAATGGTTTCCCCTCCGTCTGTGCTGGAGACTGGAAGTGCGTGCAAGGCTCTTCTTGCTGCTGTTCCTACTTTTACATGCCCCACCGCTTGCTATATCAGTTCCCACACTGGGTAGGATTAAGGCCTTCCTCTGTAGGCTGGATTGCCAGGTTTCCCGGTGGGAATGTGCACCCTGGAGGCAGTCTCTTCCTCTCTCACACTCTGGAGACTTACAGTTTTTCCGCCTGGCTCTCAGTGTAGACTGCAGCCTGCAGCTTCTTTCAAAGAGTCTTTGGTTTCTTCCCATTTTCCTGTTAAGTTCCTGCATTGCTCCTTGGAAAAAAGTGAACAGTGTGAATTTCAACTCAATATTTTGTCTTTCCAAGTGGCAGAGGCTGCCTCTAATCTGCTATTTTGGCCACATGGCCCCAGATGATTATTTAAATTGTAAATCTTTAACTTTAATTCCCATTAGTGCTACTTATAACCACATGATAAAATGGGTTTAAATTAAATTTAGACTGGTTAATATGGGAGATGTTAAAAAAAAAATCTTCCTCACCAAATTGGTAAGATTCCCCTTAACTATAGTGGTTTTATCTGTATGTATGAATACAGTTTTTACCATTCATTGTAAACATGAACACTACTAGATTGTGGAGGAACATTAAAGAAATCTTTCTCAATTTGGAATTAAGGCCCTGAGCAGTGACCTAGAAATCAGACATGCTTGAAATATTTAGTAGGGAAATGAAGATCTTTCATGTCAGGTGCTTACTTTAATGATTCTCAGAAACCAACTGGTACTTTAAGGAACCTTGCGTTCAGGCCACTCCTAATTATCTTCTTTCTCCTTGCTGAGTTCTATTCCATACTTGTAGAAAATAAACTTCTGGGAAAACTTAATTTTAGTCTTTGATTACATGATTCAGGTTAGCTTTAAGGAAAATTGTTTAATATTGAAATGTATAAGTAGAAAACATTAATTTCTTTATAGATATATTTTTAAAAAGAATACTGTTTCTGTTTGTGATGCTTTAGTTCCAGTATAATGCTTTCTACTATAAAATCACTCCTCAAGGGAGCAAGGGAGAACAGAGGGAACCCATACCCCATTCTAAACACCTACCCCTCTTGCCCAATAAGAGTAATCACTACGTAGCTTTATTCTGTTAATGACTAGCCAAAATTTCATTAAAGTATATTTTTTACTTTATTCTGTAATTTATTTGTATTTGTTTTCACATGAAAGTAATAATAAAAAAGTGCTGTGCTTATGCAGTTTTATTCCACTATAGGATATACATATCTTAAGAGGACCACTATTGGAGGACTTTACTCTGGATGCTTTTGGTCTCATTCATCTGTTTATGGAAAACTGGCTAAGTGCCTTTAAATACTAGGCCCAAATCTGTTTGTTGAACAGTGAGCAAAATAGGCTGACATTTATGCTTTCATAGAATTTAGATTCTAATGGCAGGGGGCACGGGTGGCAGATTAGTGAGTAAAATATGCTACGGGTTAAATAGTGATAAATGCTAGGGTGTAAGAGTGTGTGTGCACACATGCGTGTGCATGCACATATGTGGAGGCTGAAGACAATGCTTGCTCTTGCCCCATCCCCACCACAGACCTGGTAGCAACTAGTGCCCAAACTTTACTTCATTTATCATAAAAGTCATTGACCTTGAATCACAAGGGGCTGGGTCCCTACACTACACAGAATCTGAATGTGAATGTGAGTCTTAGATTATAGATAATTTTCCATACTTAAAAAGTTATGAGCATATGGAAAAAGCAGTAACAGTATACACAATTTCATTTCTCAGATGTA
Organism: Pongo abelii; assembly: GCF_028885655.2. Classification (NCBI taxonomy): domain Eukaryota; kingdom Metazoa; phylum Chordata; class Mammalia; order Primates; family Hominidae; genus Pongo; species Pongo abelii. The sequence goes on from NC_071994.2 coordinate 103,750,097, forward strand.
CATCTCTTCTTATGCGTTTTCATCCTGAAAATACAGAGAGATATTGGTACTATCTACTTCATTATCTGGAGAGCCCTTTCCAAAATATTGCACACAATTCCACTGTTTGAGCATTTCTAGGGTTCTCAGATGACTTATATAAATAAGCAGCTGCTGGTAGCCATTGTCAGCTCGTTGCCTTCTTTGAGTCTCATTGTCGTGTTTTAGGCTTAGAGCCTCTGCCAAAAACAAACCCAAGGGAATGGTAGTAGGTTGAAGGCTTCAGGCCCTAGATATGCAGGAATGAAAAACTAAGAAAGAACTTATTTCTTATTTCCCACTGCCATAACAGGGACAACAGAGATCTATTTACGAGATAGGTTTTTCATGGTGTTAAGGTTTTGTGGTGTTCAAAGACAGGAAAAGGAAGTTGAGGCAGTGCAGTATATGCTGTTTGTCTCATTAGGTTATTAACTATTTGAGGTTAGGGATAATGCTTTTCCTTAATTGACAATGTCATGCTCTATATAATGTCATTATTTAATATGACTGTTGGAAATATAAAATATAAAGGTACACTATGACTCACTGAATCTAAGTTTCACAGTTTTAATATTTTAGCATTTCTAAAATTGGATAGAGGTCTTACAGTATATCGTCTTTGGCCAGGCGTGGTGGGTCATGCCTGTAATCTCAGCACTTTGGGAGGCTAAGATGGGAGGATGGCTTGAGGCCAGGAGCTCGAGACTAGCCTGGTCAACACAGTGAGACCTTGCCTCTACAAAAAAAAAAAATTAGCTGGGCATGGTGTCATATATCTGTAGTCCTAGCTACTCAGTAGGCTGAGGCAGGGAGATAGCTTGAGCCCAGGCAGCTGAAGCTGCAGTGAGCAATGATCATGCCGCTGCACTCTAGCCTGGGCAACAGAGCAAGACCCTGTCTCAAAAAATATATATATTTTTAAATACAATTTATCATCTTAGAATATATGAACTGTAGTAAATAAAAATGACAGCATCTAAAATTTGTAGTATTTGTGGAACTGATGATAAGAAGTTTTGAAGTAAGCCAAAAATGCTTAGAGAGTTGAAAACAGCATATACATTTGTTAAGTTTTTTAATTGAATGGTGACCTAATCATAGGCCGATTACATGCTGATTAATTAAAGCCTGGCATAAATTGTGTGTATCATTTGTATGAAAGTCTCTATTATTTTCAGTAAGATGATAATTAGAGATAACATGTCTTCCAAAGTTTGGAAAGCTCTACAGCCAGACGTAGTTGCACAAGTTGACACAGTTGGAATTCCTCAGTTCTGTTTGCTAAATAAAAATCTTCACTATTCAGAATCACAGCAGGCAGTTGCTGTCTGTGTACAGATCATTGAAGTGCATACATGTTAATGGCTCAAATAAACAGCACAGCATTTGAGGTGAATGAGTTTTACTTTGTGCTTAGTTTTTAGAATAAAAGATTGAGATTTATTTTTATGCTTTCTGACCAGTATCATGAATCACCCCATAATAATAAAAATAATACTTTAAACATAAGATGCATATCTTCTTTAAAGACATTTATGGATTTTTATAATAATCATTCCATGTAAATATATAATACATTGGCAGTTAAAATGGTTACATGGTGAGAATATAGGAAGATCAATAAGAATGAGAGTTTTTAAAGTGAGAAAGTGGTAAATAAGACATGAAAATTATAAATGATGTTGTGAAAATGAAATTTTTATTTGCTACTGAGCTAAATCCAGTATGGTAGAATTACAGGCTTAAAAGGAACATCCATAGTTATTTAAGATGGTATAGAAAGAGGGTTGATTTGGACATGGCAGATTGAGATTCCTGTCCTGATTCTGTTGTTTGGGTAAGTCACTTAACCTTGAGCCTTAGTTTCGTCATCTGTAAAGTGGAGATCATTACCTACACAGCTTATTTCCTCAGTAGGGTTCAAATGAGATAAGGGCTATAAATATTAATATGATTTGAAAAATCCCATCATGTGCATTTAAGGTGGTGAGATGGCTGTAGTAAGTCAATCTCTTAAAAGTGGAACACTTGGAAGTTAAATTAGAACAGAAAAAGTCATAAAATAGTATAGTTCGCCAAAAATCATCATCTCTATTGTGATACCTTAAAAATGGGGTGGCTGTAAGGGTACATAATGAAATCTGCAATTTAAAAATGCCGTTTTTTCCAAAATAGTTTCAAAAATTGCTTTAGTATGTCAAAATGGGGTAGGATAGCAGAAAAATGAAGTCTGTAAACATGTAGGATAATGAGTTTCTTGAAATCGACTCACAAAAAAACACTGTGTAAATGGAGAATAATGATCTTTGTGCCTTTACTTCCCTGGCGGCCCAGGCGCAACCCTGTTTGACAGTGTGCTTTTTTGTTTCTTTTTGGAAAGATGAGGCATGATGCCAGCATTCGTCCACATCTTGTCCAAGAAAGTGGTTTATGTATTCTTTCAGTTACCATCCGTTATAAAATATTTCCAGTCTTTAAGAGTACATTAGTCATATTGCTTTGTGAAAAGATTCTTTTTGGCATAACCATACTGTTTATGTATAGCCATGACATTATCTGATATTATACACTTTCATTTGATCAAAGAAAAATCAATAAAAATATAATAGTGAAGACCCAAATATGCTGTAACAATAAATGTAGCAACTTAAACATAGCCACTTAAGCTATAATCACATTCTAAGCTTGTCACTCCATTTAAATTGTACTTGGGAAAGTTTTTGGAGGTTTGTGTGAATGTATTAACTTGTTTCTTTGCTTCGGTAAACAGATTTTATTATTGGATCCGGGAATGTTTTTGTTAAGGCATGCTGGAATGCAGTATCTATTAACTACTGAGATGATACTTTTTTGAAGTTGTAGTAATAAACCTAGTCTTTGGAGGCAATATATGTATTGCATAACTTTTATTAATGATGCATGATGCTAAAAAGCTGAGATGAAAATGCACTTAAGTAAATGATCAGTTTACCTTTTGGAATAGGGACAATTTGACTGTAATGATTTTTGTTGTCACTACAGTTTTTTCCTTGATTGGCAGGCACTGCGGCTGCATCATAAAATGTTGAGTTATCTTTTTAGGTCCAGAGAAATAGGCTGATACGTAGGTTTAGTAACTGAGAGCAAATAAGTAACATGTCTTTCCAGTCATTGTTTACCTCTTTAAAAATTAATAGTAATTATAATTATGATAGTTTATCAGTCTCTTACTATGTGCTATGATGAACTCTACATGCATGATTTCATTTGCTCATCACAATGATCCTATGAAATAAGTATATTAATATTATTCCCATTTTATAGATAGGTAAATTGAAACTTGCAGAGCTTAAGTAACCTAACTTGGCCACCTAGCAAAACAGAGTTTAACTAGTAGTGAGTCTGACACCAATATCCTCACTCTTAAATATTTTTTTAATTAGATCTATTTGTATTAGAAGGTTATGCAAAGAAATAGAAGCCCGTGCCAGCCTTTTCTTTAATGATTTATATTTGTGAAAAATTTTAGTGTTTTTTTGTTTGTTTGTTTGTTTTTTAACTGAATGCTCACTCCATCAAGCTTGAATAGACCACCAGGATCATTTTTATAGTGGATGTTTTATAAGGCAGTGTTGAGATTGTAGGTTAGCAGGTAAAATGTCCGGCTGCTTTTGTCAGCAGCCAGGTGTCCGCCACTCACCCCCACCACCCTGCAGGTTGCTAAAGATCTTAAATGAAAGAACCTTCTGGCCATTCTCTCTGGCTCCTCACATCTCATCGGCTTGATTTGATGTCCAGATCTTAAGTCTGTGTGTTTGCTGGGGCTCTGGTTTTCCTCTCTTCCTCATAGCACCTTTTATAGCTAGGGGCAAGCCTGTGTCTAGGCACCTGGCTTCTTATCTCTAATTGCTCTCTGCCAATCTTAAAAAGGCCTTAATTTACCTCTCCTAAATACTCTGAATTCCCACATTCAGTTCTGTTTATTGACAGCTTCCTGTTTTCAAGGTCCTGTGTTGGGTGCAGTAAAGGCTGGAGGGGTTCTCTGCCCTCCACACCTTGCTGTTCAGGGAGAGTTATAAGATTCAGACAGAAAGAAGTATAATAATAAAAGGGATCATTGTCTAGGGTGTTTCAGTAGACATACAAAAAAGGAGGTAGAGTACACTAATGCAATATTTCTCAAAGATTTCTCCTGAAGTACATCTAGTATGAGAGGAGGGGAAAAGTACCTTCTCAGTAGTCTGGGGACATAGCCCAAACTGGCTGCCTCAGAGGAAATATCAGGTACAAGCTAATTCATATGAAATAGGCTTTACCTCAATATATGCATTTAAAAAATGCAAAACTGTGTAAAATTACTTGGCTTCCTTCTCCCCAATTTTCAAATAAAAGCTGTAGCCCCAGGAAGATGCAATAAGAGTGTCCATAGCTTTCTGAACCTCTGACTACATACCATAAGGCACCCAGCATTTGGTATCTGTAAATCAGCAGATACACTGCACTGATTGTATTACCTAGGGTAATTTCAGGATTATTTAATCTAGAAAGTGGCAAGTTTTAAAGGTACGTTAATAGGACTGAAATTAACCACATGCACCATCCTTGAGTGTAGCTGGGAAGCTCTTGCAGACCATATCTTGGAATCTTAATGTTATTGTAGCCTCTGGATGGTATGATGCAGATTTGCAGTCCTGCAGCTGTGCATACCTCTCTGTTTGAAGACTTTGAAGGTCATAGCATAGACAAAGGGCTGTTTCTGACGCGGACAATGACTTTGTGGATGTTGAGAGAGCTAAGTTTAGATTGGTTTGTTTGGCTGGCATTTTGAGTGTGCAAAGAATAGTTTGAGAGAAAGGATGAGTCAAAAAACATAGAGGAAAGATGACATCCTTCACTAGCCTAGAAGGTAACAGCTTAGTATGTCCTTTAAAAGGAAATTAAAGGCTAGGTGCAGTGGCTCACACCTGTAATCCCAGCACTTTGGGAGGCCAAGGTGGGAGGATCACTTGAGGTCAGGAGTTTGAGACTAGCCTAGCCAACATGGTGAAACCCCATCTCTACTAAAAATACAGAAAAATTAGCCGGGTGTGGTGGCAGGCTCCTGTAATCCCAGCTACTTGGGAGACTGAGGCAAGAGAATCGTGTGAACCCAGGAGGCGGAGGTTGTAGTGAGCTGAGATTGCGCCACTGCACCCCAGCCCAGGTGACAGAGCAAGACTCTGTCTCAAAAAAAAAAAAAAAAAAAAAGGAAATTAAACTAGTAATGATCTAACCACACATGTATATGACACCAACAAGGGCAGGATGGAGAAAGGAAGTTGTAAGAGCTGGCAATAGGGTCATACGTGACATAAAAGATAACGTAACACCAAATGTCCTTCCAAAGTCATTATCTTGGGTGGATGGATATGTTAGGTAATAAAAGGAGAAATGGGCCGTAACTAAGGCTAACATACTGAGGCTTTCCCTTACTGAATCTGTTGATAAGAGAGTAAGTTGTAAATGCTTGGCAAACAGTGGGAAGTGAGTGGTTGTACTGGGGCAGTGGTCGTGGGTGGGTAGACAGACCAGGAAGCCCAGGCAAAGCAGGCCAGGCCACCCCTGAGTTACTGGGAAGCTTAGGAAAATGAAACTCCTCTATATTGGGTAACTTAGTATTTGTAGTTAAAGAAACAAAAAAAGGTAAAGGAGATATTTCAGAAAATGTTGCTTGGGGTGCTAGCATCTAAACTTCAATGACCACTTAGGAGTGGTTTGCGTAGAGATAACACAGATGGTACTTTACAAAGAGAAACAGTATTGAGGTAAAACATGGTGGCTATAGAGAAAGTCCTCTGAAGTCAAGAGTCTGAGGAAGAGAAATCTCAAGAGAGGCAGCAGAGGAATTGTTGTTGAGGCAGAAAGAGACTCTGGAGAACGACATTGTGCCACTGTTCTTTACCCACTCTTTTCAAGTTTTTTCCCCAGGGTAGGAAGATGGGTGGTTCATTTTATCCTTTGAAGTTTCTATTTTTAACTTGGGTTGTAGCAAAGTGAAGTCTTTGTGGTTTCTCATTTTTAATTTTTATGGAATTTGTAGGTTTATAGAACCTGGATAAAATCTGGCCAAGTGTTGGTTCCTATTTGTTATTTTTAGGCCGAAATCTTCTGGAACTGCTTGCCAGACACGTATCATTTATGGGATTACAAACTATTTGGTCTTCATTAGAGGCCAGTGCCACTGTTTATTTTCACTGAAGCTCTCTTGAAGATAGTAATTTAATACCCAGATTAAATATGTTATGCTTACAATGAAAATATTTCATATTCTGTATTTGCCATCATAATAAATAATGGTTTAATAGTTAACATTTGTTGAGAATCAGTATTCCAAGTTTCTGTTCTATACCAGACACTGTGCTAAGCCAGTTTTATGTAATATTCATGACAGTCTTGCAAAGGATTAATATCTTCCTTTTGCACATGAGGAGCTTATGATTCAGAGGGGCTAAGTACTTGCTCTGAAACACATTGCAATAAGTGGTGATCCCTGGATTGGCATCCATGTCCCTCTGACCCTTGTGCAGACGTAGTCTGTGACATAAAAGAATGATTGTTTCTAATCAAAGGACTTCTTTCCAGATCTGAGCACCTTCATCACATAAGGCATCGAAAACAGATGCTTAACTTAATATGCCTGCCAGAAGGGTGGATATATCCACTGCAAAACGGGATGCAGACTCTGAATATACTTCTGCTGTAAAAATGAATGAGACTGCCTAAAGTTAGGCTAACTTGATTTACCAACTTTAAAGTGCCCAAACAACCATGTTGTTCTAGCCTGGAATACAGCACATTACTGTAGTGACATAGGGTAGCCTGTGCTTTTTTTGCATTTTCAGGGGAATGAAGAACAGCATCAGGGCTCCATTGTTTTCTGGTAATGCTGTCTCCAATGACCTCCTGTGGACATGCCCCTTGCTTCGTGGCAGTGTTTCTCAAGGCCTTCAAGGAAAGAGAATTCCTTGATTTCCATTTCTGTTAGTTACTCAAATTTCCTTCAGGTCGGCTCTCGTTTATTGAGTGACTACTACATACCAAACTTTGTTCTGGGCCCTCTTAATGAAGACTGATTTTTAATATCAGATAACCACTATTTTCTAGGCATGTATATAAAACAGAAAATAGCAAAGATTGTGTTTTAAAGCTTTGTTCAAGTAAGTGATAGGAATGTTTTTTACTGGCATATTTTCATTGTGTTTTTCTTATACTTTGCCACACCCAGTATTCTTCTCTTCTGACTTTTCTCCATTTAACAATCTGACCCTCATAGTTCCCTGAGAGCATACGAAAAACATAACTGTAGTTATTAAAAAAGCAAGGCTTAGTTGATGTTTCCTTGACATATTCTGCTATATATATTACTCAGCACATTACTCTGCTGTGTAATGTATGTGTTTTTTATTAAGGCTTTCTGTTATATTCGTGTGCATTTTTAGTACCACTAGCTTTTCAGTAGTTCATAGTGATTTTTTTTTTTTTTTGAGATGGATTTTTGCTCTTCTTGCCCAGGCTAGAGTGCAATGGCATGATCTTGGCTCACCGCAACCTCCGCCTCCCAGGTTCAAGCAATTCTCATGCCTCAGCCTCCCGAGTAGCTGGGATTACAGGCATACGCTACCACGCCCAGCTAATTTTTTTGTATTTTTAGTAGAGATGGGTTTTCACCATGTTGGTCAGGCTGGTCTCGAATTCCCGACCTCAGGTAATCCACCCACCTCGGCCTCCCAAAGTGCTGATTATAGACGTGAGCCACTATGCCCAGCTGTTTACAGTGAATTCTTAATGTTAAGAATATTTTGCCAGTTAGTTTACATTTCTTTCTTTCACTCTTTTTCAAGTGTCTGCTTTCTGTTAGGCACTAAGGGCAGAAAGAGATGAAGAATATATACCTATCTTTGAGAAGCTTAAAACCTAAGATGTTATTCAGTGTGGCATTAGAAAGTAGAGGAATGAGCGTACATTTCCTTTGTTTTTTTTTAAAGTTTATTTATTTGAGACAGAGTCTTGCTGTGTCTCCCAGGCTGGAGTGCAGTGGCATGATCTTGACTCACTGCAACCTCCGCCCCCCGGGTTCAAGCAATTCTCCTGCCTCAGCCTCCCAAGTAACTGGGATTACAGGTGCGTGCACTATTGTGCCCAGCTAATTTTTGTATTTTTAGTAGAGATGGGTTTTCCCCATGTTGGCCAGGCTGGTCTCGAACTTCTGATTTCAAGTGATCCGCCTGCCTCAGCCTCCCAAGGTGCTGGAATTACAGGTGTGAGCCACCGTGCCCGGCTCCTTTGTCTTTTAACATGGTGTTTTATAATGACCATTTTATATACATTTGCTGCTAGATTATTCCATGCTCAGCATAGCTAGCTCTCTCTCATAGAATCCAACACATGGAGTCTTGCTATTTTAAAATTTATATAGCAGGTAAAGGATTTGTTAAATGTTGTAAGGCTCATAGCCTTCCCAGTTCCTCTTCCTCTTCCTTCTCCTCCTCCTCCTCCTCCTCTTCTTCTTCTTCTTCTTCTTCTTGTTTTTTTGAGACAAGTCTCACTCTGTTACCCAGGCTGCAGTGTAATGGTATGATCACAGCTCACTGCAACCTTGAACTCGTTTGCTCAGTGATCTTCCCACCTTAGCCTCCTGCGTAGCTAAGACCACTGGCACAAGCCACTGTACCCAGCTGATTTTAAATCATTTTTTGTAAAGTTAAGGCCTTGCTATGTTGCCCAGGTTCAATTTCAACACCTGGCTCCAAGTGATCCTCCTGCCTCAGCCTCCCAAAGCGTTGAGATTACAGGCATGAGCCAATATGCCTAGCCCCTCCCAGTTTTAATGCCCATCATTCTTTGGGGATTAACTGTGATATGCCATGAAAGAGCATCCAGTTTGGGAAGCAGAAAACCTATTCCAGTTGGAGTCCAGCTCTTAGACTCCAGGCAAGTTATTACTTAACCTTTCAGAGCACTGGCCCTCATAGCTTTGTGTAAGATTTAAGTACGTAAGAACTTTGAAAAAGTAAGACATCTTGCCAACAGTATTGCTGTTGTTATTGAAAGCGTACATTAAAGCTGCTTTTAAGTAGTAAAACGTTGTCATCATCATTATTTCTGAAAGTGAATAACTTATGTTTTACAAGTGACTGTAAAAGCCACATTAGGGGCTTGTAAGAATGTGAAAAGAAAGAAGGAGGGGTAAAAGACATCCAGGGGCTTGGAGTATTTACCCAATTTGCAGAAATTGATGGTTTCAACAAAAGAGCTGTTGTTTACAAGGTAGGGTCTTGGATACTTGGTTAATATTCATAGACGGTAAAGTTTCCTACCGTTAATATACTACTTAAAATAAAGTGGGTAGGTTAGGTTTACAAATCACTGAGATAAAGGTTAAAGTATCACCAGAGAATCCCAACATAATGGGCAGTTAAAGGCAGAGAAAGGGGTCACGTTGAAAGGGGTCAGAAAGAGCTTTTTGGAAAAAATGAGGACTTGAGGACTTGAGAGAAATCTTGAAAAAAGGCCTTTTTTTTTTTTCACAATGGGGAATGAGAGAAAAGTATGTTCTAAGTAGGTAGAGTAACAATAAAAACATAGATACAAAAGAATAGCAGGCTTGTTTCAGACAATTACCGGTACCTTAGCTTGGTATGAGTCTTTATAGATATGGTTGAGTATGTACATGGAAGCTACCCTTTGGAAGATTCTAGACATATTGTTTTAGCCTTCCTGGTGCATTGCTACATCTTTCAAGTCCCTGTTCTTAGTGAGTCTTCTAACAACTCTACCCCTACACACTCAACCCAAACTGATGTGCCTTTTTATTTGCCACCTTTATTTAAGGTCTATGTGCAAAGCAGTGTGGCAATGTGGTGAAGTGGGGATTCTGGAGCTGGTGCCCTGGGATGAAATTTTGGTTCTGCTTTTCCTAGCTAGTGTGACCTTGGGGAAGTCACTTAACTTATCTGTGCCTCAGTTTCTTAATCTGTAAAATGGGTGTGCTGGCATCTAGTTCTTGCCGCTATTGTGAGGACTAATGGGTTAATTTATATTAAGTGCTTACAGAAGTATCAGGTGCTAGGTATTGTTGTTATTAATCTCTGTCAGAGAATTTATCGATTGCCCTCTGTTATGATTAATTACATTCCTCACACCCCTACTGGACTGTGCCCTTCAGGAGGGAAGGATACATTCTATTTTAACCTTTGTATTCTCATTGCTTTATTATGTCTGCCTTCTGCATGGCTGTGAAAAGATGATAATTCTGCAACACATATATCGAGACAGATTGCTCCTGTGAGTCTTCCTTAGATCCAATCCCAGAGAAGCTGGATTTTAGGAAGAACTACCTTAAACTAATGGACTGACTGGTTGTACTTGTTCTGACATAAATATATATAGCCCACTTCCATAACTAACATTGTAAAAGCAATTCCATTAACACTTCCAAAATAAAAGGGAGACCACAGTTCTTAAGTCTATGTGCAAGAAAAGTTTTAACTACATATTTATTTAATTATAGGTATTTTGTATTCCTCTAATGAATTGAAGTTTTAGTGTTTCATTAGCATCATCTAATCATGGAAGCCGGAGGTTAACTCATTCATATGAAAACATTGTTGACTAATTAAAGCCCAGTATAACTTCTTTTGAGTTATAATGTGAATGCATGTGAAGACACTCAATGCTTAACTTTCAAGTTAGGCAAATGGGAAGGATGTGGGGGGTGTGTGTGTGTGGTGTGGGGGGGCATGTGAAGTATCTTTACCTTGTGCAACTTGCTCACCAATAAGTGAATATTGGGTAGTAATAGGGAGAGACACCCCTGTCTAAACTAGATTCTTAGATGGCATGGGATCTTTCATTTTATATTTAAGAGAAAAAGTTGGCTCTTTAGTATGATATTTTAACACTCAACAACAAATTTTAAAATTTATTAGGTTTTAAAATCAAGGCCTTTCTATTATGTGGATGAACTTTATTTAAAAGGTTTTAGAAACAGCTCTTCTGTTTTTTGTGCTGGGTCGTGGTTTAGAAACTTTAGTTAGACAATTAGAAAAATATTGTTTCATGTGATTTTAAATTAATGGAAGATATTGGGCTTTCTAATTCAGAATCGCACAGTCAGTAGGAGATGGAGCCAAGAATAAAAGCATGAGCTGGATTACTCATTTTAGAGGTTGATCATTATTACTGCCAGAAAATATCATAACTTCTTTACCTTGATGGTTTTTTTGACCTCATCATTACTTCGACATTAGGAAAATGAGAATAAATAGGAAGAAGATCAAGAACCCGAACATACTTGAAGTTGAAAATGTGTCATATTTCAGACTTCCCCTTCATTCTTGGAATTATCATTTGAACTAGTTGAGAGCCATATTTTCTTGTATAATCCTGTCTCTCATTATGCTTCCAGAAGGACTGTGAAAGGATCATTCATGCATTCTTGATTCCATCAAGAGTTGAAATAGACACCCGTCTCTTACCCAGAAATGCTGAACAATAATACTGTCACAGCTTGATGGCTTTGCAGTGTAGCAAGAAAAGTTGAAACTGCTATCAACAGATTGTCCTGAGCACTTTCCAAGGTTATGTAAGGTCCAAGAGTTGCCATCTTTATAATTGAAACTGAAATTTTTCTTTTTCCTTTCTTAGATATTGAACATGGACATCGTCAACATGTTCTGAGTGCTTTCTATGTGTTTGATGCTGTTCTAAGTTCTTTATCTATATTAACTCATTTTCTCCTTACCATAACCCTGAGAAGTGGTTCCACTTAACAGACGGGATACTGAGGTACAGAGAGGCTATGAAACTTACCCACAGTCATGATACTTAATTATTGGTAGAGGCAGAATTCCAACCCAGTTAATCTGCCTTCAGCACTCATACTCAGTAACTTGACAGAGTGGCTTATAAGTGGGCCACTGTGTTCTTGTTTGGGGATGGGGATTACTGGCGTGCATTCACAGTGATCTCTGTGCAGGGACAAAACAGATTACCTTTTTCAGTCAAGGTACGAGGCCATGGGAAGTCAAGAACAGTCTGGGAAGAAATGGGAGGTTGTGTCATGAGTTCCCTAGGACAGAGCTTCCAAACAGGCTCGTCTAGGTTTGAGGGAAGTTCAGAAGAACTTTTGGTGGTGGTGAGGAGGAGAGAGAAAGAAGGATATCCATTGAAGGGTTCCCAAGCATCTTGATCTGCCCTTGTATCCCCAGTCTCAACTCTGCTGTAGGAATTACATTTAGGGCTTCAAATCCAGCAGAACATAAGGCCTTTATTTTGTACTACATATACAACTAAAGGGGTGTTAAATGGAATGGTTTTCCTAAGTCTCAGGGAGAGCACCCAGAATTAAAAACGAAACTGTCTAATGTATGTTTAAAAAGAAAAGCCTGTCTGAAATTTGAAGTCGGTGGTCTACAGAATTGTCCTTGGTGAGTGTGTTGGTAGGTCCTTGGCTGACAGTGGTACAAAATGTGACCTTCGTGTTTGGAGACCTATTCAATCTTGAGTGCCCACGTTGATAGGTACTTGGACTTGGGGTTTCATGAATGTCGGGGCTGCCACAGTAAGTCCTGGGGTTATGTCTAGGCATAGGACCACAATTATTCTGTTAAATAAAAAATATTTTGACATTTGTAAAAAAGGTAAGGAAGACTTTGTTCAGGACTATCACAACAGGTGTAAAGACTATGTCAGTAGATGAGAGAGATCTGAGTCAACTCTAACTACAACAAGAAACAAGTGGGAATTTATAGCCAAGGAGCAGGATGTGGGGCATTGAGTGGATGTAAAATGACTAAGAAGAGACTTCGACGGTGGTAGGATTCTTGCTGAAGAAAGGTGGGGGATGAGGAGTTTGAACAGATATTGAGGGTAGGGGATTCTTTCTAGACTGACTTAGTAGAATCCTTGCTAAAACTAGGCTCTGCAGGCCCAGCAAGGGTCAGGGACAAGGTGGAGGCCTAGTCAAGAAGAAGGCTTAAAGGAGCCTGACTAAAATTTAGCCAAGGAGGGCGAATTTATCAGTTCCTATTGCTTGATTAAATGTAAGGACTCAGATATTAGACTTGAACCCATGCAAGAGACACTGTTAAATGAAGTGTAGAGTGAATTCCAGAAAATTCTATTTTCTTATTGATGTAGACGTCTGTGGCTGGGTTGACATAAACGATAAGAGTAGCTCTGAGACATGGGATCTTTAAAATTTTCCTGATGCTGCACTGTGAAGTTGATTTATTTTTATTTATTAGACTTAAATAGGGTTTATTAAGTGCCAGGCACAGTTCTAAACCCTTTCAAATATTAACTCATGTAATCCTCAAAACAATTCTATAAGGTGGTTATGCCATCTTCCCATTTTATATATAATTATGCATTGCTTAACAACAAGAACACATTTTGAGAAAAACATCCTTAGGCTGTTTTGTCATTGTACAAACATAATAGAGTATACTTACACAAGCCTAGATGCTATAGCCTACTACACACCTTGTCTGTATGGTGAAGTAGGCTATCCCACCTAGGCTACACACCTTTACAGCATGTTACTGTACTGAATACTGTAGGCAGTTGTAACACAGTGGCAAGTATGTATATCTAAACATATCCACACATAGAAGAGGTACAGTAAAAATACAGTATAAAAGATTACAAAAAGATGCACCTGTGTAGGGTAGCTACAGTATAGTCTAATGTAGCTACTGTGGTGTATATTTTTATGTGGTGCTTGACTGTGTGAGGAAACAAAGGCCCAGAGGAGTTAAATAATTTGTCCAAGGTCACATAGCAAGTAAGTGGTGGGGCTTGGATTTCCACCCAGGCAGCCTGGCTCCAGAGTCTGCATTCTTAATCACTCGGTTAGGTTGCATCCTGGGCTGTTGACTCCCGGGGATTTACTTCTTATTATTCTGGGCTTTTCTTTTTCAGCCCATAAATAAAGAATTCTTTTTCTGGGTTTAGGCAGACTCTGGGCCTTGTTCAGACTGAAGTCAGGATTGGAGAGTATGTTTAACTTGAGTCTCAAAGTTATTTGTAAATAGCCTTTGAGGTCATCTTTTGCCTTCTTGAACAAAATCAGTAGTTTACTGGTAAAAACACATTTTCTACTTTTTCCACAGTTTGTGCAGAATATTATTGGTGACTCTAATCAACCGTTGGCTTTTTTCTCTTCACCAGCAAGCTCAGTAGCATTCCTCCTTTTTTTTTTTTTTTTTTTTTTTTATGAAAAAATGCTCCAGTAGCTGAACAATGAGAACATATGGCCACAGGGAGGGGAACAACATACACTGGGGCCTGTTTGGCCAGGGGGAGGTGTAGGGGGATGGAGAGCATCAGGAAAAATAGCTTAATGCATGCTGGGCTTAATACCTAGGTGATGGGTTGGTAGGTACAGCAAACCACTATAACACACGTTTACCTATGTAACAAACCTGCACATCCTGGCTGTGTATCCTGGAACTTGAAATAAAAGAAAATAAAAATGCTCCATTTATGGTGAGTGAGTGGTAGTTCCTTGATAAAGGCTTTGGTAAACTGGCTTCCAGATAATACACATCTGCCACCAAATCTCTCTTAAAGCAGTAAATCTCTACTGTGTAGAGCAGACCAGATCCATTTTCAGTATTTATAGTGTCTTTAAATTTTGGTTAAATTAGTCAAACTGGTATTTTTTATATATATATATATATATATATATATAAATTATTATTATACTTTAAGTTTTAGGGTACATGTGCACAATGTGCAGGTAAGTTACATATGTATACATGTGCCATGCTGGTGCGCTGCACTCACTAACTCGTCATCTAGCATTAGGTATATCTCCCAATGCTATCCCTCCCCCTCCACCCACCCCACAATAGTCCCCAGAGTGTGATGTTCCCCTTCCTGTGTCCATGTGTTCTCATTGTTCAATTCCCACCTATGAGTGAGAACATGCAGTGTTTGGTTTTTTGTTCTTGCAATAGTTTACTGAGAATGATGATTTCCAATTTCATCCATGTCCCTACAAAGGACATGAACTCATCATTTTTTATGGCTGCATAGTATTCCATGGTGTATATGTGCCACATTTTCTTAATCCAGTCTATCATTGTTGGACATTTGGGTTGTTGGTTCTAAGTCTTTGCTATTGTGAATAGTGCTGCAATAAACATACGTGTGCATGTGTCTTTATAGCAGCATGATTTATAGTCCTTTGGGTATATACCTGGTAATGGGATGGCTGGGTCAAATGATATTTCTAGTTCTAGATCCCTGAGGAATCGCCACACTGACTTCCACAATGGTTGGACTAGTTTACAGTCCCACCAACAGTGTAAAAGTGTTCCTATTTCTCCACATCCTCTCCAGCACCTGTCGTTTCCTGACTTTTTAATGATTGCCATTCTAACTGGTGTGAGATGGTATCTCAGTGTGGTTTTGATTTGCATTTCTCTGATGGCCAGTGATGGTGAGCATTTTTTCATGTGTTTTTTGGCTGCATAAATGTTAAAGGATTCTTCTGGTTAAATTAGTCAAACTGGTATTAAAGGATTCTGGTTAATATAATACAAAATCAAAGTTATATAATGTTACATTTGGAAACTCATCCGGATTCAATGGAACCTCACCTTATGGACTGTTTGCTTAACTTTTAATTGCAGATCTGTCTATGGCAGTGCAGAAATTTTCCCAGTCATTGCAAGATTTCCAGTTTGAATGTATTGGTGATGCTGAAACAGATGATGAAATTAGTATTGGTAAGTACTACTGTTTTAGAAAGTTCTATTTCTAATATTTATTTTACTGAAATCAAATAGACACACACCTAAATAATAAACATCTAAAGTATTTTCTGACTTTGACGATACTATAAGGGTGATTTTGGGTTTCTATGGAAGAAATTTTTTTTTTTTTTGGAGACAGAGTCTTGCTCTGTCACCCAGGCTGGAGTGCAGTGGCATAATCTTGACTCACTGCAACCTCTGCCTCCCGGGTTCAAGTGGTTCTCCTGCCTCAACCTCCTGAGTAGCTAGGATTACAGGCACCTGCCACCATGCCCAGCTAATTTTTGTATTTTTGGTAGAGACAGGATTTCACCATTTTGGTCAGCCTAGTCTCGAACTCCTGACCTCAGGTGATCCACCTGCCTCGACCTCCCAAAGTGTTGGGATTACTGGTGTGAGCCACCATGCCTGGCCTAAAGAAAATATTATAAATTGTTTTTAAATCGAAGCTCTGTGTTTGTTTGTTTGTTTTTTCCATAAGGAAATGACTTAATCATTCTATAACTCAGGTCAGCCCTGCTTTGAATTATTCGTTCAAACAAATATATATTAGGTGTCTACTATTAAATATACCAGGCACTGGTTTAAAAAATTGTCTTCCTTTTTTTTTCTTAATATTGGTTTCTTTTTTAATGAGAATATTTGTTTTTAAAGAAAACAAATCAGCCATGATTCCCTAAACCAGCTTTCTTGCAGATGCAGAACATTACTGGGGATCAGGAGACTTGAACCCTTGACATTGCCTCAGTAATTTGGCAATCGTCCCTGGGGAAAGCATGATCCTTTCTGAATCAGAAGGATTCATCTCCCAGAAAATGAAGAGGTCGTGTTATATGAACTCTGAAGTTTTATCTATATCTGACTTTTTATTGTTTGAAGGTCGGATTCTTATAACTCACTCCACCCCCACCTTTTGAAGACCCCTACATTTTCCAGCTTATAGATGTGTGGTCCCTTTGTAGGCTGGATTAGAGATATGTCATGTAATGAAAAGAGTATATAAAATGTGTATGTATATTTTAGAGGATATTACTAAGTGTACCCTACTTCTGGGTATAAAAATACAATATTATAAACACTTAGAACAGTGATCAGTGATTCCCAAACTTCAATGTCGATAGGAAACACCTGGAATTTTTTATTTTTTTATTTTTTCTTTTGAGACAGAGTCTTGCTCTGTCACCCAGGCTGGAGTGCAGTGGCACGATCTCGGCTTACTACAGCCTCCGCTTCCCATGTTCAAGCAATTCTGCCTCAGCCTCCCAAGTAGCTGGGACTACAGGCACCTGCCACCATGCCCGGCTAATTTTTTTTTTGTATTTTTAGTAGAGATGGGGTTTCACTATGTTGGCCAGGTGGTCTTGAACTCCTGACCTCGTGATCCACCGGCCTTGGCCTCCCAAAGTGCTAGGATTACAGACGTGAGCCACCGGGCCCGGCTGGAAATCTTATTAATTGCAGGTCTTGGGTTGTGTGTAAGATTCATATTTCTAATAGATTTGAAGGTGATGTCCACGCTGCTAGTCCATGGACTATGCTCTGAGAAGCAGGGATTTGTAATCCCCTTCATACCTCTCCACAATCACATTCCTCTTCTTCCTCTGCCCTTTCTTTTTCTTCTATAGTTCTACCAGTTATGTCTGTATTTCTAGACAGTACATTTTATTAGCTTTGACTACCTAAGTAGCAAGTCTTAGCACAGACCTCGCTGTGAAACAAAAGGGCAATGTTACCCCCACAAAAAGAAGGCTCTCAGGAGAAGTTAAGCTGAATGAGTTTTGGATTCATTGTGTGGCTTTAGCTTGCCTGCATTCACAAGAGCTCCTTTTGGAGAAATCGCTGGGCAGGGTACAGAGTCCTTAGACAAGCTGTCTCTGCATGTGGAATTTATATGATGCATACATCATTGTGATAATATTCGCAGTCTTTCTGAGCAGATATATGCCAAATGGTCACTCTCTTTGCTTGCTTTTTTAGGAGTGTTAGTTAATTTGAGGGGAGGGTGGAGTGGCTGGTCTCCTTTAATTTAAGCTATAATTTAAGCTATAAATGCCATGAAGGCAGAAGCCAGATTTTTTTCTTTTTTAACCCTTTTAGCCTTAGCACTTGACCCAGATCCTAACGGTAGACCCTCAGATAAATTGTTGAATAAATGACACAATTTTCCTTATAAACTTTACTTTTTTTCACTTATATACATATTTTTGTAATACAATGATAATATATAATTTGGTATTTTATTCTTTGGAAAGAGGATTATAGCAAATACTCCTGGGTTTCCACAGATGATACAATGTTAATGGCTTCATGAGTTTATTTCATCAGGTTCATATACATGAATTTATGAAATAATCCCTATAGTATGTTCAGGTTACTTCTGGTTGACCCTTTACCTGTTATTAAGAGTACAGAAAACCTCTTTCTGTATGTTTCCATTTCCATTAAGCTTCTTACTTAAAAGACATCTTGTAGTCACACATGCATGTAGTAACTGCAGACGTAGGGTTTTTAATCACTATGTTACGCAGCCTTGTAGGCAGATGTTAGGTAATTTCCCCAAGTTGTAGTGAACTTGATATCTCAACAGTGGTCTGTTTGACTCTTTCCACTTTGGCTAATTGAACATTGTTGTGCAGCTGTTGCAGATTAGATTCGAGAGGTGTGAAGAGATCAGTAGGTGAAGGCTTACAAGCAATGAATATTACATTAAATCTAATACTATATGGGCTTTGAGAAGTTAAATCTCAGGTTGGAGATCAGGAGATGAAGAATCTACACAAATAGAAGTGATGTTGCTTGCTAATTTTAAATCAGGAGACTTATTTAACCCCTTTGCACTCGGAATCTGATTTAAATTGCAATGCTATTAGGAAAACTTAGAGCAAAATGACTTACAAGTATAAAATATTTCTGGAACAACTCCTGTAAAAATATGGATATGTTTCCATATCCTGTTCAACACTTTTTACCCTTTACCTGAGCTCCCACATATACTCTAAACAGTTAAAAATAAATTATGTAGATAATAAAGAAGTAGTAGGAGGAGGCTCTGAAGAATCATTGCTGACCTGGAAGATTATGAGATTATCCCAAGCTGTTCTACAAAGGACAATAAACTGGAAAATGTATCCCTGGGACTAATGTGTGTATCTGGAGTGGGTGGAGCATAAGGATCACGCTTATCCACCTTCGTTGGCTTCAGTTCTACGTGGGACGGTACAGCGTTTTCGCTGTCTTTACCTTGTTGAAGCCTGATTTCCAACGACTTCGTTATCGCTGTGATTTAATGAAAGAGGAATGAGGTAGGGAGGGCTGTGACTCTGAGCAGCGAGCAATAGCCCCACAACACTCTCAGCTGGAGTAGGCTTGAGACCTACTGATGACATAGCCACAAAATACTGTGACTTACAAAGAAGCTCATCTTCTGTATGTGGGTCATGTCAGCGCAAAAGGACTTGAAAAGTAAGACATCGACAGGCTTTCTGTGTGTAAGGTGTGGTGGTGGGAATGGGTAGGAAGGGAAGAGGAAGATGGATAAAGATGTCTGCTTTCATTGTGCTTACAGTGGAAGAGGATGAAAAAAGGTTTTCGGCAAAGTAAGGAAGAGAAGGTGGTGTTACTCTATCAGTATAATTGCCTAATTATGAAAGTTGTTCTGGGAGCGTGTTTGATGTGTAGGCCTGTGTCTGGCCTGTACATCTGCCCCAATGCTTCACGGGTTCCCTCTGCCTCCACCCTTTTGGCCTGTGCTTGCTGGGTTTTTTGTTTTGTTTTGTTTCGTGCCAGTGACACACTGCTGGCTTGGAAGGAGGCAAAATGGGATTCGTTGTTCAAGACCCAGTGGGGAATTCCTGTAGCTCAGAGAGCAGGTCAGGACTGAAGTCCCAAGCAGGGCAGTGTCCTGCACTTTTTTTTTTTAGCACCTCCCTTTTCATTGAAGAGCATCAAGAGACCATTGCCCTCCCTTCGCTAAGGATAAATGAGCTGCAGGTGAGCTTTGGCCTGTTCCCTTTCATCTGCTCACTGCAGTGCTGGGTGAGTGGAAAGTGGCCTATTGAGTCCATCCACTGAACTTCCCACAGCTGCACTAGCTGCCCACTTTTTATTTGGCTTTGGTTTTTTGAATTGAGTAAGGAAGACATTGAGTTAGGCATACAGTGCTAGACACGTGGGGCTCCGAAATCGGTGATGGAGGGGAGGAGAGTGACTATAAATCAGTAAAAGATAGATTCAAGCCTCCTCTCATATATATTTATAGGGGCAGACCAAATACAAAAGGTACTATCATTTACCTATAATTACACAAGTAATATGTATGTAAATACAAAAACAATACCCATTGCATCAGTCCTGGAGCACACTCTTGCATGGGAATTGATAATCTTCCAACATGAGTTATTTGCCCAACCTTAAAACCTTACTGATAGGAAATAAAAGGTTATTTGTGCAGAAACTAAAATCATATTCTTTTGAAAACACTGTTTATGGTGGGTTAGTTCAAATGGCTGGGTGTCCAAAGATACTACTATGAATCTGCCTATGAGACGGGTTGTTTAGCTGCATTGATTTAGCACATTAGTGTATAGGATAATAAAAGACTTTAAGTCTTAGCACATCACTTGAGAATTTTTATCCACACCAAAGCTGAAGTATGCAAGTTACTCTATTTTGTTTTTGTATTAAGTACTTATAATTTGAAATCATTTTAAATCAAAGATTAAAAATGAGAAGACCTCTAGGTTTTAAAAAAATTTAGATATTGTGGCCAGGTATGGTGGCTCACGCTTGTAATCCCAGAACTTTGGGAGGCCGAGGTGGGCAGATCCCCTGAGGTTGGGAGTTCGAGACCAGCCTGACCAACATGGTGAAACCCCATCTCTACTAAAAATACAAAATTAGCCAGGAGTGGTGGTGAATGCCTGTAATCCCAGCTACTTGGGAATCTGAGGCAGGAGAATAGCTTGAACCTGGGAGGGGGTCGTTGCGGTGAGCTGAGATCGCGCCATTGCACTCCAGCCTGGGCAACAAGAGCAAAACTCTATTTCAAAAAAAAAAAAAAGTTAGATATTGTTAGTCAAACTGAACTAGTGGCAATAAAAATGTTAGTCATTAATATGAGGGAAAGTTTATTCATTCTATGTAATCTTGGAAACCATTGGAAAGTCAGTTGCAATTGTGCGTAAACAGCTTGGTTGGTGATGTTGTGTGATGACCTAGACTCTCAGGAAAGTCTTGAACAGTATGAGATTTGGACTCAAGAGATTAAACATTTACCAAGAAGGAGAGTCACTTTGCTAATAAATATTTTTGGTGGAGACTTCATTCCTTTAGACACACCTAAACAGAAAATTCCTGTGGTAGTGACAGGCAATACACTACCATTTGTCAACCAAGGTAATAGCTCCAAATTAGGAGTGGAGAAATGAGTCAGTCAGTTAGGTAGTTTGGATCGAACTATATTTTTTAACAATCCCCCAACTATTTCTGACATAACTAGTGTATTGCTGGTCCCTTGTTTACTCCATTTTGAATACAGATATGTAGACATAGCAACAAGGATAGTGCCTAATAGTTAGCATCGGCTGGGCACGGTGGCTCACTCCTGTAATCCCAGCACTAGCACTTTAGGAGGCCTAGCCAGGCAGATCACCTCAGGTCAGGAGTTCAAGACCAGCCTGGTCAACATGGTGAAACCCCATCTCTTCTAAAAATACAAAAATGAGCTGGGCATGATGGCACACGCCTGTAATCCGAGCTACTCGGGAAGCTGAGGCAGGAGAACCACTTGAACCCGGGAGGTGGAGGTTGCAGTGAGCTCAGATTGCACCACTGCACTCCAGCCTGGGCAACAAAGTGAACTCTGTCTCAAAAAAAAAAAAAAAAAAAAAACAACGAAGAGCGTGTCGCATTTTTGAAAAGAAGCTGTTGTATGGAAATGTTTGTACAAATCGTACGTGTACTGATTGATGGATGAGAGCTCGAACCTGAACCGAGTTTTGTGTACAGCATTGGCTGAGGTGCCCTGACATTTTTACTTCTTGTTCTGTGTTTAGGAGAATGTGTTGAAAGGTGAAGGTATAGCAGGTTAAAATAGTGACAGTTCAAGTCACAGGAGCTTTACTATGTCTTCCTGTGCTGGCAGTGCTTTGCCGAGGTGCAAATATTTATTGTTTGATTACCTCTTTGAGGCTGGGTGTGTGCATCAGTGGGTTACTGTGGTGAGGTGACTCACCTTGAGCTGTAGATGGAAGCCTGAGAGTGATCTTGGATACCTGATCTGAGGGTGTCAAGAAGAATTTTTTCAAGGGAGTGGTTGGAAAATCTCATTCAGTTTCTTTGTTGGAAGAGTGACTGTGTAAAAAGGCATAACATTTTCACTTACTTTGAAGATGCGTCTGTTAGGTCAAATGGAAAGGTAATATTTGATTCTGTTTCCCAATTGAGAAATAAGAATATAGTCTAGGGTGGGAAGTATGGGAAACAATTTACTTTGTGTATTTGGAAAGGATTCCTCTACAGTGTAGAAACACTTTGAGAGATAATAGCCTTTGTTTCAGGTTAAAAATCGTAACTGCCATAATAAATGCAGAAAATGCATTCAAAAGATCATTAATAATTTTTGTTAAAAAATGACCTATTTTCTTTTTTGACTTAAACAAATTCAATGATTAAATTATTGAAAATGCTTCTGTGAAAATTTTCTTCAGAAGTTGGTCGTGAGCTACAAATATGCATTTTTACAGTTTACTCTTAATATTTGTCTAGTGATATTGTGATACAAAAGGTAGAACTGGGTGGGGTGTGATAGCTCACACCTATAATCCTAGTGCTTGCAGAGGCCATGGCGGGAGGAATGCTTGAGACCAGGAGTCCCAGACCATCCTGGATGAGGCCCCAGTTCTATAAAAAGTAAAAATTTAGCCAGGCATGGTGGCATGCACCTATAGACCTAGCTACTCAGGAGGCTGAGGCTGCAGGATCCCTTGAGCCCAGAAGTTGAGGTTACATTAAACTATGATCACACCACTGTACTGCAGCCTGGGTAACATGATGAGACCCTGTCTCTTAAGAAAAAAAAAAGAAAAGGTGAAGTTGTTTGTAGCCATGAGATTCTTCTTGGGCATTTTTAGGAAAAATTTGTAAACCAAAGGCAATGCCATTATCAACCACAGCTGAACTCTTCAAGAGACCTGTGATATTTTATTAAATTCAAAGAAGTAAACTACCTTCTTATTTGCTGAATCAAAAAAAAAAATATCCATCAGTCTTTACAGACCCTCATTACAACCACTTAAATGTGGTTATATAAATCAGGAAGTCGTGTATTAAAGTGGAACATTTCTAAATGCCTAAATTGTTTATATAAATAACATTTTCTTTTTAACTCTGCAGAGGAAGCATATTTTACTTTTTAATAGCTCTCAGTTGGACAATTGTATTATTGTTTTCCTTTTTTTTTTTTTTAAACCACCCTCATTTTTGTACCCACACAGAAACCACCCACAATTAATGATGGAAGCAGCTGGGAAAGTTGCACATTTCAGGTGGTTTTCCTCTCTTAAAGAAAACATGCTGCTTGAGAGAGATGCTTTTATCATATTAGCTGTGTATTTTGAAGCATTTTATTTGACTTAATTTGAAATTCAAAAGATTAGGTGTTTCATGTTTCAGGCTTTGAGTAAAAAACAACCTGAAAACTTGTCATGTCACAAGCCTGGAAAGAAATTTATCTTTTAACTTATTGATAGACATTAATCCCCTAAAACTTCATGTCTTTTTTTGTGACTTTGTTCTGCCCAACAAAAAATAGCCCAGTCTTTTGTACAGAGGGCTCACTTGCTTATCACCTGTAGCAAATTATATGCTCTTTGAGGTCCGAAAGTTTTACTCATATTCCTATTCTTTTGTAGTACTTTAGAGCTTTATTTGTAGCAAAGATTTAATATTTGTTGAGTGAACAACCCCACCTGTAAAAGCTATTAAACTTTTACAGAAATGAATCACTTTAGGGTAAATAGAATTTTAGGGCCTTACATTAAAAATGATATATGCACTGGCTGGGTGCGGTGGCTAACGCCTGTCATCCCAGCACTTTGGGAGGCTGAGGTGGGTGGATCACCTGAGGTCAGGAGTTTGAGACCAACCTAACCAACATGGAGAAACCCCATCTCTACTAAAAATGCAAAATTAGCTGGGCTTGTGGCACATGCCTGTAATCCCAGCTACTCGGGAGGCTGAGGGAGAAGAATTGCTTGAACCTGGGAGGCAGAGGTTGCGGTGAGCTGAGATTGCACCGTTGCACTCTAGCCTGGGCAACAAGAGCGAAACTGCGTCTCAAAAAAAAAAAAAAAATACATATATATATATGTATATATATATGTACTTACTTGAATATATCTACTATGGTTCTTTTCAGTATGCTAATCCAAATTTTCAGAGGGTAATAGGTCATAAATTTACACACATGCACACACATATATAATTTTTACATGTACTTTAGAATCATTTAGAACAAGTTTTTGGCTGGGTACGGTGGCTCACATCTGTAATCCCAGCACTTTGGGAGGCCGAGGCAGGTGTATTACCTGAAGTCAGGAGTTCAAGACCTGCCTGGCCAACATGGTGAAACCCTGTCTCTACTAAAAATAGAAAATTTAGCCCGGCATGGTGGCACGTGCCTGTAGTCTCAGCTACTTGGGAGGTTGAGGCGGGAGAATTGCTTGAACCTGGGAGTCAGAGGTTGCAGTGATCCAAGATCGCGCCACTGCACTCTAGCCTGGGGGACAGAGTGAGACTCCATCTCAAAAATTAAAAAAAACCCCAAAAAAACAAGTTTTAAAAATATTTATAAATATTAAAATAAATTTTAAACCAGAGTTAAAAATTTATTCTCATTTTGCATTTATTCAATATTTATTGACTACCTGTAATGTGACAAGAACTGTGCTTGTGAAAAAGGTGGTCCAAATTTTGCCCTCATGGAGTGTACAAACTAAAGGATAAGGTGGTAACAATACCCCTCTTTTAAAATAACATAACTTTAAAAAAGGCTTATTTCAGGGAGGTGGATAGAGAGTCAAGGAGGACTTTTATCTATGGTTAGTAAAAAATAATCTCAACAAAATAATTAGTGTAATAAATGCTATGACCCATGCTAATTTGGGGTGCAGAAATATATACTTGATCCTAATTATTTGCAAGTTTTATATTTGTGAATTAACATATTCTAAAATGTATTGGTAACCCCAAAGGCAATATTGCTGGCGCATTTGTGGATATGGGCAGAACAGTGATGAAGTTGGTCCACCTGACCCACCCAGGATCCACTCTATGAAGCATGGTGGAGTGTTATTGAAGACTAGTAATACGATAGGTTTTTTGCTCTTCTATAAGAGCAACATTGTTAAAGTCAAAGGCCGATGGGGATTAGAGTCAGAAACCGGCTTTGTAGCTTTCTCTTGCCTCTCTTTTAAACTTGTCTGTGCCTGCATTTCCTGGTTGTACAACTCATTTATTCAGTAAATACTCAAGTATCAACCAGATCTAAGCCACAATGGGTGGCATAGGTGGTTTAAATTTTTTTTGGAGGACACCAACATTAAACAACCAATGACGTGAAGTCACAATTGTTTTGAATGGTGTGAAAACAAAGCTAATTATGCTAATAGAACACAGTCAAGATAGACTAGGCATTGTTGGGTGCCTATTGGTTAACATCAGACCCTAGAAAAATAAGTGATGGCCCTTGTGGGTGTTATGTGCACAGCTTGCACTTTTGTTAATTGGAAAGAGTTCAGTAGTAATAGATCATTTCTCAAAGTTCAGCCCACTGGCCCTGTTTTTTTGGTATTTTCCTAGTTTTCTTTGTGGAGTTTCTCTACCTTATGTTGAATATACTGTAATATAAATTGTTCATCAGCTTTAAAATAGTCTTTGAGGATGGTATTGTACCATAGGTGTTTTCTTGGTGTGGAGTAGTTTACCTCTTTCTCTCTGGGAGCTGCATTTCTATAGTTCTAGGATCTTTCTCTTACTTTCTTTATGTACATGTAAGGGTGGGGAGGGACAACATGAGCGGTTTTTTTGTTTGTTTGTTTTTTGTTTTTTTTTCTGAATGATCAGAAAATGCTACTTCTGACTTAGAAATGTTGGCTTGGTTTCCTAAATCACAAATTTAGTATAGTGGAGTAGAAAGAGACTTTGGTGAGCATGGGAGATAATGCTGATGTTTTCCTTCAGAACTAGAGGTGAAATGATTTTCTGAAGTCACATGGATACTAGAACCTTGATAACTGGCTCTTAGATTGTCAACTTTGACTTTGAGGTTACTTGTTCATTCACTCAGTAAATACTTACCAAGCACCGAGAATTTGTCAGGTACCATGTTGGGTGCTGAAGATACATCATTGTGCAAAACAGAAATAAATCCTCACCCCAAAGGGTTTTGTATTCTTGTCAGAGGAGTTAGATGATAAAACATGTAACTTCACTATATATTAAACTACAAGAAGTGCTACAGAGATACAAAGAGTCATGATTATTCAGATTTTTTTCTGTAATAGTTTTAATATACAGATATCTATAATTTTAAGATGTTGGTGTTACAACAAACTGCCTGTGAAGTGAAGCTTGGTTTATTCTCCATTAATCAAATTTATATGATCCCACAGATATTGACCTAATTCTGGATTTGAAACCATTTGGTGCAAAAGGAGTAACTGACCTCGGAGGCACGCTGGCTGCACCAGCACTAGATTTTATTTTATTTTATTTTTTAATGCATTTAGAGCATTGGAGAATTTTCGCAGTTCTCTATTTGTCCTCCTGCCCTGGATAATTGGACTTCTTTTCCTGCTTAGGCATACTTAGTCTGATTGTACACTTGAGTTTTCATTACCTTGATATATGTGATATTGAAGAAAACCAGGATGTGATATCCTCTTAGCTGGAGTGTAAGGATTGAGAACCAGAGAATATTGTAGAAGACTTGCTATGTAGTCTAGAGTTTAATTTGCAGGTTCTCAAAAAACACTCAAGGCCTTTGACTGCAGTTGCACTTTAGGAGGTTTCTTCTAGCATACCATATATGTGATTCATTATAACATGGAAGTGTTTGCTAGTTCACAGTGAGTCAGAGATTACATGCATCACAAAATCCTTTATGCATCAAGAGAACACTTTTTAAAATGTGAATGAAATAATAAAAATATAATTTCAATTTTGACATAAAATGTTTGGACCAGAAAGGCAATAGCCTTGGAAATTGTATCTGTTAGAAGTGAGTTAAGAGGCAGAATATAGACAATCAGAAGTTAATGGAACTAATTGGCAAAAAAGTAAGGACAAACATATGAGCAAGGAAGAAGACATTTGGGGATGAAAAGGAAGCAGAGTACAGAGGGAGAAATTTGAAAACAAGAATAGAGTTGAATCACAGACCTAAGAAGTAAAAGAAACGTTTGCCTTGGATAGTTATCTAGGAATAGGAGGCTTAAAAAAAAGAGGTGAATTTGGAGTAATTTCTTTGTCAAGGATAGAATTCAGGATAGTTGGTGAGTCGTGATTCAGGGGGCAGTGGAGAGAAGAGCTTTGGTGTCATGCTTGATTTGTGGGACTCGGAGATAACATCTCAGTGCTGAGAGTACTATTTCTGCCATTGAAATACACATGAACTTCAAGTAAGGAAGTAAAGATGATCCTTAAAGATCTTATTGAAATATACACTTTCCTACTTAAATACAGTTTAAATCTTTAATTCCTCACACAAATCATGCATTTTATTTCCCAAAATCAGGAGTTGCCAGACTGCCTAGCATCACAATCAACTGTGGGGAGCCTTAGAAATTTGATTTCTGGGCTCTACCCCAGGCCTGAACTAAGGCAAACTCCCCTGGCTGATGGCCGTAGGATCCTTTAATTTTATGGAGATCCTTGGTGTCTCATGCAGCCTGTGGAAAATCACTGCTTTAAACACTAGTCTTGGCTGGTCATGGTGGCTCACGCCTGTAATCCCAGCCCTTTGGGAGGCTGAGGCGGGTGGATTGCTTGAGCCCAGGAGTTCGAGAGCAGCCTGGGGAATATGGGGAAACTCCATCTCTACTAAAAATACAAAAATTATTTGGGCATGTTGGTGTGCACCTGTAGTCCCAGGTACTTGAGAGGCTGAGGTGGGAGGATCACCTTAGCCCAGAAGGTGGAGGTTGCAGTGAGCTGAGATCACGCCACTGCACTCCAGCCTGGGCAACAGAGTGAGACTCTGTCTCAAAACAAAACAAAACAAAAAATCAACAGTAGACTTGTGGTATATGCAGAAGACGGCACGGTGGGAGGGTGGTACTGTTTTAGTCTATTCCTGCAGTGTGCCTTTTGAATGGCCAGATCCCTGATTCCCTGTGTCATGCCAGTGCAGCCACCAAAGCTGTAAGTGCCACTTGTTTGTAGGGAAACCTAGTCATTTCTTGCCACTTTGTCCTTCGCAGCCTGAGAATAAGTTTTGTTTTAAGTGTATGTCTTTAGAATAAGAGATGATTTTCATGAGCCAGTGCAGATGCTGTGCAAATTTCCCAGGGATGAAAAAGAAAACAGCTTTCAAATTAAAATGATACACAAGGTGTGACTTACTTAGTTCATGCTGATGTGGACTTTGGATTCCCTAAACTTCTCTACCAATAATGAGTGTCTTCTGAGTGCAAAGAACCTCCTGGTTCATGCAAACATGAATCAAATCGTCTTGTATTCTTGTTATACTTACAAAATAGAAGGGGGGGTCAAAAAATAACTTATGATCTAATCAGTATAATGCTAAAGAGAATGCGCCCAGTGCTTTAGGTACAGTAAGGACAAACTGCTGTGAGAGTATCAGAGCCAGAGAAGGGATTTCCAGCTGGGGACATCTGAAGATGCCTAAATAGAGGAGGTTATTTGAACTGGGTCCTAATGGTTAGGTATGATGCAGACAGAAAATATAGGTAAAAGAAAAACACAGAAATGGGAAAATAACAGGAATGTGTAGTAGTTTCGAAGTGCAAAGCTTGAGATTAGAAATAGTAGCGTCTTGGACTAAGTTACATAGGCACGTACCTTATGGCCACACCATGGGGGCCTCAAATTATTTGCAGTTTGGAGTTTGGACCCTTTTAAAAAATCCATTTAAGGATTTTGAGTTGGATAATGACATGATCAAAGGTGCCCTCTAGGAGTTTTATTCTAGCATCCCTACCTACAATGAGTTAGAGCCACAGAAGCTGGGAAACTAATGTAATATGACAGCAGAGATGAAGTAAGATCCTTATATGGGTATGTAAGAAGGGTAGAGGAGAGAAATCAGCAGCATTTGGTGATTGGATATATGGAAGGAAGGACTGAAGATTATTCCTCACTCATGCTACTAGGAGAATGGTGTTACCAGCACATTTATGTATTCTTATGTGCCAGGGCATCTGGGGGTGGAACAAAATTATGAACTTAGTTTTGACATGTGTTAAACTTGAGATTCAAAAAAAAAAATCCTTAGTATTAAATTTCCTGTAGGTAATTTGATGTGTTAAATTTAGGATGAATGGATGGTGCTGTGGGGCTATACCTACAGTAGTGAAAAAATGTATAAATTTCAGATCAGCTAATCTGGATTCAAAATTTAGCGCTACAAGTCATTAGTTCTATGACCTTGCATGTTGTTTAATCTGTATACTTCAGTTTTCCTATCTGAAAAATGCAGAGAATGGCAGTAGATTTGAGGATTTTACATGTGACTTTCTGATGGGATGTTGTGAGCATTAAAGAGCTTTGCACAGTGCTAACACCGTATCGGGTAAATCTCCTCCTCCTTTCCACAGCCCCATGTTTTTCTGTTCCTTGGACCTCATTAGGATAGTAGGGCCCTTGCCTGGAGCTAGTATGCAGACCAAGAGGAAGGAGAAAACAGCATTGTGAAGAAGGAGGAGTGTTGATGAAAATAACAGAGAGGGAAAGAGAGAGAGGGAGAAGAGAGAGAAATGAGATTAGAGGCTTACTGTGGAGTTGTTAGCTTTTGAGAGGATGAGGGCCCTTTTTCTGAGACAGGAGACAAGTTGAAGAGAATGAATAAAGACAGTGCTGATCAGAGAGTCTTCAACTTCTCTCACAGAATCAGGAGGCCAGGCCATCTGGTAAGAGTGAGGGGAAGCCTGGGGCTGGGTTCTTGAGAGAAAGACGAGAATTCTTTTTAGATAACCACTGTGGGAAATAAGATTAGGAGTGAACTAGAGTTGAATAAAAGGATTGCCAAAAAGCAAAAGCAAAGGGGTTAGATAGCTTGAACTTTTAGTGTCCTTGTGGGTGTGTGAATTACAGAGAAGAGGTCACTGGAGGTTAAGAGGTTGTGGAAAAGAGCACTGGGCAAGGAAGCGGATGTTGAGGCTTCACTAGGGTGGGTGGTGTCAGGAGCTTGAGTACAGAAGAGCATGAATGGGGTGCTTCAGCCTGCGGAATGTGAAGGAGTGCTGGGAGGTCAGTTCCTGATGGCAGGAAACATGGGGGCAGTGTGAAGTGTAAGTGGTTGCTTGTCAGCAGCAAATTACTGATTATTCCCCTTCATTCAGGATACTTGGCACCCGATTACTCTTTGAGCATAAACAGCTCTGGAACTGTTTGCCTTTAAAGATGATAAGCCTGTTCTTTTTCTCCTGTAATGTAGCAGGATACAGACTGGCACGACTTTTTAATTTTTTCCCTTTGACAATAATGGTTTGTTGGGAGAGAATAGACTTTGGAATCAAACAATCAAAATCAAATACCTGCTTCTCTACCTACTAGCTCTGGGATTGTAGGGCAAGTTCTAGCTGATGGATTGTCTTTCTGTGAAATCAAGATAATGCGTACTTCAGCACCTCATGTTATGATGTGGACATTAAATGAGATAGTATATGTAATGTCACCACCTCTTGGTAGAGGAGCTCCCAAATGTGAGAATACTCACATTTGGGAAAATGGTTTCTGAATTGGGGGTGGTTTTGACTTTGGGAAACAGAATAAACATCATTAAAACAAAACAAAACAAGGTAACATCAGAATTGCACAGGTCCTCATTTTCATGAGTACACTAAGTGTGCTTTCAAAGAAAACCAAATATGTGACTTGATGACTTCATTAGGCACAACAACACTTACTGCATTGACAAAAATCTCAGTAAAGTTTTCTCAAGAATTCAGATAAAATTCATTTGAAGTAATAAGATAGTGGGAAGAAGTCTAGGGAAAAGGCAGCAGAAATTAAGTTTTGAAATTGTGTGAAAATGAAATGTCCTTTTTGTGTTTGCATGTATCTATTTGCCAAAATTTGGCCTTTTGTGAAATATATACACTTACCATATATATAAGCCTAGTATATATATATATATGAGTATATATACCTGAACTCTCAAACTACCTTATAGTTTGGCAGCTACAGAGTAGGTATTACTAAGCTGTCTTAAGCTAGTTCTGGGAGAGTATCCTAAGGAAAAACTATTAGATATATAGTTTAGAATTATTTCCATAATCTACTGTGACTTTCACCCTGGAGTCATCATAATTATTACTAATTTACATAGGTAATGCTAACAATCTGGAGCAGTAGTAGCAGCCACTTTCTCTTATGGGGCAAGTCCCTGGCTTACAGGTTTCTTTCTTTTGAGTCTAGCTGTGATATGGTTTGACTCTGTGTCCTCACCCAAATCTCATCTCGAATTATAATCCCCCTGTGTCAAGAAAGGTGATTGGATCACGGGGGCAGTTTTCTTCGTGCTGTTCTTGTGATAGTGAGAGAGTTCTCGTGAAGTCTGTTGGTTTAAAAGTGGCAGTTTTGCCGGGTGCGGTGGCTCACACCTGTAATCCCAGCACTTTGGGAGGCCGAGGCCGGTGGATCACGAGGTCAGGAGCTCGAGACCATCCTGGCTAACACGGTGAAACTCCATCTCTACTAAAAATACAAAAAATTAGGCGGGCATGGTGGTGGGCGCCTGTAGTCCCAGCTACTTGGGAGGCTGAGGCAGGAGAGTGGCGTGAACCCGGGAGGCAGAGCTTGCAGTTTGCAGTGAGCCAAGATCCCACCACTGCACTCCAGCCTGGGGACAGAGTGGGAATCTGTCTCAAAAAAAAAAAAAAAAAAAAAAAGTGGCAGTTTCCCCTATGTGTACTCTATTTCCTGCCACCATGTAAGACATGCCTACTTCCCATTTGTCTTTTGCCATGATTGTAAGTTTCCTGAGTCCTCCCCAGCCATGTAGGAGTGTGAATCAATTAAACCTCTTTTGTTTATAAATTACCCAGTCTCATGTAGTTCTTTATAGCAGTGTGAAAACAGACTAATATAAGTTGTTATGCTGGTGAGGATAAGAGAAATGAGAGTATTCAGTTAGACCAGAAGAGAGCGAAAGATTAAAGACTTGGTCACAAGTTCTGAATCTCAGCCCAAACATGGTTTGGCAGGCCATGTTGGGATCCACATTGATAGACAAGATTAAAGTATAGCACAGATTGGTGCCTGGGTACCTGTGCAATGTCAAGAACCCAGGCATGGAGGGAGGCACAGGGAACAGGGGCTGAGTGAGAATTTAAAAGGAGGCTAGACTATGGGTCATAACCCCTGCCAAGAGTCTGGGTAGTATGGTTAAAGGTTAAACAGGAACAAGGGAAAGCATAAAAGAAATCCCTCAATGGTAAGCCAATGGATTCCAAAGTAGGAATTCTTTACATGTGCCTTGTGAAGAGTCTGGATTGGTGTTTGATTGCTGGAGGGACCAAATTCAGCACAGGTGCTTGTAGTATAGACAAGATAAATAAGTGCTGAGGCAGAGATGCCCCTAACCCTATGCAGAGTATCTTCTCAACTTTATAAAAGTTTAATTGTATTATCATTTTCTTTTGTGGACTGTGCATTTCTTATTTCCTATACTTAATTAGGAACTATGCTATGATATTAAACAACTTTGTAATTACTCAAATAATGTCCAGTAAGCTCCTCCAACTTGGTATGTCTCATATTTGCCTAAACTTAACTCATCTGATTGCATGGCTTCATTGGGGTTCCTTGATGATAGGATATAATTAAATAATTTAAATGCAAGATTTCAGAGCGTGTTCTCAAGATGACGCTGTTTTTGATTTGTGTTTGGCAATTAAAAAGCAAAATCTGACCACAAGGAGGACATTGTGGAGAACCAGACTTAGATACCTCAATGATAACTAAATTTCCATGTGTTTTTCATGTGAGCCTTTAGATTACAAGGGGCTATGAAGTATCAGAAGAAGGATGTATGCCTCCAAGTACTAGATTGTATTTATGGTGACATGCCAGTATTCGTCAGTAGGGCTGTGACTTTTTTTTCTATTGATTTATTTAATATGAAGCAATTTATTGACTTTGCAAGTGAGCATCCATGGAGCTTGAAGCCAGAAATGGAGTGGAAAAATCTTATTTGATGTTGTGGCTCCTAGAAAATAATGACTAGAATTTGTGGTTGCAAATAAAACCAATATTGCAAAGTGGATGGCCTATCAGTGAGGGTATTAATTGCTACCAAAGACACCAAGTATCTGGTGGGAGAGTTGGTGTCCCTTTTAATAAAACTCACCTTGTTTTGCTGACATGGTATTTATTGTTTAGGCATACCACAAACTGATTGTGCTTCTTATTTTGGTTATGGATTAAATTGTTCTTAAAATTTACCATTGGATACAGCAGTCAGTATGCTACCTTTGATTTTTTAAGTGTTCAGAAAATTAAGACTCTCTCAGTGGAAGTTCCAAGCATAGACTACTGATGTGATGGTCCTTAGATCATTGCATGCTTTTGTAGTATAATGCTGGGTATCACTTGGCTATGTATGTTTATCCTACTCTTATTTTTCTTGGTGTGGCCAGATCTAGAAGCATATGACCAAGTCATCTGCTCTGGCTTATATCCAATTTAAGTGGTAATGTTTTACTACTTGTTTCCTACTCTGTATGAAATGTCAGTTCAGAAGGATACTAAGAAAGGGCTTTACAGAGCCTACACTGTCTTCCAAATGGAAAAGTAAGGTTATTGTTGGGGCATCATCTGGACTTATAAAATGTAATTGCATTGGTTCAATCTGGCTTTTATAGACTTCTGTAGATTTTTAAGTTTTCCTAGAGATACAACAACATTTAAATTCTTACTGCTGACCCAGTTCTCCATTGTAGCATATCTGAGGGTGTTATGTCAAGTGTCAGGTTCCAGCCCAAGCTGAGGACCGAGGGGAGTGGGTGGATGAGTGGCAGGTAGCTGGAAAAAATGCTCGCAAGATCGTAGACAGTTTTGATATGGCTTTACTCTCTCTCTGGGTGTGAGTGAGCTGTGGGTTCAAGCAAGCCATGGGTGCAGTCAAGCCATGGGCATGAGTCTCGGTGTGAGCATTAGCAGGGTAATTACACCTTTCACAGACAGTAGTGGCTCCAAACCAAGCACGTGCTCACGTGAGTGATCACCTAATGTGTCTTGCATGGTTACATAATGTACAGAGTTGTGTGCCTGCGCTCCAAACCCACTGAGTCATGCTGCACTGGAAGGCCGCCTTGGCCTATTCCTGACTAAAGTGCAGCCATCTCCCTTACAGAAGGTCATAAGGGATTTGTGCAGTCTAATAAAGTGATATAGTGTGCTGTTGACATAATTGTATATGTCACTGAATTTATGATCTGTACTGTTTTTTGGGTATGTGTTTTATACTATTTAAGTTTAAAGAAAGATTTCTGGAAGAAATTTTTAACCCAGCATTGTCTGATTATGATATAAATGTTAATTGGATACAAGAGAGACATGCTTTCCCCTTCTCATTGTAGTTTTAAAATATATAAAGCCCAAACTGATCAATTGTTGAAACATTTGATGGTATATTAACTAGTATTTAAGATAGTGGAGTTATGTCAACAATGAACACAGCAATTTTTAAAATTTTCTCTCATTCTACTTTTAGACATTAAACAGGTCTTCCAGGCAAAAATAGTAGTGTGAATTTAAGCCTGCTAAAAAGATTAATCTACAAAATAGGTATTTTAGACAGTTTAGGAATGTTTCAGAATTTATGATATTGGCAAATATAGAAGCTGTCATCATACTTCCTCACTGTCTAGGTATGATTCAACAATTGTGTTTGTGAACATTTATACTCTCAGCACCTGTCATAAATAGACTTGAGTAATAGATTTTTTTTTTTTTCTGAAAGTGTTTTTCCAATATTATGTTGTAGAGATAAAAAGGAAACCTATGGTAATATTCTTAAACTCAATAATTTGTTAGAAAGTTAAAATTTATATGTGAAACTATATTTTGATTGTTCTTTAGTAATCTCATGCTCCAGATGGACAGGAAGGGAGAGAGATTAGTATTGAATATAGTCAGGAAAGTTTCATGCAGGTGGCAGGAATTTAGATAGCTAATATAATTTCCCAAAGTGTCTGGCCTATCTTTTCATAATATTTCATGAATCCTAGAATAAGGGTTGACATGTTTCTCCTTGTAGAGCAAATAGATTGTGGAAATGTATTGTTAAACTCCCAAATGCATTCAGTGGTCATCTATTTTCAGTCTACTGTGTATTAAGTATTGGTTTTGGAATATATCTCTGACTAAATCAAGCTCTTGTCATAAAAAAATGACATATGTCATAAAAAAGTCATAAAAAATATGGTTAAAATCTGTAATTTTAGGACCAGCTGTTGTATTACATTTAGTCTGGATCCCCAAAACCAGATAATAAAGTAGTTGTTATTCATGTAAATAATAATATTGATAAATAAAATATGAGGTATTACGAATTATTGCTGATAATTGAGTATTAGAAATGTGCATGTAACTTCCAGATTTTGATTAAGGAAAGTCTGAGAATAAATGGCTCAAACATTCACACAAACTCAATAACTATTCTGTATAAAGCACAGTGATGGGTGCTGGGGGTAGTTATTTTGTGTATGCTTTTTGCCCAAAGTCTGGTGTAGAATAGACTCTACAGTTTTCATGGTCTCTTAGGGCATTTTTGGGTCTTGTGCACCAGAAATTCTAACCCTGGCCTCTCATGTCTAGGGAGCTGCTGGGGCACACTAGGCAGTTTGGATCTGCCTGGCTTGTGTCAGAGGTTTCTGTTAGACTTTGTGGGTGGGTCAGGCAGGGAAGTGACTAGATCCCCATCAGCCTGTTCTCTTAAAATGCAATTTACATGATAATACCTTACATTCTTGTACCTGCTGTATGGTATTGTAAATTCCTGTTCAAGAAAGCACAGAAAGATCTGTGTTATGTTAAGCCTAGAAAACTATTAACACAATACTTTGATATTATTATAAATGAAAGGATTTAGAGGAAAATTTCAGATATGGGCTTAAAAAGTTAGGCCACTGTTACTGATTCATAAAATGAATATTTAATGTCCTCAACATTTTTTTTTTTAATGGAACAAATGACAAACATGAGTGTCTTCACTGTACCAAGAAATATGTACTTTTCTGGAACTGAGACTACAAAATTTAAAGAGACCCAGTCGTAGTTTTTTGAAGTCCTTTCCCTGAAAAATCAACAAAAAAAAAAGAGGGAAGAAAATTTGTTGTCAGATTGGGGCAAGTCTCAGAAAACTCCTGGAGGGAGAGGAGTTTTTGTTGTGGGGAACCAGACATGCAATTGCTTTTGCATGTTAAAATTTTTCTTCTCAGACATTGCCATTATAATAAACTATTATCTTACTAAATCTATAAATAGTGTTCATATGGGAAACAGACCAGAAAACCATTCAAGTAAAATAGAAAACAGGATCAAAAAAGTAGAATAGCAAAATGAGAGCTTGTTTTCTTACTTGTAACCAAAATCTGATTTAAGACAACTTCACGATTTGCTCTTGAGGTAGGAGGTACCTTAGGGGAAGCCTGTGGACTTCAGCTGTTCTTAGAGGCAATACCCAGGAGCCAGTGAAATACAGCCTGGGGCTGTATGAGCCAGTGATCATTTCCTGGCTTGACCAAATGGGAAGTTCTAGTGTGCTCCTGCCAATCTAATATTGTTATATTTTCATTTGTTCCAAAACAGCAGTTGACAGGCTTCTATGTACTAGGTATTTATTTAGCCCTTTGGGAAATTTAATAAATAAAGGATCTATGTCCTCCTAGCATTTAGACTAGTATGAAAATAAAGCATTTGTAGCATGTTTGATTTTTCATTATATGTTGAAAAGTTATAGATTTTGTTAGGATTAATGAAAACTAGCAATCTCCTACCTTGCCAGTCCCCACTACTTACTTTAATTTCTCAGAAAGACTATGTTGAACTTTTAGTCATTTCTTGTAATTTTTTCAAGACCATGATTGTCCTGCTATTTTTAAAATTTGTTTTTCAGTTTTAGATATTTATCATTTGGCTTCGTACTGTTTTCATACATGTCTTTATTTCATACTATTTTACATATGCCTTTCTCCTATTCTCTCGATAGTTAAAACAACTTTGGCAAAATCAGTTTTTCATGTTATATTGTAGTGACTTTGTACATATTAGTTACAAGTCAGCTACTTAGTTTATTGTGATTGTGTTATTTGTATAACATTGTTTTCCCAGGAAATAACAATTGACTTGGAATTTTCTCTTTTTTTTTTTTTTTGAGACCGAGTCTCTCTCTGTCGCCCAGACTGGAGTGCAGTGGCGCGATCTCGGCTCACTGCAAGCTCTGCCTTCCCGGTTCACGCCATTCTCCTGCCTCAGCCTCCGGAGTAGCTGGGACTACAGGTGCCCGCCACCACGCTCTGCTAATTTTTTTTGTATTTTTAGTAGAGACGGGGTTTCATCGTGTTAGCCAGGATGGTCTCCATCTCCTGACCTCGTGATCCACCCACCTCGGCCTCCCAAAGTGCTGGGATTACAGGTGTGAGCCACCGCGCCCGGCTGGAATTTTCCTTTTTTAAAAAAAATACTTATTGTTACACTCAGGCAGCCCAAACTGACCTACCTCTTGGCTTCTTTTTCTATAGACCTGTTATCATTGCCTTCCAGCATCCCGAGTTTTGTTGACTTCTTCAAGCTCACCAACCAACAGCTTCAGTGGCAGTAGATACCTACCAGAATGATGGAATACTTTAACCAAAAGAAAGCACAAAAATATAATATGCTGTTGTACACTCCAGTTAAAATATTCTTTATATAATAAGTTTTTGTTCAACTAACTGTTGTCAAAACGGGAATGTATTATACATTAATACCAATATTTCTGAAGAGATCTCTTTTATCCAAACTTTAAAGAAAAGACCATTAATGTGTTTATTAGATTATCCTGAGTCTCCCAAGTAATCCATTGATTTCTGTTATGGTAACTCTGAAAAAAATCCAATATGAAATAATCATAGGGTTTAATATTTCACACCAGTTTGGCTAGTGTAAGCCTAGTAATTCTGAAAAGAGAAAACAACATTTTAAGTTGGAATTTTTAATTCTTAAATGGAAAATATTTTTTATCTTCCTTAATGAGTTCTTTTTGATTTGTTTTTCTCACTTACTTGTCTTTATTGTTGGCTTTATGCCAGAATTACTAAACTTCTGGTCTCACAGGATGTTTCCAGTATTAAGATGGGGAAAGGAAGTGACTAGGAATCTAACAAATAAGGCTGTATGGCCCAGTGCAATGGCTCACGCCTGTAATTCCAGGACTTTGGGAGGCTGAGGCAGGAGGATCACTTGAGTCCAAGAGTTTGAGACCAGCTGGGCAACATAGTGAGACCCTGTCTCTACAAAATAAATAAGTAAATAAATAAACAAAATTAGCCAGATGTGGTACACGCCTGTAGTCTTAGGTACTTGGGAGGCTGAGGTGGGAAGACTGCTTGAGCCTGGGAGGTCGAGGCTGCAGTGATCTCACCACTGCTCTCCAATCTGAGCAACTGAGCTAGACCCTGTCTCAAAAAAAAAAAAAGACGACATAGAAGAGGTTTATTTGTGTTATCATTTTTGTGACCCAAACATTCTAACTTTGGTTGATTATTCATTTTAAGCATTAGGTATGAAAAATTGATAGAGGTGAATTACTCTTCCATAATTGCCATTTGTACCTATGCATTTTTAAAGAATATGCTACTATAACCTCCCTTTAATTTATTTGCTTATTAGTTTTTATTTGCCCCCACAATGTTTCTGAGTACTTGATCTTTCCCATTTCAATTTAAATTGCTGTTCTTGTTCAATTCCTACTAAAAGTAAAGCAATATAGGTACAGATAGTTTTCTAAAGCAGGCCTCTCAACTTTAATACAGAAACAGATTACCAGGGGATCTTGTTAAAATGCAGATTCTGGGGTGGGGCCTGAGAGTCTGCATTTCTAACAAACTCCCAAGATGCTGATGTTAACACTGAATTGAACAGCAAAGATCTAACATACCTTGGATGTAGAAGTAAAGTTGATCCCTTCAGTATATGGAATCTGTTTTCAATTATCTGTGACCCTTCAGCTTCTAGAAGTCAGTGGAAAATTTTGCGTTACTGGCTGCTACTAAGTACACAAAATAGTAGATTTGTTGCTCCTTACAGACTTAAAAATGTTTGATTATTTGTATGTTACTGCTTACAAATGATTTCAATGCTATGTTTATCAATGTATGTGTACGTTTTACATATTAAATATATAAGCTATATTTCCTCCAATGTCTTTGAAGAAAAAATACTGTTGGTACTTGCTAAGCCTTAATTTGTACATACATCTCTGATCCATAGCTGTTAGTGATTAGGATCCTATTGTATATTCTTTTATGGTTATATAGACATAAAATCACATAATATAATATATACAAATTAATAGTATACAGAATATACTATATACAAATTAATAACCAGCTTCCTTGTAATGTTTCTTCTTGTTATTAGCAATGAAAATATTAATGCTTTGCATTTTTTTTTTCCAAACAGCTCAGTCACTAAAAGAATTTGCAAGACTACTCATTGCAGTAGAAGAAGAAAGGCGAAGACTGGTAAGTCTGTTCTGTATTTCTTAAGAATATTGCTTTGTTTCAACATATTAAAGAGAAAGAATGGACCTCCTGAACTAGAGAACTTTATACAAGGCCTTATGATTTGACACATCTACTAATTTTTACATGTACTTTTGAAAAGATTTGTGACTATAATTATTATATATTGCTAATAAGATATACCATTTTTTTCTAATTATATGCTTGGCATATGTAAATTACCTTTATTTTGCTTGC
Organism: Pongo abelii; assembly: GCF_028885655.2. Lineage (NCBI taxonomy): Eukaryota > Metazoa > Chordata > Mammalia > Primates > Hominidae > Pongo > Pongo abelii. The sequence continues at coordinate 103,790,106 of NC_071994.2, forward strand.
CATTTACTGTTCTGAGGATTAAAAATATTGATCAGACTGCCATTAAGAAACCCATTCTAATTCAGCAAACATTTAGAGGTTATAACAACCTCAGTGTTATAATACAGACATGTTTCAAATGTTTGAGACAATTCATGGAAGGAGGAACTTGCCAGGGTAGTGTTAAAAGGTAACGTTTGAGTTGAACCCTGAAGGTTGGGAGAATTTTGTTAGGCTGGGAAGGACAGGGAAAACATCCTAGATTGGTGGATGAATATATGCAAAGGCATTAGAGCATAGTTATTGGTGAAACACTTATCCATTCAAAAATATAATTTTATGCCCAGTGTTTTCAAATATCTGTGATGTTCTCTATGATGCAATGTCCTCATCTGTAATATGGGAAAAATAATAGTATATATCCCACAGGATTGTTGGAAAGCATCTGTAGCAGCACCTGGCACATAGTAAATACATTTTGATGGTGATAACGATGCTGATAGTCAGTTACAGTGAGGGTTACAGACTTATCTAAGACATTATCTCTGATTTAACTGACCTCACTGTCCACTTGGGGGATTATATACACATATACAGCCATACTTCATTTCTTTGTGCTTTACTATACCACATTTTGTGTGGTATAGTAAATGTGTGGTTTTTGTTTTTCTTTCATTTTGTTTTTGTTTTCAAATTAAGGGTTTTGGTAACCTGCATTGAGCAAGTCTGTTGGCACCATTTTTCTAACAGCATGTGTGTACTTTCTGTCTCTGTGTCACATTTTGGTAATTCTCACAATGTTTCAAATTTTTTCATTAGTGTTATATCTGTTGTGGTGACCTGTGATGAGTGAATGTTGGGGTTACTATTAGGACTTTTTTGGGACTCCACAGACACTACCCAAATAAGACTGTGAACATAATCAATAAATGGTGAGTGTGTTCTGACTGTTCTACCAGCCAGCCATTCACCCATCTCTCTTCCTGTCCTCAGATCTCTCTATTGCCTGAAACATAAATATATTGAAATTAGGCCAACTAAAAACCTTACAATGGCCTGTAAGTGTTCAAGTGAAAGGAAGTGTCATGTGTCTCTCACTTTTTTAAGCCAAAAGGTAGAACTGATTTAAGTTTGGTGAAGAAGGCATGTCAAAACCTGACACAGGCTTAAAGCTAGGCCTCTTGAAACAAATAGTTAGCAAAGTGGTGAGTGCAAAGGAAAGTTCTTGGAGGAAATTAAAAGTACTAGTCTGTTAAACCCACAAATGATAAGAAAACAAAATAGCATTATTACTGATATGGAGAAAATTTTAGTGGTCTGGATAGAAGATCAAACTAGCCACATTTCCTTAAGTCAAGCCCATCGAGAACAAGTCCCTAACTCTTTTTAATTCTTTTTTTTTAGACAGAGTCTTACTCTGTTGTCCAGGCTGGAGTGCAGTGGCGCAATCTCTACTCACTGCAACCTCCGCCTCCTGGGTTCAAGCGATTCTCCTGCCTCAGCCTCCTGAGTAGCTGGGATTATAGGTGCACCCCACCCGCCTGGTTAATTTTTGTATTTTTGGTAGAGATGGGATTTCACCATGTTGGTCAGGCTGGTCTTGAACTCCTGACCTCGTGATCAGCCTGTCTTGGCCTCCCAAAATGCTGGGATTACAGGCGTGAGCCACTGCATCCGGCCCAACTCTTTTCAATTCTATGAATGCTGAAAGAGGTGAGGAAGCTGCAGAAGAAGAGTTTGGAGCTAGTAGTGGTTGGTTTATAAGGTTTAAGGAAAGAAGCCATCACCATAACATAAAAATGCAAGGTGAAGCAGCCAAGTGCTGATATAGAAGCTGCAGCAAGTTATCCAGAAGATCTGGCTGAGATCGTAGATGAAGGTGGCTATACTAAACAACAGAATTTCAATGTAGACAAAACAGCCTTCCCTTGGAAGAAGTTGCCATCTAGGACTTTCATAGCAATAAAAGAAAAGTAGTCAGTGTCTGGCTTCAAAGGACAGGCTGACTCTCGTGTTAGGTGCTAATGTAGCTGGTGACTTTAAGCTGAAGCCAGTGCTCATTTAGCATTCCAGAAATCCTAGGGCCCTTAAGAATTGTGCTAAATCTACCTTGTCTGGGCTCTAGTTATAGAACATGGAGCCTGGATGAGAGCACATCAGTTTATAGCATGGTTTACTGAGTATTTTAAGTCCACTGTTGAGACCTATTGTTCAGGAAAAAAAAAAAAAGATAGCATTAAAAATATTACTGCTCATTGACAATGTACCTGGTCACCCAAGAGCTATGATGGAGATGTGCAAGGAAATTAGTGTTTTAATGTCTGTTAACACAACATTCATTCTGCAGCCCATGGATCAAGGAGTAATTTTGACTTTCAAGTCTTATGATTTAAGAAATACATTTTTGCAAGGCTATAGCTGCCATAGATTTTGATTCCTCTGATGGAGCTCATCAAAGTAAATTGAAAACTTTCTGGAAAGGATTCATCATTAGAAGTTGATTCTAGTGATTCCTGCTCATAAAGAGGTTAAAATATCAACTGAAGTTTGGAAGAAGTTGATTCCAGCCCTCATGGATGACTTGGAGAGGTTCAAGACTCAGTGGAGTAAGTAACTATAGATGTGATGGAAGATTTAAGAGAACTAGAATTAGAAGTGGAGCCTGAAGGTGTGACTGAATTGCTGCAATCTCATGATGAGACTTAAATGGATAAGGAGTTGCTTCCTATGGATAAGCAAAATACATGGTTTCTTGAGATCAGATCTACTCCTGGTGAAGATACTGTGAATATTGTTAAATAACAACAAAGAATTTAGAAGACTACATAAACTTAGTTGAGAATGCAGTAGCAGGGTTGACAAGATAGACTTCAATTTTGAAAGAAGTTCTACCATGGGTAAAATGCTATCAAACTGTAATTCAGGCTACAGAGAAATTTTCTGTGAAAAGAAGATTCAATCAATGCTACAGACTTCATTGTTGTCTTAAGAAATTACCACAGCCACTCCAGCCTTCAGCAACCACCACCCTGATCAGTTAACAGTCATCAGCTTCAAGACAGGAGCCTCCACTATCAAAAAGATGATGACTTGCTGAAGGCTCAGATGATTGTTAGCATTTTTCAGGCAGAAAATACTTTTAAATTAAGGTATGTACACCATTTTTTAGACAAAACACTATTGCACACTCAGTAGACTACAATATTACATAAATATAACTTGTTTGCACTGGGATCAATAATTCATGTGACTTGCTTTATATATATTTACACATATTCATATATTGAACTTATATACTTTATATATTTTATTTATATTTAATGTGATATTCACTTTATTGCAGTAGCTTGGAACTGAACCCACAATATCTCTGAGGTATGCCTGGTCAGTATAATACTCACGTGTGGACTGAATCCTCTGGGACTGTGACACAGTATGGTATTATTTTTCTGAACTGATAAGAGAAAGCCATTTGAGGAAGGTGGGTGTTAGTAAGGTGCCTTTGACTCAGAGGGTACATTGCCTGAGCTGGGGAAGGATCACACAAGTAGGTCGTGGCAGTTGTAGAAATGAACTTGGACAGAGGCCCCAAAGTGGGAGACAGTTCTGTATAAGTTGTGGAATAAGGCAGATGGTTCTTAGAAGGGATTAGTAGAAGGTTAATTAATAGTTGTGGTCATATGCAGGGTTTCAGGGCTAGGCCTAGAAGTTTTTATGTTTGTTATAGGCAATGGGAGAATTCCCAGAAGTTTTTGGAGAGAAGAATGAGAGAATTAAAGTACAATTCAGGTGATATTACTTTGGCAGCCATGTGAGAAAGAGATGAGGTGGGGAAGAAATGTTCTGGCTGGTGGTGGAATGACCACATTCATTTAGGAAACATTAGCCTACATGGGTCTAGTCCCAGTGCCAGAGAGACAGCCATGCAGTGTGACCTGTACTACTAGAAATGTGTATACTTTTATGGGAGACTGACCTTTTCTAGTGGGGCAAAGACAGGTTTTCTGTGAAGGTGACTTTGATCTGAGTTTTGAAGCCTAAATAGTATGCTGTTTTAAGCGCTTTATATGTGATCCTTACTCTACCTCTGTGAACTGTATCAAAGAAGTCTAACTTCCACAGGGAGAATTGGATAGTATGTGCACTTGTGTTCAACAAGAGCATCTGATGACAGAAATGGGAAAGAGAGGTTAGAAAGATGTGAAAATTAAGCATTAGAAGAGTAATGGAGCCAAAGGAAATAGTTCTGGTTGGCGAGGCTGTGATTCAGATCTTGTGTAAATAGTTCAGGAAAGCAATAGACTAAGTACCATGCATTATAATTCTAGAAAATATGATGGTTTAAAGAATAGAAGAAAATGTGTTGTAGTTTTTGGGAGGAAAGAGATCCAAAGGAATGTTCTCATAGCACTGAAGAGACTTTGTAGGCATCAGAGGAAAAGCTCTTCCTTTAAGGTGGAAGAAAAGAAAGAGAGGGTTGATAAAAACATAGTAGAAATGTGAAATGGTAAAATGGTAAAATGGTTTGGTGGACAAGTGGAGAACAGTGTTATGAAGGAGTGGTTATTTAATGTGCCCAGGAGTTTGTAGAAATGGTTTAGAACAGCCAAGGGGGTAAGTTATTCAAAAGACGAGTAAGGGGACTATGGTCAGCAATGAAGAGGAATTGAAGTTAGCCATCATAAGTCTGTTAAGGATGGACTAGTTACTATGTTTTTGTGGATTTTTCTAGGAATACCCAATACTGAACTGTAAACAGTAAGCACAGTTGGGGGATCAGATTCAAGTTGATGGTTGGCCCAGAAGACAATGGTGCTGGATTAAGGAGACGTGCATTTGTATAATATGAAAATGGGTCTTGGTTAAGTGTAGCAATAATCGAGGCAGGAGGTTATTGATAGCCTTAGAAAGCAGAGATGGCAAGCATAACTACTTAGTGATGTTGAAGGTTCACTGGGAACAAAGGGGAGTTGGAAGACAGGGAAGTTGTGAAATGTACTGAGCTTGGTTTTGGAGTTGGTCTGGATAGTGATGAGATTAGGATGTAGCTGAGCTGGGAGACAGGCCTTAGGAATCCATAAAGCTGAGCTCAGAGATTTGGATGTTTTATGGACAGGATCTTGACATCATCCAGTATGATGACAGAGTCAAGGACAGAGACCAAGGAGAGGAAATGGCTCAAGAATGTGGTAGAGTATCTTATAAGCCATGGAGATGAAGGAAGATCTGACCACCCATTTCTTAGTGTTTCCAAGATCTTCATTTCATTTATTCTTTTGGCCATGTTTCTGTTGTTGGGGCAGGGAAGATATTTTGCTTTCGTGGGTGAAATCATACTGTGGGTTTTGATTGCTTTACCTGTTGTTTCAGAAAGGATCTGAAATAAAGAATGTGCAATGTAATGAAAAAAACTCTAGATACAAGTGTAATGGAATGCATTTCCACAGATTATATACAAAATAACCACTAATCACACAAATCTAAATATTGCAGTGATAAGTTAACACTTCAGTCACATAAGTTAACACTTCAGTCATATGATGTTATTAAAACAATGATAGTATAGGTTTAATATCCCTTATCCAAAATGCTTGGGACCAAAAATGTTTTAGATTTCAGATTTAAAAAAATTTGGAATATTTGCATTATACTTACTGGCTAAGCATCTCAAATTTGAAAATTTGATATTGGGAATGCTCCAGGGAGCATTTCCTTTGAACATTATGTCTGTACTCAAAAAGTTTTGGATTTTGGAACATTCCGGATTTTAGATTTTCAGATTTGGGATGCTCAACCTGTATGTATAGATGGTGAGAGATTTTGTACAAGGATGTGTCAAAGAACTTGTATTTAAAAAATTAGTGCTTTATTTGGGGGAGAAGAATATTTTTAGTGTACCAGGAAATTGTAAAGGGACTATATAATTAATTATAAAACCACTAATTCAGATATTTTTTATTGATAAATCGTGAGTATTATGTATGTATTTGTTAGGTTTGACCAAAGTCTTCAGTATGTTGAAACAATGAGTAAACAAAAATATTGACTGGACGCAGTTGCTCATACCTGTAATCTCAGCATGAGGAAGATTTACCATATTTAGGAAGATGAATATGTCATCTTGGTAGTTTAATGACTATTTGCAGAAAAGAGCCCAAAGAAACATGGATTTTAGAAATGGAACTTCCTCTTGTCTCCTTCTAACTTTTAATATTGAGGGTTTTTATTTTGTTTTGTTTTGTTGTTTTTTTGTTTGTTTGTTTGTTTTTACATTTCTGCTAAAATGCATAGTTTTAATGCAACAAAAAAGCACCTGAGAAAATAATGGAAAGTATGTTTCAGAACCTTTTGAGGAGGGTATAGTTTATTCTGTCTCATACATCTCATACACCTTCCATAATGCAGGATTTTCCACAGTGTGGATTGACACCTGCCATCATGTGGCTAGGCAGAGATCAGCATTTTAATGGCACAAATATAAGAAATAATCTAAAAGCTCTTTGTACTGACCTTAATAAAATGTTTATTACTTAAAAGGTGAGGATCTGGTATCGATTATTGATGTATGCTTTTTAAAAAGTGTGTCTTTATTGGAAATGCTAGAATTTTTCCACATAAAATGCAGCACTTAAATGATTTGAGTTAGAAGGTGTCATTGATTAGGTGTCTTTGTGGTCAGACTCAGACTACCTCTAATACAGAGAGGGGCTTCTAAACCATGTAAACTTTGTGGTAACGTCTTCTCAGTTTCTGTACCACCATAGAAACCAGTCTTTTTCTTTAGATCACAGCTAACTTGGCTTTGCAGATGCCACCATTTTGTCTTAGGCTGTTCAAAATTAATTTGAACCAATGTTAACATAACAAGAGAATTCCCTGGAAAAGGATGAAATGCTAGGTTGTGGCTTTCTAGAAGAGATCTAGGTAACCTCTTCTTTGTTGTTTGTATTGAAATAGTGAAGTTGACTCTTTTGCCTCCATGCCACTGGAGGTGATAGTGCCTCCCCTTAAATCCCTGGAACCTCATCCACCCCCATTTCTCCCTTCTTTATTTATTTATTTTTTTTTGAGGCAGAGTCTTGCTCTGTCTCCCAGGCTGGAGTGCAGTGGTGCGATCTTGACTCACTGCAGCCTCCGCCTCCCAGGTTAAAGTGATTTTCGTGCCTCAGCTTCCTGAGTAGCTAGGACTACAGGCGCACGCCACTACACCTGGCTAATTTTTGTATTTTTGTTTTTTTAGTAGAGATGAGGTTTCACTCTGTTGGCGAGGCTAGTCTCAAACTCTTGGCCTCAAGTAATCCACCCACCTTGGTCTCCCAAAGTGCTGGGATTACAGGCATGAGCCACTGAGCCTAGCCTGTCCCTTCTTGATACACTCCCTCTTGCCTGTTCTCCAGCCCTATGGGTTTCTTTCTATTCCTCTTTGTGTGTCACTACAGGCTTCTTTTGAACTTACAGTTTTGTCCTTTCCTCTACCTTGAACATCCTCGTCCATATCCTGTCATGATTGGCTCCTTCTTGTCACGCAGGCTTCATCCCACATATCTCCCCTGGCCTCCTGCCCTTTCCATATAGCCTTAGTTTAGTCCCCTTGAGTTCTAACATTATAACAGAAATACCTTCACTCATGAAGCTTGCATTCTAAGGGGAAGAAACAAACATTAAACAAATTATGTCTGCTGGTGATAAACACTAAAAAGAAAAATAATGGAGCTGGTGGGGGATGTTGCTGTTTATGAAGATGCCTGTAATCTCAGCACTTTGGGAGGCCAAGGCAGGAGGATGGCTTTGAGGCCAGGAGTTAGAGACCAGCATGGGCAACATAGTGAGATCCCATCTCTACTACAAAAAAAAAATTGGGTAGATTTAAATGCGTACTGTATATCTAAGTAGCCTTGTTTGGGGAGCAACTAGATATATGGGTCTAGCATTCAGGGGAGGAGCTGGGGCTGGAGATATAAATTTAGGAGTTGTCAACATGTGTGAGGCATTTAAAGCTATAGGAATGGGTGAGCTCACCCAAGCTAAGAGTGTGAGACAGAAGAGAAAGGGTGGGAGGATAGAGCTCTGAGGTTCATCGAGTCCACAGTTTGATCAGATGTGGTAGAATCAAGGTAGAGTCTAATGTCCTCTTAGGGAGACATTAGATCAGTAGGAGAACTGAGAGAAAGCTTTTTGGATGGCTTGGTCAAAGCCCCGTTTCTTCACTTGCATATAGTAGAGATGTGGCACCATAACAGACATAGGTTGTGGACCCAGTGGCTGCAGCGTTCCTTAGGACAGAAGGTCCAAATTATCTGGTACACTTTATGCTCCTCCTTTACCCTCCAATCATTGTCTGACCACTGGGCCCCTCACTTTCTAGTACAGTCTCTGACCTTGACAAATGATTTCTTGTGTGTTTAGCAATGTAGATTTTTTTTCTTGGCTATATCTGTGTCACCAATGGGGGAAGCTTCAACTTCAAAATATTTTATCTAGGGTTTATCTTAAAGAATTTATACCAGTGAACTTATTTCTTCTATTTTTCATTTTGATGAACATGAGAACTATCATTGCCCACAACATTTCACATTTGCCTTTGACCTGTGTAAGTTACAAATTTTGCTTTAGGTTTTCCAGAATTGTATATTTTTTTAGAGACAAGATCTCACTCTGTCACCCGAGCTCGTCACTGTAGCCTTGGATTCTTAGGCTCAAGTGATCCTCCTGCCTCAGCCTCCTGAGTAGCTAGGACTATAGGCACATGCCACCATGGCCAGCTAATTTTCAAGTTTTTATCTTTTTATTTTTATTTTTCAGAGATTGTGGGTCTCACCATATTGCATAGGCTGGTGTTGAACACCTGGCCTCAAGTAATGATTTCACCTTGGCCTCTCAAAGTGCTAGGATTGCAGGCATGAGCCACTGTGCCCTGCCTGTCTTTTTATCCTTGAGTAGTGAAAGTACTTCCCTGAAATGAACTAGCTGCCTGGGTATTATTTTGGGACAAAAAAAGTTATAGGAGGACTTAGAAGAAAAATTTATAACCTTCATTAAAATTTAAATAATATTTTCTTTATAAGACTATTAAGGCCTCCATTTTTCTTTCACTTTTGTTTTAAGACATAAAGTTAATAAAGGTTAATGGGAGTAAAATCAGAATAGTTTTAGATGTTTATTTTTTAATTGTTTAATTTTTTTTTTTAGTCAGAGTCTCGCACTGCCACCTGGGCTGGAGTGCAATGGCACGATCTAGGCTCACTGCAACCTCAGCCTCCCAAGTAGCTGGGATTACAGGCGCCTGCCACCATGCCCAGCTAATTTTTTGTATTTTTATTAGAGATGGGTTTTCACTATGTTGGCCAAGCTGGTCTCGAACTCCTGACCTCGTGATCCACCCGCCTCAGCCTCCCAAAGTACTGGGATTACAGGCATGAGCTACCACGCCCGGCATAGGTATTTAAGAAAGAAAAAACTGTGTTGGTAACATCATTTGATTTTGAGCTTTTGTGTGAGCCTCAAAAAATGTGAAGAATCTCTTAGTGGTGCTCAGTACATTAGACATCAGGAGTATGTGTCTGTTGAACACCTAAAATGTGTTTGTTGTTATGTGCCTTGCATTGTATTTCTATGGGGCAGCACTGCTTTAGATGATGATAGCAACTGACACTGAGCATTCCAAGGTGCAAGGCACTGCTGCAGTTGCTTCATATGTTTCAACTAATTTAATATGAACAGCAGTCTTCAGAAGTGTATGCTATTAATATACCCATTTCAAAGTGTATGCTATTAATATACCCATTTCAAAGAAGAGGAAACTCAAAGGCACATAACTAATATGTGGTACCGCAAGGATTTGAACCCATGCTGTGGGGATCTAGAGCCTTCATATAAATCACAGTGTCACAAAGTAAGACTCTATTTCAATTACAGATTCCATTAATAACAATAAATAACATATATTGTTGATACCATATGTAACACTTTAGATGTATTACTTCAATATCTTACAAAAATTAGGGAAGAAGGGAAGAACATAGTCATAAGTTTTGAAATTATCTTAATTTTCAGTAAGTTCATCATATTGTTACTGAAAAGAGATCCTGATCCAAATCCCAAGAGAGGGTTCTTGGACCTTGTGCAAGACAGAATTTGGAGCGAGTCTGTAAAGTATAGATATAAAGAAACAAAAGAATGGCTACTTCGTAGGCAGAGCAGTGGCATGGGCTGTTCAACTGACTATACTTATAATTCTTGATTATATGCTAAACAAGGGGTGGAGTATTCAGGAGTTTTCTGGGAAAGGGGTGGACATTTCCTAGAACTGAGGGTCTCTTCCCTTTTTATACCATGTAGGGTAACTTCCTGACGTTACCACGGCATTTATAAACTGTCATGGTGCTGGTGGGAGTGCCTTTTAGCATGCTAATGCATTATAATTAATGTATAATGAACAATGAGGATGACCAGAGGTCACTTTTGACGCCATCTTGGTATTGGTGGGTTTTGGCCGGTTTCTTTACTGCATCCTGTTTTATCAGCAAGGTCTTTATGACCAGTATCTTGTGCCAACCTTCACTCCTCATCCTGTGACTAAGAATCCCCAACCTCCTGGGAATGTAGCCCAGTTAAGTCTCAGCCTTATTTTACTCCACCCCATTCAAGATGGACTTGCTGTGGTTCAAATGCCTCTGATAATACTTAGGCATATATTTCTATGAAAGCTTTATCCATCAATCCTTTGACAGTTCCCACATTAAATTTTGACATGTAAGATCTAAAAATGTTCAGTGAATCTGACAAACCTATTTAAGTCTTTCCCCCATTCTTGAACCCAGAATTTATGAAGTAGTAGAATATTTTAAATGTTGAAAGAATTACGTATCCCCATTTCTCTTGATGAAAGATTTCCCTTTATTTATTATTTTTGCCATACATCTTTGCTTTTTGCGAATATGCCCTCGATAGGTGATATGGATTAATCTTAAGTTTCTGGCTTTGGTGCTGTTATATGCTTAAGTGCGATTATCTGTGAAGTAATACAATTTCTTTTATTGTCTCAGATAAATGAGGCACAGTATGCCAAAATTCCACGTGTAGGAAAACGGATTATGTTTCTGGTATGTCTTAGGTTAACTTTTATTAGAAACAAATTTTAGGTATGTTGGCCTCCATAGCAACATTCTTCTGCAGTGATTTCACCTGAAATTAAAAAAAAAAAAGAATAATAAATCATCTCAATGTCCTACATGCATAAAGTTCTGATTTTCACATTTACTGAATTGTGGATGCTTTCCATCTCCTGATTTCCAGTTTTCTGGTGAAATATTAAGGTAAGAGTGAGAGGTGGTAGATCATATACAGTTTATCACAACTGCAATAATAGTGGCTTTTATATTTTAGTGCTAATAATCGTAAAATTCATTTTTAAATTTTTTATTTGTTTGTTTGTTTATTTATTTATTTATTTTTGGGACAAGTCTCACTTTGTTGCCCAGGCTGGAGTGCGTTGGCACCGTCTTGGCTCACTGCAACCTCTGCCTTCCGAGCTCAAGTGATTCTTGTGCCTTGACCTCCCAAGTAGCTGCCATTATAGCTGCCCGCCACCACACCTGGCTAATTTTTGTATTTTTAATAGAGACGGGGTTTCACCACGTTGGCCAGGCTGGTCTTGAACTCCTGACCTCAGGTGATTGACCTGCCTTGGCCTCTCAAAGTCTGGGGATTACAGGCATGAGGCACCATTCCTGGCCCCTCATTTGTATTTTTTAATTGTGCAAAGAGCTTTTATATACATTTTCTTTTTTTTTTTCTTTTGAGACAGACTTTTGCTCTTGTTGCCCAGGCTGGAGTGCAATGGCACGATCTCGGCTCACTGCAACTTCCACCCCCTAGGTTCAAGAGATTCTCCTGCCTCAGCCTCCTGAGTAGCTGAGATTACAGGCGTGCACCAACACGTCTGGCCAATTTTTGTATTTTTAGTAGAGATAGGGTTTCACCACGTTGGCCAGGCTGGTCTCGAACTCCTGACCTCAGGCAATCCACCCGCCTTGGTCTCCCAAAGTTCTAGGATTACAGGCGTGAGCCACCGGGTCTTGCCTTTTTATATACATGTTATTTGATCCTTACAACAATCTGAAACAGCACTCAGTGTGATGTCGACCTCTAGTAAGTGACCACACTTTACGTATGGGACCAGTTCCAGGAGTTGGGGCTTGCAGCTCATTGTTCTGTTCTATCCCATGTCTTCTCTCTTTTAGTTTTGATTTTAATCACCTTGTGGTCAGAGATCTGATCTTTTTTGTATTCCTATTTTCCTTATATATGTTAGGTGTTCTGAAAACCATCTTGGTTGTTCAAAATTTAGCGTAGTGTTTCGTAGCACAAACTCCTTGATAGAAAAAGAAAAGGTGATTGTTGAGAATTATCAGTTTTCTTTTCACCATTTCTCAGATTGTTTGAATTAATTCATTATGGTTAAGTCTGACAGATAAATAAACTCTCTTTGAAAAAAAATTCATTAGTGTGAAGTAATTGAATAGGACAATTGCTAGGATTTCAGAAAACTGAAAGTGTTCATATTTATAGATTGTATCTTTTGAGTCTGTAACTGAAAATGACTTAGGACTCTTAATGATAACTACAAATGTCTGTCAAAATTCAAAACATGCCTCAGAATAGAAATAATGCAGTGTTTAGACAGTGAAGCCTACCCTGGCATGTGTCCTTTTAGCCATTTCACTGCTCATTAACAGAGTATATATATTAAAGAGGAATTAAAGATGTAGAACTGGGGCTGGGCGTGGTGGCTCACGCCTGTAATCCCAGCACTTTGGGGGGCCAAGGCGGGTGGATCATGAGGTCAGGAGATTGAGACCATCCTGGCCAACATGGTGAAACCCTGTCTCTATTTAAAAAAAAAAAAAATTATATATATATATATATAGATATATATATATCTATATATATATAGTGTGTGTACGTATATATATATGTATATGTATGTGTGTGTGTATAGATATTTTTTTTTTATATATATATATATATCTATACACACACACAAAAATTAGCCAGGTGTGGTGGCACGCACCTGTAGTCCCAGCTACTAGGGAGGCTGAGGCAGGAGAATTGCTTGAACCCGGGAGGTGGAGGTTGCAGTGAGCTGAGATTGCACCACTGCACTCCAGCCTGGCGACAGAGCAAGGCTCTGTCTCAAAAAAAAAAAAAAAAAAGAAAAAGAAAAAAAAAAGGATATAGAACTGAGACTTTTTTTGTGGTGCTTTTTACTAGCTCTTGCAAAATAATACTTGGAAAGGAGGTGGTATTTTTCCTTAGTAAAATTCAGGTTGTATGCTATGAGGAGTTCTGCTGTCATAGCACACAGTCAACATAGAGAACTGAGTTGACACTAATTTTAAAATATGTTTGTGTTTTGCTATCCAGTTTTATAATCATCTGGGCATGAATTTTTTTCTTACGATTAATGCTAGTCTCATAGCTGGTATTTCATGGTTATGTATTCAACTGCTAAATTTAAAGATTTGTAGATGCATACGTGCAAATAGTCATCCAGTCTTTCTACTTTCCTGTTTCCCAAGACCCACCCTGCCCCCCATTTGTTTTTATATTTGACATTGACTGCAGGGAAGAATTTAAAGGGAACTTTTTTTAACCAGATAGTGCTATTGAAAAAGCAATTAGTTTAAAATAGGATGCTCTGAATAAAGTACTTTCATATTCTTCTGACTCTTTTTCTGTCGAGATATAAACTGTATTGAGTTTTTCTTTTTTTTTTTTAAGTTTTTCTGTTTTCCTATGAATCTTTGGGTGTTAAGGTGTTTTGTTGCGTTTGGCTATGAATATGAGCTGCCACACAACACCTGCCCTTCTGGTCTCTTTCCTAGCATCTCTAGTTCTTTCATTTTCCTGCCTTTGGCATTTATCCTAGTTTCATAAGTTTTAATTTGGAGTCTTATAATTGCACATCGTGTTGAAATCTTTCCATTTTTATCTTTGCACTTTTGGAAATACATTTACTCTCTACTGTTGGCCATCGCTTTCCATTGGTACAGCTGGGGAAGTGCTAGTCTTTATCCCATTCATAAACCATGTTTTGATGTTCTTCTTTGATACTTGGGAAGCACAAAGATACTTTGATATTATAAAAGGTAAATGTATATGAAGTTATTGTGTAACTGTCCCTTAAAACTTTAACATCTAGGTGATGCACTTAATTTTAAAGGACAGAAAAAATAAACCTAAACAGGCATGAGGTAGACTAGCAAAATGCCTATAAAAGGTATCCTGAGGGGAAATTTTAAATAATGGTAACAAAGCTATGGATGAATGGGAAATATCAGCTGATAGACCAACCAGATATTCAGAAATAAGGGAACATTTTTTGGTTAGCACAATGATTTTTGTCTTTACTTCTGATTAAACCATAGAGTATATTTATGCACTACAGAAGGAAATGCAAATTTAACTTGATAATTTGATATATTTAATTTCAAAAGAAAGGGCAATAAAAGCTTTTTAAAATTAAACTTTTTTGGGATAATTATAAATTCACTCTTAACTATAAAAAATAACTAGAAATCGGGTGTATTCTTTACTGACAATTTCTCCCAATGTAATACCTCATAAAATTATAGTAAATAGTTCATTACATTGTACTTGTTATAATAGTAATTAAAAATAACAAATTATTCATAAATGTTCCCTTTTTCCTGGAATCAGGATTCATAATTTGAAAAGCCTAACTCTTAGGGGTTCTTATCAAGATGCTATGTTTCTTCATCCTGTGATTTATCTGTGTGTCACCCAGGATACTCATTTGCAAGTCAAACAGGAAATTGATTGGAAAGACATTGGGGCATCTCATTTATCTGTGAGAGGGCCCACATTGCTTGTGGGATTAAGAAATAGCCAGAATCACAAATTCTAAGGCCTTTAAGAGGTTTTTTATCTCTGCCTCTCATTTGCTTATCGGCCTCATTCTGTTAGCTGGCTTCTTGCACATGGTGAGTCACAAACATTGTACTAAACCTCACAGAAATTGTTTCTAGATAGGATTGTCTAGTTTTTCATTTTAAGACAAGATGAAGAAGAAAGAAAAAGAGAAAAAGAAATGTAGGAGAGGCTCTGATTGGCCCAGCTAAGGTCACTTAAAGACGCTTGTCCAATTACCCAAGGTTAAAGGGACAGAATGTATTGCATAGACTTTCCTTTGAATATAGAGCTATTTTCAGAAACAAAGGAATTATTGTGAGTTGGGCAATCATTCCAACTCTTGTCTATTATAATATGGCAAAGACCTTAAGAAATTTCCGGTTAACATTGTCATTTGAACAGAATACTATGATAGTTGTGTATGAAATTTTACAAGACTTAGAAACATATCAATTCACTCAAACCTTGGAAACATTTACTTAAAAATTAGGAGTCACACAAAGATGTACACTATTACTGTTTAAATTCAAAATTGTTTTGGAGGGCCTCTAGTCTGTTCAGTAATATGAAACCAGAGGCAAGCTGAGTGTGTTGTGTTACTCCTGTAATCCCAGCATTTTGGGAGGCCAAGGTGGGTGGATCACACGAGCCCAGAAGTTTGAGACCAGCCTGAGCAACATAGTGAAACCCTGTTCCTGCAGAAAATACGAAAATTAGCTGGGCGTGGTGTCACAGCTACTTGGGAGGCTGAGGTGGGAAGATCACTTGAGCCCAGGAGGCGGAAGTTGCAGTGAGCCAAAATTGTGCCACTGCACTCGAGCCTGGGTGACAGAGCGAGACTCTGTCTCCAAAAAAAAAGAGAAGCCAAAGGCATAAAAATCTAAGACTTAAAATGAAAGAAACAAAATTGTCATATTATGATATGATTTTCCACATAGAAAATTGCAAATAATCTATAAATTATTAGAGATAAGTAAGAGAGGTTAGCCAGGTTAATAGATATAAATTAATTATATTTCTGAACAGAACCTTTAAAAAGTGGCAAAAAAATAAGAGACTCAAGGATAACTAAACAAAGGATGTGCAGGACTTACATGTGTAAAATTAAAAAAATATATAAAGATAGTAAAGGGGAACTAAATAAATAGAAAACCAATCAATGAGTCAGTTCAAAAGAATGGTTTTAACCAACATTCTTTTTTCCCCTGACTATACTAGACAAGATAATTTACTGTAATAATTCAACTGGTAGCAATTTGGTTAACTTGTTTTTACTAGTGTAGTGGTTAACCACAGGCTGGTCCTGTAGCTAGTGTATTTCCTTTTTTCATTTGGAAAATGTGGCCACCCTATGAAAACCTTACCTTTTTTACATTCCAGACTTCTACCAAACCTTTGTATCTTTCATATATTTTCAACAGCAAGATATACTGCTGTTTGAAAAACTGATGTACTCTTCATTTGCATAACCATATCTAACTGCCTTGGTGGAAAAAAACTGTGCTACATAAGTAGTTGCTTTATTTCTATTGAGGGAAAATAAAATATCCCCTCCCATCTGAGACTTTTAATTCTATTCACTTTACGTTTTACCTACAGAATTATTTCTATTACTACAGGTAACAGAATACTATGTAAGTGATGCAAATAAAATAACATGTGTTTTCAGGGTCAGCAGGAAACCAGAACACAAACTGGGAAAGTCTAGGTCCTAATTAATTATTGACATCTAGTAAAGCTTTAAGCTCCTTGAGACTTTGTTTTCTTTTTTATAAATGAGGAGTGTTCAGCATTTCCCAAAGTGTAAAATGGAAACCACCAGCAATAAAATGAACATTTTATTTATTTATTTATTTTATTTATTTTGATGGGTGGGGACAGAGTCTCGCTGTGTCACCCCGGCTGGACTGCAGTGGTGCAACCTTGGCTCACTGCAACCTCCGCCTCCTGGGTTCAAGTGATTCTCCTGCCTCAGCCTCCTCAGTAGCTGGCATTACAGGCATGCGCCACCACGCCCAGCTAATTTTTGTATTTTAAGTGTAGGGTTTCACCATGTTGGCCAGGCTGGTCTCGAAGTCCTGACCTCAGGTGATCCGCCCGCCTCAGCCTCCCAAAGTGCTAGGATTATAGGCGTGAGCCACCGTGCCTGGCCAGAATGAACAGTTTAAATGTTAGTCGTTCCATATTTATTTCAATGTGTATTGGATACAGAACAACTCTGGATTTAATGAAAATTGTTGCTTTGTAGGATGCTTAGTAAAAGAAGTAAATCCATTTATAAGGAAAAATGTAGGACATGGCCATGGCCAAAATCGTGGAAGTAGAATGTGGATGACTAGAATTTGGGAATTCATGGAGTAGGTGATCTACGTTGCTTCTGCCTCGAATGTCTTGAGTTTTTTTTTTTTTTTTTTTTTTGCTTTGGAGACGGAGTCTTGCTCTATTACCCAGACTGGAGTGCGGTGGTGTGATCTCGGCTCACTGCAACTCCCCCGGGCTCAAGTGATTCTCCTGCCTTAGCCTCCTGAGTAGCTAGGATTATAGGAGTGCACCACCATGCCTGGTTAAGTTTTGTATTTTTAATAGAGATGGGGTTTTACCATGTTAGCCAGGCTAGTTTCAAACTCCTGACCTCAAGTGATCCGCCTGCGTCGGCCTCCCAAAGTGCTGGGATTATAGGCGTGAGCCACTGAGCCCAGCCCAGATGCCTTGATTTGATTGTCTTCTGTGACTGTGTACTTTGCTGGACAGTGTCAATGATTAGCCCTAGGTTCACTACCTCATTTATGGAGCTTATACTTAAAAACTGCTACCAAAAACTGATTTCTTTTCAATTTCTTTTTTAAAACAATTTTTTAATGTTATATTTTTATTGCTTTTCATAGAGATGGGGTCTCTCCCCATGTTGCCCAGGCTGGTGTTAAACTCCTGGGCTCAAATAATCCGCCCACCTAGGCCTCCCAAAGTGCTAGGATTACAGATATGAGCCACTGTGCCTGGCCCTCTCTTCAGTTTCTTATGAATCAATGAGCCTTCATATAGTGAACACATTAATAATAGGTTCAGCCAGGTTCTGCTTATATCTTTTGCTTAAAGACACAATCTGTAAACTGTAGGATTTGGAAAACTTTATAGCAAAGTGGATGGTGGACCATAGCATAGTTTCATTTTTATTTACAAAACAGACGAAATTTATGGGATTTTCTACACTGAAGTAGTTGGAAAGGATAGCAATAATTTATTTTCAACAAATATTTATTAATGTCTTTCTCTGGGCTGGATATTGTTCCAGAACTGAGAATACAACTCTGGTCAAAAAGAGCTTCTACCTTCTAGTTGTCAGAAACAGACATAACAAAGAAGAACGTCAAAATGTATTATCAGATGGTGATATATGCTCTGGAAAAAGGGAGATAAACTAGGATAGGTAGCAGAGGGGGCTGTAGGTGAGTTTTTAGTGTCAGGAAATCGAGGAAGGCCTCAGTGAGTAAATGTCATTTAAGCAGAGACCTGACAAAGAAAGAAGTCAGTCTTATAACTCTGTTGGGAAAATGCTTTTCAGGTTGCCCAGACAGCTTTACAGCAGCAAGTACAAAGGTCCTGAGGCTGGAAAGTACTCGGACTATTTGAGGAGGAGCAGAGGCAAATATGGCTAAAGCACAGGAACAAATGGGGGAGTGGGAAGAGATAAAGTGTGGTTGATGGGGCGGGGGGATTATGAAGAATATGTAGGACTTTTTAGGCCTTGTAAGGAATTAGATTTTTGCTCTGTAGAAGGGTCTTTCAGCAGAAGTGTGACATGAACTGATTTAGGAATTTAAAGGACTACCCTAATTGTTATATAGACTGTAGAGGAGAAGACTGTGCTGAGCTCCCCTTAGGAGGCTGTTTTCATTATTTCATTACTTAAAAGACAATGATAATTTGCACCCGGATGAAAGTACTGGAAGTGGTAGAAGTGTTCAGATGCTAGGTTTATTTTGCAGGTGATACTAACAGGATTTGCTCATTGATCAAATGTAGATTGCAAGAGAAAGGGAGGCGGCAGTGATGGGTCATTGGTAAGATTTCTCCACCTCAGCACTGTTGATATTTTGGAACAGATATGTTTTTGTTATGGGCGTCTGTCCTGTGCATTGTAGGATGTTTAGCAATATCCCATGCCTCTATGCTCTTGAGGTACTCTACTTCCCCTTAAATTGTGACAACCAGTGTCTCCAGACATTTTGTCCCTCAGGGGTCCAAGTCAATCAGTTGAAAACCACTCATTTAAGGTTTTAAGCCTGGTGGGATTCTGAGATGGAAGGACTGTAGGGGGGAGCAGGTGTGGTAAGTGTTATCAGCATTTTCTTTTGGACATGTTAAATATTAGCCAAATGCAGTGTTGAGTGGAAATCAGGGGAGAGATCAGAGCTGGAAAAAGAAATTTGGAAATCACCAATGTATAGATGGTATTTAAGTTCACTTTTGTCATTGGATGAGATTATGCAGAGAGTGAGAGTGAATTAGGTGATGAGCTCCTTAGACTCTCCAGGGTCTGCCATGTGGTTAACAGTAGTTATATCTGGGCCAGTCTCAGAAATTGTTGGTATAAAGAAATGCATGAGACTTAATAATTAGACTTAATAAGACTTCCACAGTGTGTTAACTCAAACAATCCACTTGCTTTCTCTGAATCCCTCTAATAGGTATATATTGCTATATTTTATATTCTTGAGAGAAAAAGACTAAAATACAAATACTCTTTCACCAACCCTTTTTAATAAGACTGGCGGCAACATGTAAGTCACTTTGTCTTTTCATAAGTAGGAGGAATGAGAATAGCAGAACACGCCGGGTGCAGTGGCTAACGCCTGTAATCCCAGCACTTACGGAGGCCGAAGCAGGTGGATCATGAGATCGAGATCAAGACCATACTGGCCAACATAGTGAAATCCCGTCTGTACTAAAAATACAAAAAAATTAGCCGGGCATGGTGGCAGATGCCTGTAATCCCAGCTACTCAGGAGGCTGAGGCAGGAGAATTGCTTGAACCCGGGAGGCAGAGGTTACAGTGAGCAGAGATCGCACCACTGCACTCCAGCGTGGGCATCAGTGTGAGACTCTGTCTCTTAAAAAAATATAAAAATTAGCTGGGCATGGTGGTGTGCACCTGTAGTCCCAGCTACTTGGGAGGCTGAGGCAGGAGAATCACTTGAATCTGGGAGGCAGAGGTTGCAGTGAGCCAAGATCGAGATTGCACCACTGCACTCCAGCCTGGTGACAGAGCAAGACTCTGTCTCAAAAAAAAAAAAAAGAAAAGAAAAGAAAATAGCAGAACAAAGGGCTCTCACTAACAGGCTTTAAAGTCTAATTCTTTGGGCATAATAATGATTACACCCATTTCTAATATTAGGCCATTCTCACATTGGTATAAAGAAATACATGAGACTGGGTAATTTATAAAGATAAGAAGTTTAATTGGCTCACAGTTCTGCAGGCTGTACAGGAAGCATAGCAACTTCTGCTTCTGGGGAGTCCTTAGGAAACTTATAGTCATGGCGGAAGTGGAAGTAGGAACATCTTACATGGCACAAACTGGAGGGAGAGAGAGATAGGGAAGGGGCTACAAACTTTTTAAAGCAATCATATCTCATGAGAACTCTACCACAAGAACAGCACCAAAGAGATAGTGCTAAGCTATTCTTGAAGGATCCACCTTCATGATCCAGTCCCTTCTCACTAGGCCTCACTTCCAACACTGGGGATTACAGTTGAACATGAGATTTGGGTGGGGACACAGATCCAAACCATATCACTTATTATGTACAGATATGTAGGAACCTTCACTTACGGTGTTTCTTCTTCATCACTTGACTTAATCTTGTTCATTCTTCAGGCCTCAGTTTACATAAGATGTGAGTCGGCCTCATGGTGGACACATCCCTTGGGCCCTCTAAAACAAGTGCTCCCTCTTATGGTGTCCAGTACTTTTTCTTTATGGAACTTACTGTCTGTGATCATATACATGTTTGTGTTTTAGTTTATCTCCATTAAATTGTATAACCTCTTTGAGCAGGACCCAAAATTATTTAACACTGCTGGTACCAAGTGCTTAGAACAGCAACATGGGATGTATGAAGGGTATTATATTGCAGGTTACTTTTCCATTAGCCTTTGTTTCATAGACATCCTTGCACTGTTATACATCTACTCTTTCATTATATGGGTGTATCATAATTTGCCCAATCATTTCCATGTTGATAGTCATTTTTGTAGGCTGGATTGCCTTCAAAAATCACCCTTTTTAAGGCAAATTGTGTGAAAGAGAAATAGAGTCTACATGCATGGAATTTTGGCCATGTTAATCACTAATGCTCTATTCTGTATAACTTACAACATTTATTTTCCCTTGAAAAATGAACTAAATCTAAGCTATGTTTGTTGCTCTGAGCCTAGTTCCCAGATAGATGTGTAGATATGTTTCTTCTTAGATGTGCAAAGAATTTTGAGTTAATGAGTCCAATTAGAGAATACCTAGAAGTTAATTAAATATTAACAACTTTGTTTTTCTGTAGTTGTAGTAAAATACACATTCCATATAATGTACCATCTTAACCATTTTTAAGTGAACAGTGCAGTAGTGTTAAGTATATTCACATTATTACGCTACCAATCTCTAGAACTTGCCATCTTGCAAAATTGAAGCTCTATACCATTACACAACAGTTCCCTATCTCCTCCTCCCCACAGCCCCTGGCAATCACCCTTCTACTTTCTGTTCCTAGGAGTTTGACTATTCTAGATACTATGTGCAAGTGGAATTATATAGTATTTGTCTTTTTGTGGCTAGCTTTTTTCACTTCACATAATGTCCTCAAGATTCATTCATGTTGTAGCATGTGTCAGAATTTCCTTCCTTTTCAAGGCTGAATAATATTCCATTGTATGTATATGTTATATTTTGTTCATCTATTTATCCATGGAGGGACACTTGGATTGCTTCCACCTTTTAACTATTGTGAATAATGCTGCTTTGAATATGGACATACAAATATGTCTTTGAGACCCTGGTTTCAATTCTTTTGGATATAATCCAGAAAGTAGTATTGTTGGATCATATGGTAATTCTATTTTTAATTTTTTGAGGGACTGCCATCCTGTTTTCTATAATGGCTGACTGTTTTACAATCCCACTAACAGAGCACAAGTATTCCAGTTTCTCTGCATCCTCACTAACACTTGTTTTTTTGTTTTTTTGATAGTAGCCATCCTAATGGGTATCAACTTTGGGGTTTAATTTTGCTCTTAGACATGGTTGGGGTGGGTGGAGATATGTGCTCTGTATCCATGAATTCACAGGGTTAACAGATAGTGAATATTTTAAAGTAATAGGAAGCATCAACTATTTCAAGACACTGATGCAAGAGCATGCTTTGTGGTAGGGCAGATATTGTCAAAACATCAAACATTTTTCACTGTACATTTTAAGATGCTAAATGATTAAGAACGATGATCATTGTGTAAACAGACTAATATAAAGTATGTTTATACATTGGATAATTTAGTCATTCAAAGTTTCATTATTTTAATTGGCAACAGTTAGTTAACAATAATTTCCTCTGCCTTTTATTCTTTTCAGGCAATGTTTTAAGAGGTTTTGCTACCAGCCCCCAAAAAGCAGGCAATAAAAATGAGAATAGCTTGAGATTTCCATGGCAAACTTCTCGGTGTTGTTGTAACTGGAGCTTGGATGAGGATGAGACAAGCCACATTGGAGAATGGTAAAGCTAGGAATCTAGGCAGCTTTGTGGAGTCTGCTCATGGCCTGATTAGCCATGTGGTGACAAGTGGAAAGATAGACTTGGATCAAAAGAAGGATAAGCCTGTACGAGAAATAACCATTAGAAGCCACTGGCAGAGTTCCAGACAGCTAAAGTCTCAGGAAGCCTGTCTCATCAGAAGTGAATCAGGCTGTGGGTGGGGACGTGAAGACTGACAATCCAGAATACAATTCATTTCCAGTCAGAGGACGGGGGATTCTCCACCCAGCACTGTTGGCATTTTGAGCAGGGTGCTTTCCTATTCCAGAGGACTATTTCATGTGTTGTAGGATATTTAGCAGCATCCCTGTACTCTACCCACTAAATGCCAGTAGCAGACCAATAATGTTGCCCTCTCCCTAGTTGTGACAACCCAACACGTCTCCAGACATTGCCAGATATCTCCATTTGAGAACCACTGGAGTAGTATATTTACTGGGGTGCCTTTCTAGTGTATCTAATAGGTATCCCTTAACATTATCTGACTTATAATTAGTTGGGGGTACTTATTAGTCTTGTCTACTAGACTGAAGATCTCTAAAGATGGGGAGCTTCTTATCTTTATTCTTTTTCATGCCCAACCTTGTCTCTTTATGTGTAAGTTGAAGCTCAGGAAATGGTTGTTAATTGAATTCAGATGAAGTATTTGTGCAAGTATAATCTTCTCCAATTTGAGTGTAAGTTTCGTGAACTCAAATACATTTTACACATTAGTATAATAATTAATATTGCTTAACACCTCCGTATATGCCAGACATTATGCTAAGCTTCTTACATGAATGCTCTCATTTAATCCTCAGAGCCACTGCATGAGATGACTATTATTATTCCAATTTTATAGATGAAAGAATTGAAGCCTACCCATTAATGCCTATAGGTAGCAGAACTGAAAGTCTAACAGGCATTCAGAAGTGCAGCTTTTAACCTCACAGAAGATTACTTACTCAGCTTTCTCTATACCCAAAAATCCACAGGGCATTGCGTGAAGTGTTGGTGATGATACTGATAGTTCATCAAACCAAGATGGTAACAGTCTGTCAGAATGTTATCAGAGTTTTAGCTTGGCAAGTCAAGGACTTTTATTTCCACTGATTGCTTTTGTGAAACAGTAATTTTGTAAATTGCAAACCATTCATATTGGCTCCAATAGTCTGAGGCCAGATTTAGCATTGTAAAGCAAGGGAAGGGAATTATGTTGCCTGAAAGAGGCTAGCAATGCCTGCTGATCTACCCATTAATGTGTGTCCGCCTGGTCCTTCCATCCTGCTTCCTCCAAAGTTATCTTGTTCACCTTCTTTAATTTTGTTAGCTTCTTTGCCTGGACCAGCATGTATAAATGCAATCATCCGTTGACCCATTATTGACCCATTATCCTTACCATCTGGTAGCCTCTGTGCCATGATAGATATGATTGACAAATGTGTAAGACAAGGGTCCATTCTTCAGATGCTGAGTTATTGATGGAGATCCATGTACATAACATCAGTGATGTAGGATGTGATGGGTGCTAGAAGAGGCACACAGGCAGAGTGTTACCCAAGTTCAGAGGAGGGAGGAGTTACTTCTAGCTGGAGGAATTTGGAAAGACTTAGTGGAGGTTATAGCCTCTGCTATCAGCTCTGAAATGATATATGCCAATGACAGCAGATAGAGGGGAAAAGGAGAGGAGAGAAGGAAATGCCAGGGAGAAAGGACTGTTCAGCTGAGCTGACTGTTCCTGGAGTGAATATTGGAGAATGTATTTATCCAAAAGGACAGCTTACATCTTTTTATATCAATCAGAGCTTGTTTGTAAACAGGGCAATGAAAGGCATACTGGTACCTTCTATCTGATTCGAAGTGCTATGGTGTTTTTTGTTGTTGTTGTTGTTGTTGTTTTGTTGTTGTTGTTGTTTTTTGTCCATGGGAAGCTGTTGTCTGGTGATATCTGAGAAAGCTTAGCCTTGACAGTTGGGTAAGATTTCAGCCAGATTATATGGAGGTAGAGATGGCATTCCCATGGGAAACAAGACGTGAACAAATGTAGGGAGATGCAAAAACATGGATGGCTTTAGTAGGGAAAAAATGGGTTATGTAGAGGAGCAGAAGAAAAAAAATCATATAATAAACACCTTAGAAACCAGGCTAAGGAGTTGAACATAGTTCAGCAAGCATCAGAACTTTAATGAGTATTTTTGGGGTTACATGATCAGAGCTAGGGAGACTGGATTGTCACTCCCTAAACAACAGCACTTTGATTCATTTTTGCATTCACAAAACGTAGCAGTGGACCTGGATGAACAAAGGTATACTGAATGAATCAGTTTTATTGTTAGTATTTAGAACGGCTCATCGGAGGAGTCCACAGGCAAGTGAGGTTAGTTAGAAGGCTATTGTATTAATGCCGAGAAGAAATCATGGGTCCTAAATGATAACTCCTGTAGTGGAGATGGAGAGGAGATGTAAACAAGTGGTGAGAGTGGTGAGTGAAAATAGAAATGGCAGGGACAATAACTGATGGTGTGGGGTACAGGGCTGAGGAGATGGGAGAGGAGGATGAGGTTTATAGGTTACCAAGTGTATGTCAGTGCATATGAAGGGAATGATGGATTGCAGATAGTAGGGAATTTGCTGAGTTTAGCTTGCAATGTTTTAGGAGAGGTACCATATTGATTAAGAGCACAGAATATGAAATTTGTGCATCTTGAATCTGCCTCACATGAGCTGTTTGATCACTTAACATTTCATTTGTTTCCCCATTAGTGATAGGAGGATGATAATAGCACCAATGTAAGGTTAGTATGATGCTTAACTAAGCTAATATTTGTAAAGCTCTTAGAACAGTGCCTGCCAGATAAGAGCCACATAATTATATGTTAAATAAAATCAAATTATTAGGGAGCTTTCCAAATCCGTATCCAAATATAGAATAATGAAAGAGCTCAAGATTAGAACATGAATGGCTTGTGAAGCACTTGTTTTTCCTCCCTGATATTTAGGAATTCTTGATTTAAGAATATTCATTTTGGGTTTAGTGGCACAGTATTTCTTTTTCATCATTGGCATTTCCCATTTCATTTTGGATACTAATTTTTGGAAATTTCTATATGTTTTCTCAAATTTTCATTTGATAATTTTTGGTGCAGGATCTCAGCCTGTTAGTATGCCATAGGGCTCAGAGGCAGTAAACATGAAAAGGTAAAGCATAATAAAGGCTTGGATTTCATATTATTTCGGTGGTTCCCGGGCAACTCCTGCTAATTACTAATGGAATGTGATTGTATCTTCCTTTCTCTAGTTTCATAGCTGTCTCTTTTTCTCTGTTTAATGACACCACTTGTACTTCTACTTTAAGACTACCATGAGATTATTGGGTAGTTCTGAAGTGGGGGTAGTTACCAGTAAGCCAGAAGTCAATGAAGTCTGAAGTCACCATATAATGTTCTTAGGGTTTTTGGAGGCTACCATGGCCATATTTGCCTATTTGCCAAATGATGTCAGTTTCAGAACATTGTTCTCATCAGTAGAGGGACTCCTGAATGTTCTTTGCTACCATTTGGAAAGCTACTGAGAGAAAAAGAAGGCATCTCTTCAGATTTCCCTGGACAGACTTAAAGAGACCTTAAAAAGATTAAAGAAACTTTAACTCCAGTCATTCTTTAAAAAGTTGGAGAACATGGTTAAGTGAGGCTTATTATAGCTAATAGATCAGTTTATGCTAAGTCAAATTTATGATATTGCAGAGTAGTAATTTCATATTATTTTAATCCCTCCATGCTCTATAATAGTATACTGGGACCCTGTTTGTCTGTGTATTTATACCTCTCTATATAAACAGATACTTGGGATTTGGACCACAGTTTGACTTTTTTCAGTAACTATAGAGGCTTAGAGTGGTTTGTTTTGTTTAATGTATTGTTAGTTACATTTTCAGTCTTTAAATATGAATGCAGCTGTTCAAAACAATGGAAAAATAAGGTTCATTTTATGATTTCTAGTAATAACATTGTGACAAATGCAATGACCGGAAATGTTTTAAGATAAAACTTTTTTTTGTTTTTAATTAACTGTGGGTCATCGTTTTTTTTGTTTGTTTGTTTTTGTTTTCTTTTTTAGTGCTTCCCTTTCCAGCTGTCCGGCTGTCTGGGGAGATGTAAGAAAAGGTATCTGACTTAGCCTTGGAGGAAGGCTTACAATCTAGTTAAATAGAAAAGCCTATTATAAACCTGAAGCATTTCAAAAACGTGGACTGGTTGAATTGTGATGAGCTCCCTGTAAGTATAAAAGGAGATAGAGAGAGATGAGTATGGACTGAAGTAACAAGCCTTTGTTACCTCAAACCTTTGTTACCAGGACTGGATAGAATTCTGGTTTGGAAAAAAGCAAGTAAATTCTAGGGCCCTTTCGGGTGGGAGGAGCATTCTCAGCCAAAGACCTGAGGTGAGTCAGAGCTGAGGAAATAAGAAAGTGTGGCTAGAGCGAGGCTTCTTTGTTATATAGTTTGGAAATGCCCTCTGCCTTCTTTAGAAGGAAGCGAGTTGAGTTTCCAGATCATCAAGTTTTAAGTATGCTATTGGGGGCAGCCTGAGGAGCCTGATGTTGGCAGCCTGTTCAAAATGACGAAAGAATCATCCCATTGTTCTATCAGTAGGAGTAAAATGTGGCTGTGAAACATCCCTTGTATGCCTGGGCAAGCTATCTTCCTCCTTTCCTCCCCTTAGCCCCACTCCCACCACAAAAAAAAGAAAAAAAAAAAAAGTAAAAGGAAAAAGTAAAAGAAAAAGAAAACCAAGAAAGCAGCAGACATCTTTCCTTCCTCTTATCGCCACCTTTTAACTTGATTTAGTTATTCTCTTCACTATCTTTTCTGCTTTTTCGTATACTGTGTTTATATTTCTTTTCCTTCCAATGCAGTTTGAAGCTATACTTTATTATGACAACTGAAACACCTTAAGCAATGTGTTTGTGTATTCATTCTTATTTTACATTAATCCGAACCACATTTCTTCAGTGGTAAATGATGGGCTTGTTGCTAATGACTGGAGATTTAAATCATTTCCAGAGCAAGAATTGTACGTTTCTTTTGATTTCTTCATCTAGGTAGAATACTGCTGCTGATGGTGAATATCCAATGACCGTCCTGTGGTCCAGATAAATGTATGGGGTAAAATATTGTGATATTTCACCATATGACTGTAAGGGAATCCTTCCATAAGACCTAGGTAGGGTCAAGATCTCTATAGGGTGGCATTTGACACCTTTTGTATTAAGGGTAGACATTTCAGTACTTGTCTAAAACACAAATATTTTTAATATTTTCATTCCAGAATAAAATTTGGAATTTTCTCAAAGCATAACCTTAATTTGTTGTAAATTCATTTACAAATTTTAGATTGTATCTTTAGACTAACTTAAGGATTTCTCATGGTTGACTATTTTTCAACATTAAAAAAATATATTTTTCTATCATTAGTGCCCAAATGAGTTTCTATTGAATCAGTGGTGGATTATAGGGGTGGGTAGTGGGTGGTAGGTGGATATATCAAGTTCTGGTCTCTTTCTATAATAATAGTACATAAAATGGACTACTGTTTGTTTCACTGTTATTTTCTACAACTCTATTGCTTTTCTTGTAGAAAACATTGGTAAATTGGATCTTGCTTTCAAATTTCCTTCAGAAAACCGTTCAGCCTTCAGTTTCCTCAGCCATGGTGGGGATGATTGAATTATTTCTACACTGTTTGTGGACTGCAGTGATTTAATCTGAAAGACTTCCAGATGCTTTGAGAGCAATGATATTCTATCATTATAGAATGCTTTGCTCCATGCCTGTGTAGACTGTGTGGTCCTGTTCTACAGTGTATGCAGTTTGATTGTTACCCTTTTTTCCCACAGAGTGGAAAGTTTTGCAGTTCACAAAGG
Organism: Pongo abelii; assembly: GCF_028885655.2. Classification (NCBI taxonomy): domain Eukaryota; kingdom Metazoa; phylum Chordata; class Mammalia; order Primates; family Hominidae; genus Pongo; species Pongo abelii. The sequence continues at coordinate 103,818,722 of NC_071994.2, forward strand.
TAATTACTTATAACCAAAGGGTGGGAGACATCTTTAGATAATTTAGTGGCAACAGGAACTAACCCCCAAGAATGAACACATTTATCCATATATAACAGCCCATAATGCAAATACTGGGAATTTGCTTTGTTAGCCAAAAGTGAGAAGGTTAAGGATGATTTCAGAAGTGGAGTGTTTGCTGGTACTCTCATGTGACAGAGGAGCCTGCCACCCAGACAGGTGACAGGCACACAGCTGGTGGGAGTAACAGCCATGACTAGAATCTCCAATTTTCCCACTCTTTCAGTCTGGCTGATCTCCACCCTGTATTCTACTGTCTCAAAGTTCTATTTTTCTTCCCAGCAAACATTACTAGGTCAAATTAAATTTAGAAATGAAACTTGAGAAGCCCAGACAATTGGTAGTTTCACACTGAAATCTTTTTGAAGAAGAAAGAACTGGGAATCAACATATTCCTTTTAGGTCTAGGAGCACCGTTTGCTTCATTTAATTTGGTCTGCTTTGTGAAAGATCATGCCCTTGCGGGATTGCCTGTTTTAATCCACCTTCTTTTCCTCAGGATGGTGGATCACCTCTTGCTCCAGCACTGCCTCTGGAAAGGGTTATTTCAGAGTTTTTCAGTAACTAGAGTTAGTGTAGAAATCATGTGACATAGATTTTCTTCTTTAGTTGGCTTCCCTCCATCAAATTTATGTGATTGAGAAACTAAGACCACATATGGTTCAGTTTTATATTACAGAGGCTGTGTCTGGTTGAGGCTGGTAATTCCCTAGTGTCTTAATTGGCCAAAACATCCAAATCACCAATTTAATCCAAGTATTACTAGAGGGAATATTTTCTTTGGAGTTCCCTGCAGGCCCTTGAACTAAGCAACAACCAGCAAAATCTGAGATAGTTTTCTAACTGGAAAAAGCCTCTGTTTTATTAACTCTAAACTCATGGAATTATCAAGACTGTCAGAGAATATTAGGTTATCAAATATAAACAATTATTTATTTGTCCTTATAAATAATGACCTCCTCTGAGAAGCTCTTATGATGATATCATCAGTGAAAACAAGGCATTGCCTCTAATAAAAATCATTTTTACCCCCAAAACCACACCTTTATTTAAAGGTTATGTCATTATTGAGGATATTTGAAAAGAATGTGCTATTCTGACAGATTTCAAAGTAAAATTCTAAAACAAAGATTTTCAATCAAGTAGAGCATTTCTGAAAAAAATAAGGGCATTATTTGGCCATGAATTTAAACATAAGTTTATTAGAATTATTAGGTTGCAATTAAGACAGTGTTTGTGCTTTTACAAATTAAGTATATCTGAATACACATGCATATCCCCCGCCCACCGGCAACACGTGGGGAGTAGCCTCTGGAAGTGAAACTGTGGGAATGTTTGTGAGAAGTTTCCCGGGGTAGCATAGGGTTAGTATTCAATAGCTTGGTGGCCACATCTTTTCTGCAGATGCTTACATAGATTGTGTGGTCTGCTCTTGGCCTTGTTTTTAAGTTAAAGTTTAATGATGCTTGCTTTAAGGTTGCCCTCACTGTTTTTCAGTCATAGACTACTAATGACTGAAGTCCTTTCGACTAGAAAGGGATGACAGGAAAGGTTAAGAGAGAGAGTTGAGAAATGAGAAAGAAAGAACAGAAAGTCATTAAAATTTCACAGGATCAGTACATAGAGGCTATTGCACTAGCTTCTACACTGGAGTCCCGAATACGGATCTAGGAAGCACATGAATTCAATAACTAGTTGTATATATGATATATGATGATGACTTTTTGTCAAAATCTTCATGAGCTGGGAAATTCAGCATAGTGTAGTGAAAAATGTAGGGCTTACATTACTCTAGCAGAGACTCTTCTCCTAATCAACTATATATCATCATAGATGACACATTTAATCTTGGCATCCATGCTCTGAATTTTGGGGTTATAATCATTTCCCTCCCTACTCCATGATTTATGTATAAACTTATGTCTGTGAAAGCAGTTTGACATCCAAGTTTTGAATAACCTTACCTCTATTACCACATATTTTGCCTGATTTTGTAATTATTCCTTACTGGTTTCTTTCCCATTCTAAGCTGTAGGCTCCTTGAAGCTGTGTTACTTGTCTCAGAAGCCTTGGCACATAGCGCAGCTGGGCTGAATAATTGTTATGAGTGAATGTTTGTATAAACAAATTAATAGACAAAGGAGGATGGTTAACAACATTGGGAATATGGTACATTCATCACAAGGAATAACATTTTAACTCTGAAATAGTAATGGCAATGGAAGCGCTTGTTAGAAAAATTTTACAGCATCATTTTCATTGATAAAATTAAGAATGAGTAGCTCCTAGAAATTTGAAATACCTTTACTTAATCAACTGGCATAGACTACCCATTCTTGTTTAATAATTAAGTAATGTAGATGCTTTCAGGCTTCAAATTATTATATTTTCCTTATATTATGTTCTATGTTTATTTCTCATACTATGCCTTGTTCCTGATTCAGTTGGGTGTTACTTCTGTAACATTTTTTATGAGAAGAGGGTATACCGATTTAATAATATAAACAGTTAAACATAACTTCATAGTACAATTGAAAATGCCGCATTTAGTATTAGGAGAATGTTAACTCTGAAACCTTTAATGGCATTAAAGTGTTTTGTTTATATCAGCCATTCAAATAAAAACAACACGATTTTTATTATACCAGAATAAGCACTTTTACCATTCATTTAATGCTTAATTTGTTCATGAAGAATATCTGGATATTGGCATCTGGCTTGTGTTATCTTGGAGTAGAGAAAACATGAATGGGAGCTTCCTCCAGTACTGTGTTGGCTGTGTGTGCAGTTTTCTGCATGGTGAGATAACTCTGTAGTGTATATTTTACGCAGCATGCTCCTTAAATCTGCTTCAAAGTGTCACTCCTAGGTTTCTTCTGTTTTTCATTCTTTCGCTGCAGCCTTTACAAGTCCAGCTTTTGTGGGTATGTACCCACATTCAGTGTGCATGTGTTTTATGACTCCAATTTAGGCAGCTATTTTTGAAATGTAGTCTTTTGTGTTTATTTATTTGTTTGGAAATGCTCAGCACTGCTAGCAAGCTCTGTACATAATGGGATGAGGAAAACCATGCAGTGGCTGAGTTACCGTGGCTGTCAGATGTTGTACTTCAGTAGAGTTTTTGATCGGTTCCTCAGAAGCTTATGTCCAGGGTTCATGAGTCCAAGTGGGTAGATGAGTTATTATTTATTCTAGCTGGTAAAATAGTTTTTTTTTTCTCTCTCTCTCTTCCTTCCCTTCCCTACACCTCCCCTCACTTCTCCTTGAAAGTGTGATATTGAAGGATTACACCTAACCCTTATTCCAGGGTTTTAATAATTTCTGGACAAAGAATTTTAAGAAACTATTTCTGTGGCTTGGTGTGGAATACATCCTATAATTTCCTGTTGGGGAAACACATGAATGAGATGGCTATTGAACGTATATGTTATCTGTTTTGTGGACTTTCTGTAGTTTGATCTGTAAATCCTAGACTGACTATCCCTGCAACTCAGGATGCTTCTAAATTTTTTTAGAGGTTTATACTATGGATATCCAAAAGTAGCCTTAATATTATCCTAGGGAAAATATCATTATAAAGTTACTTGATAATTACACTGAATCATTTAATACATTTCAACACTATATAGATGTAACTTTGGGTAATTTGTGTTCTTCTCTCATGTACCATAATTTAGAATTTATTATCATTACATTTAAGTAAAGTGAATTTATCTAGACCTTACCAGTTCCTGAGTATCGATGTAATTATATTAACAGTAATAGTTCATGTTTTACTTGCTTACTACACCAGTTTTAAGATTACAAGATCTCTAAACCCCCAAATTTCCTGTTCCCACCTTGTAAATTTGGGGACTCCTCAGGGACTGTCTCACCCTCCCTAAGAAATCCTTCGTGCTCATGTCACCCCTGTCTCTGTGGGGTATGTAATTCTTTCTGCTGCTCAGCTGGGAAAAATATTTTGTCATTCGTGTTCTATACAGAAGGGAGTTACCAGATCAAGCTAGAGATTTTCAAAGGACGTTTGCAAAAGTTAATTACACAATTCTTTAACATGGATTTTAAAAAAAAGGGGAGGATGGCAATGGGGAAAGAATTTTGTAAGAAGGGTTTTTTTGGGTGAGTTTTGTTGTGAGCCTTACATCTTTCTTTTTTTTTTTTTTGAGACTGAGTCTCATTGCCCAGGCTAGACTGCAGTGGCGTTATCTCAGCTCACTGCAACTTCCGCCTCTTGGAATCAAGTGATTCTCCTGCCTCAGCCTCCTGAGTAGTTGGGATTACACGCGCCTGCCACCACACCTGACTAATTTTTGTATTTTTAGTAGTGATGGGGTTTCACCATGTTGGCCAGGCTGGTCTCAAACTCCTGACCTCAAGTGATTCACTCACCTTACCCTGTCAAAATGCTGGGATTACAGGCATGAGCCACCATGTCTGGCTGAGCCTTACATCTTTACATAGAGTGATGGGACCTTCAATAGAATCACTTGGAAAACGCCATATGATTTTCCCATAGTTATGGGGTCATGGTAGTCTGGTACGCAACTCATACTTTGTGAAGCTGATGTGGCCTATGGCTTATGGAAAAGACAGCAGAACCTGTAGCAAGTGGCTACATTCCTAACCCAAAGGTGCATGGATCCCAAGGGCCTGTTGGGGAACCCACAGTGGAAATGTTTACCTGGGGTCATTTTCTACAAGGGTAATGCCACTAGGATAGGAAACCTCAGCAGTATGAGGCTGTGGGGAATACCATGGGGTATAGAAGCTGAGGGGTAAGATGTGGCTGGCCACGGGAGAGGCACTGCCCACACTGGCAAAGTCATAGTTGTGGGGGCCTACTAAGGAAGTAAGTCTCAAATAACCTGTGAAAATAATATTCACAAGAGAGAGCTGGCTCTAGCCCATCTCCTTGGCCAGAGAAAAGGAATCTTTAAGTATCAAGCAAGAACTTTCCTTCACTATGCCCCACGGTGATCTTGGAAATGGTTAGTAACAGAAAAGGAGATGTGTAGAAAAGAAAAAGTCAACTAGAATCTACCCTTTACAAAACATATGTTCTCTCCTTCACCACATGGGGGTGGGGGTAAGAGATTTAGAGGCCTTTTACTTCCTAAGTGTTCAGAAAAGCCACAGGGACTGCCCACAGTCTCATCCCTGAGAGCAGGTGAAGGATTGCTGTCTATCACTGAGCAGGTGAACAATGGAAAGTAAAAGTCATGGCTCTTAACATTCCAGGGGTCCTGCTGTTGAGAATGCCTTGCTTTCTTTGACACTATCAGTCCTCCAAGTGGTGTCACTTGGTAAGTGCTGATTTGTAGTCAGTGGCAAAGCATGAGGGTAATACTTTTCTTCCTTTTGTGTTACACCCTTTAGAAGGATTTTCCCCAGTTTAAAAAAAAAAAAAATTCCTTAGTGTTTTGCAAAGTTCCGGAGAAGAACTCTTGTGGTTTTACTTAGCGCTTTCTTTATTTCAAGCCCTCGGAGCTGATCCAGGGACAGATTTGACAAATTGCTGCTATACATGCTGTGCTCACCCCTGTTCTCTGATGACTGAGGCTTATTTGTTCAAGGAGACTACTTCATTGTCTCTGACTGTGCTTCTGTGAAATAGTAATGCAGTTCACCAGATATGCTCAAATATGTGTGGAACCCTGGTGCTGGTTTCAACCTGAGCAAGGTATGAGGAACCATTATAAATAGGCATGCATCAGGGTATCAGAGCTGCCTAGATAGACCTGCAGAACTCTCAGATTCAACATACATGACTTTAAGGGGGAAAGGGCCTACCTACTATTAATTGTTGAAAGATACTGCTTTTCTGTTTGTCTTTTTTTTTTTTTTTTTGGAGACAGGGTCTTGCTCTCTCACCCAGGGCTGGAGTGCAGTGGCATGATCCTAGCTCACTGCAGCCTCAAACACCTGTGCTCAAGTGATCCTCCCGCCTTGGCCTCCCAAAGTCCTGTGATTACAGGTGGAAGCCACCATGCTCAGCCTTCCTTACCATTTTGTAGATGTGTAAAGTGAGGCCCAACAGTTGCCACATGCCCAGGATGCACAACTAGTGAATATTACAGCAAGCGAAGTAATTTTGCACATGTTTGGCTGCAAGTAATTCAAAACACAATAGTGGCTTGACTCATTAATGAGTTTGTGGGCCTTCTGCACGGAGGAATCTGGAAATAGGCAGCCAAGGGTGATGCCTCCAGGAGTGCAGGCTCCTTTGCTCTCCTTTCCTGCCATCCTTAGTCTGTGGCCCTTATCCTCATGCTTGTCACACCACAAGCATAGCTTTGTGGCAGTTGGCACTTTCTGGCATCAGGTTCATGTTTCAGGCAGGAGGAATGGTGGCTCGGGGAAAAAAAGTCAGTTTATTCCTCTTAAAAAAGACTTTCAAGAAACCTACCAGGTTAATTCTGCTATCACAGGACCAGTCATAATTACAAACTGGGTTGGAGATGTATTTTAACTGGACACACTGGCTGCTCTAGTAGTGCTGACCAGGGCATGCAAACAATCTTCTTAGCTTCAAAGGCACTACCCACTTTACTATGATACAGACAGCTCCTCCTCAGTGACTCCTCCTCTGCCCCTAGTGTGGCCAGTGACTGCCAGATTGTTCAGTGATAGAAATTACCCTTTTTCATATTGTGCATGCATATAATAAACTTCAATTTTGGCATTTTCCAGTGGTTAATGATTCCTTTATCCATTTACAGTTGTATGTTATTTTCCCCCTTGTTGTCTGATTGGTGATTATTATAAATTGTTTCTAAAATCTTCTAATTACCCAGGTATTCCTTGATTATAAATCACATGAACAAAATCGGCTAGTTCTTTACTCTGAAGTTTATTTTTAACAAAATTCATCCATTCATTTAAGATGTTTACAATTACTTTGTGATGATAAGACTGAGTCCTAGAGTTCATATTTTTGCAGCATTAGCAAGGACAAAATTCTGATCAAAGCTACATTGGATTCTCCAAAGGTTTGTTTGTATCTTTCAAATATGTGTTCTGTAGGACAGAAGAATAACAATAAAAGCAATATTAATAGGATGTTAGTAAGGGCTCAGAAGTTAAAATGTTCTTCCATGGTCAGATTACTTTGAAAACTCCTTGGTTTAGTAACTTTTATTTTTGTACTAGAATATATCTCGACTTTCAATATTGCACAGGCGTGTGTCTCACCAGGAGGAATATATTTCCCAAGCTTGATGAGCCTTATACTGAATGCTCTTTGGAAGACACTATCTGTCAGGCAGCAACAAATTGCCTCAGCAAGTAAAAATACCAATTTGATAGCAGTTTGGAAAAGGATACCATGCTACTTAAGATTCATATTGGCAACCTGTGACTGTAATTTGAGTGTTTTGTTGGCTGCTGTAATAAGGAGAGCACGCGCTTTCCTTCTTGTTCTTAGTGAGTTCTGCTGAGAACAAAATGATTGCTTCTGAGTGTAGACTGTGGAGCAGCAGCGTCAGCCTCACCTGAGCGCTTGTTAGATATGCACGATGTCAGGCTTGCTGCAGACCTACTGAACAAGAAGCTACAGTGTCACAAGATCCTCAGGTGTTTCTTGTGTGCATTAAAGTCTGAGAAGCCCTGATCTAGAAAATAACGTCTCAACTCATCTGTGATGCCAATATTCTTGTCAGATTGTTGCTGCGGTGGTAGGATTTCAGCTTTTGGTGAACAGAGAATGAATCAATTATCTATTTGGTTTAGTGCCAACTATAATAATAATATCATAGAGTGAGCCGTCATCTGGCATTGTTGGGAGATGGAGTACAGGCGAACAATTTGTTGGCTCGGGCAAGGTCAATAGCCTGCTTTGAGAAACGTTGGTGGACACCACAGGTTACTATTTCAGAACCAAAGGGAAGAAGGCAGAGGGCAACATTTTTCTTGGGATATAATTTTTCTTCCCTTCTCAAAATACCATGAGTAATGTATGGGGTGAGGGAAAGATGGGAAGGGGTCAAAGTTGAAAAAAAAGTAAGACAATTTGACTCAATTTAATGAAGTATTTGCAAGTTATATTAGTTGAAATTTTCTGTGCTTGGATTTTTGGATTCATATCTGCTGTGCTGGAATCCTTTTTCCACTATGTTCTAATCATGTGAGCTTGGGGATATTACCAAAGTGCCTGAAGCCTGAATTTCCATGTGCGTGAACTGAGGCCAGTAACACCTACTTTAGCCAGCTGTTGTGATGATTATACAGAGGAGTGGACCCTGTAAAGGGTAGCTCAGTTTACTGTCATCAGTATCCTCATGAACATCATCATTAGGTTATTAAACAAGGTTTTCATTATACCGGGTATTTCCGAGTTCCTGAAGGGAGCAAAACTGTTCAAGAGAATGCATAAAAGTGAAATTTTACTACGAAAAACACAGAACTGACTTAAAAGGAATCATCCACATCATTAGGATATTATAACATTGTACTAAAAAAACTAGTTAATAGGGTGTTTTTTTTGAGAGGAGTCAAGAAAATATCTGATGAAACACGTTTATGTTAGTGACTCACCAGTGTTCTGTAAGCACAGATGGCCTTTGTATAGGGAAGCTCACATTCCTGCCATCCAAGCTACTGCTACTGTAGAAGATTTTATTCTTAGTATTTTTGCTGCTCTTGCTGGGGGTTGCTTGTGGGGAATTCCTTGCCTCTGCCAGGGCACGATGGTCTGTAGATAGGTTTCTACTTTTTCTGGTTTACTGGGAAAGGAGGGAAAAATGCATTCCCAGCTTAAATACTTCCACTATAAATGGTTTAAATATACCAAGAGTTAATTTGGGCACATGGCAAATATATTACCTCACTGGGAAAATGCATTCTATGCCTCCTATGCCCTAATCATACTTCAAGATAAAAGCTAACGGGGCAAGGTGAGGGACAGGAACTTCAGAACAAAATCCACTTGGAAATGGAGGAATTCGTTTTTTCTAATTGATCAAATAGGACTTCAGTAAATAACGAATTTTTGTGGACTGGCAGGTTGGTCTCTTGAATCCATTGGGTCTCTTTCCCCTTGTGCTTCACCAGTGTGTGCTGGATGATTGGCTCAGTGGTTCTATGTCCGTCAGGTAGTCTGGCCCCTCTTGCCAGAGATGGCTTTGTGAGCCCACTCCCAGGCTGTTGAGCAATGGCATCCCAGTTAGGCACATGACTTTAGCTGGCATATTGGGCAGATGGCAAGGATTCAGGCTTATTGTGTGGGGATAGGCTTTTTCTTTACTCTGCAGACCTGAACGAGGGTGGGCATAGTTTCCTGACTGCTCTACAGCAAGCCACGGGATGTAGCTGATATTCTAGGCAGCAGAGCAGACATGCAAAGAATCTGGATTTCTGATGATATCTTTGAGTTTCTGGATTAGCCAAACCTGAAGCTTCTCTTACCCTTGTTTCTGCAGTTATATAAACTGATGTATTTGTTTTATTTAAAACACTTCAAATTGGATTTTCTACTCCTTGCGATTAAAAGCTTCCTAACTTATACACAAATCTAAAAGTCTTCCTAACACGATGTATGAACAAAATATTTCAGGATTTTCTCACATATGAAGGTCAGGAATTCTTTTTTGACTGGAAAGCTCAGTTAAGAGTGTGTTTACCAAAATGTCAGACAAACTTACAGAACATTGCAGCTGAACTCTTCAGTTTATTATTTTTCACAGGATATTGATTATACTATTAGTTAAGTTCCCTCTCCCTCCTGAGTTACTGCTATCTTGACACAGTTTGCTTGACCAGATGTGGCACCCTCTTGGGCACTGCATAGTACAGGATATGAATTGGAAGGAAGCCAATTTATTGGAAAATAAATTCCTTTTACTACAAAAACGCTGAATCTGAATCCAAGTAATTGGCTCTGAAATGTGACATGGAAGGATTTTGAACGGGTATGCTGAATGGCAAGCTGGATTCCTTTTTCAGTGGCAAAGAGACCAGAAGGGAAGTATGCTGCTTGGCATCACAGGCGACTAGAATGTGGGTTTTGTATCCTGTAAATACAGGCTGCTGACAAAAGTCTAACTCTGCATTTTTGCATATTGCCACATCCCAAGTTATCTGAATATCTGCCATTTTTAGCAAAGGTCATTTTGACTCCTGATGTTTTGGCTCTTCTCTGAAGTTCAGCATTGAAAATAAAGTTATTCTCCAGAATGGAAATTGAGGTTTGTACATTTTGGTTGAAACAAGTAGGACCAATTTGTTGCCTAAAAGTTTCTCAGCTTTAAGGAATTTTGATACTTTATTAGAGAATGCTACTTTGTTCATTCTACTAAGTATCTTTTAAATGTGCTATCCAGTATTTTAAGAAGAAATAGATAAGATAGTATTCTGGTTTTCCAATGCTGTATAACAAACCAATGCAAATATTAGTGGCTTGAAATGACACCATGTATTTACTTATGAATCTGCAGTTTGGGCAGGGCTCAGATGGGACAGTTTGTCATTGTTTCAGTTGGTGTCAGCTGGAGTGGCTTGAAGGCTGGGTTGCAGTCATCTCAAGGCTCATCCACATGTCTCCCAATTGATGCTGGAAAGACTCAGACAATAAGAGGATGGTCTATGGTTCTTTGAGCATTTCTTACTGCATGTGATCTCTCCAGCATGGTCCCTCAGGGTAGCCAGATTTCTTACACGTAGTATGACTTCCAAAACTTCTGTCCCAAGTGAAAGAGAGTTGGGAAGAGCCTGACTTATCAACTCGTATTGCTTTCTTTGACCTAGCCCTTGCACCCACATAGTACACTACCATTGTTTCATATATGTTAGAAGTGACTCACTCTGGCTGGCCCATATTCAACAGGAGGGAAATTGGGCTGTACCTCTTGATGAGAGAAGTGTTAATGAGTTTGCAGACATGTTTTAAAACTAGGTAGGTAGATAACTTTTAAAAAATAAAAATTTTTAAATATCATTAGGAGATTGTGATAGTTTCTTGCATATGACTGTTTCAAGGGATCATACTAAAATCTTAGGTTTGGAAAATAAAATGTCATCCAATTTCTAATGGTTGACCGGGTTAGTGACCATATTGATTTCTATATGGTAGGCACTGTTGTTAGCACTTCACATATGTAATCCTATTTACAGCTCTCCAGTCATTACAGTTATATGAAATACATTCTTAAGATGATTAGCATCCCCATTCTGTGGCTGACAAGATTTACACTTACAGGGGTTAAATTACGAGCTCAGTCAGATATATGATAGTGGATTTGTGTTTGAGCCCAGAGCTATCAATTCCAGAGTCAATTCGTATAGCTACTGTATTATGCTTCTATAGTCATAGCATTTCTTTTATGGGTCATCTCTGATTAGTAGAATATTTTCCTTTATATGGATCAAAACTTAGTCTGCCTATGTCCTTTTGATCCATACAGTGTAAATTAGACTTATAGAGGTCAAGTGCAGGGCAAGTTCCTGGTGTCTGGGCTAGGGTGTAGCTTTAGTTTGTACAGTGAGACAGCTACAGACATCATAACTGAGAGGACACAAGTTGTCATTGGGTACTCAAGTCAAGCCAAATAATGCAGACAGCAGAATTCGAGAGACATAGTAGGACTTAAATCCTAAAGGCAAAGGTAATAGTGGGCATCAGAAGTTTAAGCTCATACCATGAATAGACACCCATTAGTACTGGGGGCACTAGTAGTAGCTTAAGGAAGTGGGCAGGAATCTAGACAAACTGTAGCCAAACAAAGAATAGAGGCTCTAAATGCTATGACCAAGATATGAACGAAGTGATGGAGGAGGATGACTTGAGAAAGGAGGCCATAACCCATTTTGGGGCTTCCTTCTGCTTTGGACAGGCAGCTTCTGAGTCCTTTTTTTTTTTTTTTTCTTTGTTTTTTTAATGTTGGATCCAGTATACAGAAATGCTTATTTTTGATTCTGGAGTGGGTCTTCCTGTCTAAAAACATTGATTTTTTTAACTTTCTAAAGATTTATAAATGTATGTGTTGATGATTTTATTCACCCAGTTTCATAAGTAAAACACTTTGTCTGAGTGAAATGTTTTACATTAGATTGCACGTTTTCATATAAACTCTGAAATGTGTCAGATAGTGTCGAGGTTTATCCTTCTATCTATGTATGTTATACTGTTTTACTGGAAAGCCCCATCCTCAAGGCCTTTGGATATAAAAGAGATGGAACTTAACTTATGAGGTTCCTCCTCTTCCGTGGTATGTTACTCAAGGTTGCTGTCTCTCAAGAGACCTCCGGCATTACATTTATCATTTATCATTTATCATTGAGTTCCAAAGGAACTCAATGTATATACATTATATTTACAGTTACACATGCACATCATGATCTTCTAATTTAACCCTAAAGGTTTATTTAATTAATTAATTTAACCCTAAACATTTCTGACTATAAAGTTTTCTGACTATAACACTTTTAAGTCCTAAGGTGTCCTTGACTTTATATCTTATTCATATATGAATTTTGTTGTGTTGTTTGGTGGTACTCATTCTTGAATACTACTTTGCATTGTAACTTTTCTAAACACCACTTTTTCTTTGTGGGGAAGCTCATTTCATAGAAGATTTGAACAGATTAACATAGATTCTCAGACACACCGAAGGTGTTTGTTGGGAAACTCAGAGTAGCAGTGCTTATCACAAGCATAATGTATTATTTATATCTTAGAGGCAATATTCCAGAAGAGGTAATCCTTAGATCATTTTCATCTTAATTATGTTCCTATTGCCATACACTTTTTTTCATCCTAATTATTTAGTCTTTATTTGGTTATAAGTAATACGGAATATATTTATACATATTCCATTGGATCCCAAGTTTATACAATTGGTAATTGTTCTTTCCAGCAATTATCTTCTTCCCTGGTTTAAGCCAGTCTTTGCCAGGAATAAATATGACTTTGAATTTCACCAATGTGTTTGAATATTTCTTATCACATGATTAACCATGGAATTCCAACTCACTCTACTCCTGTAATTATCTAGTTAATGTGATAGTGAAGCCAGCCAAACAAGGAAATCTCTTGAGATTTTTGAGTCATTTATCAAAATCAAGACAAAAATAGCAGATAAGAGCACACTTAATAAAGAGTTTCAAGTCATTAGAGCTTTGGAAATGACTCATGAGAAGTCAGTCAAATCTCATCCTCTTACAGATGAAGAAACTGAGCCTCAGACAGTTTTATTGACTTGGCCAAGATTATGCAGTTAGTTATTAGTAGAGATTAATCTTCTGATTTCATAATCAAAAACCTTTTCCTAAAATGTTCACAGATCAGTTCTTAGTCTTCTATGTGAATGGAATTTTCTGTTAACCAAGGTAGTGTAAAATGGTGGTTTAAGCTGTTACTGGTTCCTGAAGGAAGATTAGAATTTTACATTATGCAGAGCTTTTAAAGGTGGAACACAAAATTTTCCATCATGAACAATCAGCCCTTTTGCTAGATGAAATGTCAATTTCTAGGTCTGAAATTGACCATGCAATATTTATGGCATTGGAGAACTCTGAGTTATAGGAGAAATATGAAGTGTAGTTGGAAAATATCAAGTTTGAATCAGTAGGAATCTATGTTTCATTGTTCCCTCTGCTTTTCCTAGTAATTCAAAATTAGATAAATTCTGTTATAAAATGATGACTGTAAAATTTTTCATGTATCCAAGCTTTTGTTGTTTGCTGAAGAGTGATTAGGTTTCTCTTTTAAATGTAAAACCTAATTTGAGATGTGTAAGGTTTTTTGTTTTTTTGTTGTTGTTTTCTTTTTTTTTTTTTTTTTGGTTAACTAAATGAAAGACCTCAAAATATACATGCATTAAAAAAAACACTAAGCATATATAATGTCTGGGACTTAAACACCTCATTATTATTTTCAGCCTGTCCTTTTTTTTACAACCAATTTTCAATGTTATTGATTACTTTCTGCTTTCTAGTCTCTAGAGGTAAATCATATCATGAATAAATGACTAGTTCCAGCAAAATATTTTTGGTTTTGGAAACATAGAAATAATTCTTATGTCACCTTTATCGTATCAGGTTCAAGATTGTAAATTTCTCATATTTTCATTAGCAGTTACTAAAATATTTACATTTTCTTTTGAAATAATTTTCATTTATAGAAAAATTTCAAGAATTGAAAGAACTTTCCTATATTCTTCACCATTTTGCCAAATTTGCTTTACCACTCTTTGTCTTGAGACTGTTTCAACCACCATGCTTTTTTCAGCCCTAAATATTAAAGTGTGTATTTTCTAAGAAACAGATATTCACTTATATACCTACAGTGCAGTTATCCAAATTAGGAAGTTTAAACACAGGTAGACTACTGTTACCACAGAACTTTTTTTTCAAGTTTTGCTAATTGTCACAATTGTGTCGTTCATATATACATATTTTTTTCTCGGCTTTGGACATCAAAACCTGGAATGGTTTTGTTGTCCGTAAGGCTAGTTTAGGTTTTGTCTTTGTCACACAAAAGAATTTGAAAATGAGATCACAGTGAAAGTATAGAAGTTTTATTGTGGAGTGAAAGCAACTACACAAGAAACGAGTGCAGGCATGCTCAAAAGAATGGGCTGCCTGCAAGGTGGTGAGGGCTTTCATACTATATGGATAAGCATAATGAAGGCATGGAATACTGTATAACAAGGGGACAGGTTTTCCAGGAAATGCACAGGCAGTTCCCAGAATCTGGGTGTCATCCTTTTTTTTTTTTTTTTGAGTAAATATGCTTAATTTGGAACTGTCATCGTATCAGGTGCATGATGAGAATGGGAGGTTTTTTCCATGGAAATTTTATGATAATAGGGGCATAATGCAGCCAAGGGTCAGCAGTCAGTTAAGTTTTTGGCCATCTTGGATTTAATTAGTTGTGGCTGTTTTTGTTGTTGTTGTTATATTTTTATATTCACCTAGCAGGATGTCTGCAATTTGTTTTCGTTGGTGCAGTCTATCAGGTTTTTATTTTATTTTATTTTATTTTGTTTTATTTTATTTTATTTTACTAGGAGACAGGTCCTGTGCTAACCTGTTTGGCTCTGTTTGTGTTGTTTTTAGCTGCCTAAAAATAATTAAGCCCCATTCCCTCGCTAACTGCCTGCCTCAGTTCCTGAGTCTGTCTGTCTGTCTGTTTTTGTTTGTTTGTTTCCCATTGCATTGACATCTTTGAAAAGTTTGGGCTAGTTATTTTGTAGAAATTTCATCAGTTTGGGTTTGTGTGATGCTTCCTTCTGAATAAATTCCTTCATTTTGGGCAGAAATTAAGGTACCTGGCGTTGCTTTTTCTCATTACTGTTGATGTAAACTTTGATCACTTGATTAAAGTGGTGTCTGCCAAGTTTTCCCACTGTGGCCTTACCTTTTCTCTCTTTGAAATTAGTAAGTCCTTTGTGAGGAAAGACAATGTATATAGACATTCCTTTTTTCAAACTTCTGCTCATCAAGCTAAAGATATCTTAATTATAATATGATAGTGTAGGCTGGGCTTGGTGGCTCATGCTTGTAATACCAGCACTTTGGGAGGCTGAGGCAGGAGAATCAGATGAGCCCAGTAATTCAAAACTAGCCTGGGTAATGGTGAGACCTTGTCTCTACAAAAAATCAAAAAAATTAGCCAGGCATGGTTGTGTGTGCCTGTGGTCCCAGCCACATGGGAGGATCACTTGAGCCCAGGAGGTCAAGGTTACATTGAGCCTTGATTGTGCTACGATACTTCAGCCTGGGTAACAGAGCAAGACCATATCTCAAAAACAAAACAAAATAAAACAAAAACACCAAGGAAAAAAAAAATGATAGTATTTAAAAAAAAATCTACATTTAATCTGTTTATAGGGCATATAATGCTTCGTTGAGGATCAGTTGTTGAGTCATCAGTCATTGACAGGGGCAAAAATATAGTTGTGTTAGTTGATAGCCTAGCTTAATTCTTAGGAAGGCACTTCAGTTCCCAACCTTTTTCTATTATTTAGCCTTGCACTAACTTCCACCGTTGAAACTATTTCTTTTAGTCTTCCTAGTGCCCCAATGAAATTGTAACTTTTTTTTTTTTAGGACAAGGGCCATCCATGTATTATATACTACTTCTATGTATTATGTGCTCTAGTATATATACTGCATATCATCTACAGAACACAGCTATAATATGGCAGCCTCACATCCCTTCCTGCTTACCACCTTTCTAGATATTAAAGCTTACTTAGTTCTTACTGAATTAAATGGAGAGTGACTTGACAACTCTTGGCCAGCCATTCTTAATGATATTTGTGTTCCTAAGATATAGCAGTATCTGCAAATCCTAAATCTGTCTCATCAAGATTTTATGATCTTTTAGATCAATGATTAATGGAAGACAATGTCCTTTTTTTTAAATAAAAAATAATGGCCTGAACTTTCTCTGTAGCCAATAAAGGTGAGTGTGAATGGCTATCACCATGGTAGTGTTGCAGTTATCATTCTCTAGTTAAAACATACTATAACTTCCACACACCAGCTAAATGGAAACGCTCTTGACAGGATCTGCTATGAAGAAAACGGAATGGAGTAACATGGGGATATGTGGAATAAGTCCTGAGATGGAATAGAGTAAAAGCACCATTGCCCAAGGGCAGAGTTGGATACCACTGCAGTAAAGAGTGACTGATTAGGCAGTATGTTCAGTTTTGTGTCAAATAATTGGTGGTTGTTAGATGTGAGGATGATCTGGCTGTGACGTCTGTCACCCTATTGATTACCAGGGTTGATTTGGCTGATCTCGCTGGCTAGGCTGATGTCCCCTTCCATCCTCACTGCTCCCTGCACGTCCCTCCCAAAGCTGTGTTCTTAGTCGAAGAGGACAACCATCCCTGATAAAGGAGGACCAGTCTTCGGTCAAGGGTATATGAGTAGCTGCACTCCCTTCCTAGAACCTCCAAGCTTTCAAATAACTGGTGATTCTTAAGATACATGGAGCTAACTAGGGGTTAGAATGATTTCCCAAACTTCTCCTAGAAGAAGACTATAGTGCCAGACCATACTGTCAACTTTTAGATGTGTGGTGTGACCCAGAGAGAGGCCTGAATTTTCATTTTGTGAGACTAGAATTGGATCAAAAGTAAAAATATGAACTAGTCTTCAAATTAAATCATATCTAGGGCTTATAAAGAAAGTAGTGTAATGCTTGAAAAAGGAAAGAACTCTTGAAAGAATGTATTGAATATGTGTATCAAACGTGCCCTCCATATTCTTTTAAAACAGCTAAATGTTTCTACATTTCCTGCAAATGATGCGTCCCCTGCAAAGTAATGTCACAAAGCAGCTCTCCCTTAGTTCTTTGCCTTGGGACGCCCGAGGTTGCTGCGACACTTTTGTCAGTAATGGTGATTTTCTATTGCAGGAATTTCCAAAGAGGAGATTAAGTTTGAAAATGTTCCTCTGTCCCTTCAGCATTTCCTCTCAGAGGTGACTCAAGAGATTGTTCAAGACCTATCACTTTTGAGTATTAAGGATATAAGGGGCTTGATATTCAATGAGTAAAATATATAAATCTGAATTATCTAACTTTAGAATGTGAATAATATGAACACTTAGTATTTAATGTTAATTTCCTTTAAGTTTTTTGACCATGTAATTTGATCTTAGAGCATTTCAAAAAGGGTACATATGACCAAGATCCCCCACCACACCAAAATCACAGATGCTGCCACTTGGAAGGGTTAAAAGAAAAAGGAGATGGATTTATTTTAAAGCAAGGTAATTGAAGCCTTCTGCTTTTAGCATTCCAATATTTTTATGGTATAATTCATGTAATGCTATCCATTTCTGATGAAGCACCTAATTGTTTCTTAATAATATACAGAAGTGTTTAAAGTTGTTCCCAAATTTGTATTAAATTGTTGATAGGTTATCACCGAGTCAAGAAAAACATCATTTTACTTCAGATCAGCTAGGTAAAAGACACTATGTTAGTGCTGAGTCTGCTATTAAACAATTGTAAATTTTATCTTCTTTGGGCTTCAGTCTCCTTACTCCTAGAAAGGATATTAGCTATGATCGTCCTCAATGCTCCCCCTTAGTTCTAGATTATTTTCAATGTAGTATAACTTTGACATGTGAAGAACAGATTCATTTTATAGGTGTGCCATGAAATACAGTCTCTTGATACATACACTTTTGTGTAACGAAGCATTTACTTTATAATTAGATGACATCAAATGTGATAAATGTGAGGCACAACTCAGGTTAATTCAAATACAAAAATCCTTTCTTTCACCCTGGAAAGAAGTTGCTTTAACCTTGTTAGCTCTTGTCAGTGTAGAATCATAGATAAAAGCTGCAAATAATTTGGATTTACTTGTTGAGTTATTGACAGTTAATACCGAAGGGGTTTTTCCAGGTTTTTTTTTTGCTGTTACTTTTTGGTTTGTTCAGGAGTTGAGTTCAATTTAGGGGCAGAACTTCCCCTCAACTCTCAGTAGATTTCACTCTTCTTTGAAGTGACAGTGGCTTTAAAAACCTCAGAAGTATAACACTTTTATGAATAACAATGGCATGTAGTACAAAATGTGGAATCAGTTGAGTTAGAATATAATTTTCATCCTTTATTGTTATAATCACATTCTGCATTTCTGTGGTAGTCAGCAGAGAATTAAATCTAAATTTCATACCATGGTTCTCAAGACCTTCAGTGCTCTGTACCCAGTCTTCATCTCTGACTATTTTCCATTGCCTTCACTAGGCTTTCATCATGCTAGCCTTCTTTTCATTTCATCAACATGTCTTAGGGCATTGGCACTTGCTCTTCTCTCTGCCTGAAAGCCTTCTTCCAGATCTTTGAGTAGGGGTTGGAGGGGGGTGAGGAGTTCTTGTAAGTAAGCCAGAGTTCCAAGGTATCTCCTCACTGAGGCTTTGCCTATCCAGTTTAATTCAGTGCCCCCTACTGCCATCATTTTTTGCCACATCATCTTGTTTTGTTTTCTTTGTGGCTCCTATCATTATCTGATATTATCATGTTTATTTTTGGCTTATTTGTCTGTCTTCCTGAACTATGTAAACAAGCTCCAGGAGAGATTTGTATTACACTGTAAGTATTTGCTTGAAAATGATTGAGTTACAGGCATTAATTAATGAATTATGGCCTAGTGGCTAAAGATCGAAGTATTGCAAACTAAGCCAAAAAGGTCTAGCTTCAGTTTACAAGAACTTCATTTGTGAACAATTTTAAGTTCTCACCCGAAAGGTTATGACAAAAAATACTCTGTGTCTTGCTTCTGGTTGGACAGTAACCTTCGCTGAGCATACACTTAAATATAGCTCCTACATTCACCATTGTCTACATGCATAAACTGAGAAGGGAAGCATTATTACCATGTTATCTAGATATGAACTTGATCTACAATAAAGTTGTCATTAGTTCAAATGAGAACTTATTCAAGTTTTGCCATGCAAATAGATATAGCAGCAACTATTTTTTCACCAGCCCAATTACTTCTCTCATTAAACCATCCATGACACTGAAAGTCCCAACATTGGATTATTATTCTGTCTTACATTTTCTCGGACAATTAGCTTCCAGGGCCCAAGAAGCATATTAGCAACTGTCAGTAAATCAGTGTAAATTATCAGAATTACTAGTTGTTAGGAAGCATGGAGCAAGGTCTTCATGAAAGAAGGCATAGAAATCATAAGGTTTTATTGGTAGGCCAAAGAGTGTGGTAATGAATGGAAATATTTAAAACTTAGGTTCCCTGGAAGCCCTTCAAAACCAGGCAAATAAATGGAAATTAAATACCCTTCTCCTGAATAACCATTGGGTCAACAATGAAATCAAAGTAGAAATTAAAAAATTCTTTGAACTGAACAACAATAGTGACACAACCTATTAAAACCTCTTGGATACAGCAAAGGCAGCGCTAAGAGGAAAGTTTATAGCCCTAAATGCCTACATCAAAATGTCTGAAAGAGCACAAACAGACAATCTAAGGTCACACCTCAAGGAGCTAGAGAAACAAGAACAAACCAAACCCAAACCCAGCAGAAGAAAATAACCAAGATCAGAGCAGAACTAAATGAAATTGAAACAAAAAAAATACAAAAGATAAATGAAACAAAAAGCTGGTTCTTTGAAAAATTAAATAAAATGGATAGGCCATTAGCAAGATTAACCAAGAAAAGAAGAGAGAAAATCCAAAGAAGCTCAAATAGAAACAAAATGGGAGATATTACAACTGACACCATGGAAATACAAAAAGATCATTCAGGGCTACTATGAACACCTTTACATGCATAAACTAGAAAACCTAGAGGAGATGGATAAATACCTGGAAAGATACAACACTCCTAGCTTAAATCAGGAAAAGTTAGATACCCTAAACAGACCAATAACAAGCAGTGAGGTTGAAGTGGTAATAAAAAAATTACCAACAAAAAAAAATGTCCAGGAACAGATGAATTCTTGCTTATTTCTACCAGTCATTCAAAGAAGAATTGGTACCAATCCTGTTGACACTATTTCACCAGATAGAGAAATAGGGAATCCTCCCTAAATTGTTCTGTGAAGCTGGTATCACCCTATACCAAAACCAGGAAGGACATAACCAAAAAAGAAAACTACAGACAAATATCCCTGATGAACATAGATGCTAAAATCCTTAACAAAATGCTAGCGAACCAAATCCAACAACATATCAAAAAGATAATCCACCATGATCAAGTGAGTTTTATACCAGGGATCAGGGACAGTTTAAAATATGCAAGTCAATAAATGTGATACACCACATAAACAGAATTAAAAACAAAATAAATCACATGATCATCTCAATAGATGCAGAAAAAGCATTCAGCAAAATCCAGCATTGCTTTATGATTAAACCTCTCAGCAAAATCGGCATACAAGGGACATACCTCAATGTAATAAAAGCCATCTGTGACAAACCCACAGCTGCCATAATACTGAATGGGGAGAAGTTGAAAGCATTCCTTCTGAGAACTGGGACAAGACAAGGATGCTCACTCTTACCACTTCTCTTCAATATAGTACTGGAAGTCCTAGCCAGAATCGTTCAAGAGAAAGAAATGAAGGGCATCCAAATAGGTAAACAGGAAGTCAAACTGTCACTGTTTGCTGATGATATGATTGTATACCTAGAAAACCCTAAAGACTCCTAGAACTGATAAAAGAATTCAGCAAAGTTTCCAGATAAAAGATTAATGTACACAAATCAGTAGCTCTCCTGTATACCAACAGTGACCAAGCTGAGAATCAAATCAAGAACTCAATCCCTTTTACAATAGCAGGAAAAAAAATGCTTAGGAATATATCTAACCAAGGAGCTGAAACACCTTTACAAGGAAAACTACAAAAACTGCTGAAAGAAGTCATAGACAACACAAACAAATGGAAACATGTCCCATGCTCATGGATGGATAGAATCAATGTTGTGAAAAAGACCATGCTGCCAAAAACAATCTATAAATTCAGTGCAGTTCCCATCAAAATACCACCATCATTCTTCACAGAACTATAAAAAAAATCCTAAAATTCATATGGAACCACAAAATAGCCTGCATAGCCAAAGCAAGACTAAGCAAAAATAACAAATCTGGAGGCATTGCATTACCTGATTTCAAACTATACAATAAGGCCATAGTCACCAAAATAGCATGGTACTGGTATAAAAATTGGCACATAGACCAGTGGAACAGAAAAGAGAACCCAGAAATAGAGCCAAATACTTACAGCCAACTGATCTTTGACAAAGCGAACAAAAACAAAAAGTGGGGAAAGGACATCCCATTGAACAAATGGTGCTGGGATAATTGGCAAGCCACATGTAGGAGAATGAAACTGGATCCTCATCTCTCACCTTATGCAAAAATCAACTCAAGATGGATCTAGGACTTAAATCTAAGACCTGAATCTATAATAAAAATTCTAGAATATTGTAAGAACCCTTTTAGAAATTGTCTTAGGCAAGGAATTCATGACCAAGAACCCAAAAGCAAATACAACAGAAACAAAGATAAATAGCTGGGACTTAATTAAACTTAAAAGCATTTGCACAACAAAAGGAACAGTCAACAGAGTGAACAGACAGCCCACAGGATGGGAGAAAATCTTTACAATCTATACGTCTGACAAAGGACTAATACCCAGAATGTACAATGAACTCAAACAAATCAACAAGAAAAAAAAAATCCCATCAAAAAGTGGGATAAGGACATGAATAGACAATTCTAAAAGGAGATAGACAAGTGGCCAAGAAACATATGAAAAAATCTCAACATCACTAATGATCAGGGAAATGCAAATCAAAACCACAGTACGATATCACCTTCTGCAAGAATGGCCATAACCAAAAAGTCAAAAAATAGTAGATGTTGATGTGGATGCAGTGAACAGGGAACACTTCTACACTGCTGGTGGGGATGTAAACTAGTACAACCACTGTGGAAAACAGAGTGGAGATTCCTTAAAGAACTAAAATAGAACTATCATTTGATCCAGCAATCCCACTACTGGGTATCTACTCAGAGGAAATGAAGTCATTATATGAAAAAGATACTTGCACACACATGTTTATAGCAGCACAATTAGCAGTTGCAAAAACGTGGATACAACCCAAATGCCTATCAATCAACGAGTGGATAAAGAAACTGATATATATAAATATACACATATATATACACACACACACGTATATATATCATATGTATATATATGTATACACACACACATATATACATACAGTGGAATACTACTCAGCCATAAAAAGAAGTGAATGGCATTGGCAGCAATCTGGATGAGATTGGAGACTTATTCTAAGTGAAGTAACTCAGGAATGGAAAATCAAACATATAATCTCACTCATAATTGGGAGCTAAGCTATGAGGATGCAAAGGCATGAGAATGACACAATGGACTTTGGGGACTCAGAGGGAAAGGGTGGGAAGGGGGTGAGGGTTAAAAGATTACAAATTGGATACAGTGTATACTGCGTGGGTGACGGATGCACCAAAATCTCACCAGTCACCACTAAAGAACTTACTAATGTAATCAAATGCCACCTGTTTTCCAATAACCTATGAAAATAAAAAAAATAAAAAATAAAACTTAGGTTTCCTGAAAGCGTAGTCCTTAGTGAGAGGAGGTGGTGATGGTAAACACACTAGAATAAAGGCCAGACAAAGCCTACTCAGAGATAAAATAAACACACTCGAATAAAGGCTAAAGCTACCTAGGTTTAGCTGAAGAGATAGAAGCTTTTGAAAACAGATTTTATCCACTTCACAGCATTACATAGTCTTGTCCTTGTTTTCACCTTTTTGCCCAGTTGTCCTCATTGTAATTCAGTAATGTAATTTTGTACCTTAGTAATGTAGATAATATGTTCCCTGGTTAGTAAGCTCAAAGATGACAAGAAGCTGTGTTTTTGACCCTTCATTCCTCCAAGATTGTTTATCAGCCTAATTGAGTTTTTGGCAGAGGCTAACAAGGCCTCATCCAGTGATAAGACAGCAGGCCATTGCTTATTTATTTCTAATAAATGGCTAGGGATAGGTTATTTTGCCAAATAGCATTTAGCATGCCTATTCTCCCTGCTCTATCCCCAGTGCTTCTTCAAGATTCATTTCCAAAATGGTAACTAGAGTTTACAAAGAAACAAAGTTCCAGAAGTTAATCTCATCCATTCACCTTTTAGAAGTAGAAGTAAAAATTTAATGAGGTAATTAACCTTTTGTTTTTGTATGTGATAAAAACCTGAAACTTGGCATGCTTAAGTAGAAGGTGGTCTTCATTTGCTATCTATTAAAATCTTCTCTTTCTCCAAAAGAGACAAAGGGTATCTTCATACTGAGTCCATGCATTTCTGATTTTTCTTCCTCAATGGTTCATCAGAACATCTCACACTCAACTAGTGTATGAATGGATAGAGCATTGTTTGAGACTGAAACTGATATATGAATAGGAAAATGATGTTTAGTTCGTAGGAATGTAAAATCTGACATTGTCCATCTTTATCATTTAAGTTTGATTTTGGCATTTTCCACTCTCTAACTTCCTGTCTTCCATATTCTTTCTCCACCTCCTACCCTACCGCCGACTTCCAACCAATAAGCTTATATCAATAAATATTTGTTGGCTAATAACTATATGCCTCAGATACTGCTCTCATCTTTGGGGGATACAAAAATAAAAGCTGGAGATATAAGCATTTTCTCAAAAATACTCATAATCTGGATGGGAAGACACACTGTGCACACTGTGGTCTGCAGAGTACTGGCATCTGCTGTGATAGTCATATGATCAGTATCCTGTGGGAGTTTGAAGAAGGGCCTCAAGACTTAACCTAGGAATATTAGGGAAGGCTCAGCAAGGAGATAAAGCTTGAGCTGAGGTTTAAAGAATGAGTAAGAGGTGTTCAGATAGGGAACAAGTGGAACAGAGAGAAGGATTGAAGAGGTCCAGGGGGAGGTAGAATTTATAAGTCATGTTACATGGTGGCATGCCAGACCCCTATTAACTTCAATGGGATGACACCAGGTTCAAGCAGCTGAAGAAGAGACCCAGAGCCAGCACACAAAACATAGGGCTTTATTACTGGGAAACTTACGTACAGAGTGGTCCAGTGACAGTGGGATGGAACAGAAGAACCACCAACCCACTTGTAAAAAGCATGCAGGTTACATAGTATTTTCACTTAACACCCTCCCACTAACAACCTCCACCTGGCAATTTTTATTTAACCCAAGGCAAAGGCCTCGATCCCCTGAATGGCCTGTGTTCCACTGGACGGGCTGAGGGTTCAGATGTTCCACATAGATAAGTAATGAATCTCCGGTTGGCCACTCTCAATTCCTTAGTTTGGAACTCTGAACACACATTCAGGGCATCTGCCATACAGGCTCATTCTCAAGGTGTGCTTCAGTTAGGACTGTCAAATGCATCTGCCATTCGCATGGTAGAAATCAAGGCTTTCTCACGTGGGAATGGCAGCAAAAAAGGTTTTTAGGAGGTAAGGAGATGCCTTTTCTTTAAGGGCCCTTGGATACTGGACTAAAGGAAGTCCTTCTCTATTGAAGGTTGTGGAGAGATGATAAACG
This sequence comes from Pongo abelii, assembly GCF_028885655.2. Taxonomy (NCBI): domain Eukaryota; kingdom Metazoa; phylum Chordata; class Mammalia; order Primates; family Hominidae; genus Pongo; species Pongo abelii. The sequence goes on from NC_071994.2 coordinate 103,843,853, forward strand.
CTGGGGAGTGAAATACTGTCCATTTAAAGAGAGCATTCAGACAGCTGTGTGGAACGTTAAATATAGGTGGGTCATGAAACGCAGGGCTGAGAGTTGTGTAATTGCTAATTTAACCTGGAGAGATGTGATTGGAGGCAAGATAAGGCGGTGGGGAGACCCTGGATTGGGTGCAGAAGATGAAGGAGAGGCCTTGGTCTAGGACAACTGGACAGTTGGCTGAATATAGTGCCATTCACTGAGAGGAGATAAATCAGTGGAGTGGAGAAGCCTGGGACCTGTGTTGAGGGTGTGTTTTTGAGGTGTCCGTGGGAGTGGGACAGTTTATAGATAAGGAGCTTGGCAGAAATATCTGGGTTGGAGAAAGCATTATTAAGCTTTCACTTCACCTGATATTTGAAGCATGAAAATGCATTAGTCGACCCATGGATGGAGTGTAGAGTGTTTTCTTATCTTGAAATGTAAGAATAACTTGGTTGAGTCTGTCTTTGCTCCTTTTACTCTGCAAAAGAATTCTTGAAAGGTCACCTGAGTCAAAAGGCTGTTAAGATAACACCTAGGTGCTCTCATGATGACATATGAAGCAGGGATTGGGAAGCTTTGGGGTAAGGTGCACTGATGTCGTTAGCTTTGTATCTTTATGTTAGTATGCAATGCTATTTTAATTTTGATCGTTGTAACATACATTTCAATTTTACTGTATTCCTCAGTTATCCGAGAACATGCATTTTTCCCTCCAACATTTTCAGATTAGTAATTTAGATTAATTAAAATATTCCTTAACTAGTAATATACTTGAATGTGTTAGGACACTACTAAAAGCAGAAAGTTACAAACAGGATGCGATTATCGACATTATGTTTTGTTGTTAGGATTCTGTGTTTGGGGACCAGGTTAACATGGAGATAAGAAGGAGAGTTTTACAACCAGCAACCGTCTTCCTGCTCATGTAAACGGGGCATCTAAGGAGCTAACTTTTCTTTTTCTTTCTTTCTTTTCTTTTCTTTTTTTTTCCTGAGGTGGTGTCTTGTTCTGTCACCCAGGCTGGAGTGCAGTGGCACAATCTCGGCTCACTGCAACCTCCATCTCCCAGGTTCAAGTGATTCTCCTGCCTCAGGCTCCTGAGTAGCTGGGATTACAGGTGTGCACCACCACACCTGGCTATTTTATTTTTATTTTTAGTAGAGACAGGGTTTTACCATGATGGCCAGGCTGATCTTGAACTCCTGGCCTCAAGTGATCTGCCCACCTTGGCCTCCCAAAATGTAACTTTTCTTTCCTACTAAATATAGTAGATATCTCTTAATTTTTAAGGGGAAAAAGAAAGAGAAGCGAGCAGTTTTTCATAATTATATAGGATGATTCAGGTGGCACATGGCATAGCCTTGCTGCTTTGCCTTATTATCTGATTGTACGCATCATGATAAGTGCAGGAGATTGTGAATGTCTCAAATGTCTCAAGCTGTCTGGAAGAAAAGTAGTTTTCAAGCTTCATTTTCTGGAGAAGAATCTTAAACAGCCTCATAGCCAGTTCTATGAACTGAAAGTAATTCAAGCCATGGCCTAAGGGTAAGACCAAAAGAGGTCAGATGTTAATGATTTATTAAATGATTGTATTTTCTGTTGGAACATACTTTTCACAGATAAGGAAAAGTGTAATTTTTTTAATGTTGTTTGTCATATGTTTTAAAGAGAATTTCTCTAGTATTGACATATCATCACTGATTCTTCACATGATGTAAGACCTCACATTAAGGGCTGAAAGAGGCTCTTTACTTCCTCGGGTAAGAAAGGCTTTTGACAGCTGTACAGTGTGGAAAACTGGCCCATAGTTTATGACCAGATCTGGATTTGGAAAAGACCAGGGCCGAGAGTTATAACATATGGAACTTATTTGGGAAGTAATTCTTAGCTATGACTAAGAGCCTGTGCTCAAACGCCTGGGAAAGTTTAAAAGAAAATCTTTGCAAAATAAATCATATCTCTTGTTTGCTAAATTGTAGGACATAGATAACTTTTGGGTATTCATGGACTTTGTATTCCATGTTAAAGCTCTAAAGCCTTCTCTTTTAGTTAAATTTTTTTTGGTTTTATTTTTAACAACACTGTGATTAAATTTGCTAGCTTATTCAATCAAGGAATTATTTATTTAAAAAGATTATATTCTCTTCCCCCTAACTCTCAGAGATCCTTAAAATGTTCACATCCAAACAGACACTAAGGGGCTACTTTATAGTAAAGATACACTGTGTGTGTGTATTAGCTTCTGGTGCTGTTTTTTCTTAGCTGTACAAGTTCCAATTATCATGTTTCCTGTGTTTATTTATATCGAGATAGCATGTGACATAAACATCCCAAGTAAGTGTTGTTCCAGGGAAAGTGAACTAGGAAAAGGTGCTTATGTTTCTGAAGGAATATCCCTTTTTTCTCATTTCTCAAACTTTAATTGGGTAGAATTATGTATGAAAAATGCTCCTCCTTTAGTGATCTCTTCTTAACCTTCCTGTAGCTGTGCTGATCCTTACCTCATCATTATATTATTTCAAGTAAGCATTTCATAAGCCAAGAACAATCATCATTATTCTACTCAAGTTGACTTTTTATCACACACATAAACGTGGCATCAGCACAATACTGAAACCGTGTTTGGGGATGCAATAGACAGTGCGTATCACTTTTCAAAAAAGATTTTAATAGGGAAAATAACTACTTTTGAAGATTTAGAAATTAGAAAATGTGAAAATTATATGTAGGCTACATGGTTCCACTGTAACTTAAGGCTCCTAGGCTACAGATCTATACAGGATATTACTAAACTGAATACTGTAGGCAATAGTAACACAATGGTAAGCATTTGTGTATCTAAACGTATTAAACACAGAAAAGGTAATGTGTTGTACTACAATGTCACAACAGCTATGACATCACTAGGTGACAGGAATTCTTCAGCTCCATTATAATCTTATGGGACCTCTGTAGTATATGCAGTCTTGTTGACCATATGTACTGTGTTGTGGTCATAATGTGGCTGTTATGTGTTATGTATTTATTCAAAAAACACCTATATTAAACAACAAATAGTGGTAAAGAGTGTCAACTATACAAGATCTCTTTTATCTAGTTATTAAAGCATCTCTTTTAAACATGTATCTGTTAACATATAACATTTCCAATTAAATATGTCTTTTCCAATATTGAAAAGATTAAATTCGTTTGTACTTCTTTATATTTAAACTTAATTTTACACATGTAAGGCTTTCTGGTTTCTGAGCTTCCCTAACAACACTGGCACAAACTTCTACTCTAGCACTGGTGACAGTTTTAGCTTCACAAGTCTATCTGGGAGATAGTAGCTTTCTTTCTTTCTTTCTTTTTTTTTGAGATGGAGTCTTGCTCTTTCACTCAGGCTTGAGTGCAGTGGCAGGATCTCAGCTCACTGCAACCTCCACCATCCAGGTTCAAATGATTCTTGTGCCTCAGTCTCCCAGGTAGCTTGGATTACAGACGTGTGCCACCATACCTGGCTAATTTTTGTATTGTTAGTAGAGATGGGGTTTTACCATGTTGGCCAGGCTGGTCTTGAACTCCTGACCTCAGGCGATCCACCCACCTTGGCCTCCGAAAGTGCTGGGATTACAGGTGTGAGCCACTGCACCTGGCCAGGAGATAGTAGCTTTCTATAGTCCTAGGCTGTGAAAGATTCTAGGGATGAACCTGAACACCGAATGAATGATCACAAAATGTTAGCTATAAACATTATTTGCTAACAAGAACAACAACATTCATGGTGCATGCCGTTTATATTTAGTCATGTATTCATAACATTTCGGTCAGCAATGAGTCACATACATGATATTGATCCCATAAGATTATAATGGAGCTAAACAATTCCTATCGCCTAATGACATCATAGCTGTCTTAACGTCATAGTGCGATACCTTACGTGTTTCAGGTGATGCCAGTGCAGACAAATCTGTGCTGCCCATCTATAGAAGTATAGCACATAGAATTGTGTGTAATACATAGCACTTGATCATGACAATGAACACCTTTGTTATTGGTTTATGTATTACTATACTTTTGATCATTATTTTAGAGTGTATACTTCTACTTATAATGAAGTTAACCATAAAACAGTCTCAGGCATGTTCTTCAGAAGGTATTCCGTGTATACAATGTTTGCACGATGACAAAATCGCCTAACGATCCATTTCTCAGAACACATGCCCATTGTTAAGCAATGCGTAATTACATATTTGGCTCCAGGCAGTGGTATGTTGGTAAAAAGTTAACCATTGGCACTCGGGTGCATGTTGTATGAACATGCATGCATACATGTGCCTATGTATGGGTGAGAAATCTGATTGGTAGTGCTTGCTGATTTTCACAGAGTAAATCCTCCCACCTTGGCCGATTTCAACACAAGGTCACTTACCCAATGCAGGTTGGGAAGAGATGAGCACAAAGGTTCTGTGAGCCACTATGAGCCTGCTTTAACACATCACTGGCCCCAGACCTAATTTTTCTTAATTTTCCCTGTATCAGTTAGATCATTCTCTGCTTTGTTTATGTACATCTGTATCCTGCATAATTCCTTCCTTCTTTCCCTCTTCTCTCCTGTCCTCCTCTTTATTCCCATTCTCCCCCATTAATGCACAACTACAATAAGTAATTTAAGAAATTGCATATACATTGGGATATCTTCCATTTTTCTTAAACTTTTAGCAATCTGCTATTATCTAAATACTGAACAATTATGATTAAATTATATTAACATTCAGCTACTAAAATGCAATTGCTATAAAATATGACTCTGGGAATTTATTTAATGAATTTTATTTGCTTTTAAACTTGCAAAGGCTATCAGAAGTTTGCTTAAATGTACAAATGAGTAATTTATAACAGATGAATGATTTTATTTTTTCAACCCAAAGATACTTAGTAGGGAATACCAAGAAGGATAGAGCAAAATTAGTAAGAAGAAATAGCATTAAGTGGGAGGAAGGGAGTGATATAAATTATCACTTTGCTGAAGCTCCCTCCCCTTGCTCCCATACACAAAGCCACTTTCCCCCACTCTAAGTTAGGGGTTAGAACATGTAAAAAGAAATATTCTTGAGGCCCTAATTAGCTCAGCTTGGGAAGTACAGTATCTCTGATTTTTGAGATACGAGAATGGGAGGAGGTATATTTTCATGAACATGAGGATATTGACATAAATGGGGCAACTGTGTTATAGGAATATTTTTGGCCATCTTCTATAGTATTAACAAACATAGGAACATCTCTGGAGTGGTCTAGTTGTGCCACCAGAGGTACAAAGTTCAGCAGACCCTGGTGTTTCCTTAGAATGTGCAGAGGTAGAGGACTGGCTGAAGTAACCTTACCAGTATCCCTGAAGAACATTTTTACCTAGTCAAATGCAGGAGTAAGTATTTAACCTGTTGGAATGAAACAACTTCAGGGCACAACATATCTTAAATCTCCCTTTGAGAATACAGGTTCTGAATGACATAACTTGAATATCTTCCCTCTGTGACCTTTGAGTTAATACAGTCTTTTAAAAAATTCTACAAAATTGCTTTCTTAAATGCATACCTTTTGGTTAAAATCAAAAAAGTATTTTTTTTAAAGTGAATATATATGCAGGTCATTTGGAGTAATTATTTTAAGCAGCTTTTAAGATGTCAATTCTAATTTGACCTTTCACATATCTTGATATTTATAGTTGAAAATAAGTTTGACTTTGTTTTCTGACTTTTTTTAGCCTCCAATATTAAAGAGTTATAAATGAAAAAGCAGTAATCAGGCTGGTAATAAGTAGATAACTGGGGAGGCAATATGTTATGGTTATGTCTGGTATTTGAAAATGTTTCCACAATGCTTACATGTTTTAAAAAGTATTCTTACTTTAATCCCCCATTAGAGATTGCTGGGTAGAAAGGAATAAAACAAAAGTAGTTTAAGAACAACACGAAGGATACAGTAAATAACCTGCCTTTGTGGTTCAAATAACTTAGTACACAAATAGTTTCATTTGTTACCACCTAGAGTTATGATGTTAATTACATCACAGTGGATTATATGAAATTTTACAATCTACCCTCCTCTCCCACTTTCTCTGCTAGATTCTGTGAAAATGGTCGGTTCCTTCTTGGTTGAATGGTTTTCCATTCCTCCACCTTATGAGTATAGATGGTTTTATTTAAAAAATAGCAAACTTTAATTTGATTTATATATTCAGCAGTAGTTATAAACTGTAGAAGTAGAGAGGATTGCTTGCCATTTTACCCCTATTAACTACTCTTCTACAGTTAATAAGCTTTGACATCAAGTATGTGCTAGTGAGATTTCACTCTTATACTAAAACTCCAATAGCAGCTTCCTAATTCATTGAAAAAAAAAAATCTACAGCACTGCAGTTGACCACTCAAAAGAAAGAATGTAATAGGAGGTAATTAATGCTTTATTAATAAATTTTTATGATCATAAAAATAAAGTAAAAAATTTAACCTTTATAAGCAGGTTATTGAGATGAGGACATATTATCATCTTTATTATATGGAAAAGAAAACTTAGTTTGAGTAACTCGATCAAGATTGCATAGTTGTCATGGTTAGGCCAATTAATTAAAAATGAATGGGAGTATTCTCCTGAGAGTGTATTGCTTCTACTTCTGAAAAAGAAGAGGGTATTCATATAGCACAGTTCTCCAGAAACTTAAATTAATTTTCCCAATATATTTCCATAGGAAAAGTGTTATTGCTGATAAAAATGGAGAAAGATGAAAGTTATATTAAATTCAAGTAAGAGATCTAACTGTTGAGGTCCAATGGGGTGGGATTCATAGTGGAACTCTGTCACTAGGTAGATCCAAAACATTCAAATGCTGAAGTAGCAAGTGACGTTCAAGTCAGAATTAATTGAATGACTAGTGTCCAGATAGCCTTACATAGCACTTGTTTTTAGATGGCAATATGTTTTTTTCAGTCATTTGCTCACATTAAAGGGTATGAAGTAAATGTATTCAGTCCTCGACTTCTGATTACTTATTAATGCAAGACGTGCTCGTGTATCCATCCTCTATACCTCATGTGAGTTTTGGCCATTGAGATCTAGTTTAGTGGTGCTGTGGATTTGCTGACCTAGAGAAGAATGTCTATATTACGTAGCTATAGAGAGTTAAATTGGCCAGTACCAGGGAGTTGAACCCCAGGCTAGCACCCCAGTTCCCCACCCCTTGCCAGAGCTTCTTCCTAAGAAGCTGTTGAGGAAGGAGGAACTAGATACAGTTTGGGACAAGGCAGAGAAGAGATGCTTGCTTGTAATCAATCACAAATTAGAACTGTGATGTGATTTTCAGCTGTGATGTGATTCAGTTGCAAATATGAATGGGAAAATAACCCATTCTTTTACATCGAAGACTGTGTAGATAGCTTCTGCATTGATTATGATTGTTTCACTTATTATTTGTATTGATTGTTTATATTGACATCTCAACAGGAAATTATTTTTGCAATGAACTGTACCATTTATGTTTTTTGTTGTAAATAGTGTAGCCTATTATAGCCTTAAGCAATTGCTTTAAATAGTACTTTAGAATATCAGAAGTATTGCTTTAAATAGTACTTGAGAATATAACTAAATCTTTGTATCAAAACTGAGTGTTTTATTGCTTTGAAAATGAGAGGTAAGGAATTGTAATTTTTCTGACATTCTGATGTGTTAGCTAATGAGTTGCAAGATAATGGGACATATAGTGATTAATTAGTGATGAGCTGTGACTGGCACCAACATCACTGGATTTTAATCGAAACCTGGAAAGGGAAGGAGTGTAAAAATAAAATTGTTAAGAGACGTACCTTTCAGATTTATTTTATTTCATTGCTACTTTTTTTTTAATGAATAAGTGTGGCAAGATTATCAGCAGTGAAAAGCAAGCACTGAAAATTCCTATAAGATAGCACTTGAAAATGCATGATCCATAGAAAATTATAATTCGTGATTATGTGGGGGAAAAAAAGGAAATCCAAACATATTTGGAGAATCATTCTTCAAACCACATAAAAGCTTTTCTAGCCATTACTTTTGAATGATTTATGTGCACCCCCTTGTGGCTATTTATTAGAACCACTTGAAATAGCAAAAGAAAGTGACAGGAAACTTAATTGCCTGGCTTAAATAACCTACCCACAGTTAAAATGCATGGTAAATGCTATATTGTAAAGTATTACACAATATCAGATTTGCTTTTCTTCTACTGAAAATAAGTGAAATCACCAGTAATTGTTTTTTACTTTAAATGTAAACCAATATCAATATCTATAAAAATAAGTTGTTTAAAGCCAAGGTTTAGGTAATGGCTAGTAATTATAAGTTAATTATTTCTTAATTAACATAATAAGGCATCTTCAATAATTTATCTTATCAATATTTAGGGAGAGTATTAAAATTGATTTTGTATTTTTTCTAAAGCATCTTAGTAAAGTCATGCAAAGTTGCACATCCCACAGATATTATGGGATCCTGAGTCTCCTGAACTCTGACTTGATTTTTCCCCCAAGTATTACCCTTCTGGAAGGAATTTCATCAAGCCTGTTTTGTGAATCCGGATGAAAGAGTTCCATATGAGCAAAAATTGCATTTCTCTACATTTATTTTTTAACTTTGCAAGGTTTGTCACCATAGTTGTACTCTAATTCACATTTTAAATAAGGGTTTCCTACCCGTTATATGCCATTTTCCTTTCTTATGAAGTAGCAACGGTAACTCTTTTAATCCTACCAAAATTTTCACACCTTCTTGACTTCACACTTGGATTACTTCAGAATTGGAGAGTTTAATCCATATGAGTGACCACTGTGTAGGGATAAAAGTCATGTATTCCCAGGGGGAATGTATAAAGATGAGGCTCACAAGCAGCCAAATTGGTTCGTAAATCCACTTAGTGCCCTTTGAGTGCTGGCATTTTCTAATTTGATCTCTTGAATTTGAATTTACATATTGTGAACAGCAGCCACTGACTGCACACTAAAGTGGTATCATATTTCAGAGGTAGAACCAGGCATTTGTTATAATGGTTTATGGAAAAATGTAGGGTTACCTACTACTGTTAGGCCTCCGGATAAGTTCTGTTATTAATCTGGATTTCAATTTCTAGCTTTGAATAACTACATTTTAAATCATTTGAGGGAAACTATAAGACTGCTTTGGACAGTTATGAATACAGAGTAGACATTCAATTAATTCTTTGAGGAAGTTAACGTTTATTGAGAGCCTTCCATGTGATTTTTTCCAAAATAATTTATTTTGCTTTTAATTTTTTATAAAAACCTTAAGAAGTACAGGGATGAAACACTGTGTGTTATCAGTTTTGGCACTTAGATTCAAATGAAGCTGAGTCTAACTTTAACATTTATGTTTTTAATACATTCCAGATCATTTTTTATATGTTTGACTTCATTACCCATAAAATATTGACTTAGATCTCTATATGGTGAAGACCTTAGTGTAGTATTTGACACATTAGAAACACTCAAGAAATCATTTCTGTTGTTCTTTATCACTGTGTTGGATGTTTTCACCCCCTTCTTTTTTTTCTGTTTAATACCTTTGCCACTTATTTATTTCTTCCTTCAGTTTCACATTAATAGAATGGGAGAAGGAGGAAAAAAATAAAGCAAATCCCAAAACAAAGGAAAAATAACCCAAGAAATGTGGAAGAAATAGAGATAGGAAATTATATTTAGCCCACAGGGTGGCTGTTAATTATTCTGTTTTGTTGTATCATCTGGCTTTTGCTTTATTCTGAGGTCCTATGTATGTAACAGCTTGAGAAGGGGTAGATGTAAACCATTGGATGTGAATGTGAGTGCCAAGGTCTTAGGATATGACATCAGGCCATCTACTCCCTTTCACAATCCTTTCCTTCCCCATAAAAAACATCCATTCATATTTATTAGTTCTGTCAATGTGAGATGGGATTTCTGACCTAATATTTCTTTGAGTCTTTCCATGACATCAGATGTAATTGGACCAAAGTGAAATTAATCATTGTCTTTATTCTTTTTCTACCAAGCATACTCCCTACCTCATTTGCCCCAATTCTGATATGTTACCAAAGTTCCAGTGGCTGAGGCCAAAACCTTAGTTTTTCCATTGATTCCTCTCTCTTTCTTCCTCTACGCAATTTGTCATTGAGTCCTTTTGTGTCTTCCATAGAACTGTCTCTGGAATTCCTGCTATGCATCTGTCAATACTACAGGAACCCGGCCTCCTTCCTTATCACTTCAGATTTGAATTTCTCTCCCAGACGTTTAGCTGGCTTTAAATACATTAGCTCATGCTTGTGAAGGACTTATTGCAATTTCCAGCATAAAGTAAACATTCAATAAATAGTAGGCTTTATTTTTGCTATTACTGCAAGTTACACTAAACTACTTATGGTACTGTCTTTCCCCTTATGCAAACTTAACTTTAAAGGTGAAGTCAGCTATGTGTCGCATCTGGATAGGTGTGTGTGTGTGTGTGTGTGTGTGTGTGTGTTTGTTTATGTAATTGGGGTTTTAATGAGGGCAAAGAGGTTTTAGAGAGAGAATTAAAAGTGAGCTATTTTACTACTATTTCCAATAATCTCTGTGCAGTAGGATGCCTGCACAGTGTATCTGGAGGTATGTCTGTTTGAGCTCAGAAATGGGGATTAGGTGATGGATGCCAGTGGTATCTCCAGTTGGCCCTCATTGTTTGAGACAAGATTTTTTGAGTATTAATCCACTTTCTATGCTTTCACAGCATAGGATTTTGGTCTTCTTTTCAAGATCTGTCTTTCTCATTTTCCTGCAAATCGAGGATTAACAGGATCATGGATAGTGATGTCAACACTCTAGTTTTTATTTTTGTATATCATCTGTGTGCATTTTTATATTATGGACTTTAAGAAATTAAACTTGACTAGAGATAAACCAGTTTGATGAAAATAAGGAAAGTGACACTTTTATTGAAATGCATATATTTTGATATAATTTCAAACTTACAAAAAGGTAAGAAAAATAGTACATGGAACACCTGTATACCCTTTAACCTATTTTAAAGTAGGATAATATATTTTAAAAATAAGAGTTTTTCTTTCTTTATCCTGGTATTTGCTAATTATGTAATAGATTATGTTCAGTTGTCATAGTGGTAGAACAAATTACAAATTTTGTTAACTGGGCCTCCTCTTTATTTTAATGCTTTCTAAAGGCTGTTTTTTAAATCAACATTCCCTTCCAGAATAATGGTATCCTTAGAAATTTCTGTCTGCTTGCATTCAGTTGCTTGTCTTCGTATCTTGCACTCCCATTGTAGTAGTCTTACAGATCAATATTAAAAGATTTATTTGTTTCAAAGTTTAAGTAAATCTCAATGTGGAATGTCGGGCTAAAATATGTTTTCATTGAAATGAAATCAAATACTATTTTAGTCAGGTTGGAAACATTATGAGAACGTTCAGGCAAACCTCAATTCCTCATCATGAGGAATCTAACTAAATAGGGGAAAAAGTAAGCCTAATTTTGCCGCTGTAGAATTCCACCATTCTAATGGCAAAATGGAGGAGTTTTCTATGGTTTCATTTTAACATGATGCTTGAACTGGCTACGTTAAACCAGTGCAATTATAGGTATTTGTAAATTTCATACCCAATGTGCTGTTTCTTTGTTAAGTCTTAGAAGAAGAAATTTAAGTATTCAAACTAAGATTTCACCACCACGAGTACTTATTTTCATATTTTTCACATTGTTATTAGGATCAAGGGAAATAATATGTGAAACAGCTTAATTATAAAGTAGAAAAACTATATAACATGTAAGTTGTTTTTATAGATGCAAACAAAAACAAAAACAGTCTATTTGATACGTTGGATAAAGTAGCCATTTTTTCAATGTTGTTGGCATGAAATTTTGCAAGATTTAGTATATGTGCATTTTTTATTTCAGATCCAAAACGCTAATGATGTATTAATTGCACCACTTGAGAAATTTCGAAAGGAACAGATAGGTGCAGCAAAAGTAAGTATTACATTTTATTATTCTTCAGTTATTCTCCTGATGATTAAAGATGACATAATTTCAGATGTTAACATTTTTGAAATTAGAATGACCTTTTAAAAGATTTTGTACATCATTTAAAACTTTTTGCATAAAGCCTATTACAAAGACTGGACTTCTTTTAGACATAAAAGATGTTACTATTCTACTGAGTAGATAAAAAGCATGTTATAAATGAGTTCTTCCTCTCCCAAAAATTGTAGGAAATTAACGATTTTGAAGACAGGGTGAAATTATGAGGAGCTCTGTTCCTAAATAAAATAAAAATTAGGCACAGGGCACATTGAAAATTCAATTCAGTGATTATATGAGAACTTTTAATATTCTTTGTATTTTTTATAAATAAAAATATGTGTTTCTGAAAAAATTTAGAAATGTTTGTCATAAACCCTTTTTGTTAATGTTTAATTGACTATGGACCAATTAAATTTTTTCTGATTCTAATCATCTGAAATTTGCCTGCATCCTCATTCTTAGAGCCGTATTTTAACCACTTGTGCAACATCATGGGAGCATATAAAACTTAAGGTTTCTAAAATAGAACTAATCATCTCCCATCCTTCCCTCATTCTTACCCTGTTTGAGTTTTCCTTTTAGTCAATGTCATATCCCTTCCCCATTCGAGCAGTGCTGTCCATTCTAATGCAGAATTATTTCTACTCCTTTCCTCTTTACCTCTGTCTGAAATATTTGAAATAGCCTACTAATTGATCTCCACACCCTCCTTCTAACATATTAACAGATTTTCACCATCTTCAATTATGTCATTCTTCCAATGATGAAACCTTCTGTGGTTCTGCTTGACAGTTTAATTTTGATCGTGAAAGCTTTCCACAACCTGGAATTTTGAACTTTGCTACCCACCAGCAGGCACAGTTTTCTGTTCACCCGTCTCTTTATATACCTGACACTAATCGTGTCTTTGCCCAAACTTTTCCCTCTCTCTGGAATACTTCTTACCCTTCACTTTTTGAAGTCTTGCCAGACTTCATATCCCAGCACCAGAAACAAGCCTTCCTTATATAGGCCTTTCTCATGCAGATGTTCCCCTTCCAGAACCTATTTGGTTTCATTTTCTTAGGATAGAATAGCCTTTACACATATTTCCCATAAGAAGTTAACACAGTTTGCCTTGATTAGAATTTTATGTGCATTTCTCCACCAATTGTGAGCAATTTTCAAGTGAAGGACTAAAATCAGAACCGTTTTTATGTTAATTAATTCAGCAAATATTTATCAGTCTCATGGTTGGCTCACATGTGGCATGCATGGTGTTTGATAAGATGAACGGATGTAGCTGTAAACAAGTCAGAGATGATTCCTGCGTGTATGTCCCTATTATCTTTCATGAAAAACAGACATAGAAGTAATTTCAAGTGTATTGGGGATTGTGATGCAAAAGTACGGAGTGCTTCGCAAGGGCATCATTAATGGATCTGAGCTTGTCCAGGAAATCAACAAATGTCTTCTGCAAGAAGTGTTAGGTAGAGACCTACATCATGAGGAAGAAAAAGGGGACACAATGGTTTGAAGGGAAAAAAACTTACAAATATTCCAGAAAAGGGAATGGAATATGGGAATGAATGAAGGTTTTCTTGGTCAGGGAGGGAAGACCCTGACATTTTAGTGGAAGAAAGTCCAGTATGTTTGGAGCACAGTGGACCCTGGAGGTAGAGGCCACGTGTGCAGCTTTATAAATGACTCACAGTATTTTACTCCCTAACCTAAGGGCAGTGATAAGCAATAGAAACGTAAGCGGGAGAGTGATATCATATTTGTATTTTAAATGTCATTCTAGATGCGTATCATGCATGGATAGGAGGCCAGACTACCTGGGCAAACCAGTTTTGGAGCTGGCAGTTAGTGGCTTTAGATAAGGAGGGTGAAAGTAACTGTGGGGACAAGGAGATGTATGAAAGCTGTTTTAGAGGTGAAATGACAACAGTAGGAAGTGGGTTACATACTGGAAAGTTAGTAGGAGAAGGTTTCAGGAATGTCCCTCTGGATTTCAGGTTGCATAACTGGGTGGTTGTTGAACCACCTACTGATATAGGCAACATTTATGTTGGATGGCAATGATGGTAAGTTGAGTTTTTAGTCATCATGAGTGAAATTTAGGCTCCTCTCAGACATCCATGTGATGTTGAGTTAGCAGGTGTGTATTCAGATCTGAGCCAGAAACAAACATTTGGGAATTCTGTCTTCTAGGTGTTTGTTAAAATCATGGGAGTAGATTAGATCCCTTTGAGAAAGAATAGAGTGAGATGTGAAGAGGACCCAGGACATTTATAATCCGAGAACTCTCTCAACACTTGATGTTTGGGGAAAGAAAGTTAGGAAAGGAGGCTGAGAAGGAGGGAACAAAAGAAAGAAGAAATGACAAGAACATGGTATCCTAGCACAAGGAGAGTCTTTTCAAAATTAATAATAGCTAAATTTTATTGGCGGGGACTTTCAGTGAAAATCTGTGACCTAATTAAATAGTCACAGCAAACTGCGAGGTGTGGGTACTGGTGTTATACCTGCTTACAAATGAGGAAAATGATGGGGTGACTTGCACCAAATCACAGAGCTGATCTGAAAGAGTCAACATGTTCCCCAGATGAAGCCATTTTATTTCAGAGCCTTGACTTAACAATATTTCACTTCATCAATGGTGTTTTTATAAAAAAATTGAATTAGAGCTTTGTGAAAAATTCTTTCCCTAGTACACATATTCCAAGTTTTCTAGCCCCCAAAAAGAGTAAGTTTCATCTGTGTGGGAAATCTTTTTCTTATTTGGAGGTTCAACTTATCTTACAGTTGCAGTGGCAGGAATCTTAATAACATTTTATTTTGTTTTGTAAACATCTCAGTTGCAGGACAGATCAACTGAGAACGCCCAATGGTATACTATGCCTTTGCCTATTCACTGGAAGGTTAAATTCGTGATCAAATGAAGCCGGTCTTGAGCATTAATATTATTGCATTTAGTTTTTTGGTGGTGGTGATTCTGTGTATTTTATCTGCCTGATGCATTTAGTACTAAATTGTTTCTAAGCTGCCAAGTAGTTCTTGCTTAGTAAAGTGAATAGTGAATTAAAAACAGGCATGTTCGGCCGGGTGTGGTGGCTCACGACTGTAATCCTAGCACTTTGGGAGGCTGAGGCAGGTGGATCACCTGAGTTCGGGAGTTTGAGACCAGCCTCCTGACCGACATGGAGAAACCCCATCCTCTACTAAAAAAAATACAAAATTAGCCAGGTGGGGTAGTGCATGCCTGTAATCCCAGCTACTTGGGAGGCTGAGGCAGGAGAATTGCTTGAACCTAGGAGGCAGAGGTTGCAGTGAGCCAAGATCACGCCATTTCACTACAGCCTGGGCAACAAGAGCGAAACTCCGTCTCAAAAAAAAAAAAAAAAAAAAAAAAAAAACACAAAACACACACACACACACACACACACACACACACCAAAAAAAAAAAACAGGCATGTTCTTCCGAAATACATGTATAGATCAATTTTCTTTTGGCATTGTGAAACAAACATACATGAAAGTACTTATTATTTTTCTATTACTTTACTTCCTGTTTACTTAGGTATTTTCTCATATGGTGCATAAAGTTAATTCTACAAGTGACACTCCGCTGCTTTTCAGCCTTTGCCTTGGAGATTTCCCACAAGCATGTTTGAGCTGATTAGCCAGCTGGAAGGCAGGGCCGTTGATTAAGGATAGAATCTTCCACTGCAGTCAGCAACCTCTTCAGCTTGGTCCACACAGGCAAAGCAGAGTGGAAAATGCTGAGTCAAAGTGACCCTTGCCTAACAACCAGATGATACTACTTAACTGCAGTGGATAAGATCCATCACCACAAACATTTCCTTTGTAGTGTATTCTATGGCACTTTGAGACACCTGATACTTTGCTGTGAAAGTGAGGCTCTTGGTAAGTTACAGTTGTGGGAAAGAAGCATCGTGCATCTGTGAGAGGCATTAGAAAAGATTAGTAATGGGGTTGTTGAACTGAAGGACAGAAGGAAATGGGTTCTGCTATTTCAGATACTTGGAGATTAGAAGAATTATCTATAAACAGTTGTCAAGGAAGTATTTATTTAAAGTTTCTTAGTAAGATGGTATATTCAGAATGCAACTGTGTTACAGGCCAGACATATTACATGTGTCAGAGGCTTAGATCGAATGTTTGGTTTCTCCTGACACACTGCTGGTTTAAATTCTAGAATACTATTGGAAAGTAGGTATTCAGAACACTTGATGTCAACTCTATGAATTTCCACTATAGGAATATATCCATAGTAGTTGTATTAGCATTATGCAAAAGTAATGGCAAAAACTGCAATTACTTTTGCATCAATCAAAGAGTATAGAGTGAGATGAATCATAATTGTTTTTTGGATGCTTTTTGAATAAATTGACAGCCCTATTTCCATTTCCTTGACTGTTGGAAACCTCCTTGTTCTCAGAGAGAATCAATTTTAAGTCCTCTCTGCACTTTATATGCCTGTTGCTACATAGACCGGCTGACTCTGAAGTATAGATAGCACTCTATGTCTGAGGTTTTTTTTTTTTTTTTTTTTTTGAGATGGAGTCTCATTCTGTCACCCAGGCTGGAGTGCAGTAGCGCAGTCTCGGCTCACTGCAACCTCCACCTCCCGACTTCACGTGATTCTCCTGTTTCAGCCTCCTGAGTAGCTGGGACTACAGGCGCCCCCACCATGCCCGGCTAATTTTTGTATTTTTCGTAGAGACAAGATTTCACATTGGCCAGGCTGGTCTCGAGCTCGTGACCTCAAATGATCCACCCGCCTCAGCCTCCCAAAGTGCCGGGATTACAGTCGTGAGCCACTGCACCCGGCCTACGTCTGAGTTTCTAATCAAAGATAATACACTGTGGAAAAACAAATGTATGTTTATAAACATACATACATACCAGAGCATTACGTATGTTTGGTGATGGAACTTGTGCTAAGGAGGCCAAAGGCTCATCTTCCACATACAGGTGTGTATTATACAGAAACAAACTGGGAAGAGACGTGGCCCAGTGAAGATCAGAACTCAGTTCCTCAGACCAGAAGCCCTGCTACTCCCTAGAGCAACTCTGTTGTGAAATACTTCATTTTCTTTACCTTTAACAAATAAATGGTTTACTGTGAAATATCTTAGTTATCAAAATGTTTCAAATATGCCCAAACTTACCCCTTGAACCAAGTATAGTTAATACATTTCCCTTATTTTTGAAATACCCCTTGATGTCCAGGGTCCCCAGTACACAGTAGGCACTTAATGGTAACTTGTTTCATTAGAGATAACAGACTTTGGAAATACTGCCCATGAAAGTTAAAGGATACATTTTTATTTCTATGAGAAATGTTTTGTGAGACATTGGTTTTTATTTTTAATAAGACTTTAATAAAAATCATATGAACATTCTTCTGTGGTATGTATGTAGAAATCAACAATATATTGCTAGTCATTTTATAATAGAGCTTGATTTCTTTATATTGTTTTCATGTTGAAGACTGTAATGGAAACTGATAATTCTGGTCCCTTTGTTCTGTCCATAGTAGAGTTTGCTTCTGTCTCTGAACATTTGTTTATTATTTTTAAACATGCCTTATACATGCAGTTAATTTAGCATGTGGCATCCAAAAAATCTATATATAATTGTCACAATTCCTGTTTCAGTCTTAGATTTCTGTCATGTGAAAAGTGACTGCAGTCTAACTTGTCTCAAAATAAAAATGACTTAGAGAATTTAAGAAGTATTACAAATGCTTCACTCAACTTGAGCAGAGTTGCAGGATACAAAATCAATAAAAACAAGCAGCTTTCCAATATAATACTAATAATTAACTATCCAAAAGGAAAATTGAGAAAACAATCCCTTTAATAATAGCAATAATAAAATTAGGTGCAAAGTTAACCAAGGAGGTAAAAGATCTGTATATAGGCAGGTTCCTTGGAGATAGATTTTGTAGGTTCAGTTCCAGACCGCTGGCCTAAAACAAATATCCCAATGAGTCACACATATTTTTTATTTCTTAGAGCATATAAAAATTATGTTCACAATATACAATAGTCTCTTAAGTGTGCAATCATAGTGTTGTGTCTAAAAATCAACATACATACCTTATTTAAAAAATACTTTATTACTAAAATATGCTAACAATTATTTGAGCCTTTAGTGCATTGCATTCATTTTTCTGGTGGGAGGTCTTGCCTTGATGTTGGTAGCAGCTGACTGATAAGGGTGGTGGTTGCTGAAGGCTGGGGTGGCTTTGGCAGTTTCTTAAAAGAAGACTACAGTGAAGTTTGCCTCATAGGTTGACTCTTTCTTTCATGAAAGTATTTTCCAGAGTGTGCGATATTGCTTTTTCATAGCATTTTACCCATAGGAAAACATCTTTTAAAATTGTAGTCAATTCCCTCAAACATTGCCTCTGCCTTATCACATAAGTATATGGAATATTCCAAATCCTTTGTTGTCATTTCAACAATATTCACAAGGAATAGATTCCATCTCAAGAAACTAGTTTCTTTGCTCATCTGTAAGAAGCAACTCCTCATCCTTTAAGTTTGATCATGAGATTGCAGCAATTCAGTCTTGTCTTCAGGCTCTACTTCTAATTCTAGCTCTCTTGCTGTTTCCACCACATTTGCAGGAAGTACCTCCACTGAAGTCTTCAAACCCCTCCAAGTAATCCATAAGGTTTAGAATCAACTTCTTCCATGAATCATAAACGTTGTCAATGGCTTCTAGAATGATGAATCCTTTCCAGAAGCTTTTCAATTTACCTTGCCTAGATCTATCAGAGAAATCACTGTCTATGACAATGATAGCCTTATTGTATTAGTCTGTTCTCGCACTGCTCTAAGTAACTACCTGAGACTGGGTAATTTATGAAGAAAAGAGGTTTTATTGACTCACAGCCATGTACAGGAAACATGCTTGTGGAGGCCTCAGGAAACTTACAATCATGGGAGAAGGGAAGCTAACACCTTCTTCACATTGCAGAGCAGGATGAAGAGAGAGAACAAAAGGGGAAGTGCTGCACACTTTCAAACAACCAGATCCCATGAGAGCTCACTCTCATGAGACTAGCAAGGGGGAAATCTGCCCCCATGATCCAGTCACCTGCCAGCAGGCCCCTCCTCCAACACTGGGAATTACAGTTTGACATGAGATGTGGGTGGGAACACAGAGCCAAACCATATCAGTTGTGAAATGCCTTTCTTTAATCATAAGACTTGAAAGTCAAAATTACTTCTTGATCCATGGGCTGCAGAACAGTTTTTATGTTAGCAGGCATGAGAGAACATTAATCTACTTGTACATCAGGGTGATCAGATAAATTGGCAATGAGTAGTACTATATTTAAAGGAATCTTTTTTCCTTAGCAAAAGATCTCAAGAGGGCACTTAAAATATTCAGTAAACTACAATGTAAAAAGATGTGCTATCATTCAGGCTTTGTTGTAACCTTTCTAGAGCACAGGCAGAGTAGATTCCACATACATCTTAAGGGACCTAAGATTTCTGGAATGGTAAATGAGCATTGGCTTCAACTTAAAGTCACCAGCTGCATTAGCCCCTAACAAGAGACTCAGCCTGTCCTTTGACACTTTTAAGCCAAACATTGACTTCTCTTCTCTAGCTATGAAAGTCCTGGATGGCATCTTCTTCCAAGAGAAGTCTGTTTTGTCTACACTGACAATCTGTTGTTTGGTGTAGCCACCTTCATCTATGATTTTAGCTATATCTTCTGGATGACTTGCTGCAGGCTCTACATCAGCATTTGCTGCTTCACCTGAGACGTTTATGTTAGGATGTGGCTGCTTTTCTTCCCCATGAACCAACCTCTGCTAGCTTCAAACTTTTCTTCTGCAATTTCCTTATTTCTCTCAGCCTTCATGGAATTGAAGCGAGTTAGGACTGTGCTCTGGATGAGGCTTTGGCTTAAGGGAATACTGTGGTTGATCTTCTATCTAGACCCCTAAAACTGTCTTCATATTTGCAATAAAGTCTGTTTTGATTTCTTACCATTTGTGTGTTCACTGGAGTAGCACTTTTGATTTCCCTCAAGAACTTTTGTATTCACAGCTTGGCTGACTGGCACAAGAGGATTAGCTCTTAGCCTCTGTCAGCTTTCAACATACCTTCCTCACTAAGCTTAATCATTTCTAGCTTTTGATTTGAAATGGTAGACATATGACTTTTCCTTTCAGTTGGATACTTGGAAGCCATTGTACGGTTACTAATTGGCCTAATTGTGTGTCAGGGAAGAGGGAAGCTGGAAGAGAGAGAGAGAGAGAAAGACAGAGAATGGCCAGTTGGCAAAGCAGGCAGAACACATGCAGTATTTATCAATTAAATTCACTGTTTTATATAGGTATGAGACCATGGAGCCCCAGAACAATCACGATAGTAGTGTCAAAGATCACTGATCGCAGATCACCATGACAAATATAATAATAATCAGAAACTTTGAAATATTATGAGAGTTAGAAAGTTGTGACACAGAGACATAAAGTGAACATCGTTTAAAAAAATAGCACTAATAACCTTTCCAGACACATGGTTGCCTCAAACCTTCAATTTGTAAAAAATGCAATATCTAATGTACAATAAAACAGAGTAATAAATGAGGCATGACTTTACTTGTAGTTCCCTTTGTTACAACTTCTGTCAGTGGCACTGATGGATATAAGGTTGCAGAATTATTCACTTTATTTGATCATCTTTTTTAACAATAATAGTACTTGACCCTTTATTTTAGTTCACCAAATGTTGCCCTAAGCCCTTTACTTGTAAACTTACTTAATCCTCACAACCAGCCTATTAAATAAGACAACCATTAAACTCATTTTATAGGTAAAGAAACTGAAGTGCAAAGAAGTTAAGCAAATGGACCAAGGTAATCTAACTAGTAAGGAGTAGAGTCAGATTTTAAACAGAAATGAGATAAAACATATAGTTCTTTAATAGCACATTTGGTGCACAGAAGATATTCCTCTTCTTCTTAAGAATGCTTCTTAAGGAATACTGATGAGCTCATTTGGACAGTGAGATATAGTGTCTTATAACATTAGCAGCAAATTCTATATTGTTATCTTAACTTGAAATCAAACCCTGGCACTTACTAGAAGTATAAACTTGGGCATTCTAGTTGCCTTATCTAAGCTTTAATTTCCCCATATGAAAAATGGAGAAAATAATAAAACTACCTTCATAGGATTGAAATAGCTTACACATTTCACATAATTTTTTAGCATAGTTTCTTCCACATAGTAAGTACTAAAATGTTAATTGTTTTTACTTTATAATTATTCATAATTATTGCTATTATATACTTTCTGTCAGTGTAACTAAAGTATCATTGTAAAAATGATGAAGTAATCATGCATGTAGATTAGTTTGCCTTATTTTGTTTCATGGTCACACTTTATCAATATTGAAAAACCAACACGGAGACAACAACAACAAATCTGTGTTGATTTTTGAATATTGATAAAGTGTGGTTCACAGGGGTACCTGGCAAGAAGGCATCTAGATGGACATTACTTATAACTAATAACACTATACAACTTATGGAACACTATTAGATATAGCACTCTTATAAAGTAGAAGATATCATCATTTTTCAGATAGAAAGATGAAGGGGCATTGCCAGCCACCAAGAGGTGAATATATACTGTAGGTGAAATTTGAATCCAAGTTTTTTAATACTTAATTCAATAATCTGGGCACTATACCATCCCTGCATCCTTTAAAGGAATGTAAATCTTTCCTCTTTTTTTTTTTTCTTTGTAGTTCATAGTGTGTTTTCGCCATCTTTACAACATCCTTGTGAGGTATCAGCCCTGACTCCATTAACACCAATGGAAAAACAAACCAAATGACATTTCCTGGAAAGTGTTAGTCAGTAGTTATCTCTGCATTTCATGTTTCCATGCCAGTCATTGCAAATGCTGAGCAGCTACTCGGGAGACTGAGGCAGGAGAATCCCACAGAGTTAGAATTTTAGATAGGAACATAACCAAGAAGCCATTCTATTGGGAAGTTTTTTAATTCAAATCAATACATGTATATCACTATATATTAAATGTGTGCATCCATCCATCCATGTATAGATGATTATAGCTTTAAGTGGTTCCTATGTGCTTAGATAGGAAAATAATCTCTTATAATTTGATGGTACTTACATTGTAGATAAGATTTCACTGTTTTACCCTCCTAATGATTCCTTATTTTGATGCCTAAAGACCAATACTTAAGAAATGTTAGAAGCTTCCCTCAAAATTGTATTTTTCCAAAAGATCTTTATGCTACGTTTTTAGGTCAAGTATGCATTTTTTTTTAAAAAATTAATACTATTTACAAGTGCCATACATAAATAGTTATTGACTGTGCAATACAGTGGAGCCTCATTTATGTCATTGTTGACATCTATATGAGAGATCTTGAGACTGAAATCTTGCTATACAATAAGATTATTTTCATTTTTCAGTGATCAACCTTCTTGAGTGAGAGTCCAGCCTGTTTTCTAGCATTGAAGTCTTCTCTGTAATAGATCCAGTTACTTATAGTAAATCTGGAAGAGGGAGAAATCTCAACTGACTGAAGAAAGTTTTCTAGGTCTCTTGCTTTCAGTAGGGCCAGTAGTGAGGAGTTAAGCTCTGCTTGAAACGTCTCCACAGGACACAATTTCCCTGTGAACTTTGTATCTTCTCTACATAACAAGGTGGTGTTCTTGGTTTAAGAGTGGGTGCTTTTATCTGTAGATACATTCTTTCCTCTAACACATTTCCCTGGCTGCCCTGCTGCAGAAGAATTTGCTACAGAGAATTTATTCTAAATGTATTTCATGATACCTAGTTTGGCCCTGACATTGCTATACGCATTACTATTTTTACTTATAGGTTCTTTGTTCAGGGTCATTAGGTTTCTAGTAGTCCTTGAAATAGTTTAGAAGCTATATGTTATTTCTGCTTTTCAAATTTAAATGGTGAGAAATATTCTAAAGTACTTAGGAAACGTCATATTGACTTCCTTGGAAAACACAAACAAGTACTCAATAAAATTGGAAACATTGTATTTCACACTTATGTTTTAGAGTTCAAAGTTATAGATACAAACAGGAGTATGTTTCAAGCATTTGGAATCGGTAGATTTGTAGTGCTCATCATTTGATGTTAACCATAGAACTTTGATAAAATGACAACTGTCAGTGAGTTAAGCCATTCTATGTTTAATTTTATTCTGTAATTGTTGATTGGTTGTTAAGAAAACACAGATATCAGAGTTTATTATGAGAGTGATCTAGGAAAGAGGTTTAAAAAAAAAGGATTTTCCAAAGAATTGTAATAGAATACTTTTGTACACCTTATAGTCTATTCTTTGGTACTGTTGTAAATAAATTGTACCAGCATTTGAATTTTAAGTGTTTTATTGGGTTGTTCCTACTGCCATCACCAACATTCTATATGTATTAAATTAGTATTAAAACTTTATAATATACATGGAAGTAATTGGAAACCCTCTAAAGACTATGAATCAGTGAGGCAAACATTTAGAACTGTCTATAGATTTAAAAATTAAATTATGAACCTCAGCCTGTTTCCAGTATAAAAATTAACTAAAACCAGCCAGGCACGGTGGCTCGTACCTATAATCCTAGCCCTTTGGGAGGCACAGGCAGGTGGATCACTTGAGGTCAGGAGTTCGAGACCAGCCTGGCCAACTGGTGAAACCCTCGTCTCTACTAAAAATACAAAAATTAGCCAGGCATCGTGGGGCATGCCTATAATCCCAGCTACTTAGGAGACTGAGGCAGGAGAATCTCTTGAACCTAGGAGGTGGAGGTTGCAGTGAGCCGAGATCGCGCCACTGCACTCCAGCCTGGGTGACAGAGGCAGACTGTTTCTTAAAAAAAAAAAAAGAAGAAAAAAAGTCTGTTTCCGGTATAAAAATTAACTAAAACCTTTTGTTACATCAGAAATACATACAATTTTCATGTTTGTTCTACGAACAAAATGTACTGAGCACACGTTTGTCAAAGCTGCCAGAATTAGAATCTACCAGGAAGTGTCAGCATTTGCTGAACATCCCTGTTAGGTTCATTTGTTCTTTTTTTTAGACGGAGTTTTGCTCTTGTTGCCCAGGCTGCAGTGCAATGGCACGATCTTGGCTAACCGCAACCTCTGCCTACCGGGTTCAAGCAACTCTCCTGCTTCAGCCGCCTGAGTAGCTGGGATTACAGGCATGTGCCGTCACGCCCAGCTAATTTTGTATTTTTAGTAGAGATGGGGTTTCTCCATGTTGGTCAGGCTGGTCTCGAACTCCTGACCTCAGGTGATCCGCCCACCTCAGCCTCCTGAGGTGCTGGGATAACAGGCGTGAGCCACTGCGCCCAGCCTGGTTCATTTATTCTTAATATGACATTGTTCCTGTTTACCTAACTCTTGTTCTCTATAGACGGCTCCTATTTTTCAGTGTTCTTGTTGAAATTTAGCAGTCAAAATTGAATATGAAGCCCCCAAAGAGTATCTGGATACTATAGCATTTTTAAAAATAGTATATTTATATTGATCAGTAAAATTATTTATCTTATTGTTCATGTCATATTATTTATTCAGATGAAAATAAAATCTTAGCAGCCCCTTAAGGAGCAGCTTTTTGATCCTTTCCTTGCCTAGTGGACTTTTTGGTGAGACTTTTTACTATGTTTTAGTTTTTTTCTTCCAAATTAATGAGGTTTGTTTTTTGTTTGTTTGTTTGTTTGTTTTGAGACAGAATCTTGCTCTATCACCTAGGCTGGAGTGCAATGGTGCTATTTCAGTTCACTGCAACCTCTGCCTCCCAGGTTCAAGCAATCCTCCTGCCTCAGCTTCCCAAGTAGCTGGTATTATAGGTCTGCACCAAGCCTGGCTGATTTTTGTGTTTTTAGTAGAGATGGGGTTTCACCATGTTGGCCAGGCTGGTCTGGAACTCCTGACGTCAGGTGATTTGTCCGCCTCAGCCTCCCAAAGTGCTGAGATTAATGAGATTTTTTTAGCATGTAGATTTGATGATTTTAATATATGGACAGGATCTGCCCTTCTACCTCATTCTCCTTTCCCAGTCTTGAGTCAGGAGAAAATTGATTAGCATGCCATCATCTGTCTCATGTTGTCACTGATACAGAAACATTCAATTGGATGGTGTTGATCTGCTTTGTAACAAGCACATTCCTCAGCATTGGGGGATGCAAAAATAATATATGATGCTTGCCCTCACAGACCACACATTGTAACAGAAGAAACTCCAGAGAAATAAATAATTATAATTGAAAGGCATCACTGATGTACCTGAAGTATGCCCGTCATATTTTTCAAGCACAGTGGGAGGAACAACTCACTCTGGCTAACCAGGGGAGGCTGGCAAAGATCCCTGTAAAGTTATACTATCCAGCAGGTGCAATATAAAGACTGGTGGAAATTCTCCACTCAGCACAGGGGAAAATGGCATCCCTGGCAAAAGAGAAAACAGGGAAAGGAAGTGACATAGTGGTATAAAAATTTGAAATTTGTGATGTGGCTTAGAAGCTTGATATATACGGGTATGATTGCAGCTGCTACATTTAGCCTTTTTTTCTTTCTTTTTGGAACATGAACCGCATTAAGAAATATATTTTACATCACAATTTAGCAAGTATATGTGCTAACATACTTCTGTTTCTACAAGGGATGTATTGTGATATTTTCTATTGCATTCTACTCTAATTTAGTTCATTTAAAAAAATGCTGATTCTAACCCATGAAACTCATTGTATAACCTACCAGTGTGTTATATAACCCACGGTATGAGTAAATACCAGGCCATTGTTTAGCATGTGTATGTAAATGGAGGATGAAGGCAGAATTAGTGAGAAATGAGGCATGAAATAGCCAGCTGGGGTAGAATAATGGAGAGTTTTGTGTCACATCCAGCTTTTTGTTTAATAATAATGAAGATCAGGATGTATATAATTGGTATGAATAACACGTCAGGCAGTCGTCTAGGTGGCTCACATGTATTTCTTTATTTAATGTTTACAACAAGTCTGTGAGGTAGGGCCTATTATTTTCAGCCTCTTTTTACTAATGAGTAAAACTGGGCCATAGAAAGGGCAATGTAATTTGCCTGAGATTTGACAGATAGTAAGTACCAGAGCAGGGATTGAACCCAGGCCGTTTAACTCTAAGGCACATGCCCCTCAACCACATACTCGATTCATGAGGGCAGTCCACTCTTGACTCTGCATTTCAAGAAGACAGCTTATGAGCAATGTGAAAGGCTGGTGTTGAGAAACCACCCACCAGCCAATAATTAATAATTACTTACATTAGAATGTTCATAGTTGTCTCTGCCTTGTGTTGCAGAATACCTGAGTTGGAGTAATTTACAAAGAAAAGAGGTTCATGGTCCTGCAGCTTTGGACGTTCAGGTGCATGGCACTGGCTTCTGCCAAGGGCTTTTGTGCTGTGTCATACATACAGATGTTCAGAGCTGAATGTCTGTGCAAAAAAGGGACCAAACAGGAGAAGGAGTCTTACCTTACAACAACCTGCTCTTGTGGGAAGTAATCTATTCCCACGAGAGTGAGAGCTCACCTAGTCCCAATAGACAGCATTAATCTATTCTTGAGATACCCAAACACCTCCCACTAGGCTCCGATTCCCAGGACTGCTACACTGGTAACTAAACCTCAGCATGAGTTTTGGTGGTAACAAACTACATCCAGACCATAGCAATGATAAATTTTGTTTGCTGTCAATGTCTGTTACCTGCCAGACATTCAAGGTTTGGAAACTACAACACAATACCAGCAGGAGAGCAGGTGTGGACACCTCAGGCCTGTGTCAGATCACAAAGGTCTTTGACTGTAAGCTCCCACTGAATACCATCAAGCGAAGGGCAGACTTCTGGAGCCCCCTGTCTTTTCCATGGAGTTCACAGATGAGCCTCTTTGTTGGCCCTCCTGTTTCCTTGGGGCACCACCTTTTGCCTTTTTCATTCTCTGCCTTGATTCTGCAGCTCCTGGAATTGTAATGTGTTTATTTTTGTGCCAGATTAGTTCTCCAGTCTACCATATCTTTCCTTTTTAAAATGTATTCCTTTCCTTCCCTTCGGGTAGGATAGGCTTATTGCCCCATCCATGAATTCCACTGTTATTATCTAGTAAAAGAAGTGTGGCACAGGAGAAAGTGAATCCAGTGTCTTCTGTGCTATCTTTACTTGCCAGCTCAAAGCACATTCTTACTTGCCAGCTCAAAGCACGTATCTGAGGACTCAGATGACTCTGTTCTCTTTTACCTCAGGATGAGTTTTCTACCCTGCAGTTAAGGGTGACTTTTGTTTCCATCCTGATTTGCAAATGTTAATTTCTATGTTTTAAGGCAGGGGTTGGCAAACTGCTGACTAAATCTAATCCACTGTCTCTCTCTCTCTCTCTCTCTCTCTCTGTCTCCCTCTGTGTGTGTGTGTGTGTGTGTGTGTGTGTGTATGTGTGTGTGGCTCATGAACTGTGAATGGTTGTTACATTTTTGTTTTTTATTTTTTGTTACTCTTTGATTTTTTACTTATTTTATTTTATATATATTTTTTTTGCTTTTAAAGTTTTCAGACTTTATTTCACAGTGATCAACACAGGAACATACTGGAGTTAGTAACCCGGTGCCCAGCCTGCCCACCGTCTGCTTTATCAGGTCCTGCCCAGGAGGAATGGGCTAGGGCTGGGGCTAGGGGTGGGGATGGGAAAGGACGTTGCAATTTAAGGCATTTCTGGCTTCGGAGCCATCCCTGCCACTCCTGCACCTGCCCCTTGACCTTGGTCAGACACTGGGTGGCCCCTGGTCATTCTGAGACAAGGATAACCATCACTGACACTGCGGGGAGGGTTTGCAGTGAGGCAGCCCTCAGCCACTCTCGGCCGAGATGGGAAGGTTGAGACCCACCACTCTAGGGGTCAAATAAAATCAACACATGAAGAACACGGTTGGTGGCCAGGCCCAGATACCCAGGCAGGCAGCAGAGGTCAACCCCATCCCACAGTGGGCTCCTCTCAGTGGCCCTTCACAGGGCCTGGGGTGTGGCAGAGGGACACGGCCACGTCCAGGGTGGCGGGGGGAGGGGGGGGGTGGTGGCTGAACAGAGCCAGCTGAGGGTAATTAAAGAGTAACATAAAGAGGGTAAATGAAGAGTAACATTTTTTGACAAGCAGAAACTGTAGAATTCAGATTTCAGTGTCCATAAAGCTTTATTGGAATATAGTGTCTCTTACTTGTTTATGCGTCCTCTATGGTTGTTTTCTTGTTACAAGAGCACAGTTGGGTGGTTGTGTAGGAGAGCATGTGGCCCACAAAATATAAAATACTTAACTCTTTGATTCCTTATAGAAAAAATTTGCTCACCACTCACTGGACTAAGACCTGAAACAAATTTCAGTCCTTACCTTTGCAAAATACCTTCTCTGATAGCACAAACTTAATAACATGTGTTTGATAATTTGGCTTCCTATGCTGGAAAACCACAGAATTTACAGCAAGATGAACTTGAATTTGACCTTGAACAAATTCGTGGCTGAAAATAATATTCTTAACACAGACACCACCAATTTTGATTTCAAGTATTTTTATTTTCACGGAAACCTTTTACCCTTGAAGAAAATATATACATTCTTAGTTTAGGGCTATAGCTTAGCACACAAGCAATGTAGAAGAGAAAAATGAAGAATCCTTTTTTGCTTCTGTAGTTGAACGTATTTAAATATTTAAGAGAAGGTCAGGTAAAAACACTTTACAATCACATGCTTTTATTTAGTTTTCAGAATTGCTAAATATGGTGGACAACCATCTTCCCAACAACATTTGTTATTTTAAGTAAGAATGTGGTGAATCTCATCATAGATTTGTCTGTGTGCATTGTTTTTACACTATACAAAATCAGCCAATTAAAAAGAGAAAAAATTATTTTGTTTCCTTGGGATTGTGCAGATAAGTGAACTCATTTGTTAGCCAACATTACTGAAATTTGTGGGTATGTTTGTGTAGACTCAGCCCTAGAGCAAGCAATATATTTGCAACTGGACACATATATTGAGAGAAATCTGGTAAGCTCTGCCATTTATATTCATCATAGTAAACAGCTCACTGACTGTATTAATAGGTTTCGCTTAATACAGTTTCTTACTGTTCTGTATTTAGAGTTGATTTTACATCTTTCTCTTCTATATACAGCCAGTAATAATCTGAAGCCAAATTTAATGCTCTCCAGAGACCATGCTACCCACGTTTGCATCAAGAGCCTGGTGATTTACGGACTCTGAGTTGGAGAGATGACCTCTGCAATTACTGTAGAAACCCAGTGAGAAGTGAAGTGAGCTCACTGTAGAAAGATTTCAGGCATTGAAAAAACTTGCCTTATTTGGTAAATGTGGTTAACTGGTCCCAGCTGGTAATACTGGTGAGCTCATTGTGAGATGTATTGTCTCTTAAAGTCAAATTCTTGTATTTTTAAAAATCTGTTAGAATTGGAGTATTAAGTAGTATTTGTTCAGTTTTTCTTGATGTTCTAGGAAGTAAATGAAATCAGAAACAATAGAGTTCCATTCTGAAAACTAAAGCTCAGATGCAGTGACACTTAAAATATTCCCAGTATGTCTTTTCTGGTCTCTTATGTTGCTTACCTTACTCAGCCTCTGGGGAATTTGGGGTTTAATTTATGCCTTGAAATACAAGACTTCTACAGGAAGCAATTTTATGTGGCCATGTGCGCTTTACTATACTTCTTTGCTCATGTAAGTTTACTCTGTATATTACACTTTTAGAATAGATTCTGTTAATTACATTTTCTTTAATGACCAGTAGCATTTCATGCTTGTAAATGAAAGCCTATGGTTTCTCATGTCTTCTGTAAAATTCCTACCTCAGATTTGTCTGTATCTTGAGTCTGGCTTTCCAGAGATTCAGTTGTTTCAGAGGAGAAAACACAGGGTTTAAGTCAAGGAGAACTTGGTTTGAATCCTGGCTCTGCTGTGTGTGAACTTGATGACTTCAGGACAGCTCCTTAACTGTTGTGACAGTTAAGAGGTGTTGCCAGGGTGGGCGCGGTGGCTCACGCCTGTAATCCCAGCACTTTGGGAGGCCGAGGCAGGCAGATCCCGAGGTCAAGAGTTCGAGGCCAATCTGGCCAATATAGTGAAACCCCGTCTCTAATAAAAATACAAAAATTAGCCAGACGTGGTGGCACATGCCTGTAATCCCAGCTACTCGAGAGGCTGAAGCAGGAGAATCACTTGAACCCGGGAGGCAGAGATTGCAGTGAGCTGAGATCGTACCACTGCACTCCAGCCTGGGTGACACAGCAAGACTCTGTCTCAAAAAAAAAAAAAAAAAAAAGAGGTGTTACCTATCCTTCTCAAGTGTTGTGAGATTTAACATATGAATATGGGAATGCCTGGCACAAAAATGGTAATAAATGCCAATTTCCTATTCCTTCTATTTCTTTTTTTCTTTTTTTGAGATGGAGTTTCACTCTTGTTGCCCAGGCTGGAGTGCAATGGCACAATCTCAGCTCACCGCAACCTCTGCCTCCCTAGTTCAAGTGATTCTCCTGCCTCAGCCTCCCAAGTAGCTGGGATTACAGGCGTGAGCCACCACGCCTGGCCTATTCCTTCTATTTCTATTTCCAGCTTTTCCTAGGCCTCACTTTCAACTGTTTCCTTTTGGGTTATATTGATACGATTTGGCTGGTCCTCTCTGCCCAGTCACCCATTCCCCATGCTGTAGTAGGAGGGAATAGGTCCTCTGTACCCTTAACCAGTCAAACTGTGGTCCAATTACTAATGCTTAGAAAGATTCCCCAGCAATTGTTTTCTCCCAGGGACCTGCTTTAAAAATCTAATTTCATTTGTTTGTGGGTGAGGAAAAGGAAAGTGGTTTCCTAAAGTAAGTGCTTTCTTTCTAACTTAAACTGAATTACCACATTCTCTCATTTGAGGTCATAAAAGTAGCTCTGATCCCAGGGGACATGCAGAGATTAGAAAATGAGCAAAGGGAAGAGGAGGAGAAATGAGTAAGTCAGTAGCAAGAGCATCCTCTCCCCACCGAATTATATTATGTTTTCATTTTATCTTGCACATGTTCTACTTGAAATCCTATCTGCACCCATTATAACACTGCTTCCTGGCATCTAATGAAAGATGCCTCCATGGACTTGCTTAAAACACAAGGAAACAAGCTTATTCTTTGGGGAGTTACATATATATATAGTATATAAAAATTCTAGAAGATAACGTCAGAAAAACCCTTCTAGAGATTAGCTTAGGCAAGGAAAGGAGACATGAACAAGTATTTTTTTTTTCAAGGAAAGAAGACATGAACAAATATTTAGTGTGGTTTAGTTTGAGGTAGATAATATTTTAATAAAAAATTAATAATGCCTCAAAAAAATATGGTCTGGGGCCAGCAGCATCAACTAGGATCTTATTAGAAATGCAGAATCTTTGGTCCCACTTCAAGCTTGTCAAATCAGTATCTGCATTTTAACAAGACCCCTAGTTGATTCAAATGCATAATACAAGTTTTAGAAGCACTGCTCTGTATCACTTTTTTGGTATCCACATCTCTGATGAGAGTAATGTGGTCCTCTATATTTGGAGGTTATCCTTGGTTTTTGAAGTACTGAGGGACTAGAGAGATAACAGAATGGTTAAATAATCTGTCACCCTGTCTGTGCTTAACTGTCAATCAGTTCCCTGCACATGTGAACTTCTCCACCTGTACCACCCATCTTCTCTGGCTGGATTCTAATTGTAAAACCCTTCAGGGAAGGACATTCATTCTTTATTTGGTGGGTTTTGTTTGTTTGTTGTCTGTTGGCTAAAGATAGTACTCATCAGTGTCACTGTGGGTTTCTCTTGGGACAGAAGGGGCAAAATTGGATGTTGTCATTTCTTTTTTTCTGGTTCCTCTTCCCACACCCACATCCATTATTTACAACATCGACTTTGCCTGCCATGCCTATACCCTGTGAGCTGCCACCTCCCTGCCTCATCTACTCTGTTCTTACCTTTCTTCACTGTCCCTAATCACCACTGCCTCCTCTCTTCAGCTTCTGTGCTGTATATTTCCCTTGGGTCTCTTGTAGTTTTCCTCTTTGATCATTTCTTCTCTGTCCTCATTATGGTTTTCAGGTGAGAGAGTCGTTTGGCAAAAGGAATGAAGTTAAAAACGAAAATCTTTTGGGTTCAGATCACCAGACTGCTGCTTATCCTGGATTCTTTGTGGGTTTTTACAGTCATTGAACCCTCATCCCTTTCAACACACAGCCTCAAGCTGGTTTATAATTTTTCTATTCATATGCCAATGTTCATCTTTCAACTGAGCTACTGAAGGACAGATTATTTATTCATTTTTGATATCCCTAGTGCCTGGCACAGAGCAACACAGTATAAATGTTTGTCTTTTAATTTTTTTATTTCCATAGGTTATTAGTAAACAGGTGGTGTTTGGTTACATGAGTAAGTTCTTTAGTGGTGATTGGTGAGATTTTGGTGCATCCATCACCCAAGCAGTATACACTGTATCCAATTTGTAGTCTTTTATCCCTCACCCCATTCCCACCCTTTCCCCCTAAGTCCCCAAAGTCCACTGTGTCATTCTTATGCCTTTGCATCCTCATAGCTTAGCTCCCAATTTTAAGTGAGAATATACAATGTTTGATTTTCCATTCCTGAGTTACTTCCCTTAGAATAATAGTCTCCAGTCTCATTCAGGTTGCTGCAAATGCTATTAATTCATTCCTTTTTATGGCTGAGTAGTATTCCATTGTATATATATACCACCATTTCTTTATCTACTTGCTGATTGATGGGGATTTGGGTTGGTTCCACCTTTTTGCAATTGCAATTTGTGCTACTACAAACGTGTGTGTAAGTATCTTTTTCATCTAGTGACTTATTTTCCTCTAGCTAGATACCCAGTAGTGGGATCGCTGGATCAAATGGTAGTTCTTCTTTTAGTTGTTTAAGGAATCTCCACACTGTTTTCCATAGTGGTTGCACTAGTTTACATCCCACCAGCAGTGTAGAAGTGATCCCTTTTCACTGCATCCATGCCAACATCTATTATTTTTTGATTGTTTGATTGTGTCCATTCTTGCAGGAGCAAAGTGATATCACACTGTGGTTTTGATTTGCATTTCCTGGATCATTAGTGATGTTGAGTATTTTTTCATATGTTTGTTGGCCATTTGTATACCTTCTTTTGAGAATTTTTTATTCATGTCCTTAGCCCACTTTTTGATGGGATTGTTTTTTTTCTTGCTAATTTGTTTGAGTTCATTGTAGATTTTGGGCATTAGTCCTTTGTATAGATTGTGAAGATTTTCTCCCACCCTGTGGGTTGTCTGTTTACTCTGCTAACTGTTCCTTTTGCCATGCAAAAGCTCTTTAGTTTAATTAAGTCCCAGCTATTTATCTTTGCTTCTTTGTATTTGCTTTTGGGTTCTTGGTCATGAAATCCTTGCCTAAGCCAATCTCTAGAAGAGTTTTTCCGATGTTATCTTCTAGAATTTTTATAGATTCAGGTCCTAGATTTAAGTCCTTCTTCCATCTTGAGTTGATTTTTACATAAGGTGAGATCCAGTTTCATTCTCTTACATGTGGCTTGCTAATTATCCCAGCACCATTTCTTGAATAGGGCATCCTTTCCCTGCTTTATGTTTTTGTTTGCTTTATCAAAGATGAGTTGGCTGCAAGTATTTGGGTTTATTTCTGGGTTCCCTATTCTTTTCCATTGGTCTATGTGCCTATTTTTATACCAGTACCATGCTGTTTTGGTGACTATGGCCTTACAGTATAGTTTGAAATCAGTTAATTGATGCCTCCAGATTTGTCCTTTTTGCTTAGTCTTGGTTTGGCTATGTGGGCTCTTTTTTGGTTCCATATGAATTTTTGGATTGTTTTTTCTAGTTATGTGAAGAATGATGGTGTTATTTTGATGGGAATTGCATTGAATTTGTGGATTGCTTTTGGCACTATGGTCACTTTCACCATATTGATTCTATCCATCCATGAGCATGGCATGTGTTTCTATTTGTTTGTGTTGTCTATGATTTCTTTCAGCAGTGTTGTAGTTTTCCTTGTAAAGGTGTTTTACCATCTTGGTTAGGTGTATTCCTAAGTTGTTTTGCTGGTTTTTGTTTGTTTGTTTGTTTGTTTTTCCTTCCAGCTATTGTAAAAGGAGTTGAGTTCTTGATTTGATTTTCAGCTTGGTCGCTGTTGGTATGTAGGAGAGCTACTGATTTGTGTACACTAATTTGCTTAATTCTTTTATCAGCTCCAGGAGCTTTTTGGAGGAGTCTGGTTTTCTAGGTATACAGTCATATCATCAGCAAGCAGCGACTGTTTGACCTCCTCTTTACTGATTTGGATGCCCTTTACTTCTTTTTCTTGTCTGATTGCTCTGGCTAGGACTTCCGGCACTATGTTGAAGAGGAGTGGTGACAGTGGGCATCCTTGTCTTGCTCCAGTTCTCAGAAGGAATGCTTTCAACTTTTCTCCCATTCAGTATTATGGTGGCTGTGGGTTTGTCATAGATGGCTTTTATTACATTGAGCTATGTCCCTTGTATGCCGATTTTGCTGAGAGTTTTAATCATAAAGGGGTGCTGGATTTTGTTGAATGTTTTTCCTGTGTCTATTTAGATAATCATGTAATTTTTGTTTTTAATTCTTTTTATGTGGTGTATCACATTTATTGATTTGCGAATGTTAAACCATCCCTGTATCACTCATATGAAACCCACTTCATGGTGGGTTAGCTTTTTGATATGTTGTTGGATTTGGTTAGCCAGTTTTTTTTTTTTTTTTTTTTTTTTTTTAACAATTTTTGTATCTATGTTCTTCAGGGATCTTGGTCTGTAATTTTCTCTTTTGGTTTTGTCCTTTCCTGGTTTTGGTGTTAGGGTGGTACTGGCCTCATAGAATGATTTAAGGATTCCCTCTTTCTCTCTCTTGTGGAATAGCGTCAATAGGATTGGTACCAATCCTTCTTTGAATGCCTGGTCGAATTCAACTGTGAATCTGTCTGGTTCTGGACTTTTTTTGGTTGGTAATAATTACCATTTCAATCTTGCTGCTTGTTCTCTTCAGGGTATCTGTCTGTTCAGGATATCTAATTCTTCCTGATTTAAGCTAGTAGAGTTGTATCTTTCCAGGAATTTATCCATCTCCTGTAGGTTTTCTAGTTTATACATGTGAAGGTGTTCATAGTAGCCTTGAGTGATCTTTTGTATTTCTGTCGTGTCAGTTAAAATACCTCCCGTTTCATTTCTAATTGACCTTATTTGGATTTTCTCTCTTCTTTTCTTAATCTTGCTGATGTTCCATCAATTTTATTTATCTTTTCAAAGAATCAGCTTTTGGTTTCATTTACTTTTGTATTGTTTTTTGTTTCAATTTCAAAATGATCTTTTGAGTTGGAATCACCAGACTGCTGCTTATCCTGGATTCTCTGTGGACTTTTATAGTCATTGAACCCTCATCTCTTTCAACACACAGCCTCAAGCTGGGTTGTAATTTATCTTTGTACATGCCAGTGTTCATCTTTCAACTGAGCTATTGAAGGACAGATTATTTATTCATTTTTGATATCCCTAGTGCCTGGCACACAGCAACACAGTATAAATGTGGTTTTGTTTTTGTTTGTTTGTTTTGGTTTTGTTTTTTATTTTTATTTTTTGAGACAGAGTCTTGCTCTTGTTGCCCAGGCTGGAGTGCAGTGGTGTGTGATCTTGGCTGACTGCATTCTCTGCCTCTTGAGTTCAAGCAATTCTCCTGCCTCAGCCTCCCAAGTAGCTGGGATTACAGGTGCCCGCCACCATGCCCGGCTAATTTTTGTATTTTTAGTAGAGGTGGGGCTTCACCATTTTGGCCAGGCTGATTGTGATCTCTTGACCTCCAGTGATCCACCCGCCTTGGCCTCCCAAATTGCTGGGATTATAGGTGTGAGCCACCATCCCCGACCTCAACACAGCAAAAACGTTGATATTGTTATATAAAATATCTGTTGTCTTATTAATTGTAAAATTCTAAAAACTAAAGGGTTTAGAAGCCTTTTTTGGAGAACTTTATAGAGAAGACTGCAAATGAAATATACTAGAAATAGGGACAGATTTAGTGCTTTGGGTCCACAAGAAGGAAAGTAGGGGGGTTCCCTGGGTCTTTGTTGGATGCTAGAAAAGCTCCAGAGGTGAATGTGGTTCTCAGACTGCAGTGTATTTTTAGAAGATGGTATCCAGGACAGTTTATCATGTCTGGACAATGCTGAGCAATTCAATGCTAGAATTTAATAATTAGGACAACAGTAAGTGCATGGTGTTCATCCTTAAAATTCATTTTATGAATCATGCTACCTTAGGCATAATTAGAATAAGACCGCACACAGTGGATTTTCCCCCACTCATTCTTTTCATTTGTACTATGTGATTATGGCAATGTATGTGGTCTTCCCATTGAATCCTCATTATTTCTCTGCGTAGTTTCATAACAAAAAAACTATCAGTCTGGGATTGCTGTCAGCTGATTTTTTTCTAGTCACTGAGTTGCTCAAGTTACTGTTTAAGCAAAATCGGTAGCAACTACAGCAATTTAAAAATAAAACTATTTTAAAAGCAGTAAAGTATTTTTGTTGTTGTTGTTGTTCTTGCTGTTGGTTTAGAATAAGCCACATCAGTCTTTCAATTCTTAACTGTTCCAAAATTCAATCTGAGGTCTCGGTGTAGCATTCTTTCTTTTACTTTGTTGTATTTATTATCTGGGGGCGAACACTTAGTAACTAGGAATTTATTTTAATGAACAGTACTGTAAATCTAATAAACTCAGACATCAAAAGGACTCATTCACTAGCTAGCAAATTGCTACAAAATGATAAATAAGAGTCAAAATCAAATCATGTAATGATGAAGTCACAAACATGAAAATATCATTGGTGACGCAAAGCAGAGCTTCGTAGCACATTTCCTGATATTTAGTTCAGGTGCTGTCTCCTGCCTCCGTGTACCCCAAACCCCGTCCCACCGCCCTGCTGTCTACTCCCTTGTCAATTCTTTTATTCCTTTATGATTTTACCGTAATGAAATTTATCATTCATATTTCAGAATATTTTCAAATTCTTCTTAGGTACTCTCCTCCAGGGTATCTGCAAAAGTAGATAGAGAGCCTGGGTGGTCACGTGGCAGTGAAAATAGGAAACATTTGAATTGAGTATCATTTGGGTGAGGGTCCTTGCAGATTTAAATCCAGCCCATTCTCCCTGCCTGCTCCCTCCTGACCGTATGCCTGAGATGTGGCTGCAGGGGGAGACTAACCTCAGAACACCTTTTCTTCCCCACTGAGCATGTGGCATATACCCAGTTGCCAGATTAGAACTAGCAACATCCAAAAATGGCCTAAATTGGTTACAGATTGGGGAGATAGTATTTAGTGGAGTTGGCATGTATATTCTGATCTGACCCCAAAGCCCTTACTCCTCTGCTGTTCCTGTGGCACTAGTTTGAGGAAAGTAAACAGTTTAGCAGCCACTTTCCCTTTATGCCTGACAGGGTGTGGGACAAATTAAGTTAAACAGTTAAAATATTGGGTCACTTTGATTGGGTATCTCAATTAGAGCCAGAAAGTTTAGGGAACTAAGTGTATTGGTTAGGTTATACTGAGTTGATTTTCTGTTGAATCTTAAAGAATCTTCCCTGTCAACAATTTCTTTAGGTTATTTATGTAGCACTTCCCTTACTGCCTTAAAAATTGTGTAAAGCAAAGAGTCAAATTCCATTTATCATGGAATCAGTTTAAATCCCATTTTTTTCACTGGGGTATTGGATGCTTTTTATAATTTCTTTCACTTTAAAAACCAATTATTTGCTTTTGACTATGTGTCTGTATAAATTTGAAATGGATTCTAAAGTCTAATTCATAAAGCGATTTTGCAAAATTATATTTTTGAAAATTTATCATGTTTTGTCATTGATTTATCAAATACTTTACATATGTTGGCTAATTTTAAGAAACAAAAGAAATGGATCATTGTCTGGAAGCTATAACTGCCAAGTTAACTTCAAACCAAATTTTTATAATTTTATTGCACATATATGAATGCAACTGCAAGAATTAATAATAAAATATTTCAAAATAAGATGACTGGTACCAAAATGAAATTATAAGTTAAGGTAGACAGAGGTTGAATTACATAATGTAAATCCTCTTCAGATTTTCACAAAAAGAAGTAAGTGCTGTGGGAAAAGAGGTGTACTGTTTCCCCGTAATTGCATTGTGTCCTAAGCAATTCTTGATGAGGTAAGTTTGCAGCCAAGAAGACAAGTTGAGCTTTATTTACCTCTTTCAATGGGTGCTATCTCTTGGATGTGCTCAGACCCTGAGAAGCCTACGGTCTACATTTTTTGTTTTAAGTCTTTATGACTTTATGATTGGATAACCCTGGGCAAGTCAACATCAGAGGATGCAGTTCATAGCTATCTCTTTAGATTTTGAAGGATTCAAATGAAATTTCTACTGTAAAATGTTTGTGAAATCTGAAGTATTATCTAATTGTTAGTTATTATCTCACAGCTTGCATTTTTAAAAACAAGCATTTCATCGATTTGTTTGAATCTAAAAGTGTAGCTGTCATACAGGGAACAGACTTCCTTGAATAAGTGTATGAAAAAAATTCCTGAAGGGGCTAATTAACCATCTGTGGGAAACAATACATTTCTTTATAGAGTTGGACTAAATGACCTCCTCTTAGTTTTCTTCAAACTCTAGGGTTCTCTGATTGCTTAATTTTGTAAATTATTAGTTATTTAGAAAGATCTTCCCTTTTGCTATCTCTCTGTTTGAAATTATCACAAGATTTAGAAATAGCTCTTTATTACTTCTAATTTGTATAATCGTCACAAAGAATTAGCTTTTGTGTCTGGACTAATTTTGCTTAGCACAGTGATGCCCCGTTCCTGTTTGGAGGTTACATATTATTGCAATAATTGGTGTATTGCATGTGCAAGTTAATCTTAAGAAATGACTGTTCATCAGTGCATCTCTCTACTAGCTAACCCAATTAAGACCAAATTAACAATAAGACTGTAAATGTTTGCGAGATTCCAATAGCCATTTAACTTCTTTGAGAAGAAATCAAATATAGTGGGAGGAACACTGAATTAGGTTTAGACTTTATGTTGACCCTCCTTGATTTAAAATGAAGGAGGTCTCTTTCTGTGCTTCATTAAATTGGATAGTTTAAAAGAAAAACACTAGAAATTATGAAGAACTAATACAAAGCTGTGTTTGTAAGCATTTTGTCATCCCTACCATGGACATGATACTGTGCTGAGTACTGACATGCAATAATCTCACTTATCAATGCATGTCAGTACTCAGGATGGTACAGTAAATATTGGTAAGATTCCAAAAGTCCTTTAACTTCTTTGAGAAGAAATCATAATAGGAGGAACATTAAATTAGGTTTAGACTTTATGTTCAATGCATTTCCAGTACTCAGAAAATACTAAGCATTAAGTTCTTTACTGAGCATTCTGTCATCTCTACTATGGACCCAGTACCGTGCTGAGTACTGGAGATGGCATTGATGAGTGAGATCATCCTTGCTCTTGAACTGTTCGGTCCAGGGTCAGTGGAAGTTGAGCCCTGGCTCTCTATAGCTTCCCCTCCTGTGACTGGTTCATGTACAACTAACCAATGAGATCTAATGCCATTCTCCATGATATCTCCTCTGAGATTTGCAAATCCCTCTCATAACCCTTATCTAAACTACTTGAATCAAATACTTTCATCTTTATTTCTACTTTTTGAAGTGAAGTTAAGTAATTTCTCTGGGTCTTTCTAGCTTAAAGATCCTTGAAGTACTTACGTGGTAATCGTAACTATTTCATTTGAAGCATTCATCTGACCAAGATGTGAGCTATCACGCAGTATAACTGTGTGACATTAAATGATGGACACAGAGATGTCTGACCCAAGTTTCCCTTCAGGATGACCTTTTAACTCCTGCTACTCACAAGGATGGATACAGACAGTCTGCAGCTGTCAGCTCCTCCTGGGCTCCTCAGTTGCAGTAAGCTGCCTCCCCAAGGGCACATCCCTCCTGAGGCAGGCCATAATTCAGGCAGCCCAAATCTAGTGGTTGATAGGGGCAGGAGCAGAAAGGCCCAGCCATTTAAGCTCACTAGGAGGCAATTCTCACAGGCGGTGCTAGCTCCAGAGATCCCCACTGAGTGAGCCTGGGCTTTTCCTCTGTGCATCACAGTCCCATCTCTACCTCTATCCAATCCTGCTTCTGGAGAACCCATCTGGCAGCAAGGAGGTTTCTAAGAATGCTATTTGTTACTTGCTCAAGCCCTGTATTTTGTTTAAAAATTGTTTCATTATTTAAAAGGCTGTTTTCAGAGTAGCAGAACCTTCTTCATGGTGGAAGGCTAAATACAGACAGATATGTAAGTATTTCACGTAAGAAGGTAGTTGATCGTGGAGCAGAATGCCCCAAACATCAATTACAGCTTAATGTCTTTGACGATTATGAAAAACAGCCTTTCCTTTAAAAAAAAAAAATGTTTTTCCATAATTTAGCTTGACGTGTATCCCCAGGCCCTGTAAAAACTTCCACTACTTGTCCACTACTTGTCAATGAGTGATAGTTTCGTTTCTTGTAAAGTGCCAAAATGAGAATTCAGAGTTTCATTTTGGAGAAAAGTGGGATTTGTAAAGTGTTGCATGGGGAAGAATGGGCTAGTTGACCTAAAACAAAGTGGGGGATATGGGGATGTGTATGTGGGCTGGGGGTTACATATATTTATATGTATATTCCTAAAATTCTTTGGCCAGTTAACTAAAATTTTCTAAGTACATATGGAAAAAAGTAAATTGCCATTCATTTTATGACATGTCAAACAATGTTGTTGTTCAAAGGAAACCAATTTCCCATTTTTATTATTAAAAAAGGCTTAAAATAATAACTTGTTCCAGATAATTTACCTTTTAAGATAATAAAATAATTGATTCTAATACGCTTTTTAGAGGAAGAGGGATTTAATATGGTTCTTGAAGAACATGTAATGCTGTAGAAGGAACAAGAGCAACTTCTCCAGGATAGGTGGAAGGGCCCTGGTAAAGTAATGGTGGTGATGGGCACGGTGGCACTGATGTGGTTCCATTGTCACCTTGTTGTCATTGTGTGTTAGAATCTGTTGGGTGTAATGCTTCTTTGTGTATTTTCTCTTTTGTTTCCTAGTGCAGTTTCAATATCACTACAGTAGAAGCTTATCTCTCCTCTGAGTTCCAAAGCATCT
This sequence comes from Pongo abelii, assembly GCF_028885655.2. Lineage (NCBI taxonomy): Eukaryota > Metazoa > Chordata > Mammalia > Primates > Hominidae > Pongo > Pongo abelii. The sequence goes on from NC_071994.2 coordinate 103,885,307, forward strand.
TGTTGAAATTCTTGTGGCATTAACTATTGTACTCTGTACTTCACATTGTAGATATTTATGTGTTATATCCTCTCCTCTGCTTAAGCTTAGAATCTTTGGAACATAAGTCATGTTTTAAGTAGCACACTCAGAGTGTTGACAAAATAAGTGTTCAGTAAATATTTAGTGAATCACTAAAGTGATTGTGTTGGACAAGGTGATTATAATCTTGTTCTTACAACAGAAATAAATGAAGAATAAAGAGCGCTATGGTCTGAATGTGTCTCCCCAAATTCTCAATCTCCAGTGCAATGATGTTGACAGGTGGGGCCTTTTGAGAGGCGTTTGGGTTATGAGAGCACCATCCTCATGAATGGATTAATGCCATAATGAAAGGGCTTGAGAGAGTCCTTTCTTTTTGCCCTTTTATACCTTCTGTCATATGAGGACACAGAGGAGGAGTGAGGAGGCAGCATCAAGGTGCCACCTTGACGCAGTCCTCCCAGGATACCAAACCTCCTACTGCCTTCATCTTGGACTTCTCACCTTCCAGAACTGTAAGAAATAAAATTCTGTTCTTTATAAATTACCTAGTCTGTGGTACTCCGAATAGCCACACAAACAGACTAAGACAATGAGGTTAAATGAGTTTTCCCATCTTAGCACATTTATTAAGTGATCTGTTCGACGCCCTGGTTTTCTGATTTAACCTAGTCCTTTGTTTCTATTGACCTATAGGTATTTAAAGATGGGAAACTCTTTTTCTCTGGAAGATGAGAGGCAGACTAGGAACTGACAGAGTTTCTGTGTTCTCTTCAGTCTCTTTCTACTTTTGGCAGTGCTCCTTGTTTACTCACGGGCTCGTGCTGGTTTTCTTACATCCTTAACTTAACTCTTGACCCACCTTGTTCACCTTCCCAAGTCCTAACCATTCTTTAGAGTCCAGCTTCTTGGATCTGGGTCACTTTATCAGGTAACCAAGGCCAGTCTTTTGGACTTTGCCGCAGTAGGCAATAGGCAGGGTTGGTGTTCTCTGTCAGAAGTGAAGTCAGGAAAGGAATGGAATATTAAAGAACAAATACACAAAAATAAGGCACAAAATCGAAGGGAAGGTCACTAGCTGAGGCTTAGAGGAACTAAGGAACAGAGCAGGCACCCAGATGACAGCCATTTTGAGGAATCTGTGGGCAGGTTTTCCTTAGGCAGCCACATCTTTCGAAGGTCCATGTTTCTGCCTCTCGAGATGTCCCTCCATTGTCTAAAACGTATGCAGCTCTCTCAGCCAGCTCCTGATGCTTGAAGTTTGACTTCCTCAAACTGTTCCAGGCTGCAGTGATCTTTCAAAAGTTCTGTTGCATTTGTTTCCTTTCATGGTTTCATTGTTTTTTTGATGGCTTTCTATATTATCCTACAAGTTCCACGAGGATTGAGTATTTATGTTTTAAGAAATGTACTAAGTAATTTACAAGCAGTTACCTCATTCCATCCTTTTAAGCACTTTATGAAGTACCATTGATATTCATATTGTACAGGTGAGGAAATCCGACAAATAGCCTCTTAAGGACCCCATAGATATTAAGTGGTGAAATCAGGATTTGGAATCAGACTGCTTGACTGTCATTAAAGGCTGTACTCATAATCTGTTACATTATATCGAATAGATATAACTTACTATTCCCAACAATATTTATTTCCTTAAATTATAAGGCAGATTAATGTTTTCAAAATAAAAAATTGGTTAAAATGCTGCTTGAAGTAACCTGTAGTCTGTGCCTGTGGCAGGGACTAATAGTTAGTTAATTTTAGGTAGGTTTTATTCTCACATAGTCCTTATGGCTGAAGAATGGTCTATTCTGTTATCAAGGATACTAGCTAAAATAGTATCGTGTTTAGAGTGCCGTGGGGGAGGGTTCTGTGTGTTTTGAGAGAGAACTCCAAGTCTTGGGAAGCTGCCCCTGTTTCATAGGCATTTCACGCCTGTGAGGTTCTCTCCAAGGGGGATGTTGTCTTTCATAATGAGTTGCACTCAGCATCTTGAGGCAGATGAGTCAGAGATGCCTTTCCTTATCCACATGTAATTCCTGGCTTTTTGGTTATTTTCTGGACCAACTGAGTAGATGGTTTTTCTGAGGCGTGTGAGACAGACGCAACCTTGAAAAAGGGAAGCATTGCCAAAAACCTGGCTTTGTCTGAGTTTCAAGCATATGTTTTATAGGGTTTTTATTCACAGAAGAGTCAGAAGACTCTTGTTTTGTTCACAGGAACAAAAGTTTGTGTGGCCTATAGCAAGCTCCTAATGTCTTTCTGTCCTTGTCCCTCCTCCCTCTTCAGTAGCTCCTGTTTTTATATAGTCTTCAAAGTGTTCAGTCTAAAAACATTTATTAACCCTCTGCATGCCAGGTAGACTTTTTTTTTTAATATCCTTATAGGTTCAGAGATGAATAAGTCATAGGAAATAACTTAAAAGCATCGACTTTTTTTTTTTTGAGATGGAGTCTTGCTCTTGCCGCCCAGGCTGGAGTGCAATGGTGCAATCTTGGCTCGCTGCAACCTCTGCCTCCCAGGTTCAAGCAATTCTCCTGCCTCAGCTTCCCAAGTAGCTGGGATTACACGGGTTCAAGCAATTCTCCTGCCTCAGCCTGCCAAGTAGCTGGGATTACAGGCTCACACCACCACACCCAGCTAATTTTTGTATTTTTAGTAGAGATGGGGTTTCACCATGTTAGCCAAACTGGTCTAAAACTCCTGACCTCAGGTGATCCACCCACCTTGGCCTCCCAAAGTGCTGGGATTACAGGTGTGAGCCACCACACCCAGCCAAAAGCATCAACTATTGAAGGGTGCAATAGAGACAGATAGTTTATATATATACCGTAGTAAATGCTGAGTTAGAGGTACACATAGGTATGAAGTGCCTTGTGGACATAAAGGGCACTTGATCTAATGTGGAAGTCCAGTCTCTGGAAAGATAATACTTGAGGCAGGTATTGCTGGATGAGTGAGAGCTAGCAGGGGAAAGGGGGGCTGTCTAAGCAAAGAGCATAGGCATAGTAGACAAAAGATTGTAATGGTATGTGAGAAGAACTTCAAGCACACTGGTATTAGTAGAGCATAAAATACGAAGTTCCATGTGTTGGAGATGAGACGAAAAAGGCATGGAAGTGCTAATTTACGGAAAGCCTTGCTTGCCTTGCCAAAAGGTTGGAATTTCATTCTGTGGCTTTGGAAACTGTTTATACAAAGAAATGTAATAGTAAAAACTGTATTTTGAATTAATTATTCTAACTAAAATATGGATAATGAATAGGGAGGAGGAACAAGACCTTGAGGAAGATCAGGTGGGTGTTAATTAAAATAGTTTAGCTATTTTAAAGCCTTAAATTATTGCAGTCATTTTGAAATATAGAGAAGTCTGTTGCTCTGAAGGCCAGATGCTTTGGTAGCTCTTGATGGGATCAAATTATAATCAATAGCAGTCTGATTCTTGAATATTGTATTTACTAAAAAATTCATTGTGTTATACTAAATCAATTTCTAAAAAGTGCCACTCTGGTCTTATCTTTAATTCATGCTGTAAAATCTGGTGGGTTAGGCCTGTGTTTAGAGAGTTTGATATAAAGAAACCATTCTTATAAATACAAATGGAACTGATTACATATGATGTCTGTCTAGAACCAAATAAAGAAGATAGTGGCATTCATGAAGACGACATTATAGATGCTTCTAGAAAAGTCTTAAAGAAAATATCAGGTTTCTAGTCAATAACCATAATTTCCAAATACATTAGCTATTGAGTGCTGCCTGCCCTTAAAATAAAAGCACATTTTCTTTCTGGTTTTCCATGTACAGTATGACTGAGCTCTCAGGAAGAAGACCCTTGGCTCACTTGGTCACATTCATTAATTGTTATTACCTCATGACTACAAGTATAACCCGATATACTAAATAGTTGAAAAATTCTTCTCTCTGACTAACCTAAATATCTCAGATTCAGTCCATTTTCTTCTGTTGCATCCTCGCTGGAGATGGAGAACAGGTGGTCACCATGTGACACACTTCGATTTTACAAGCAACTAAAAGAACTTGTAAGTTATTTCCTTCACCTTGGATTTCCCTTTTGGTGCTCATCATGTATTCATCAGAATGTCAGAAGTATTTGAATACTGTCATTTCCATGGAGAGTTGAGGTATCATTTTATGAGAAATGACAGCATCCTTACTTAGAGAAACATTTAGGGGTGTGTGTGTGTGTGTGTGTATGTGTCTGTGTGTGTGTGTCTGTTTCTTTTTGAAATTGAATTAGGGCTTTTTTGAGTCTCAGGGTTTTAAATTCCAGCGTTATGTTATTGTAAGTTAATTTCATTAGATGTTTCCAGTTTGTTGTAGGTTGATGTTGGACCTCATGATATGGAGAGAAAATATTTGAAGTATAGGAAAAAACAAATAGATAATGCTTCTTCTTAGCCTTTGCATTAAAATGAACTTTCTAATTATTTTTTAAGTATTGTTAGTAATAAAATCGATTAAGTTAGGATACAATTTTTCTTTGTATTTATTTTGGCAATAATGAATGACTGAAAAGCCATAAATAAGACTGAAGGTGAGGAGAAACTTAAAATCACAAATAATTGACACACGGGACAGATGGTCACCTTATTCAGTTTAACTGAAAGGAAAATTTCAGGTTAATTTCTTCAACATAAAACTGAATTGCATTTGAAGATTTTTTTAAATCTATATAAATTATAATACCTGAAACTTAATTTGTATCAGTTGATGTATTAAGAGTTGGAAGAAAGAATGATAAATTATTAGTAATAATTAATTTTGAATTTTTGGTGACCAGAGAACTAAGCTTTTAGGAATTTTCCTAATTCTAATTGATAAATTCCTTCATAAAGAAGAACCCTATTTCTCAAGTCAAGCAGTAAACAGAATTGATAGAAATATTTATTTTAGGTTTTCTCTAGTTTGTAAGTTATTTTCACAACTTAGCTTTTAAGTCTCAAAACTGCAATGAGTTCATTATTAAAAACATTAATTAAGTAATTCTTGAGAAATAATGAATCACCTCATGCCTGAGAATTAATCTCACATTTTACCCACCAATGGCTATTTTATTTTTTCTTTGCAATCCTTTGCAAATATAAGAAAAGATTAGCATTGTATAAGAGTGAGGATTTTGAATTTTAGACAGGTTGTATTCCAGTGAAAATAAAGTAATGGAAAATTTTCAGTCAGCTATGCTTCTACATTTTAAAGAAATATCAGAATGTATTCTGCCAAATAGTTCTTCAGGATATTTGAGTTTAATGGTGTAAGGTATGACCAGCCCTCACTCACAGACTTGGCATAGTTGTAAACATAGTCTAGACTTTCATGAGCTGTATGAGTGGTGACATGGGTAATTTCACAAGAGACAAGATCATGACTTGACTTACAGACTGCATTTTTGCAAGTGTTCTGGTCATGTTTATGTGATGTGACAGAGGGACTTCTTGATTATAAAGCAATAGTGAAGGATAACAAAACGTCAGCATTCACTGAGTGCTGAAACTGCACAGTAAAGTAAAATGAAAAGAAAAGGTATATTTTTGTGACTGAAAATTGAGATTCATTAAGTTTGTGGACTAAGCCATGTGACTTGAAAGTAGCTAAGTGGCAGCACTAGCACCCAGCCTTCTCTTTTAACTACCAAGCTGACAATTTGTATGATGATTTCCATAATGCTGGTTGTCATGTTTGCCTCACAAGCAGACAATTTTCAATGCCAGCACCATTTGCTTCTTCTTTCCTTCCTTTAAGACTTTCATTGCTCTCATCACTTAATGTGAAATTTTGATAATGGAATTTTATCATTGAAATCTACAACCCCAAACTAAAAAGGACAAAGCAGTGCTAAGATAGCTGTTGAAAGGGCAGTAGTAGATATTTTCTACAATTCTCACCTTTCTAACTGTTGATATTCCTACCGGTCGATGACCTTATTGCATCTGGGGTCATTTGCCAACACACAGGGCCACAACACCTGTGGCCATCCCTGTGAAGTGTTCCTCATGGGAGATGTGCCTAGGAACAGTTTATATACAGGACCACCAGAAAAATAACTGTTTGTGCTTTAAGTAACCAAATTCTTACCTATACTCCACTCGATTCCAGAATGTTTAAGCTGAAATCATTTCATCGTGCTTTCTTACATGATAGAGAAGGAGGCCAAGGCCCCAGAGTGGTGAAGTGTGCAGTGTAATATAACCAGTGGTAAAACGGAGAGGACAATTATGACTGTTGACAGTGTTTACAGAATTGGCTAAACATCATTCATTCATTCATTCATTCACCAGTCCTTTTTCTGTGGAAAGTAACTTGTTAGCTCACAACTTAGTCTAGGATTTCCCAACCTCAGCACTATTAACATTTTGGAGTGGTAAACCTGTCAAAATCATTGTCTCTGTCTGTATTTCTCTCTCTCTCTCCCATGTCTTTATCCTGGGGAGTCCTACAATCTGATTATGGAAATTGGACCTTAGAAAAGAAATATCTGCAATAATAATTTTTTTCCTAGAACTATTCTTATAAAAGAGCAACGCTTTTTTTTTTTTTTTTAATCCTAAGATCAAAGATCAAGGAAGGAGGGTCAGAGGAAGCCAGCTGAGGGCATTCTGCAGTACAAGTTCAGACCATGTTCTTCCAGCTGGAGGGAAGAAATGCTGAAGGAGAAGGAGTGCCAGGCGTATTTGAGGAAGGCATCTGGGAGCTTCCCACAATGTTTCTGCCCAGATTTTTTTATGGAAACTTAGTCACATGCACACATCTCATTGCTAGGAGACAGGGAATTGTACTCTCTATTCTTAGCAGCTGTGTGCCTTCCTACGATTAAAGGGTTCTATTACAGTGAAAAAGGATGGAGCTCTGTCAAATGGGTGTTCTTTTTTCTTTTATTTTTTATTTTATTTTTATTTTTTATTATACTTCAAGTTCTAGGGTGCATGTGCACAACGTGCAGGATTGTTACATAGGTATACATGTGCCATGTTGGTTTGCTGCACTTATCAACTTGTCATTTACATTAGGTATTTCTCCTAATGCTATCCCTCCCCCAGGGCCCCATTCCCTGACAGGCTCTGGTGTGTGATGTATGCTGCCCTGTGTCCAAGTGTTCTCATCGTTCAGTTCCCACCTATGAGTGAGGACATGCAGTGTTTGGTTTTCTGTCCTTGTGATAGTTTGCTCAGAATGATGGTTTCCAGCTTCATCCATGTCCCTACAAAGGACATTAACTCATCATTTTTTATAGCTACATAGTCCTTTGGGTATACACCCAGTAATGGGATGGCTGGGTCAAATGGTATTTCTAGTTCTAGATCCTTGAGGAATCGCCACACTGTCTTCCACAATGGTTGAACTAATGCTTCCCACCAACAGTGTAAAAGCTTTCCTGTTTCTCCACATCCTCTCCAGCACCTGTTGTTTCCTGACTTTTTAATGATCGCCATTCTAACTGGTGTGAGATGATATCTCATTGTGGTTTTGATTTGCATTTCTCTGATGACCAGTGATGATGAGCATTTTTTCATGTGTCTGTTGGCTGCATAAATGTCTTCTTTTGAGAAGTGTCTGTTCATATCCTTTGCCCACTTTTTGATGGAGTTTTTTGTTTTTTTTCTTGTAAATTTGTTTGAATTATTTGTAGATTCTGGATATTAGTCCTTTGTCAGATGGGTAGATTGCAAAAATTTTCTTCTATTCTGTAGGTTGCTTGTTCACTCTGATGATAGTTTCTTTTGCTGTGCAGAAGGTCTTTAGTTTAATTAGATCCCATTTGTCAATTTTGTCTTTTGTTGCCATTGCTTTTGGTGTTTTAGTCATGAAGTCTTTGCCCATGCCTATGTCCTGAATGGTATTGCCTAGGTTTTCTTCTAGGGTTTTTATGGTTTTAGGTCTTATGTTTAAGTCTTTAGTCCATCTTGAGTTAATTTTTGTATAAGATGTAGGGAAGGGGTCCACTTTCAGTTTTCTGTATATGGCTAGCCAGTTTTCCCAGCACCATTTATTAAATAGGGAATCCTTTCCCCATTTCTTGTTTTTGTCAGGTTTGTCAAAGATCAGATGGTTGTAGATTTGTGACATTACTTCTGAGGCCTCTGTTCTGTTCTATTGGTCTATATATCTGTTTTGGTACCAGTACCATGCTGTTTTGGTTACTGTAACCTTGTAGTATAGTTGGAAGTCAGGTAGCGTGATGCCTCCAGCTTTGTTCTTTTTGCTTAGGATTGTCTTGGCAATGCTGTCTCTTTCTTGGTTCCATATGACCTTTAAAGTAGTTTTTTCCAATTCTGTGAAGGAAGTCATTGGTAGCTTGATGGGGATGGCATTGAATCTATAAATTACCTTGGGCAGTATGGCCATTTTCACAATACTGATTCTTCCTGTCCATGAGCATGGAATGTTCTTCCATTTGTTTGTGTCCTCTTTTATTTTGTTGAGCAGTGGTTTGTAGTTCTCCTTGAAGAGGTCCTTCACATCCCTTGTAAGTTGGATTCCTAGGTATTTATTCTCTTTGTAGCAGTTGTGAATGGGAGTTCACTCGTGATTTGGCTCTGTTTGTCTGTAATTGGTGTATAGGAATGCTTGTGATTTTTGCACATTGATTATGTATCCTGAGACTTTGCCGAAGTTGCTTATCAGCTTAAGGAGATTTGAGGCTGAGATGATGGGGTCTTCTGAATATACAGTCATGTCATCTGCAAACAGGGACAATTTGACTTCTTCTTTTCCTAATTGAATACCCTTTATTTCTTTCTCTTGCCTGACTGCCCTGGCCAGAACTTCCAACACTATGTTGAATAGGAGTGGTGAGAGAGGGCACCCTTGTCCTGTGCTGGTTTTCAAAGGGAATCCTTCCAGTTTTTGCCGATTTAGTATGATATTGACTGTGGGTTTGTCATAAATAGCGCTTATTATTTTGAGATACGTCTCATCAATACCTAGTTTATTGAGAGTTTTTAGTATGAAGGGCTGCTGAATTTTGTCGAAGGCCTTTTCTGCATCTATTGAGATAATCATGTGGATTTTGTGTTTGGTTCTGTTTATGTGATGGATTACATTTATTGGTTTTTGTATGTTGAACCAGCCTTGCATCACAGAGATGAAATCAACTTGATCATGGTGGATAAGCTTTTTGATGTGCTGCTGGATTCAGTTTGCCAGTATTTTATTGAGGATTTTTGCATCGATGTTCATCAGGGACATTGGTCTAAAATTCTCTTTTTTTGTTGTGTCTCTGCCAGGCGTTGGTATCAGGATGATGGTGGCCTCATAAAATGAGTTAGGGAGGATTCCCTCTTTTTCTATTTATTGGAATAGTTTCAGAAGGAATGGTACCAGCTCCTCTTTGTACCTCTGTTGGAATTCGGCTGTGAATCTCTCTGGTCCTGGACTGTTTTTGGTTGGTAGGCTATTAATTATTGCCTCAATTTCAGAACCAGTTATTGATCTATTCAGAGATTCAACTTCTTCCTGGTTTAGTCTTGGGAGGGTGTATGTGTCCAGGAATTTATCCATTTCTTTTAGATTTTCCAGTTTATTTGCGTAGAGGTGTTTATAGTATTCTCTGGTGGTAGTTTGTATTTCTGTGGGATCGGTGGTGATATCCCCTTTATCATTTTTTATTGCATCTATTTGGTTATTCTGTCTTGTCTTCTTTATTAGTCTTGCTAGTGGTCTATCAATTTTGTTGATCTTTTCAAAAAACCAGCTCCTGGATTCACTAATTTTTTTGAATGGTTTTTTGTGTCTCTATCTCCTTCATTTCTGCTCTGATCTTAGTTAATTCTTGCCTTCTGCTAGCTTTTAAATGTGTTTGCTCTAGCTTCTCTAGTTCTTTTAATTGTGATGTTAGGGTGTCGATTTTAGATCTTTCCTGCTTTCTCTTGTGGGCATTTAGTGCTATAAATTTCCCTCTACACACTGCTTTAAATGTGTCCCAGAGATTCTGGTACATTGTGTCTTTGTTCTCATTGGTTTCAAAGAACATCTTTATTTCTGCCTTCATTTCGTTATTTACCCAGTAATCATTCAGGAGCAGGTTGTTCCATTTCCATGTAGTTGTGCGGTTTTGAGTGAGTTTCTTAATCCTGAGTTCTAATTCAATTGCACTGTGGTCTGAGAGACAGTTTATTGTGATTTCTGTTCTTTTACATTTGCTGAGGCGTGCTTTACTTCCAACTGTGTGGTCAATTTTAGAATAAGTGCAGTCTGGTGCTTAGAAGAATGAATATTCTGTTGATTTGGGGTGGAGAGTTCTGAAGATGTCTATTAGGCCTGCTTCGTTCAGAGCTGAGTTCAATTCCTGGATATCCTTTTTAACCTTTTGTCTCCTTGATCTGTCTAATATTGACAGTGGGGTGTTAAAGTCTCCCATTATTATTGTGTGGGAGTCTAAGTCTCTTTGTAGGTCTCTAAGGACTTGCTTTATGAATCTGGGTGCTCCTGTGTTGGGTGGATATATATTTAGGATAGTTAACTCTTCTTGTTGGATCGATCCCTTTACCATTATGTAATGGCTTCTTTGTCTCTTTTGATCTTGTTGGTTTAAAGTCTGTTTTATCAGAGACTAGGATTGCAGTCCCTGCTTTTTTTTTTTTTTTTTTTGCTTTTTGTTTGCTTTGTAGATCTTCCTCCATCCCTTTATTTTGAGCCAATTTATGTCTTTACATGTGAGATGGGTCTCCTGAATACAGCACACTGATAGGTCTTGACTCTTTATCCAATTTGCCAGTCCGTGTCTTTAATTGGGGCATTTAGCCCTTTTACATTTAAGGTTAATATTGTTATGTGTGAATTTGGTCCTGTCATTATGATGTTAGCTGGTTATTTTTCCCATTAATTGATGCAGTTTCTTCATAGCATTGATGATCTTTACAATTTGGCATGTTTTTGGAGTGGCTAGTACTGGTTGTTTCTTTCCATGTTTAGTGCTACCTTCAGGAGCTTTTGTAAGGCAGGCCTGGTAGTGAGAAAATCTCTCAGCATTTGCTTGTCTGTAAAGCATTTTCTTGCTCCTTCACTTATGAAGTTTAGTTTGGCTGGATATGAAATTCTGGGTTGAAAATTCTTTTCTTTAATAATGTTAAGTATTGGCCCCCACTCTCTTCTAGCTTGTAGAGGTTCTGCCAAGAGATCTGCTGCTAATCTGACGGGCTTCCCTTAGTGGGTAACCGACCTTTCTCTCTGGCTGCCCTTAACATTTTTTCCTTCATTTCAACCTTGGTGATTCTGACAATTATGTGTTTTGGGATTGCTCTTCTCAAGGAGTATCTTTGTGGTGTTCTCTGTATTTCCTGAATTTGAATGTGGGCCTGCCTTGCTAGGTTGGGGAAGTTCTTCTGGGATAATATCCTGAAGAGTTTTTTCCAACTTGGTTCCATTCTCCCCATCACTTTAAGGTATACCAATCAAACATAGATTTGGTCTTTTCACATAGTTCCGTATTTCTTGGAGGCTTTGTTCATTTCTTTTCATTCTTTTTTCCCTAAACTTGCCTTCTCGCTTAATTTCATTAATTTGATCTTCAATCACTGATACCCTTTCTTCCACTTGGTCGAATCGGCTATTGAAGCTTGTGTATGCGTCACGTAGTTCTCATGCCATGGTTTTCAGCTCCATCAGGTCATTTAAGGTCTTCTCTACACTGTTTATTCTAGTTAGCCATTTGTCTAACCCTTTTTCAAGGTTTTTAGCTTCCTTGCAATGGGTTTGAACATGCTTCTTTAGCTCAGAGAAGTTTGTTATTACCGACCTTCTGAAGCCTACTTCTGTCAACTCATCAAAGTCATTCTCCATCCAGCTTTGTTCCGTTGCTGGCGAGGAGCTGCGATCCTTTGGAAGAGAAGAGGCGGTCTGGTTTTTAGAATTTTCAGCTTTTCTGCTCTGATTTTTCCCCATCTCTGTGGTTTTATCTACCTTTGGTCTTTGATGTTAGTGACCTACAGATGGGTTTTAGGTGTGGACATCCTTTTTGTTGATGTTGATGCTATTCCTTTCTGTTGGTTAGTTTTCCTTCTAACAGTCAAGTCCCTCAGCTGCAGGTCTGTTGGAGTTTGCTGGAGGTCCACTCCAGACCCTGTTTGCCTGGGTATCACCAGCGGAGGCAGCAGAACAGCAAATATTGCACCACAGCAAATATTGCTGCCTGATCCTTCCTCTGGAAGCTTCATTCCAGAGGGGCAAATGCCTATATGAGGTGTCTCAGCCCCTACTGGAAGGTGTCTCCCAATTAGGCTACACAGGGGTCAGAGACCCACTTGAGGAGGCAGTCTGTCTGTTCTCAGAGCTCAAACGCTGTGCTGGGAAAACTACTGCTCTCTTCACCGTTGTCAGACAGGAACATTGAAGTCTGCAGAAGTTGTCTGCTGCCTTTTGTTCAGCTATGCCCTGCCCATAGATGTGGAGTCTATGGAGGCAGTAGGCCTTGCTGATCTGCGGTGGGCTCTGCCCAGTTCGAGCTTCCCAGCCACTTTGTTTACCTATTCAAGCCTCAGCAATGGTGGATGCCCCTCCCCCAGCCAGGCTGCCACCTCACAGTTTGATCTCAGAGTGCTGTGCCAGCAGTGAGCAAGGCTCCGTGGGCATGGGACCCACAGAGCCAGGCGCAGGAGAGAATCTCCTTGTCTGCTGGTTGCTAAGACCTTGGGAAAAACACAGTATTTGGGTGGAAGTGTCCCATTTTTCCAGTTACAGTCTGTCACTGCTTTCCTTGGCTAGGAAAGGGAAATCCCCTGACCCCTTGAGCTTCCTGGGTGAGACAATGCCCTGCCCTGCTTCAGCTTGCCCTCTGTGGGCTGCACCCACCATCCAACCAGTCCCAGTGAGATGAACCAGGTACCTCAGTGCAGAAATCACCCGTCTTCTGCGTCCATTCCGCTGGGAGCTGCAGACCAGAGCTGTTCCTATTTGGCCATCTTGGAACAGACCCTCTTTTTTCTTTTTTAATAAAACTAGCAGAAAAGGGGATTCCATAAGCAGATATTCAGTCAAAGGCAGTTCCTGGAATTGGTTCATGTGGCTAATTCTGTAAGAATGACCAAAACACTTTAACTCTTTCAAGAATAGGGTAGTCATTTTTCCTTTAAATGTTAAAACTAAGCCGTTGTGCTGTTTAATGCTGATTTTGAGAAAGGTGTTGTGTTTTAGTCTAGACTCCATCCTCTTGCTGACTGAGTGGCCTATGATTAATTTCCACGAACCTCATTTTTCCATTCTTTAAGATGGGAGTCATGGTCATATGTTGATTTTTTTCCTATCTGTAAGCCTAATCTTCCAGAAATTCTTATTGGTAGGAAAATATACAAAATTGGATCAAGAGAATAAGATTGTGAAGGAGCCTGCAAAGCTCTTGAAAATGTTTGTTTTTCTTATCATAAAATCACAGAGATAACATACTTAATAAAGATGTTAACTTTTATATACATCTTAGGACTATGTATATTGGTATTGAGCCCACCTTATGTTCTTCAGGGCTCTTTGTTCTTGCTCAGGAGTATCTGAGTATCCTGATACTCAGATCTAGGAGTATCACCCCTTGTCCCTTTCACGTGCTCAAGGCCTGGTTCCAGTGCAGACTCCTGCTGCAGTGGGAACCACAGCAAGTATGGTGCCGAGGCTTCAGGGTGCATTGGCTCCTCCCATCAGGTCTAGACAATGGATGGAGTACTGCACTGTCACCTCTGGGCTCTGTCCTCTCCCATGACTGCCAGAGAGACCAGGTGACACTGAAAGGCGGGAGAGTTCTTATTCCATGGGGTGAATTTTGATCAATTGTGGGAATGAAGTGGAAGATGAATCTTGCTTCTTGCTTGCTTACCCAATGAACGGCCCCGAGATGTGTTGGTTTTGGACAGCATGAATGGAGATGTGCCCTAGAGGTGGAGCAGCTGTCTGGCTCCTCATGCTGCTGTGGCCAGGTCAGCTGAGACCACTTGTGTTTACCTTCCTTCCTTGTCTCACATCTCTTTATTCCTCAATCTTGCTGTCCAAGATGCACACACACACACACACACACACACACACACACACCAAGCTTTAGCAGGCAAGCTTTGCCTCAGGCAATGTTTTCTTGAAAATTTGAACTAAAGCAGTATTATATGTAATATAATATAAAAATCTAATTTCTACTGCTATTGCTTTTACCTTAGGAATAAGAAAAAAAAAATACATCTGTTATTTTTAGTCAGATCCAGTACTTGTTATAAGTGGTCTAAGTAGTCTTTGTTGTGCCTTGTATTTTATCAGTTCATATTTGTTCATCCAGGTTCTTTGTCATCCCGGAAGAGCAGAGAAATCCAAATGCTTGGCATGGAAAAAGCTTCAGTAACTTTAATTAGGAAATCTTCAAATTCACCCAGGGTGATTTTCCAAATATCGTGTCTGGTATGCAGAATTATGTAACCCTAGTTTTGTCCCTAACTTGATGTCAGAGCCATCAGCTTCTAGCCACTCCACACACTGTCTGCCTCCTAATTCCAGTATTCCTTGTCTTCCCACAGCTCCAAAAGGAGATTGACAATTGGATGCTGTATTAGTCAGGGTTCTCTTAGAGGGACAGAATATATATATATATATGTAAAGGGAAGTTTATTAAGTATTAACTTACACGATCACAAGGTCCCACAATAGGCTGTCTGCAAGCTGAGGAGCAAGGAGAGCCAGCCTGAGTCCCAAAACTGAAGAACTTGGAATCCAATGTTCAAGGGCAGGAAGCATCCAGCATGGGAGAAAGATGTAGGCTGGGAGACTAGGCCTGTCTCTCCTTTTCACATTTTTCTGCCTGCTTTATATTCACTGGGAGCTGATTAGACTATGCCCACCAGTTTAAGGGTGGATCTGCCTTCCCCAGCCCACTGACTCAAATGTTCATCCCTTTTGGCAATACCCACACAGACAGACCCAGGATTAATACTTTGTATCCTTCAATCTAATCAAGTTGACTCTCAGTATGTAACCATGTTAGATGCTGTCATATGCTTTCAACATTTGCTTTCTCTCACAAGGTTTAAAGTGGCATTACAAATACCCAACACCCCCTCTACTTCCTACTTTTCCTCTCTCATCTCCTTTTTTTTTTTTTGGATGGAGTCTTGCTCTGTCGCCCAGGCTGAAGTACAGTGGTGTGATCTCTGCTGACTGCAACCTCCCCTGCCTCTCAGATTCAAGCAATTCTCCTGTCTCAGCATCCCGAGTAGCTGGGATTACAGGCGCATGCTACCACGCCCAGCTAATTTTTGTATTTTTAGTGGAGACGGGGTTTTGCCATGTTGACCAGGCTGGTCTCGAACTCCTGACCTCAGATGATCCACCCGCCTCAGCCTCCCAAAGTGCTGGGATTATAGGCATGAGCCACCATGCCCTGCCTCTTATCCCCTCTTTCCTTAATCTCTTTCTTTGTTCACTTTTCTTTCTTTCTTCCCTCTCCTTTCTTTTGTCCTTTTTCTCCTTCAACTCCCGCCTCACCTCCCCACCTTTTTTTTTTTGGAGGAAATGAAGTGCTATAGTTTTAATCTGTTGCTTCCTTGGGTTGCATTTTACTTTGCAAGGAACATGGAACTGGGAACCAGACAGATTTAATTTTGATTATCTGCTGCGCCTGTCATAAGCTCTATGACCTTGGTCAGACTACTTCTCTCTTCTCTGATAATGTTTTCATGCTCATAAAATGAGGATTTATTATTCTTACCTTGTAGAATTTGTATGTGGAGTTCTGGTATGCAAACTACTTTACAACTACTGTTAATTGTTCTCCTAGTCTTGATCAGCACTGAGCATCAGTACCAGTCACAAAATGGGTATTTACTAAAAGCTCAAGTTAATAAATGAATTAATAAAAATCTACTTGTGAGCCAGGTATCAGCACACCCTTAGGCAACTTTCTTTTTTCTCCATTCTAATTTTTGTTCATTCTTACCAATTTTTCAACTTTTGTGCTTCTCCTCCTCTCTCGCTATCCCATTTTTCTCCTTCTCATTTTTAAAACAGAATTCAATTATTGAAGAATTTAACAATGCCTAAAATTTAAAAAGGAAAGTGAATATATTATTTAGAAAAGTGGAGATAAATGTGAATCAATAGCTTAAAAATTTACAAGTATTTGCCTTCAGGGATCAGAACTTTGGAATAGAGATGGAGCAAGGAGCTGGCTTAATTTATAATTTATATGCCTTCACATATGATTAGATTATTGAAAACTATGTATGTCTTTAATAATTAACTTCCACCTATGGAAGATGAATATTTAGCATCCTTACAGTAGCACAACCACTACTACTTCAAACATATTTCCCTTCCTGCTACCTTCCAAATATATATCATTTGATTATATTTTTTAAAAGATCAACGTACATTGTCCACATAACAATGTAATTATGGTTCATAGGTGAACCATATCAGATTCTATGATTACTTTTTTTGCATAATTTTTTTGTTTCTTGGCATCAGTAATTGCCTTACTTTCAAATTTTGCTTAATAATCTGTTTCCAAGTACAAGGATATAATTACAAAACAAATCTTGGACCGGACGCAGTGGCTCACACCTGTAATCCTACCACTTTGGGAGGTCGAGGCGGGTGGTTCACTTGAGGCCAGGAATTTGAGACCAGCCTGGCCAACGTAGGAAAACCCCGTCTCTACTAAAGATACCAAAATTAGCCGGGAATGGTGGTGCATGCCTGTGGTTCCAGCTACTCGGGAGGCCGAGGCACGGGAATCGTTTGACTTCGGAGGCGGAAGCTGCAGTGAGCCGAGATATTGCCACGGCACTCTGGCCAGGGCGATAGTCTTAATATGTTTAAACATATCAGATAATACCTTCTCCATTCCATTTGTTTAGAGACATTTCTCTTGTAACTCTCATCTTAGCTGGTTGCTTTAAAATTCAAAGCTTTACTTGTCCATCTAATTTTCTGGAAGATCATATTACCATGATTTTGGGAGTTCCCTGTGACTCTTTAAACTGAAAAAATTCCTGTTTTTTTCAGATCTTGGGCCTAACTTCCTTGATTTATTCCCTCATGTGAGCAGAGCACACCCGTCCGTATTCTCCTGAGAGATGGTACAGAAGCAGTAGAATTTTTGAGGCCTTGCACATTTGTAAATATTTTTATTCTACCCTCAACCTGGATTGAGAATTTAACTAGAAATAGAAAGCTAGGTTTGGATGAATTAGTCCTCAGAAATTTGAAGGCTGTGGATTTTGATTTATTGCTTCTCTTATGCTGTTGAAGATCCATTATGGTTCTGATTTCTGATGATTTTTATGTAAGCTCCATTTTCTTATGGGTTGCTTTTAGGTTTTCATTTTATCCATGTTTTTTAAACATTTTATGATGACATGCCTTTTTTAAATTTTCTCATTCATTGTACAGTGTACATATTGGGCCATTTTAATATGGAAACTTTAAAAAAAAATTCCTTCTGGAAATTTTCCTGAAAATTTTTTTTTTGGCAATTCTCTTGATTTTATTGTCTCTCATTCAGCAGTTCTGTTAGTTAGATGTGTCTGATATCCTTCTTTATGTTTTAAAACTCTATTTTCTGTTTTTAATAGCCCTCTTCCTTATTTACATTTAATTTCTATAAATTTTATGTTGTTTTATGTATCTATTTGTTTTAAATTTTTCTACCCAGAACTGTGTTTTGAGATCCATCAACATTTAATATTTCTCTCTAACTTCCATGTAGCACTCCATAGTACACATCTAATACATTTTATGTACCCTCTAACAAATACCCCAGCTCCTTTTCTGTTCCCACAGATAACACCTTAATGAATATGCTCATTCATGTTAGCTGTGGACATTTCTGTTAGCATCTCATTGAGAGATACACCCAGAAGTTGGTTCTTAGGACACACATATATGTTCCTTAGTAGTGCAATGTTTCCCTCTAAAAAGACTTCATCCCTCTACAATCCCATCAATACTACCTAAGGGTTCCTGTGTCTCCACATGCTCTCAGTACATGGCATCATTCAACTTTCTAACTCGTATAGCATCCAACTGATATAATGTAATATCTCATGGATTTAATTTGCTTGTCTCCAATAATGAATGAGTTTGAACAGCTCTTCATATGCATGTTACACTTCGGGTTTCCTCTTTTGTGTATTATCCCTTCATATCCTTGACATGCATTATCTGTTTGCTTCTTTCTCTCCAGTCTGTAGGAGTTTCTTGTAAATGCAAATGTGAATCCTTTGGTTCCTATGAGTTTGATCACCTGATGGTGGTGGCAATGATGTAATTGGGAAAGCAAGAGATATGGTGAATTATAATGGTACAACCCTCCAGAAAGAAGCCATTTTGGGATGCCTGGATTTCAGCTGATTGTGGATGGGGGAGTTGGTGGAGAATGGGTTGGAGAGATTAGGAGTTATTGGGTGGAATCACCCACAGTAGAGACACTGCTGTGCAAGCCACACCAATATTCTCACCAAATTGAGCTTCTGGATGCCAAGATCCCTTGGGCCCCAGGTAATGCCTAAACAACATGGGATGGACTGTGCTAGCAACTGGCCCTTCTGGAAATCAGAGGTGGTGATGCTGCTGTGGGCTGCCACTTTAGGCAAGGAGTACATCCCACCATCAGAGGAAGAAGAAGTCTAATTAGGGGTGGTAGTTGGGGCTACCTCTAATCCTCTTATGTATTTTCAGAGGCTAGCACCATTATAATTTATAAGAATTCCTCATGTTTTTGGAATAGGAACTTAGCTATTGGTTTTTACTGTTACTTAAGTTGAAGGATTTCTCAAAGTAGTGCTTATTTAGGTAATGGCTATACTAACATGGTAACATAAATAGTTGCTTGGGAAATTTTACAATATCCTTGTGGCAATTAATAATACTGAGACTGTTGAAAATATCATGAATCAGTATTAATGATATGTTCTTTTACTACAAAGAAATGTAGAAATGTTCACTTATTTTTAAAAACTTATATTAACATTAAAATGAAGGTTTCTAGCTTAAGTATTTAAACAAAGCGTTCTAGTAGTCTTTTAGAGAAAAATGTGGTTAGATAACATTTTCATAATTTATTTCTATTTATGATTAAGTGTGGTAAAGTCTGTTCTTCATCTTTGGTACTTGCTTGTGGTCATTGGAAGACACTGAGTTGGCCTCTTTTAAAACAATAGTGTGTATTCTGGGGTTTTAGTGTACCCATCACCTGAATAGTGTTCATTGTACCCAACAGGTAATATTTCATCCTTCACCTGCCTCCCACTGTTTGGAGTCTCCAGTGTCTGTTACTCCACTCTGTATATTCATGTGTACCCATTTTATAGCTCCCACTTATAAGTTAGAACATACGGTTTTTGGCTGTTTCTGAGTCATTTTTCTTAGGATTAATGGCCCCCAGTTCCATCTATGTTGCTGCAAGAGACATGATTTCATTCTTCTTTATGGCTGAGTAGTAAGTATTCCATAGTGTATATATGTCACATTTTAAAAATCCAATTATTCGTTGATGGACACTTCGGTTAATTCCATGAATTTGCTATTGTGAATGCTGCTGTGATAAACCTATGAGGCAGGTAACTTTTTTATCTAATGATTTCTTTCCTTTTGGGTAATCCCATCTTGTACCGGGATTGCTAGGTAAAATCGTAGCTCTATTCTTAGGTCTTTGCGAAACCTTCATACTGTTTTCCGTAGAAATAATTTATATTTCCACCAACAGGGTATAATCATTCCCTTTTCTCTGCAATCTCGCCAGCATCTGTGGTTTTCTGACCAGCCATTCTGACTGATGTGAGATGGTATCTCATTGTGGTTTTAATTTGCATTTCTCTGATGATTAGAGACATTGAGCATTTTTTCATATGTTTGTTAGCTGCTCGTGTGTCTTGTCTTGAGAAATGTCTATTCATATCCTCTGCCTACTTTTTAATAGGGTTATTTGTCTTTTTATTGTGGGGTTGATTGAATTCCTTGTAGGCTATGCGTATTAGCCCTTTGTTGGATGGATTGTTTGCAAATACTTTCTCCCATTCTGTAGGTAGTCTTTTTACCTGTTGATTATTGCTTTTGCTGTGCAGAAGCTTTTTAGTTTAATTAAGTTCTATTTTTTGTTTTTGTTGCATTTGCTTTTGAGGCTTTAGTCATACATTCTTTCCATAGGCCATAGTTTTTCCAAGGTTTTTTCCTAGGACTTTTCTTGTTTTTTTTGTGTGTGTTTGTTTTTTTCTTTTTGAGACAGAGTTTCACTCTTGTTGCCCAGGCTGGAGTGCAGTGGCGCGATCTTGGCTCACTGCAACCTCTGCCTCCAGGGTTCAAGTGATTCTCCTGCCTCAGCCTCCCGAATAGCTGGATTACAAATGCCCATCACCATGCCCAGCTAACATTTGTATTTTTAGTAAAGACAGGGTTTCATCATGTTGGCCATGCTGGTCTCGAACTCCTGACCTCAGGTGATCCATCTCCCAAAGTGCTGGGATTACAGGCATGAGCCACTGGTACCCAGCCTTCTAGGATTTTTATAGTTTCAGATCTTACCTTGAAGTCTTTAACCCATCTTGAGTTAATTTTTGTATATGCTGAGAGAAAAGATTGGGGTCCAGTTTCATGCTTCTGCATATGGCTGTCCAATTTTCCAGCATCATTTATTGAATAGGGTGTCCTTTCCCCATTACATATTTTTGTTAACTTTTTCAAAGATCAGTTGGTTGTAAGAGTGTGTATTTTAATATATTTTTATCTTTGTGATATGCCTAGTCTTATAAATATTTGACATTTTTAAAATTAATACAAACCATAATTTTAAGAGTAAAGTTGATACTTGGAGTTTGTGCTACAGTAGTTTCCTTCCATTCTTCATTTGAGTGTATAAAACGGACATGTGGCGTGACCATGGTTATGGTTAATAAGTAATAATGTGAGCACTATGCCCAGAATAAATGCAGTGTAGATTAGAAAGCCAACTGATTGCAGACCCAAATGTAGCTTACTTTTCACCAGCTAGAATTTGGTCTGAGAACTAATTCGCCATTTTTGAGGATATATTTTATTTCTTTAGATAGTAGTTGCCTTCTGTCTCTGTTTCCTCTCTCTGTCTCTTCATCTTTATCTGCAAAGACATATAGTAAGTAACGGCAGCAACTATGATACTAAAAACAGTACTACGCTTTATATGTGGTCATTTATCTTCTAGGACATCCCCTTCTACCTCACTTCTCATCTTTTTTCCATTGAGATTATTATTTTATTGTGACTTTATTTTAAATGATTACTTAATTTAAATGCACGTACTGTGGACTGACAGAAAACATCCCCTTACAGTATGAAGTCTCTATTTTTTTTTAAATAATGCCATATCAATAAGAAAACAGTGATCATGAACAGAATTTAGGAACAATTCATGGGTTATTTTCCCCTTCCTTAAGCAGTGCTTATCTCAGAGAAAATTCTTAGTTTGATGTCCACAACAAATAACACAAGAGACAAGAGGTAGCTATATGGGTTTACATTACTAAGTCCAAAGAAGACTTGGCTTACATGAGCAGTAAATCATGGCTTTTGGAGGAGATGTGAGTTGCAAGGAAAAGTGCTTTTTGTTTTCTAGAGCATGCTTCCCTAGATTATAGTTGTCCTTCATGTGGCCTAGTCTTTTATCTCAGCTCTTTAATTTTATGCTGAAACTGAATGTGCTTTTGTTACCTACATCATTGGAACCCTTGAGATCTTTTTTTCTGGCCTGGTGGTGTGAAGGGGCCGGGTTTGAATAAGAGTCCAGGAAGTGGGTCTCAGAATGATTTTTGTATTGCCAGAAATGCTGATGTATTGGCTCCAAATTAACATTTCCAAAAATGTCACCCTACACAGACTGAAAACAAAGATACAAGTGTCGTCACCACAGCTGTGCACTCTCCTCCTGAAACCAGTTTCTTCCTCTTCTGTGAAAAGTGAGAAATTTTAAGCATCTATTTTAAGATGAAAGGGAGTCAGTTTTCTGTACTATACTGTAATCCGGCTGGTTGCTCACTTAGTGGATTTGAGTTAGGACTCTTTGTACAGATTTGTCGCTTGTACCATGGATAACAGTTTGTTGAACAAATAGAATGTCTGTGAGGGTCTGTGGTGGCCACTATTATAAGAAGAAGAATTTACTTATTAAATATTTATTGAGTATTCATTAGGTATTCCATTTTAAGGTAGATGGAGGTGTATACATAAAATCTCTGCTGTAAGTAGAACATGAACCCTAGTAGAGACCCATATATATAACTATATGAGCATTCAAAAAGTAGAGAGTTGGAAGAAGGGAATTATGAATGGCATTTATTTGAGCTAGATGCTAAAAGTAGATATAATTTGAATGTGTGGAAATTGGAAGAAATAAGCATTTATGTCAGAGGGAATGACCTAGAGAGAGAAAAGAAAAAAGGATCATGGATAGGGAGCTGAAAAAGAGGTAGTAAGAGACACCTTTAGAAAGGTATGTTGCAGGTAAGTTGTGGACATAAAGTGCCAGATTAAAGAGTAACATCCACCAAGCAAAAGATGAGAAATTCACCTGGTTATCTACTCCAACAGTGAGTGGAGAGGACTAGCCTCTCTATCCTGAACCTTGGGCTTCTCTTTTCCTTTGGGTCAGCTATTTCATGTTTTGTAATGTGAGTTTCTTAACACACCTTTTGTGGTGGAATCCTACTCATTTTCCAGTTGTGTTTATCTTAGTAGGACCACATTTTCTCCTTAGGTAATAAGAATTATTTGAATCATTTGATTTATTCCCTTCCCCCCATTTATAGATGGTAATATTTTAATGTACAAACATCTCAGTACTTCTTACATGGTCTAAAAGTGATGTGAACTCTTAAAGCAGAACCTTACTTACTCTTCCTTTTCAGCTCAATTTTACCAGCTCACTTCCTAAAATTCCACACATGGAAAAAGATTATGATGGGTTCTTGGAAGTATAACTGAGAAGAAAGTTAAGAGTGCCAATGGATCAAAATAGCATTTCCTAGATAGATAAACCTGGATCTGACAACCTCAGAATAGCAGGAAAAATCCCTTAAGCTAGAGGATTTTCCTTCCCTTCAATTAGGTTCAAAAACCGCAATTACTTCTGCACCAATCTAATACTTCCCTCTCTCCTTCTTTCCCTTCCTCCACCCGCCCATCTGTGCATGTATTCATTGATTATTTTTAAGTAACCTTTTCTAGGTATTTATGCAAGTAATGAAGCAAAGCATTATGTGTTACAAACACATAATGAACTTGTTAAAAAAAATCAGTTCCGGAATCTCTGGAAGGAGAAAAATAGGAATCTGCGGCCTGAACGTGCTTATAAACACCTAATTCAGGTGATCCAGAGGTTGCAGTTTCAGAGACACTGAAATAAAAGGAAGGAATAGTACTTCTTTGGCCAATGAAATTTATGATTGTAGTTACCTAGTATTTGTTTCATATGGACGTATAAGTGGAAAAGACGTATCTGGTGGATACAACATTTATAGTTGTAGAAGATTATATGCCCAGGTATGTCCTCTTCCCTTCAATATTTCATTCCATTTGCATTTCTATGGAAGCATGCCATAAGATAAAAGGTAAAGTTACTCCCTTCTCAGCTATTCCCCCTCCCAGTTGCTCCCCAAAACTCCAACATATCAGGAACAAAGGTCAGCTATTAGAGTTATGTTCAGAGTTTATGGTAGAGAGGTTGTTAATCCTTTCAACTTATTTGACTTCAAATTTTCTTATTTAATTATTTGAAGCTACCAGCATTTAAAAATCTTTTCCTCCATGTCAAGAATGAGTTGTTTGATATTTCAGGTGTCTTTTGTGGCAAAGAAATAATATGATTCTGTGAAAAGATTCCATGTGAGTGGGTTCTTTAGACATTATATATTGACTCATCTGAATCAACCAAAAGCCTAAAAAAGACATTTTTCTCTTGGTCACATCTCAGACCTACTGGATCAGAATCTATTGTTAAGAGTCAATTATAGAGCTCTTGGTGGGACTCTACTGTAGCCAGCCTGGCCTCTACCCATACTACAGTTCCATTTACTCCAAAGGAGATGTGATTTGCCCTGTTTGTTTATACATGTATTTCTCACCTCAAGATGGAAAGCTTTTTTGAGAGCAGAGTACATACTGAAATGGCTTATTTCACTTCCATCTTCCTATTTTTACTAAATTAAGGTTTTACACATAGTTGGGACTCACTATCTTTATTAAATAATTACATGGGACTTTGATGGGAATGGTGAAAGTCAGGGTTTTCTGGATGCTCTGCATTAAATATTTTTTGTTGTTATTGCTCTCCTTTAGGATGGAAAGAAGAAGTTTGACAAAGAGAGTGAAAAATATTACTCTATCCTTGAAAAGCATTTAAATTTGTCTGCAAAGAAAAAGGAGTCTCATTTACAAGAGGTAAGCTTTTCCAATTGAAATAATGGAAAAGGCATTAAGTCATATAAAGTCAAAATTTCCAAAGGTAAAACTATCTCAAAATCTGCTACTATTTAATAAAATAATTATGATAGCAATAGCTAAATTAGTTGAGCACTTACTATGGACGATACTTTAAACACATTATGACTGTTCCAAGTGAAGGATCAGTATTTCTTTCAACAATGAGAAAGGTTGAAACAAGATCTTTCACTTTTATTCTTTTTTAGCATTTTTAAAGGGACAGGACCTATTAAATTCATGTTATGGCCTTCAGATTAGTGTTAAAATATCTGTGACATTGATTTTAAGGCTTTGCTTCAGCGTTGTGGGAAATATAGATACACAGCTACACATTTTATTTTATTTTATTTTACTTTTGAGATGGAGTTTGGCTGTGTTGCCCAGGCTGGAGTGCAGTGGTGCACTCTCAGCTCACTGCAACCTCCGCCTCCTGGGTTCAAGCAATTCTTGTGCTGCAGCCTTCTGAGTAGCTGAGATTACAGGCATGTGCCACCAAGCCCAGCTAATTTTTGTATTTTTAATGGAGACGGGGTTTCACCATGTTGGTCAGGCTGGTCTTGAACTCTTGAACTTAAGTGATCTGCCTGCCTTAGCCTCTCAAAGTGCTGGGATCACAGTCATGAACCACTGTGCCCCACCACTACATGTTTTAAAATCTCAATTATTTTATATCAGATTCTTTAAGAACAAATGAATAAATATTTTGCTCACCTCTACACATGTAAGCAGTTTGTTTCTTCCCTCTGTCCGAAATATATTTTATTCTTCCCATTGGTAGTGTTTCAACTACAATTCATAAAATCAAGGCTAGTTCTTTTACTAGGGAATATTGTAATTCCAATTTCAGTGACAAAGTATGTCAAAAATAAATAAATAAATAAATAAACAAACAGACTCCCTTGCCATTGTCACCTTGAGAACAACAATAACAACAAAAAACGTGAAGCAGCCCTCATCTCTCCCCCGCCTCCTGGTGTACTCTGAAGTGAACACCATTAGTAGGAGTTGCTGGGTAGCTCACCCGCAGCTCAACACTGCTGTCTAAAAAGTGATCGGGAACCATGCAGTCTCCTTTCGTCTTTTCCTCCTCTCTCTTCACTTATAGGTGTTGTAGTCCAGAGCCTCTTTCCTGATCCTGCTGCTAGAAAAACCTCCTCCCTTCCTGAACTGCTTTTCAAATTCAACCTGGTCCTCAGCTCTCTTTATTCCTTTCCTTATTTCTCCTACCTCTGAGTTCAACCAGAAGGCATGCTTGACAACTCAGAGTGTTACAAAGTTCCTACAGCCTCAAAAGGAAATAGGAGTGTAATTTTGGCATCTGATGCCTTTTTTTTCCAACAGGCATATGTTCTCATCAACAGTATCAAATTTCTTTATTTAAAGATGTTTAACATTGGGAAGTTTTGTTGTGCTTAATATTTATATATGACTTCATCAGTATGCTTTCTGTTATTAACACATGCCATTAAAAATAGTATAATTTAATATATAATTATGTGCTTATGGAAAGATTTTGATGCTAATCTGATGGAAGACAATCTGCCATTAAGAAAAACTAGATTTCTATTTGAAATTTCTTGGACATATTTAACCTTACTGTATTTGGTACTGCTTGTTGTAATTTAATACTATGTTTATATGTACCAAAATGTCTTAAGTGATATTAAGACCAAATGTCTTAATACATTGCACTAGAATAAACCTAAGAGTGAATGGGGTTATGGTATGGACGTGGATGTAGTTATGTAGAGAGACACTCATCTAATTCTCATCAGTACACCATCATCTACCATGCCCAGGGCTATGGCCAGGTGCCTTTTTACAAATTGAGTATGGGAAAATTACGGGTGGCCTTAGAGGCCCTAAAGAACTTTAGGCTCCAATAAATATCAGAGGTCATCCTTTGAAAAGATACTGCTTAAACCACCTTAAGGAAATGATAACATTATCCTAATTTTAAAGAGCTCTAGAGAATATACCTCAATTTTTCCTGACAACTTAGCTCAATATTTATTACTTGCCTCACTAGTAGCTTAGGCTATGGTATAATAGAATATTCATTCTGGTTCTATATTTAAGTGGAGGCTGGAAAAGATAATAGCATAGTAACATCCTCCTCCCCACCTCCCTCCACAAGTACACACACACTTCTTTTCCAGGAGATACATCTTAGAACACAACACAACTAACAAATTTTGTTAAAGTAGCTTCCCAGGGTATATAATGTAGACAAGGCAAAATGTAGCTTGGGTTCCCCCCTCCCTTCGCCCCTCTAGGAATCAAACCTGTTGTAGGGAGATGCTGCCATAAACATATTTAATTCTGTGACATGGCATTAAAAGTCATCTGCTCCTTTCTAGAACAGCTCTGGTCCTTCTGTCAGCACCAAACCTATTAACTTGTTCTCAAAAAGGCTCCTCTGTGCCTTCCTACCTGCACAGCTGACTCCTTATTCATTTTGTTCATGAAAAATAAGTGGCTGCCCATTTCCAGGACTGAACTGAAGGGTCATCTTTTATTAACAAAATCCCAAGGCCGTCAGTTAGGCCATTGGAGTAAACAGTTGGAGAATCAGAAGCAAACTTGTCAAGATTATAGGCTTTATAGTGGATAGAAAGGAGTAATATTTGTTATGTGAATAAATAATTCTTTTCTAAGCATAAAGGAAATGTAGAAAGACCTGAATGCATAAAAATAAGTAATCTGTTTCAAAAGACATTAAACCAAATTAAATGTCAAACCATTAGGGAATTTAAACAACATATGACATGGGGCTATCATCTCTTATATACAAGAAGCATTTGCAAATCAGTGTCAGAAAGGTAAACACTTTAATGGAAAAAATGGGCTAAGAAAGCAAACAGGCATTGACTAAGGAGGAAATATAAACTATAATAAAAATGGTTAGTTTCAGTGTCACATGTATTTGAAAACGCAAATAACAACATGTCATTTTCAATTTGATCAAGATAATATCTATTGTTAGTGAAGGTATAGGAAATTGGGCACACTTTTGTTCTCCCGGTGGGAGCATAAGATTTAATCATTCTTAAGGTAAATTTGACATTGTATTTCAACAAACCTGAAACATGCTAGTTAGTTGAGACTGTTTCTCTTGGTAAGAATTTACCCCAAAGAAATTATCAGAGATGAGCACAAAAATTGTGTAAATATTGTTTAAATATTGATCCAAGTGTTATTCATAAGTGCAGAAATTTAGAAACCTCTGAAATGTCACAAAGAATGATTGGGGTAAATATACAAATGTAGTTTGACCAAAAATGGAGTGTGATATGTTAAAAGTTTTATTTGGAGAATCATTTAAAGACATTGAGAAATATTC
Organism: Pongo abelii; assembly: GCF_028885655.2. Taxonomy (NCBI): domain Eukaryota; kingdom Metazoa; phylum Chordata; class Mammalia; order Primates; family Hominidae; genus Pongo; species Pongo abelii. Next base: position 103,913,100 of record NC_071994.2, read on the forward strand.
ATACAAATAAGCAGGAAAAAAGCAGATTGTAAACCGGAATATACAGTATTGTACCAGGTTTGTTTTAAAATAAGTGTGTGTGTGTGTGTGTGTGTGAGACACATCAAAATATTAAACAGTGGGATTGTAATTCTTACTATCTTCACATTTCTCTGTCATAGTAACAAGTAAAAAATAAGCTTACAATAAGGAATATTTTTACATTTATAATTAAGAAAAAAGTAAAGGGGAAAATAGATTCCCTTTAGACATCCAGATGTTGGTTTTCCACCTATCACTAACTACTCTTTCAGTAGGTTCCTCTTGAGGCACTTCCTAAATGAAGTAAAGTCCTTAGGCATAGTTCTTAATATCTCTGTTCTTATCCTTCAATTTCTGTCCCTGAAACCTCTTCTACTTTCACATGGTTTATAACATCTGGATGAACATGTCTCAAGGGATGATTTTGTTGTGCCTGACTGTCTTTGCAGTGTCCTCTGGTTGGTTACTAAGACTTTAGATTCACCAATTCATAGCGAAATGTGAAATCTTGCACCTCAGCCTCTTTTCCCAAATTTGCTCCTACCTCTCATTTTTAAATTATCTGGTAATGCTAATATTATGATTATGATTATGATTTATTGTTTTTTGAGACCAAGTCTTACTCTGTTGCCCAGGCTGGAATGCGGAGGCATGATCTTGGCTCACTGCAACCTCCACCTCTTGGGTCAAAGCAATTCTCGTGCCTCAGCCTCCTGAGTAGCTGGGACTGCAGGTGTGCACTACCATGCCCAGCTAATTTTTGTATTTTTAGTGGAGACAGGGTTTCACTGTGTTGGCCAGGCTGGTCTCAAACTCCTGACCTCAAGTGATTCTCCCATCTCGGCCTCCCGAATTGCTGGGATTATAGGCATGAGCCACACCCAGACTAGTAGTACTTTTTTTTGTATCAAATTTATCTTTGGCTTTTTCCTTGCTTCTCACACCCATATCATTCATCTTCTCTTTCTTGCTGGGGTGCACCAGACACCTTCACCATTATCAGATAAGAGATCTTTTTATATTCACATGTACCTAGGCCACCACTTAATTACTGTACGCAGCACTGTCCTCATGTTAATCTTGAATGTTGATTGTTTCTTGTCAGCCTCCTTCTCAAGTTTTTGCACTGCCTGTATGATGAAATCTACACTTATTCTATTTTTTCTGCCTTAACTCTCATTTCTGTCTCCTCCAAACAAAACCTTGAGTCACAAACCTTTTGTCCTACCTAAGCATAGCTTCTCTTTTCCTGTCTCTTTCACATCACTCAAACTCTTCTCTTTTTATCTCTTCCTCATTCTTCAAAATCAAACTTAAATCTTTTCTCCTTGGGAAAAGATTCAACAAATATCACCTAACGCCTTTCCCTCTCTTTTGAATTGAGATAGCATTACAATAAGCTATCTGCGGAACCATATGGTTTGCTTATGAAATTAATCTGATTTCTTTAGGTCCCTTTTTGCCAGGTAAACAACAGTTTACACCTGTTGTTCTGGCCTAATTATTACTAGTGCTCTCTTTCAGTTTTAAAATTATCTCATTTCAATTGATGAATCCTAGTGTTACTCTACTTATCCAGTACAAAATATATAGTACCGGTTGCTAGTGGATTTATAAGCAAGTGTTTGCTAGTGAATCATATGATGAGCTTACATACTAAAGAGATCTATTTTAACTAAAAGAATGTCTTTCTATATCTTGTACTGTAAAGAAATTAAACTGTCATATTCCTTAATACTGTATGCTCTGGATGACGTTTCACAGCAGATTTGGTCTATCAAATTTCAGTAGTCTGCATTGGAGGCTATGAAAACATCTATAAGTGGCAAGCAGCAAGAGTCATTTCTCTTTTATCCTTTCTTTGCTTCTCATTCCCCTTTTTGGAGGGGGGTAAGTGGGATGAGACTGTGCATGGCAAATACATTTCTGAAGAAATGACTTAATTCTTTTGTGTTGGGGTACCCAAGACCACCCCCAGCTTTGGTAATTTGCTTGGAGAACTCACAGGACTCAGCATATAGTCATACTCATGGCTATGATTTATTACAGTGAAAGGAAATAAAAAAGGGTACAGGGAACAAATTCTGGGGGAAACCAGGTGCAGCCTTCTAAGAGTGCTCTCCCAGTGGAGACACTCAGAGCATGCTCAATTCCCCCTGCAAGGAGCTGTGGCATGTGAAATGTTGTCCACCAAGGAAGTTCATTAGAGTCTTGTTGTCTAGCGGCTTATTGAGGCTGGTCACATAGCACTCGCTGCCTGGCATGTACCCAAATTCCAAACTCCCAGAGGGAAAGGAGGTATTTGCATAAACCATATTGTTTGTACAAACAGTTTAGGTGCAGTAAGCCACCTCTTAGCAGTTAGAGTGATGTGAGCCCTCCCTAAACTAACATTCCCAGACACCAGCCAAGGGCCAACCTTGTAAGCAAACCTTTCAAAACACAGCAGTCAGGCCTGCTGTGCTAAATCTTTTCTGCATAGTTCCATTGACTAGAAGAAAAACATTTTAGACTCTAAAGGGCTCAACATTCTAGTTTGTTCCCGTGTGCTAGGCAACACAATCGGTGATGTTATATATTTTTTCTTTTTTTAAAAAAATGGAGACAGCATCTCACTAGAGTGCCCAGGCTGGTCTTGAACTCCTGGGCTCAAGCAGTCCTCCCACGTTGGCCTCTCAAAGTGCTGGGATTACAGATGTGAGCCACCATATCCAGCCTGACATTATCTTTTAAAGTAAATAAAATTTTCTTTTAAAGTAAATAAAATAACTTGTGGAATAGAATAGTGTCCCTAAAACTGAAAATATTGTTGCATCCCTTTCACCCAGTAGTGTGCTAAGACTCGCTCCAGAGAGCCCTTTTCCTGCATCTCTTTCCAGCTTCCACATTCTGTGATGTTGAGTTTGTGTTTTGAAACTGCCCATTTTGGCGATATTTGTACCACAGAAACCACAAATACTGCAAATCAGGCTTTTCTCCCAAGACAGCCAGTTGTTAAACATTTATTAACACCTATCCCTCATTACTAAATTAATTAATTCTTATGTATATAGTGTGTTCCAATAAGCGATGGTAAGAAGAAAAGAAACATGATTTGTGTGGAATACTGATGTTCTTTTTTGCACCTCTATCTTTCGTAAATGATGTCTGGGAGCTGAAAAGTTTTGGGTTCAAATCTCCTACCTGATTTATACTTTTTTCACATTTATTAGCTTAAAAATTTAGAATACTCAACTTTAAACATCTCTAGTGAGTTGCTGGTAATATTGGATTATTTGTAATTACCTAATTAAATGCATAGTAAGTATATATAATTACAGTTGATTCTTGAACAACATGGAGGTTAGGGGCACCTACTCCCTGCACAGTTGAAAGTACATGTATAATTTTTTACTCCTCCAAAACTTAATTACTAATAGGTTCTGTTAACTGGAAGTCTTACCAATAAAATCTTTTTTTTCAAAAATTTTGTTTGTGAAACTACCGTTATAAATGGCTTCAAGTTTCCTATCCCCAAATTGGTGTCAATGGATACTTAGTACTCCAGAAAGCCCCTTCTTTCCATCTGCTTTTGTAACATCCAACTGGTGACAAGGAAGGTAGAGGTGGGCAAGAAAAGTAAGTCATGTCTCTCTGCTAAGCTGAAGTCACTTTTGAAAGAGTGCATCTGAGGGCAATAGGTGGAGAAGAGGGAAGAGCAAGGCATTGTCTAAAAGAAAATTAAATCACCTCAGTAATACTCTCTCATACTTTGTCAATAGAACCTTATTGCAATCAGATATAATAAAAGTGCATGGCATTGACAAAGCATGATTCATCAGGTTAGAGCCATTGAATTTTTATTTGTCTGTTTATGTGTTTGACTCTGCTACCAGTGTTACCTAAGATCTTACCTAATGAAGTGGCTCTCCTGCTTAATATTCTTAGATGCTTCTCCCACCATTAAAATCCTAATGTGTTATGCAGCATCCAAGATACTTTATAGTATGATGCTATCCTCACTTCTCCCTCTTCTTCTCCATGTGTTCATACTGCAGTCAAATCTGTCTCCTTCATGCCTCTACTTTTTCAGGAAAACGGCCCCTGCTTTTTTTATATTTTTGGCAATGCAGTCCGTTGTTTGTCTTAAGATTCAACTCAAATACCACCATTTTGTCCCATAATTTTGAATTTTATCCATCTTTCTGTGATCCAGTAATTTCTCATCTACATTTATATACCCCTCTTGTAATATATATGTATTTTTTTTACTGCAATGGGTATTATGTACTTACTCTGTGTGTGTATGTGTGTGTGTGTAGCTCCTGCCCCATGCACTATAAGTTCTTGTAGGCAAGGACTATAATAAGTACTGTGTTAAACTTTTTGTAGGAGTTACTTTTTAATAAAGATACCAGAGCAGGAATTGAGTCCCTCTCTATGTAGAACCATCAGTAATCACCCTCTGGTTTTTCTCTTTAGGCAGATACACAAATTGACCGAGAACATCAGAACTTCTATGAAGCATCATTAGAATACGTCTTTAAAATTCAAGAGGTCCAAGAAAAAAAGAAGTTTGAATTTGTTGAACCGGTAAGTTTCAGGTTTTTTGTATAAATGGTAGGCTCAAAACAATCTATGGAATAAAAGTACACTGTTTTTTCTATAATATATAATTTTTCTTGAAAATTATGATTGATAAAAATAAAAGGGGAGTAGGGAAGGGATGAAAAAGTGGAGCACAGGGAACTTTTAGGACAGTGAAACTCTTTTGTACAATAGAGTAGTGATGGATGAGAATACCGTTATATGTTTGTCAAAGCCCATAGAATGTGTAGCACAAAAACTGAGCCCTAATGTATCCTATGGATTCAGTTAATATTAATGTATTAGCATTGTTTCATCGACTAGAACAAGTGTACCACAGAAATGCAAGATGCTAATAGAGGAAGCTGTTGGCGGGAGGAGGGTACAGAGGTCGTAGGGGAACAGATGAGCTGAGGGGGTATAAGGGAACTTCATTCTTTCCACTCATTTTTTGGGAAATCTAAAACTGCTCTAAAAATAAAGTGTATCAATTAAAGAAATTTTTTAGAAAGAGGATGTGCATTATCTATAGATGAATGAATACACTTCACCAGTACAGTGACCCATTTAGCAAACCTTTAGGTGGAGAGGGAAAACCAAAGGCTCTGTTTTCCTCTTTGTTGTGTGCTCCCCTTCCTCACAGGGCTTGGATCTGCTTGACTTTCCTATGAAGTCATTTATTTTCCTAAGTCAGTGTAAAATGTAAGGGATTTCCTAATGTAAACCACGTTACAGAAAAGAACAGGTGGCTGGTCTTTATAAGCTTATTTCATTTTTTAGCATTTTTTTCAAGTGATACCCTAATGTGTTCCAATATTGCCTAAATAGGCATCTTGACAAAGTGGCATCTATGATGAATAAAGGTTTGCTCTAGAGTCAGGTGATCTGTTGTCTGCATTCTTCAATTCCCATGAGATCAGAGGATAGGGTTAATAAATGTGTTAAGTAATCAAATATCTAATCTAAGCCATTCTTTTCTTCCTATGTCAGTCCTTTAAAAAATCCATTCATAATAAAAACTAAAATACTCTGTTTCTACATTAGAGGATATGATAAGGAGAGGGAAAGGAAGACAACATTATAAAATATATTTCACATAAATCATTTTCTAATGGAAATCCACCAGCTATCCCCTAAAGATAATGGAAAACTGAGACAGAGCAGAGGTTGGGGACAGTTATCAGGCCCAACCTGGCTTCCAGGACCTCTGCCTTTAGTTGGAGCCTACTAACTCTGTCCTGTAAACTAGGCAGTAGGCACATTTGCAAGACTAGCTTTCAGCTAGAAAGTTTAAGGAACTGAAGACCACCACTCAGACTCAGGGATTTAACGTTTACCTTTTATTTAGAATAACAAACTGAAGTTCAAGTTCTGTTTACCAAACAGCTTAATCCTTAAATCCCCTAGGATTATCCTCTTATATAGTGGACCCTTTAAGGATCTGATTAAACTTTATATGACCTAGAGAATGTTCTGAAGCTCATCTGGGGCTCATGGACAACTAGCCAGCCTAACATTTCCTATTCTAGGAAGATGACCACTACTTATGGTTCCTGTTTGCCTTCCCATTGACTAAGTCCCACCCCAGAATCCCACCATGGTTTTTGAAGCCTCGCTTCTTGCTAGCAAACTACTTCCCTAGAGCCTGCACCTTGGGATTTTTGAATTTCAGCTCTTCTTGACACCAAACCATCTGAGACTCCATTAATTCTGACAGTTTTTCTGCATACTGCTTCCTTGTGTCTTCCCATTTCCTTCAGACACTGTGCTGATCTGCTGTGCTGTTGTTTCTTCTCACACCTGGAATAATCCTTTCACATCTGTATGCCTTTATTCCTCTTGGAAGATGATATGGGAGTCACTTGTTTCCCTAAGTCTCTTTTATAGCCCGTCCTGTCTGGGAACAGTGAACTAGAACATTCTGTAAGATGACATCAGATGTATACAGAGGAGATTGTAAAAAAATGTTCATTCACAGGTGGCAGAAGGAATGACAAGAATTTATGAATTCCTGTAAAAATACAGTAGAGAAGTAGAAGCCATCTTTCAATTGAAATGTGTTTTCTTCCTTCTACCTTATCCGAAGCTATGATGTCCTGACAAGTCTTCTGTCATGCATGCCTTTCTTATGACACCATAGTCAAAATTGATGTTAAATTTGTCCTTCTTCCAAAATATTTTCCTGGCTGCTGTGTTTTTCCTAGTAGAGCATCTGGCCAAACCAAATAGTACTGTCAGTTTGGTCTCATCCTCATTTCTAGCCTCAGAGTCTCATCCATGGAGTTGTACTTAATATCCATTTGAACAATGAGAATAGAAATGGGATCAATGAAGCATGTGTATGTATGTCAATCTTTAGGTTATGCATTTACAAATTAATTTGGAGGAGAAAAGTTGTAAACCAAAGCTCCCAGGAGCTATAAACATAAAAAGACATGAAAACACTTTAATGTCTTTACCGGTTTTATTCTTTAGAAATCCAATTCTTGTTTGCATTGCTGTTGTGTGTTGCAGAAATCTAGCAGTCTATTCTAGTTTTAGCCCAGATTATTTTAACAAATAAGCATTAGAGTAAAGCAGATGCTCTGGGGGTGGGATCTATCCTCTATGGATTGTAAGATATCCAATAGAAAATATGAACAGGGGATAGTGATTCATGAAATAATATTCTTACCTTATGATGGTATTTTTGAGATTATTTTACATTGTTTTAATCAATATCAAGATCCTACTCCTTGTCATAAAACTTCTATACAATATTCATGTGCTATTAAGAATAAATATTCTGGCTGGGCACAGTGGCTCACACCTATAATCCCAGCACTTTGGGAGAACGAGGCAGGTGGATCGCTTGAGGTCAGGAGTTTGAGACCAGCCTGACCAATATGGTGAAACCCCATCTCTACTAAAAATACAAAAATTAGCTGGGCGTGGTGGCGTGTGCCTGTCGTCTAAGCTACTCGGGAGGCTGAGGCACGAGAATTGCTTGAACCTGGGAGATGGAGGTTGCAGTGATCCGAAATCGCGCCGCTGGACTCCAGCCTGGGCGACAGAGTAACACTCTGTCTCAACAAATAAACAAACAAATAAATAAATAAACAAACAAATAAATAATCCTACATTGTCATTATTCTAAAGAAAAACTAGGTCTGACACATGAACTAAAAGGGGACATTCATGTATTATTTATAAATAAGCTACGTGTTATTGTTTTAAAAGCATACCTGAAATCAATTTTTTTGTCTGTGTTTGGTGTTTTTGAGATGGAGTGTCGCCCTGTTGCCCAGGCTGGAGTGCAGTGGCATAATCTCAGCTCACTGCAACCTCCACCTGCCGGGTTTAAGTGATTCTCCTGCCACAGCCTCCTGAGCGAGTAGCTGAAATTACAGGTGTGCACCACCACACCCAGCTAATTTTCATATTTTTAGTAGAGACAGGGTTTCACCATGTTGGCCAGGCTGTTCTCGAACTCCTGACCTCAGGTGATCCACCTGTTTTGACCTCTCAAAGTGCTGGGATTACAGGCGTGAGCCACCACGCCTCGCCTGAAATCAGCTTTTTAAATTCAGTTCTCTATAAGCCATCTTTTTTCCAGTTTATTGTATTTTATATAGAAAGGGATTATAGCTCACTGTTGATTTCTAGACCCACCATTCTGTATGGTAGCAATTACCCACAGCTAGTCTAAGTTAGGATGTGCTGTAAATATAAAATCAACAGCAGCCTGCAGAATCTTAGTATGAAAAAATGGACAATAGCTCATTAATACCTCTGATTACAGGTTGAAATGCTATTTTGGATATATTGTATTAAAATAAATTATTCAAATTTATTTCACTGTTTTTTTAAAGTATTTAAAATATGTTTACTAGCTGGGTACAGTGGGTCACGCCTGTAATCCCAGCACTTTGGAAAGCTGAGGCAGGCAGATCGCTTGAGACCAGGAATTCAAGACCAGCTTGGCCAACATGGTGAAACTTCATCTCTACTAAAAATACAAAAATTAGCCAGGCATGGTGGTGGGTGCCTGTAATCCCAGCTACTCGGGAGGCTGAGGCATGAGAATCACTTGAACCCTGGAGGCGGAGGTTGCAGTGATCCAAAATTACGCCACTGCACTCCAGCCTAGGTGACAGAGTGAGACTCTGTCTCAAAAAAATAAATAAAAATTAAATATGTTTACTAGTAAATTACACATTGGCTTGCATTTGTGGCTCATATTATGTTTCTGTTGAACAGTGGGCTCATCCTTTCAGATGTGTCAACAAGGTACGCAAGTTTAGGTCTATGATGGGGGAAGGAGATCTGGGAGGGAGAAACATCTCCTGACTCTTGGTTATAGTATTCACCTACTGCTCAGAGCTGCCTGAGGTTATGAGAATGTTTATGGATTAGAAGAAGCAGTTCTAGAAGTACTCTGAACACAAACAGCTTAAATAAGAGTTGTGGAGGAGCCCAGGGGTCTCAGAAGCACTTCATGGTACATAAAGGTTTGTGGCTTAGAAAACGGAATCTTGTTATGACTCATCTGCCTTATGATTCATTCAGCTGTAAACTTGTGTGTGTGTTGATTTATGTCCTTTGAGCCTACTTAGTTGGACTGATGTTTTGTGAGCAACTGCTATGTGCTACGTGTTTTCTCTGTGTTAGCTCACGTAAATCCATAACAGCATTGTTATGAAGTAGTTGTTAGATGAATAAGCTGAGTTACAGAAAGATTGTTGGTTGCCTAAGGCCACAAACCCAAAGTGGCAGATAGGAACCCAGAACCCAAATCTGAAGTCATGGCATGGTACCACTTCCTCAGTGGACGCTTAACTACAGAAATTAATCCTTCCTGATAATATTTGCTCTGGCCAAATAAAATGGACGATTAGAAAATTATATAGTGTAGTTATGTTAATTCCTGAAAATTAGAAGAAAATAAAAGGTTTACCTTTAGTAAGCAGAGACAGAAAGTATAATAGCTTAATGAGTTGGAATAAGATGGAATTTGGCTCCACATCTTACAGCTGTGCAAATATGGCACATTTTACAAATTCTCTGCCTCAGGTTTTTATCTGTATATTGAAGACAAAAATAATGTGTAGTTCCCAGGATCGCGATGAGGATCAACCAGCACAGGTAATACGCAAAGCTCTTGTACCTGGTACTTCATTAATGTCAATAAGGCACCAGCCAGTGTGTACCTCACCTATACTATTATTGCTAGATATGAAAACAACATTTATGAATCCCTTTGTTAGTTGTGGTTTTAAAGCCACATTTTAAAAAACACATTTTAATTTTAGCCTTCTAAATATACACCTAGAGTAAGTTTTGTAATAGCATTTTCATGTTACGGTATTCCTTTTAGACTCCATTATAGTCTTTTTGTATTAATGTTTAAAGTTAATGCAGAAAATGAAAATAAATCATCATATATAGACTAAAATATAGTGCTTTTGATGCTCTTCCCTTGGACTGCTAAGTTCAATTTAAATTTTTTTGCTGAAGAAAATTTGCCTAATTTACTAACATGTTTTAGCTTGTTATTATCAAGATGTATACTATAAAATACTTTTTAGAGTCTCTAAATTTAAAAAGCTTAAATAATTTTGACATTGAAATGCTACTGGCTAAGTCCTTTTTAAAAATCCATCAGCTACTATATAGATGAGCAGATTTTGAAAGTTTAACCTTTTGATTTTTTTTTCAACATAATCAGTTAGCTTTAATTTAGTAAAAGTGAAAAAAATAAGGTAGCATCATTGTTTTTTGAAACTCTGTAGGACTAAAGGTTAAATTTCTATCCTGTTTAAAATCTATGGGCATTCATTCTTTAAAAAATTAACAACAAAACTTTTAAGTAAAAATAAAATCTGTAATGGTCCTTGGATAAATCTAAAGTTCAGGGTATTGTTATTGAAAATCAGAAATTTGTGATAGAACTTAGTGAACAGAATTTTGTAAAAATAAGAAAAATGCATCCTATGTGTTTGGTAGAAATCAATCATGTAGCTTCTGCTGGGCTTTATCACCTTGCTGGTGACAGTACCTTCTCTATTACAATTGAGCTGTAAAGATAAGCTGGCTATTGTCAATGCCTCTGTTCCTTTACCAGGAAAGTGTACCTCAGGCCTCTTCATCTGAATTCCATTCTCTTGAATGCTTAGAAATCCATCTTTTCAGGAATTCCAATTACGCTTTTCAGTGCTGAGGCAATGGATGGCCACGGCTTTGTTTTATTAATCAGTGCACGTATTTGTCCATTCATTCATTTGTGCTTCTGTCCTCCCATTTTAAAAGTAGTCTTTTCCAGGCCAGCATTGACTCGCCACTTTCCATTCTTGGCTCTCTTTTTATCTTCAAGTTTCTCATTATTTATTTGATTCGATTTGTATATCCTTTCGTTTTCATGCCATGAACTCCTTTGCACATCTATGCATTAGACTTAAAGCGATCTGTAGTCATGTTGAAGGTATCCTTTAAGATGTTTATCTCTAAGTTTCCTCCAGGCAGGGAATTGCAAAGACTACAGATTTAACTCACAGGCCTGACACTTTTACAGTGTGAAAATTGATGCCTTGACTTTGCCCTACATTTCTAATCTTAGAAGTTTAGATGGCCAAATGTGGAGGATGGAACTATATAACATTTTGATTTCTTATAGTGCATTATGGTGTTTTGTGTATGGGAAGTATTTATTTTTATTTTTTAAAAACAACTTCAGGCCGGGCATGGTTGCTCACACCTGTAATCCCAGCAAGTTGGGAGGCCGACGCAGGAGAATTGTTTGAGCCCAAGAATTCAAAACCAGTCTTTGCAACATGGCAAAACTCCACCTCTACAAAAATTAGTTGGGCATGGTGTCATGCACCTGTAGTCTTAGCTACCTGGGGACTGAGATGGGAGGATCACTTGAGCCTGGGAAGTCAAAAGTGCAGTGAACTCTAATCATGCCACTATACTCCAGCCTGTGTGAAAGGGTGAGACCTTGTCTCAAAAAAGAAAAAAAAAACTTCATAAAGATATAATTTGCATACCATACAGACAACTCATTTAAACTATGCAGTTCAATGGAACTTTAGTATATTCACAGATATGTGCAACAATCACCACAAAAAAATTTAAAGCATTTTCATCACCTTAAAAATAAACATCACATCCTTTAGCTATCATTCCCAGTATACCCCACAACCCCTAATCCTGAAAAACCACTAATTATTTTCTGTCTCTATTAATTTGCCTACTCTGGGCTTTTCATACAAATGAAATTGTGTAATACATGGCCTTTGGTGATTGACTTCTTTTACTCAGATGCAGTTTTCGAGGTTCATCCATCTGAAAGCATGCATCAATACTTCATTTCCCTTTAGGACCAAATAATATTTTATTGTATGGATAGACCACATTTTGCTTATCCAAATATTAGTTGATTGGTACATTTTCACTATTATGAATAATGTTATAAACCAGCGGTCCCCAACCTTTTTGGCACCAGAGACCAGTTTTATGGAAGACAATTTTTCCATGAAAAAATTGGTGGTGAGGGAAGGGTTTCGGAATGAAACTGTTCCACCTCAGATCATCAGGCATTAGTTAGATTCTCATAAGGAGCAGGCAACCTAGATCCCTCACAGGCACAGTTCACAATAGGCCTCACTCTCCTATGAGAATCTAATGCCAGCACTGATCTGATAGGAGGCAGAACTCACCCAGGTCTCACCTCCTGCCATGCAGATGGGTTCCTAACCAGCCACAAATGACCTTTACTAGTCTGCAGCCCAGGGATTGGGGACCCCTATTATAAACATTCATGTACAAATTTTCGTGTAGATACATGTTTTTCCCTCTCTTGAAGAATTACTGAGTCATGTGGTAACTGTATGTTTCACCATCTGAGGGACTACCAAAATAACTGCACCCCTTGACACTCCCACCATCGATATATGAGGAATACAGTTTCTCCATGTCCCTCACGCACACTTGCTATTATCTCACTTTTTGAGTCTAGCCATCCTAGAGAGCTGACCTTAGATTTCACTGTGGTTTTGATTTCGATTTCTCTGATGACTCATAAGTCAAGAATCTCTCAAATGCTTTTTGACCATTCATATATTTTCTTTCAAGAAATGTCTATTCAGTTTCTTTGCCTATTTTTAAACTAGGTTATTTGTCTTTTTGTTATTTAATTGTAAGAGTTGTTTATATATTCTGCATATAAGCCCCTTATCAGATAAATGATTTTTGTAAATATATTCTCCCATTCTGTGAGTTTTCTTTCAATTTTCATGACAGTGTACATTGAAGCAGGAGTTTTTAATTTTGAATATTTGTTCCTTTTCTGGCTTGTAATGGGGTTATTTTAAAAGATTATTTATCTGTTAAGTATGGTATCAGTTTTTCCAATTGGTTGGGTTATTGGAGTGACAAGTAATTTGGTTCTATACCCTTGGGAATAATAAAGTGCTATATGAGATTTCCTCAGTGATAAAAGGAACTTTCTTAGTATTCAAACCTATTCTGTTTATCTAGGAGTTTGTAGTTGTTATTACGGTTAGTGTTAATTATTTTAAAGGTCAAATTTACTTTAGGGTAAACTGAAACCATCTTTTTTTCCTCACATCCCAGCCATTCAGGCAGATTCACCAAAGAAAATGATGTGTGGGAAGCGCAATTCTTAAAGCTTTTCAGGCTGTCCTGTTCAGTTCCTTTCATTTCACATCTTGGAATTTTGTAGAGGATGAAATGAACAAGTATATATTCAAACTGATAAAACGTTTAACTTTGCTGCCATCTAGAGGCAGGTGTTTCATAACGCAATCTTCAATAAACCCAAATGCTGCTTCCAAAGATGTGGAATAAAAAGGAAAAGGTGTATGGTTTTTTTGTATATAATTCTTATGTACCTTCCATAGGATTGTACATTTCCTAGTGGGTGCTCAGCATGCATTGTGAGATTAAAAGGTATTTGTCTGCTACTAAGTGAATCTGAATTCTGCTAGAAGCTGCCAATGGGTTTATTTTCCTCTTGACTGAAGTTGGCTGCATATAAAATGCTGAGGATATAGAATAATATGAATAAGATGAAGGTACCAGGATCTTATTTTTTAGAACATGATTAAGAATTTAAAAGCAGAGTTTAGTGGGAAATATCGATTTACCAAAATCTCTGTCAAAATACGTCCGTAAGAGTTTTGGTTAGGATGACCCGCATGTGGTTCAGTGAATCTGCAAGCATGAAGTGGCCCTTCACATGAGGGAGTGTCTCACAGGTAGTTCCATGGATCGCACCCAGCATCTTCTCCAGATGTCTAATCTTTTGAAATAGAATACACATTGACATTCCTTATCCAAAATGCTTAGGACTAGAAGTGTTTCTGATTTTTTTCATATTTTGGGATATTTGCATAGACATAATGAGATACCTTGGGAATTGGACCCAAGTCTAAACATGAAAGTTATTATGTTTCCTATACACCTCATACACGTAGCCTGAAGATAATTTTATTTTATACAATATTCTTAATAATTTTGTGCATGAAGCACAGTTTGTGTATATTGAACCACCAGAAAGCAAAAGTATCAGGTGCAGAATTTTTCACTTGTGGTATCATGAGAGTGCTCTAAAAATTTTGCATTTTGGAGTGTTTTGGATTTCATGTTTTCAGATTAGTATTAGTACTTTAGGACTGGAGCATCAAGCCATGACATAGCAATTTGAATGTATTGGAAACTTATATGGCTGAAGAATCATAATTGACCATTTGTTAGAATTTTTAGCAATGTTCTAGGTGTGGTTCTGAATGGTTTACTTCGTGCTTCTGAAAACATCAATGTGCTTTGTCTTTTTTCCATGTTCTAGAAACCAAGAATGTTAGAAAAGTTGGATCTCAGGGGATTCATTGTTTTATAGAAAGATTTATCACAGATATTCTTAAAATCTTCTTTACAAGTTTAATTAACTTTTATACTGATGATGATTTTAAAGTAGCACCTGCTTTATATAGCATCCAGTTTGTAATGAGACAGTTTAATTGTGGATTAATTATAATTGGTAAAACATGAAACAATACTTCCTTAGCAACTTCATAGTCTGTTAGTTGGATGTTCAGAAGACTACTGTTTTATATATTTCAAAAATATTTTCTCTCTGAAAAGCTCTAAATCTAAATATGCAAACCTTTATTAAAGGCATTTTTGATCCAATTTAAGCTGCAGTTTTGTTTGTGCCATATTATATGCATTCAGGTAGACTATATATTTTATTGGATAATTTGACAACTATAGCATCATTTTAAGATAATCTTGAATATTTAGGTTTGATAATAAGTATTAGTTGATGTAAAACTGATAGTGTAAAATAATTATAAAAGGGCAAATGCTACATTTTGGTACAATATCAGGACTGTTTGAACAAGAGAAGAAAAGTCCTTAAATATATAACAACAAAAATGGTTTGAAAATGTTTTCTGAAATGAACATGACTTTGTATGAACTTGACTTGTTTGTAGGAAGAAAAGCATGAGGTCATTGTTTTCCGATAGAACCAGTGTTTATCTGTTGGAAATCATAGCACATGTAACCAGTTGATGCTTAGCTGAATCCTCCCTACCTACCCAGACAGAGGAGGTGGCTGCATGTTATTTACGTGAGAAAATGGTTTCAAATTGTGTTTCTTCCTTAATTTAAAATAATAAGTTACAGATACATTATGAGTGACTTTTCAAAAATGTTTTCTAACTTTATTGCAGGAAGAGGTTGTGGGAAAGATTAGGTTAGTAGACAAGTCTGTGAAATAAAATCCCTGTGAATGAAACGAAAATGCTTAAATTTTTTTTCCAATATAACGTTTCATGCAACCTGTGTCCTGTAATTCCATGGAGAGCCTGTCTTAATTTATGGATAAAAACTTAAATACACATATGAATTTGAGATTAGAAGGTTAAGATCATAGAAATTATGACTTTGTGGAGATTTTACTTTCTCTGAAATGAAAAACCTGTGTTATCTAGTTCAATGATTTTGCTCACCACTTCCCTGTTTCATGTTCTTCCCATTCCTTTGCTAAAATGTTGTCTGTTCAATACTCAAATCAGTACTGCCACCTTGTGATACTTTTTCTTAGTTTCATCTGGCCAAATTCTCATTCCTTCCCTTGGGTACTTCTTATCTGTGATTTACTGGTTTGGTCTTCCTTACATCACACATCTTTTATCCCCTTGTTTTGATTAGAAGTTCTTCCAGGGTGGGATCTATGCTATTATACTTTAGTCATTATCTTAGTGGTCTCTTCTGGATATTTCTTCAATGCATTTGAATAGCGGAATAGTTAACAGGACAAATGTCCTTGATCAGCCTCAAAGTTAAATTACTGTCTACCAAAAAGGAAATAAAAATCCTTTTGTGGTTTCTGTTTTATAATCGTAAATCTATTGCCTGCCTTGCCAAAGCCATTGAAAATGTATTAGTTTGAGGAATTATAATGAAATATAATTTTCTCCCTATTTTATATCATTAAATGATCATTAAAACACATTTTCATGGTTTCTTTATCTCTTTATCTTTGCAGCTTTTGTCATTTCTTCAGGGCTTATTTACTTTTTACCATGAGGGATATGAACTTGCCCAGGAATTTGCACCGTATAAGCAACAGCTGCAGTTCAACTTGCAGAATGTAAGAGTATACCTGTTCTTACTGTCTCTCAGCAAATCTGCAAATCTGATTTCAAAGGGCAACTAAGTTATAATCAAGTTAAACCTTGGAATCTTTCAAATACTTGCCTAAGTACAGTAAAATTCAAGAATTGAGAAAAACCACTTTATAAATATATTAACAATTTTTTTTCTAGCTGCTAGTGGAAAATACACCCCACAAAACCCTAACGTTAGTTAGAAAAATTTATACTAGCAAATTTTATAAAAATAAATATTACCCAGTTGGAGACACCTGAAAGTTTATTAACTTTTGCCTTCATCCAGTGTTCTTGTTAATTTACTGGGTGATGCAGGATGAGTAAGTTTGGAGAGCTAATTTGCAGTATGGTGGCTGTAGGTAATAATACTGTATTGAATACTTGAAATTTATTAAGAGTTTAGGTCTTAAATGTTCTCAGCATACACAGATGGTAACTGTGGTGATTGATATATTAATTAACTGGATTTTGGTAATTTCATAATGTATATATGTATTAAAACATCACATTGTACATGTTAACTATACAATTTTTATATGTCAGTTATACCTCAAGAAAACTAGAAAAGAAAATACTGGAAATAAGAAAATAAGACCTTAGAGAAGTCTTTTTTTTTAGATGGAGTTTCGCTCGTCACCCAGGCTGGAGTGCAATGGCATGATCTTGGCTCACCGCAACCTCTGCCTTCTGGGTTCAAGCGATTCTCCTGCCTCAGCTTCCCAAATAGCTGGGATTACAGGCATGCACCACTACACCTGGCTAATTTTGTATTTTTAGTAGAGACGGGGTTTCACCATGTTGGTCAGGCTGGTCTCGAACCCGACCTCAGGTGATCCACCCGCCGTGGCCTCCCAAGTGCTGGGATTACAGGTGTGACCCACCGTGCCTAGCCTGAGAAGTCTCATTTTTAAGAGAACAAAATTTCTTTATTTGTGAAATGAAGGATTGTACTTTAATAACAAAGATCTCATCTTTCTCTGAAATTGAATATCAAATATGTGCTGTTTATTATTTTCAAATAACAGGTTTGAATGTGGTTTTGAGGCATTCAAAATAACTGCTTTAAAACATGAGTGAGAGATCCTTTTGTAGTTCGTGGGCATGGGGTTTGGATGTTCACGCACATGTGTGAAATGTGCCACCCACTGAACCTTGTTACAATCTCAGCACATTACCCGTCTAACCTGAAAAAAAAAAATAAGAAAAAATAAATACAAAATAAAAAATTTTTTAAAAGTGAGAATTATTTCCATACAGGCCATCTATTTCTATCAGAATTTATTTTGTAAAGTTGTCGTTGTCTAATGAATCCTTTTAGTCTTTGATTGCATAGTTATACCAATTCTGATGTTCAAATGCTGAGCAGCACTTGCATTGAAAATAAAAACACACCCAAAAGTTGAGCCAACCCATTTCACATTATCAAACCTGACAAATAATGATGTCCTAATTGTTGAGGTTTTACTATAACTGAAACCCTGACTGCCAAGTACTATATAGCCCAAATCATTTGGAAAACCTTCACTTAATTTTCTACACAGTGTATGTTTTTCTGCTTATCTGGTTCTTGCCGTTGTGGAAATGTCCAGTAAATAAAACTACAGAGTTAGAATGTCCCATAAAAAATATGTGAGGGGATTTATTCCCTTGTGTTTTGAGTTTTAGCTTTTATTTAACTTAGATTTTCTAGCAGAATCAATTTCACCTTTAATTCATTCTATTGTTTTTCCATATGGAATGTATTTAGGCTTTTACAGTTACTATTAAAAGCGAAAATTATAAAAGCTGAGGTATTTTTGTGATTTACTTCCACATTAAATAAAATTACATTAAGATTCCTAGGATTCAGGAACAGGAGAGAAGTAAGGAATTGGAGAAAAAAAAATTAGACCCTTATGTTTGAAAGACAAAAATAGTGAAAGTGACAAGAAAATTTTCCTAATTTTGAGATTTTTTTTTTTAAATGAGGCATAAACTCCTTAGATTTAGGTGGTGGTGATTATTGTATCTTCAGAAGCATATTTTTGAGGTAGTGCAAAAGAGGTATTCATAGAGAAAAGCCTGATTCTTCCTATAGCTTAAATAAACTTGATTTAAAGTGAGTAATCTATTTCTTGCAACAGAAGAAGTTAGAACTTGGAAACTTATTGATTTTTATGAGTTAATTTATACACTCATCTCTTAATAATACCTGTGCTAGTAAACGAAGCTACATGATGTTTCTTCTAAAATAGCCTTTGGAACTGTGGTAACAAACTTGTTTTCTTGACTTGTTCAATGCCACATATATCAAAAGTATATGAACTTATTTTGTTTTTTTCCATCAAAATAAACTAAGTCCCTATGTATCTGTTTTTTACCTTAGGTATTTACGGAATTCAAATTTTATGTAGTGCATCCTATATTTTTTAATTGCCGTAGTTTACCCCCTAAGTAATAATGTTAGAGTGTGAAAATAGGAAGAAAGTCACACACACACACACACACATACACACACACACACAGAGAGAGAGAGAGAGAGATTCAAAGAGAAACATGCAGAAGGTCATTCAGAGAAGTTTTCACTAAATCAGTTCAAAATCAGACCTTGGGACCCAACATCACAGAGATATAGATGTGGTGAATACTGCCAAAAGAATCAAGGTCACCTTTGTGCGATTTGCAGTTTTGAAACATTTTTCTGGGCCAGTCGGGTGGCTCACACCTGTAATCCCAGAACTTTGGGAGGTGAACAAATTGCTTGAGCCCAGGAATTTGAGACCAGCCTGGGAAACATAGTGAGACCCCATCTCTACAAAAAATTAGCCAGGTGTGGTGATGTGTGCCTGTAGTCCCAGCTGCTTGTGGGGACTGAGGCAGGAGGATCACTTGACCCTAGGAGGTCCAGGCTGCAGTGAGCCATGATCACACCTAGGTGACAGAGTGATATTCTGTCTCAAAAATAAATAAATAAAAACAAAACAAAATATTAGTCTGGATGTTCCTGAAACTTGGTAGAAAACAATGACTGAAATTATTGTTTCTA
This sequence comes from Pongo abelii, assembly GCF_028885655.2. Taxonomy (NCBI): domain Eukaryota; kingdom Metazoa; phylum Chordata; class Mammalia; order Primates; family Hominidae; genus Pongo; species Pongo abelii. Next base: position 103,932,390 of record NC_071994.2, read on the forward strand.
TTTACTTAAGACAAGGAATAATTTTGAAAGTACTCGACAAGAGGTAGAGCGGTTGATGCAAAGGATGAAATCTGCCAACCAGGACTACAGACCACCCAGCCAGTGGACGATGGAAGGCTATCTGTATGTCCAGGAGAAAAGTAAGTCACAAAGACATAACTTCACGTGTCTTATGACTTAGCTGTCTATTAATATTTCCATGAGATGTGACTTGGTTAGTAGTATTTCCTTCAAGTAGGAGGACTGAAATTTCTTATAGCTTTATATCTACTTTCCCCCCACCACAACCAAAGTGAGGACGTTTTTCCACATTTTGCCATCAGGATGTGTAAGTTGGCTTATTGTTGAACTTGGAACTTACGGTCGTCACTGATACCATAACATGAGTTCAGTTTTAGCATTTAATTGTGATACTTAATCTCAACTTGAAGTTTCACGGAAAATTGCAAACCAAAGCCTTTACTGGTATGAATCATCCTGGTGACTGTGATAATAGTTTTACCTTCTGACAGCATTATTTTGTTTAATTTTGTGCCCTGTCAGTTTTCAGGCATAAAATTGGTAATCATGGTAATGTCAGATTGGTGCTCTTTACTTCCCGAAGTTCAGAAATAAGTACCAAAGCCAATAGAGCACTATTATAATTGCCTCACACTAAGGACATTTTTCTCACAAAAATATTAAAAAGCCATTCAGACTTGTATAACTGGAGTTTTTTGTGCATGTTACTTGTCATTAAGTGGAACTAGTTGGACTATTTTGACTACATTAATGCTTTCAAACCGGATGTGCCCTAAGGCATCATTCTTGTGCTGTTTTTGGTGAAGAAACAGTTGTGTGAGTTTCCAGCCCATTGTGGACCAATGTGAAAGGCTTTTGATATACTGTATGTGCAGCATGATTAAGTGATGCTCATTTGTTGGAGAGCAGGACACACACAAATTTGATTTGATCCAGCGGACTCTGCAAACATTTATTACTGCATGGACTTGATGATAGAGGAACACTGGATCAAGAGATCTGGGTTTTAGAATGTTTCTCTCTCATAACTATCTACCTTGGCCAGTCTACTGTTTTCATATCTAAACATGATAAAACTAGTGATCTGCCTGGGTACTCCATAATTAGCGCATAATAAGTAGCTTTTACCCTCCCCCCAGTTCATGAAAAATTACCAATCCCTTGGCTTGTCAATAGGGTATATAGATTTAACTTAGGACTCTAAGGAAATTTTTATTTTTTATTTTTTTATTGTTATGTTTTTTACTCAAGCCTGGAAAGGACTCTAAGGAAATTTTTGAATATTTAAATGATTTTGTACAGGTTTGAGAACCTTCATGTGACCGTATGTTGAGAGGAGCTCACATTTTCTACCAATAAAATATTTGTCCAACTGGAAGAATTTGTTGCCAGTGAGGGCAGTAAATGTGAAAGTGGTAGAGGAGGTACCATCCTTGGATTTTTTATTTATTGTGGTCTGATTATGTTTTATTTCTTGAATACTTTTCTAGGTGTTACACACTTGCTGAAATCTTTGTGGGCACACAATATTTTATTCTAAACAGAAAAGATTTAGATTAGCTTGCAATATTATTTTGTACATAATCTTCAAATATATCATATTTGGTCCTGCTTCGTAGTGAGTGCACCCACTGGGTGGAACCATGGTTTGCCTACCTATTGTCAAGCTGTTGGACATTTGGGTCAGTCTATAAGCATAGGCCCTTCAATAATTTGAGGGTTTCATGGATGGACTAAGTGCAGTGTTTCATGTGCTTACCTGATGTTGGTATCTTTTGTTCTAAGATGCTTAACTTCTCTGGGTCATTCTAGACTGATGATAAAGCCCATCGTGGTACTGACGTCTCCTCTGAGTTTTTTTTTTTTTTTTTAATCTCTCCTAATGGCACCCCTCACTCTCCTAGGCTACAGAAGTCAAGGCAATCTGTCCTTAGCACCGGTGCTTCGCTGTAGCCTTGGGACAAATCTGTCTCTTCTGTCTTCTTGATATGCTTTGATTCCATACCTTCTCTCCATCTTCACTGCCTTTGCCCAGGCGAGACCCTTGCAGTGACCTCCTAACTGTTCCCCCTTTGCCTCCAGGCTTGCCCATCATCTAATGCATCTTCTACAGTGCTTCCCTCAGATCCTTCTAAAATGCTTCTTTGGTTGTGTCCTTGTTTTGATGGACCCTTAGCAGTGTCTGAATTGGAGGGTCTCACAGTTCAATTCTCCTTATTAACACTCTCTTTGTTGATATTTTTCCTCCCCCAAGACAATTTCCATCTTGATTTGATCTGTATCTGCCTGCATTATTTTTATAGCTTTATTGGGTCTAATTGGCATAAATTAATTGCACCTGTTTAAAACATACAGTTTGATAAATTTTGCCACATGCATGCACCTGTGAAGCCATCCCCACACTACAACATAGTGAACATATTTATCACCTTCAGAAGTTCTCTCTTGCCTCATTATAATCCCTTCCTCCTGTCTTTTCCCACCTATCATCTTCCCCTATTCCCTTTGCCGAGGGATATAAAGAAAAAGGAATATATTTATATGCTTTTGGAATTATTTTATATGAGGAGCAAATATCCAAAGCCCTTTCTAACTTGGGATCTTTGAAAGCGTTTACAATTAAAACAATCTAACCAGTTTACTAAGATGTATCGATTGTGCACTTGCTATCACTGGGTGGATAAGTTCTGTGGGGGACAAAAATGAGATAAATATTTGGCTTCAAGGTTTTTATTCTGTAGTTGAAAGCATAAGACACACACAATTAGCAGCCAGTGATCAATATCAAATAAATGTCAAAGCCATAAATTGAGTGATGAATGGAGATGGATGTGATGGGGTAGGCTTAGCTCATTGTTTGGACACAGAGTTCCACTCTACCTGAACATGTGGTGTTTATGTTATCCACCTCAAGGCATGCATTAAATCACATTCTGGTAGACTTCAGTGTAACCAAAAGAGCCAGGGGTTCCAGAGTCAGAGCTGTATTGGGATTCCGTGCCTGTGCCGACCTGTGACTTGTACCAATAGTTTTCTGAGCTCAGTCTCGCTTCATTTATAAAAGAGAGGGATTTAAACCCATGTCATAATGATACTGCAAGAATTAGAGATATCATATGTAAAATGTCTCTATTCTCGGTAGTGTCAATAATAATAATACTATGCTTACTATTGGGTTCTTACTATTCTTTGTAATTTATATTTATCTCATTTAATTCTTAAAATAGCTTGAAAATACCATTTCTCTAAAAAGAACAACTTCAGTCACATGCCCTATTGATGAAACTATTGCCATCTGTAGGTCACAGGCTCAGTTTTCTTAAAATGTTCTTTATAATGTCTGATATAAAAGGTTCTTAGATAAAATATGGGCACTTAGTAGGTATTCGATGAATGTTAATTTCCCTTCCACACTGCAAATATTCATCTCAGCAACCTTAAATGATTACTGGGTAGAATAGTTAAACATCTTTTATTTTGCAACTTTAGAGCTGTAATCAATTTTTATTTTCCCAGACACCTTTAGGGACTTTAGAATTGCTTGTCTAAGAACATCTGCCCTGGCCTAGTGCCAGTCAACTTTAAAGAAAGCAGCATGTGTTTGCAGCAAACTCGAGGATTAAATGCAGGGGGTCCTGAACTTCAGATGGAGGTGGGGAAGAGGGTCTTTGGTTTAAAATGTCGTCAGAGCATTGCAGCAGCTATATTTTAAAATTATAGCTAATATTGCTTCATATATTGCCACCTACGTAATGAAGTCACTACATAAATGAGAATTTCTATCCAGTCACTTTCCCCTAATCAGCTCTTAAGTCTTTAGGTATTTTACATCACATGTAACAGAATTATCAAGAAGTATTATTAAGTATTATAGTGTGAAATGGTCCCCAAATGGAATTGAAGTTAATTGTAATAATCTTTTGTGATTATAAAGTATATGGCTGCACCCTGTAATTTTAAAATCTGGAGTGGCTTAAGTATTAAACTCAATACCAAGGGCGAAAAAAATTAAATGGCTCATGAAACACTTTTCTCAAGAGGTACTTTTTTATATTTCAATTTCTTTCTTTTAAACATGGTTCTGAAATGAAGCCAGCAAAAACATGTGCATAGTAGCTGCTAGAAAAATTCAGATGTTAAGCAAGATGGGTCCCTGGATGGAGATGCTATTAATATGTAGAAAACAAGCTCCATTTTCAATCCACTCAGCCCACTATGGTGTTTGGGTGCAGGATACCCGACTTCCCTATGGGAAAACTGAAGGTCTTCCACCTTGGTCATGGAAACATTGAACTACCAATGCATTCTACGCTCTGATAAATTCTCTAAGGAGAATACTGGACAATAACATGGGTGCTGTGGGAAAGGATTACCTGGTATTTTTGGGGGAAAAGAAAGTGAACATTACACATATAATGTGTAATATATTCTTCTCATATAAATAGTGGAAATTATTTTCATTTTAAAGAGTAATTTGAATTTGTTTTTTCCAGCTTAGGAGTAAGGGGAAATAACTCTAAGGTCAGTAAAGTCTTAGAACTTAGTAGTCTTAGATGCATGATTCATTCCTTTATTCATTATTCATTTGTCAACATTGACTGACAACTATATGTCTGGCTCTGTTGTATGGATTAAGAATTCATATTCTAGTCAGCTGAACATCACATGTTCCTGCTCACATATATTCTTAAAATCTTCTGGCAGAGACACACAATAAATGGCCTAAATTAGTAAAACAAATCATATTTCAGACAGTGATAACCGCTAAGAAGAAATGAAAGCAAGAAAGAGAGATTAGTATAAGAGCGAGGGTGTTTAGATCTTAGATATCTCTCCAGGAAAGGCCATATTATGAAAGTGACATTTAGGAAAAGGCCTGAAGGGAGGTAACAGTGCAAGTCATAAAGGTATCTAAAGGAAAAGTAGTCCAGGCCTGGGAAACAGCAACTGCAAATGTCCTTGGGTAGGAATGCCTTCATTGTGTTCAAAGACCAGCAAGGCAGGCAGTGTAGCTGGAGCTGAGTGCACAAGGCAGAAAGCAGTGGGATGTGAGATGGGGAAAAGAATGGGAGGCCACTCACTTGGAACCCTGTGGATAAATAGGCTCTTAGATTTTTATCGGGAGTAAGATGGGAAGGCACTAGAGGGTTCTGAACAAAGGAGTGAAATGACCTGGCTAAATTTTTAACAATATATTTCTGACAGTTACGAGAGTAAAGAATACAGGTAGAAGTATGGAGACCATTTTAAACAATTCGGACTCTTATTCCTCATTCTTCCTACCTCTGTGGGGTACAAGTATACCACTTTTACAGGTGGGGTAACTGAAGTTCAGATCCAAAGTAACTCACAAGTTTTACAAAGCAGGTGTGAGAGCTGCAAGCAAAGCCACGTTGTCTGATTCTAAGACACTCTACCCTATACCGCTGTCCCTCTGTTCTTTCTCATGCACAGTAAATGTTACAAACTAGCATGGTATAGGAGATACTCAGTTGTGTATCACAGCACTGGAGAATGTGCAAACTTTGATAGAAATCATTTATTAACCAAATCTGAAATTTTTTGGTTTCCTTACATTAGGACCGCTTGGTTTTACATGGATTAAACATTATTGTACATATGATAAGGGAAGTAAAACATTTACAATGAGTGTTTCAGAAATGAAATCCAGTGGGAAAATGGTGAGTTAGTTTTATTTTTTGTTTGTTTTTCAAACTGTTGGTTATTTAAGTAATGGAATTAAAACAAAAAAATCACATTTGTTTCTCTAGTTAACATGTACGCATTTACAAAAAAGTAGAAAGTCAAAGGTTTTCTCTCATTTTTGTGACCTGAATGACTTAAAAAGAGTAGCCAGGGTCTTCCTTTAACTTGGCCATGGCATATTTATAAGCAGTCGAGTTAAATGTAGGGATCCTACGGTAGATTACAGAGGTGTCATCTCACATTTCTGGCAGCAGAGTTATTTGTCTATGCTGTTGGTTGGCTAGCAGCCCAGGAAGGGACTGTCAATGGCTGGAGTAGGCTCAGGGATTCTGTATCTTTCCCCTGAGTGGCCTCTGAGGGAGGCTACATTTGCCACCTGCATGCCTTGTCCCCTTCTGCACTGCATACTGTTGACCAAAATGCTGGCTAACAAGCTTTCTCAGAAGAAACCAATAGATGCTCATTTACCCCAAAAGTAAATTGGTCACTGAATGTCTCACATGGCTAGTGAACAGTATAGAATACAATGTACTTTGTTTGAGGAAATGCTGCAGAGAGCTTTATTGTCTGTGGCATATAATCTTCTTGTGAATTAAAGTATGATAATGGCAAATGATTGAACTTGTGAATTAATTAGGTCACAGTCTAAGTATCCTAAAACTGGGAGTTACACTAAAGTTAATTAGTCCAGCCTTATTTTGACAGATTAGGAAATAAAGTTAGTAGAAAGTAAGTGCCTCGCCCAGATAATTAGTGGTATAGATCATGGCAGAGGTAAATGTTGATCTAACTTAGACATATACTCAAATACATCAGTTGAAACTTATTGTACTTGGGCATTCATCAGAGTCTAATAATTCAAACTGAAAGACATAAAATAAAGGAAAACATACCAGAAAAAAAGAAACCTTAGTTGCTACCATCCTGGGAAGTTATTAAGTGCCATAACACACCTAGTTTCTACTCTAATAGTTACTACTGTATATCCAACTTATGTGACAGTGAGTTAATAATGTAAGTAGACCAAGCCAAAGTTCTATTAATAAATTGATGACATTTGTAGCCAAAGATAGATACATTATGTAAATGTTCCCCTTCAAATAGACTGGCATCTCAGTTACAAGAGAGAATTCCTACGAATGTGGCCTATGTTGGATCTTGTCCAGAGAGTCAGTTTTAGTAGCAGTGTAGCAGTGGGTTACCAGCAAAACAATCACATTGTATTAGGTTGGTGCAAAAGTAATTGCTTTTTTCCCATTACTTTTAATGGGAAAACCATAATTACTTTTACACCAACCTGATATACATGATAGCAATACTATTATATCATGTATATACTGGAACTATATTATTTCAGTAGCTCTCTTGTAAACCTGAGCTAGTTATCATTTAAGGTTCTAATACAAAGACACACATATGATACTAATCTCTTTGCAATCCAAGGAGTTTTGATTAAGTGCACCAAATATTGTATCCTAACAAGCACTCTGTATATCCAGTTGTGATGTTCAGTGACTGTGTAACTTCATACGTTTTCTAAATCTAAGAATTGAGGGATTGTACGTTATAGTATAATTTAACATTGTAAGTAAATATGTTGAAGGGTACTGGACAGGCATGTTACATAATTCTTTTAAATAAAACATTCATATGCCATTAATTAAATGGTTTTATGTATTATGATCGGACAGCTAATGTTAGGAATAAAAAAAAGACAGGGTATGATTGTGACCTCTATACATTACCTATACTGTTAAACATTTTAATATGGCAACTTAAGCTCACATATTTAATATATTTCAATTCACTTGTCAGCATGTTAATACTGTGGTACTCTTCTTGTTTCAGAATGGCCTTGTTACTAGCTCACCAGAAATGTTTAAATTAAAATCTTGTATCCGACGAAAGACGGATTCAATCGACAAACGATTCTGCTTTGACATAGAAGTAGTTGAAAGGTTTGAGCTTTTCTTTTCACTTTATTTTTTTCATAAGCTAAACGGTGTCTCCTTCTGTATTTAAATATAAACATGAAACAGCATTCAAGTGTTTTTTAGTCTTAAAAAACAGTATACATGTTTATCTCATTCTTTCCTGTTGTTATTGCATGATGCTTTCGAAAAAGCAAATCAGATCCGTGATGCTAGAAAACAGTAGCATCACTCAAAGCAGAATCTGAAAAATCAATATAAATGACTGTATTAGGAGAAAGTGCATGTAGTGGCCTCGTGGTCCCCATCACCATGAAGGAATCCAATGGCATATTTCATGGCTCCAGGATCAGCCTTTTGGTGGGCTTTTGAAGCTTGGTGGCCTTGCTTCTAAGGAATAAGACGCAGGTGAGAATACCATAAGCTTCTTTCAGCCAACTAAGTTTAATGCCTCCAGGATGCCTCCTGTGTGCAAAGCACTGTTCTGGGTATTCTTAGCCCAAAGTATTGGAAGAGATATAAATGTCGTGAATCTAAGTTCATAATTTAAGTTTACAATAAGAACGGGTATGCTTCTTGCTCTCTGCTCTGTAATCCATGATCTATCTTTCTTCTCCTGCATTACTGCCACAATATTCTGAATACACTAGCTTATCGTGTGTATCCATGTATACCCTTTGTATGTGATGACTTACTATATATGCTCATAAACTACAGCCTATAGCTATAGGCATGCCTCAGAGATATTGCAGGTTAGGTTCCAAACCACTGTAATAAAGCGAATATCATAATAAACTGAGTCACAGAAATTTCTGAGTTTCTCAGTGCATATAAAAGTTATGTTTATGCTACACTGCAGTCCATTAAGTGTGCAATAGCATTATGTGTAAAAAATATACATCCCTTAATTTTAAAATATTTTAAGTAATGTGAACGGTTGTCTGAGTCTTTAGTGAGCAGTCATCTTTTTGCTGGTGAAGGATCTTGCCTCGATGTTGGTAGCTGCTAAGTGATCAGCATGGTGGTTACTAAAGGATGGGGTGGCTATGGCCATTTTCTTAAAATGAGACAGCAATAAAGTTTGCCACATCAATTGACTCTTCATTTCAACAAAGATTTCTCTGTACCATGCAATGCTGTTTGATAGCATTTTACTCAGTAGGGCGTCTTTCAAAATTGGAGTCAGTCCTCTCAAACCCTGCCCTACTGCACGGTCAGCTAGGTTTATGTGATATTCTAAATCTTCTGTTGTCATTTCAACAATGTTATAGCATCTTCACCAGGAGAAGATTCCATCTCAATAAACCACTTTCTTTGCCCATCCATAAGAAGCAACTAGTCCTTTCAAGTTGTATTATGAGATTGCAGCAATAAAGTCACATCTTCTAGAAGGCTCCACTTCTAATTCTAGCTTTTTTGCTATTTTCGCTACATCTGCAGTAACTTCCTCCACTGAAGTCTTGAACCCCTCCAACTCATCCCTGGGAGTTGGAATCAATTTCTTTCAAACTGCTGTTAATGTGGATATTTTGGCTTCCTCCCATGAGGAACGAGTGTTCTTAATGGCATCTAAAATGATGAATCATTTCTGGAAGGTTTTCAGTGTACTTTACCCAGATCCATCAGAGGAATCACTGCTTATGGCCGTGAAAGCCTAATGAAATGTATTTCTTAAATAATAAGACTCGGAAGTCTAACTTATTCCTTGATCCATGTGCTACAGAATAGATGTTGTGTCAGCAGGCATGAATATATTATTCTCCATTTAAATCTCTATCAGAACTCTTGGGTGACTAATTGCATTGTCAATGGGCAGTAATATTTAGAAATAAACCTCTTTAAGCAATAGGTCTCAACAGTGGCTTGAAATATTCAGTAACCCTTTCTGTAAACAGATGTGCTGTCATTCAGCCTTTATTGTTCCCTTTGTAGAGCACAGGTAGAGTAGATTTAGCATAATTTTTAAGAACCCTAGGATATGCAGAATGATACATGAGCATTGACTCTGACTTTAAGTCACCAGTTACATTAACCTCTAACAAGAGTCAGCCTATTCTTTGAAGCTTTGAGGCCAGATAGTGACTTCTTTCTATCTGTGAAAGTCCTAAATGAGGGCATCTTCCAAGAGAAGGCTATTTCATCTACATTGAAAATCTGTTGTTTACTGTAGCCACCTTCATCCATGATTGTAGCTAGATCTACTGTGTAACTTGCTGCAGCTCCTACATCAGCACTTACTGCTTCATCTTATACTTTTATATTATGCAAATGGATTCTTTCCTCAAACATCATGAACCAGCTTCTGCTAGGTTCATCCTTTTTTTCTGCAGCTTACTCACCTCTCTCAGCCTTCATAAAATTGAAGACAGTTAGGGCCTTGCTGTGGATAAGGCATTGGCTTAAGAGAATGTTATGGCTGGTTTGATCTTGTATCCACACCACTAAAACTTTCTCCATATCAGTAGTAAGGTTGTTTTGATTCCTAGCATTTGTGTACTCACTAGAATGGCACTTTTAATTTCCTTTAAGAATTTTTCCTTTGCATTCACAGCTTGGCTAACTGATTGGCACAAGAGACCTAGTTTTTAGGCCATCTTGGGTTTCAATGTGTCATTCTCACTAAGTTTGGTAATTTATAGCTTTTGATTTAACATGAGAGACAGTGAATCTTCCTTTCACTTGAACACTTAGAGGTCATTGTGAGATTATTGATTGGACTAATTTTAATATTATTATATCTCAGGGAATAGGGAGACTAAGGAGAGGGAGAGAGATGGGGAAATGGCCAGTCAGTGGAGCAGTGGTACACACAACTTTTATTGACTGTTTGCCATCTTATGTGGACATGGTTAATGGCACCCCAAAACAATGACAATAGTAATATCAAAGATCACTATTCATACATCACATAATGGATATAATAACAATGAAAAATTCCAAATATTGCAAGAATCACCAAAATGTGCTACAGAGACACGATGTGAGCAAATGCTGTTGGAAAAATGGTGCTGATAGACATGCACAACACAGGGTTGACACAAACAAACCATCAATTTATTAAAAATGCAGTTATCTGCGAAGCTCAATCAAGCAAAGAGAAATACATCAAGGTATGCCTGTATCTAGTAGGGCAATGACCGTATTCCTAGGCTGCTTTAAACTATATTGACTCTTTTGCCCTGTGTTCTTATGATTTTTAAGATCTACTTAGTAAGTTTCCCCTTGTTTCTCAAAATACCTTTTAGGATTTTGACTGAAGTTGCAGTACAGTTTTCAATGGGTGTGGAATTAACCTCTTTTTAAATATTTTACATATCTTTTTTCAAATTTACTTTTGGGTACCTTCTTTTTATTGTTATTTCGAATAGGATTCTTTTTTATGAGTTGAATTTTGTTTTCCTAAATGGTTAAGACTACTGCATAGAGACGCTGTTAGTTTATTTATATATCAATCTCTTATCTGACCTACTTGCTGAACTCTTTATTAGTTTTAATAGTTTTGTGTAGAGACTTCTGGATTTTCTATATAGACAAATACCAACATGTTAGTGCTTTCTCTTAACATATTCCAGTTATATAACCGTGGAGCACTTTATTAAACTCTGTACTTAGGTTTTTTCATCTGTAAATTAAGGATAATAAGTCCCCACCTCAGAGGATTGTTTTCAGGATTAAATGAGAGAATTAAGGAAACATAACACAGTGCCTGTCACATAGTAAATATCCAACAAATACCGATTTTCAGTATTTTATTGTTGGTATTACTACACTGGCTTAAATTCTCCAACATCAGATTATCTTGATATATATTCAAGATTCTCATGATCTGTGTTCTTGTTTGCAGAAGAGATGTAGGTTATTATTTGTCATTCCAGGTTTTTAATTGTAAAATATTTATAATAAAATTTTCATCTCAATGTTCCTCTTCACAGATCCCTCAATTTTCTGTTTAACTAAGTTAATTCCTTTGTTTCTAATATTTTATACCTTTTCCTCCATCTGCTAGTTTTCTCCCTTCCTCCCCTTGGTCTTTGTTTCTTTCTTGAAGTATATCCTCAAGTAACTATTTCAGAATGACTGCATGGGAGAGAATTATATTTAAATGAATTCATTTCAATATTGTCATCATGGTATAGAGAGATGCTTTGGTTTTAGTGTCTTTTTACATATTACCTAGTTATGGTATGAGGCTTTCCACATTGTTACATATTAATTGTAATTGTTTTTAGTGACTAGACTGCACCACATCAGGGTCAAGTTCTCATATTGTGGAATTCATAGATGGCTTTGAAGAATGTAACTTTTTCATCCTTTTTGATCATTTCAAGGGAAATAGTTTGAAACTAGTCTCCTTCAAACTGTCCTGTACCAAAAACACTTAATGATTTTATCACCTGCGATCATTAGAATTAAAAACATTTTTTGCATGCCCAGTGATTTTTCTGAAAGTATTATACTTCGATCTTTTTCTTTTTTAAAAAAATTCCTATGTTTTTCTCCTCTGTCTTCATTTCTCTTTTCTCCCAACTTTTTTTCTTCAAATTTTATCTTTTTAGTTAACTGAGAATTTAAAAAGTAGTAAATGTGTAAATATATAAAATATTTGTTTTTAATAGGCATGGGATCATCACGTTACAGGCCTTCTCAGAAGCTAATAGGAAACTCTGGCTTGAAGCCATGGATGGGAAGGAACCGGTAAGACTATGACACATTCTATAATTTAGGTTTTATTGTCCTAATAATTATAATGTATGGAAATTCTTTTCATAGTATACAATGTTTTGCCTGTAGTATAATTGAAAATATTAAAAAAGGAAATTGGGGGAGTAGAGACTTTTATGGTTTCCTAGTCTCACTCATGGCACATAACTCTACCTTTCTGACTTACTTTATAAGAGGACTTTTGGGACTAATTTAAAACCCTAAAATTACTTCTTAAAAAATTACTTACACTCATCACCTTGGCTCCACCCATTAGGTTATCTTATTCAGTTAATAATGATCACATGCCCAGTCTTTGCAAGGCCTGTGCTAGGCATGTGATTAGAGTGATGAACAAGGTTCAGGGTAAGAAATGATTCTCTAATCAAGACCATTTTAAAAAATTATAACTTAATAAAACTGCCTGTGGCTTGACATTTTCACTTCCATACATATCCCCATTTTTAATAGTTATTTTGAAATTGTATGATAGTCTACTTACAAAAAATAGGAAGGCTTACGTAAAAATGAGGCCGAATCATTCATCACTGTCTGTTTTCTTAAAGAACACTATTACTAGATCAGTAGAGGGTGAACACACAGAGGAAATAAGAGTCGCCATCCTGTTACTTGAGAACCATTCTTTAGATGGCAAAGAACCTGTACAGCAATAGTGCCAAACAAAGTGTGGTCCTCAGACTTTGAGACCCTCCCTCAAACTGTGTTACCAGTCCACAGTAAGATCAGTACAGAAATCATGATTCAGCCTTTAGAAAATCATGTAGCCACTTGGGTTATTTTAAGCCTGTTAAATTTAATTTAAAAATTGGAACTCTGCATTGATTTTTTTGTTATTTTCTATTTCAATTTTATTATATTTTACACAAATGTTAATAATAGATTTAAAAGAAAATTCACTCTTTACCAGAAATAGTTGAGAAGCCCTGACTTAGAGCAAATTTAGGGAATAGTTTGTTAGCCCAACAATGTACAAGTTAGGATTGTGTATATTGAGAACATGCTAAGCAGGAAATTGGAAGAAGGAGCGATTCCGGAAATCCATTATGAGATACTTCCTGAGAAAGGCACATTATGCATCATACTGGGGCAGAGAATAAGATGCTTAAATGAGATGGAGGTAGAACCTTGTCCAGGGCAGCACAGCCACGGATGGAAAAGGAGTGGGAAGTGAGGGTGGCTGAACCACAGGAAGGAAGTTGGTTGATGATACACAGATGGTGCTGTGGACACAGCAGTTGTAGGACCTTGAAATCAAGACACTCTTTTCATGTATTAGTGTACAGATATCACCTTGCTAATCTTTTGTGCTGGGTCATTAACTGGAAGTATCTAATGGACATCCTTTGTTTTTTAGATTTATACTCTGCCTGCCATTATAAGCAAGAAAGAAGAAAGTAAGTCATTTTAATAGTTATTTAAAATTTTATCGTGTAGTCACTTTTAGCACAAAAGCATTATGTGATTGTAAGTATTCTGGGGAAATAGTGTAACACCATTGATCTCATGGTATAGCAACTTTGACATTTTTATTTAAGATGTTTCTCATGTTAAAACCACAAACTTCTGATGTTACAGTAACAAAAGTTAATTTTTATTTCTTTGGTGTTTACTTATTTACATGCCTTTGTTTATCTCTGATAGAGGTTTGAGAAAGTTGATATTTAGCTCGATTATTTATGTAAAGTATATAATATATAATTATATATTATATTTTTATTATATTAATAAATATATAATTATATAATCAAGCTAAAATATATAATTATATATAAATACTGTATTTATATATCTTTATCAATATGAATATATAAAACAGTAGAGAGCTTCTTTGTCTTATTTTCTCTGCTCCAGTTTTCTTACAGGTATAAGACTAAAGATATAAACACTTCTTGCTGGTTTTAGTGGATGGTGACTAAGAATGTAAAATATAAGGACCTTGTCATTACACATGGTGTATGTAGGAAAAGATGTTTTTACTGTATTGTTACTAAATCATTAGTTTGTAGCCATTCTTTATAAACACAGTTTATATATTCTTCATCATGTTCTGAATCCTCTTTAATTACCTGCCAACTTCTTGCTATCTTTTATCTGTGGTTAGTTTAGGGTATTTTCATAAGTGCTTTACATAGTCATTTTATTTGATATTTAAAATTAATTTGTGTATTTGTTTCTAGGGTTATGTATATAACTTTGAAAGCAATTCCAAGTTTTATGTAATGCAGTGGATTTTGTCTTATGGCTTCTAAATTTATTTTTCAAACAAACTCAATAACCCTGACGTTTACTTTTCTTATTTATTTTATTTTTATTTTTTAATAGAGATGAGGTCTCATTTTGTTGTCCAGGCTGGTCTCTAACTATTGGCCTCAAGTAACCCTCCCACCTTGGTCTCCCAAAGTGCTGGGATTACAGGCATGAGCCACTGTGCCTGGCCAACCCTGACATTTAGATTGCTATGGAAATACGAGTTAGAATGGAATAAATATAAACTAGGAAAGCACTCATTTGAAAGTTATAAATATTGAATGTATAAAAAACCTATTATTTTATCTGAATTAAATGCTTTCTAGTGATTAACTTCAGAAATTATCAAAACAAAATTCATGATATAAAATATGTTTCAATAATAATTTAAATAACTTATAATTTTTAAATTATTTTTAAATAATATTTTTAAAAACTATTTCCAGTTTTTATTCTCACATTTACTTCCTTACTGGAATCAAGGAAAGTGATTAGTATAAAATCCTTTATTGCCAACTTTTATCTAATCACAGATACATTAACCAAATGGTAAGAGTTTTGTATGTACTCAATGTTCATTCTAAATAATTACCTAAAAAATAATCTTTTGTATAAATTGCATTTGAGAAGAGTGTAAAATGTGTTTTCTAACATTAGTTTGATTGTTGATATCCACTATAAGGTTAATCCTTTCAAATTCAAATTACCCAAGGACAAATCCTTCATGGAAAACAATTGTACCTTATATACAGTATTGAGTAGGGCTTCTGAATGGTGGCATAGTCAAGTCGATCAGAATATACTGATGCTTAGTTAAATGTACCACTACAACTAATGTACTTATGAATGAGAGGGAGTCTGCATCTTCATGCAGTACAGAATCATTCTTCTGGAAATAGGTATCCTGCAGTATCAGCCACCGGAAACATCACTGTGCCTTCAATTATAGTTATAAAATGGTGTGTGTGTCAGAAGAATAGCAGTCCTAGAGTGCATGTGTTTGTATCATTTCTCACACTCTGGCTTTTGTATGGTATATTAGTTTCCTACCCAGTACTCTGAGCTCCTTGTGACAGAACCCGTCTCTTTTCCATAGTAGTCGCCACAGGCCTTCCCTGAGACATGTGCTGAGCACAGATTTGCTCTTACTCTTCTCATTAGTACCAGTAGGCTTTTATTACCCAAGGGAAGATTTTTGGTCATAGAAGAAATATTACAAGTGTCTGCTTTAGTGCTTAAAGTTATGAATCTTAAGCTTTATTTTTGTTTTATTTTTAATATTTGATTTATTTTAAGCCATATTTTTACTTGAAGCCTGTTTTTAATCAGTATACAGATCTTATTTGTAATTGCACTAACTTTGAAAACTAAGTCGTTTTCACTTTATTTTGTTTTTATAAATCTGACAGAATTCTCCCATTTGTACATTTAATCAGTCAAGTTTCCTTAAAACATATCAACTGATGACAAAATAGTAAATTTTATTCTCTCAAAGTCATCCTAATTAGACAGATTTGTGATCCTGACAAATATAATCTTTTCAACACCTAGCAACTTTTTTAATCTTATAAATCACTTTATAAATGCAGATTAAGTATTATGTTAAAATTAAATATTGTAAACATTCTAAATAAATACACACAAAATTGCATAGTGATTTCAAAAGTTCTTACTACTTTTGCATAAACTAAACTTATTGAAAATTACACTTATTTTTAGCTGTCACACACATGGGGATTCAAATTTGCTCACCTAAACAGAATCCCTACCCTACTGAAAAGTCAAGACTATGGCAGGTGCTACCAGTAAAAGAAACCCTGGCTCAAAGGCACAGGATTGGACTCACTTTCCAGAATTTAGCTGCCAGCAGCTCTGGGGTGGACATTGTGGTATTACTAATTCACCTGAGTCAGGCTTTTTTTTTTTTCTTTGAGATGGAGTCTCACACTGTTGCCCAGGCTCGAGTGCAGTGGCAAGATCTCAGCTTACTGCAACCTCTGCCTCCTGGGTTCAAGCGATTCTCCTACCTCAGCCTCCCAAGTAGCTGGGATTACAGGCACATGCCACCATGCCCAGCGCCCAGCTGATTTTTGTGTTTTTAGTAGAGATGGGGCCTCACCACATTGGCCATGTTGGTCTCGGACTTCTGTCGAACTCCTCGGGTAAATCTGTGTTTCAGTGATTGTGAAATTCTCATACCTGTTATGTCTTGAATAAGTCACGTGAGCTCGTTGTGTTAAATGCTTAAATCAGTTTGTATCTTTCTTTTTGTCAACCCCCTAACCATTTTTTTGTACATCATCTTGTTCTTGACATCTTGTATTTCTTTTTAGTTGATATTTGACTCCCCTAAAGGTAACATTGCATCAATTTCAGTATGTAACTTCTCCTGTAATTGGTATTGGAAACCAGTACCAGCCCTAACTCACCTGCCACTTCGAAGAGTGCTCATTTGTATCCTCCATAATTCAGATGGCTTCCACTTATTCTAAAATACTCTTGTTCTCCTTTGGAAACTCAGTTTTGTGTAATGTGTGTTTGCGTTTTTGAACTGCTGAAGAAAATGAAGTTTAGGATGGTAAAATATACAACTTAGGTAAACATTTGTTTTGAATTCCAGCCATTTAGAAGTGATCATAACATCTGTGCCTTCACTGAAAATCCTACAAGCAACAGTGTAAGAAATATCTAATGTTCTAAAATAGGGCCGTAGTATGAATTTGCAGAGAACAAATGCCATGGAATGAAGGATAAAACTATGCTGTGACTGTAGTTTCATGCTACTTTTTGTAGCATGCAAAAGTCTTCCTACCTTGTATTAATAGTTACTCTTAATTTACCATTTTCAAAGTATAGATGCCATAAATGAGACTTGAAAAGGAAAGCTTGTCACCTTTATGAAAAAACATCAAATAAAAAAAAGAAATATTGGTCAATTACAGGATATTGAATTTACAAATACTTTTCTGGTTGTAAAATATGCTGCAATATCCGTGAAATTGTAAGACTTCGGGAATGAATTATTTTTGTAGTAGTAATATCTATCATCAATATTAAACATGCCATTCAATTAAGATTAGCACTAAACTAGTCCTCAATCACATGCCATTCAATTAAGATTAGCACTAAACTAGTCCTCAAGCCATGCCACCGGGGACGTTTTGTAAAAAGTAGCTCACCCATATGTTTTCCACAGTTCTGCCATTTGAATACATCTTTCAAAGGAACAAATTACATTTTGTGACATACCTTTCCTGCCCCAAGGCCTCCATCTTGGGACCAGTCATTTACAGAGGGAAAAGCAATTAACATTTCTTCTAGGCTTTCTTTCTCTGACATTCTCTATTGATGCCCTGAGCCTTGTCCCCATTCAAACATGAGTTTTGTGTGATGGCTTCTGGGCTGGTCCTTCAACCCTGGGTCTGGAGAAAGTGAGCACTGTGAAAGAAAAGGCACTTAGATCTCATTCTCTCAAGCAGTCAGTTCAAAAATATTCCATTGTGCACCTACTCTGCTCCAGTACTGCGAGTAAGAAAAAGGAAGTTCTTTTCCATTGACGTTTCTGCTAATAAAAGTCAATATTTATATGTGTAATGACAAAGTCACCTAACATTCAGTCGTTATACAAAATTGAAGGGATTGGAACAGAAGATAATCTTGAAGTTTCCCAACAGCTCTAAATTTCTGCTTGTATGTTTCAGTGACTTTCCTCAAGTGTACCTGTGTATCTATTCTCCACAGCAATAAGCTTTCTTCTCCTTCTCATTCTATGCAGTTGCCATCTGTTATGAGTGTTCTTGAGCTTCATATTGTGGTTTAGATAGTTTGGTTCTGGAAGTTCTCAGATGTCCCTAGGTTATCATCCTCCTTCTTTACCATATAATCCCCTGATCTTTGATCAGTTACTGTTTTGTTTTTATCACAGAGACCCAGGAAGATGTCATAGCTCAAGAGCTCTTCATGGGCAGAGCAGAATGAAAGAACAATTTGGGCCAGGGCTATGGAGAGTTAACTGCTCATCCTTAAGGTCCAGTAGGTGTCATGAACACTGATAAATGTAGTAATGTATTTTTTTTGTTTCAGTTAACATATAGCATGATATTAGTTATCTGTGATAAGGGACCTTTTAATCTGAAACAGGAGATCAGCAAAGTGAATTGAAAATTAAAGACAAATGTTGCTTTGTTTTGTCAACCCTCAGAATGTACTGTAAGGTCAAGTAGATTACATCTGTAAGGACGTACTAGGTTTTGAATTGCTAGGAAATTGAAGGTACAAGGACTTTTGCTTTGTTAGCTCTGTGGAAGACTATTCTTTTTCCTTTCCTCATGGCTGTTTGAATTCTGTTGAGATTAATAGTTTTTGTGCTGCTAAACTGCCTTATGGAAACTTTCTTTAGGTTTCAATAAAAGCTTTATCCCTGAACAGTTCACAGAGGGGAAAAAAAGGTTTAGACTTAACTTTTGATTGAATATATTAAGTTGATTAAGTTAGTCTGTCTTCTGCTTCTACCCTCACCCATGAAGGCCAAGTATCATTAATGTTATAGAATCCTAATTCTCATATTACAGGATTTGATAGTAGTTGTATTCTGGGTATCCCTCTGCTTCTCTCTACAATGGAGGAGATACAGGGCTGGGGTAGGGCTTGGGACTGGGAAAGTGTTCACAAATGTAGCTCATGTAAGCTAATAAACTCTAACCCTTATAGAACCCATCAGAGAAGGTACTTGAGCAATCCTGTTACAAACCAGTAACTAGCAAGCCATCAATCAATAAGCATATATTGGCTGCCTGCTCTGGGCCAAGCATTGAGCCCAAATCAGCAATCCATATTTCTCCTGTGTAGGATACTTATCCTCCTCTCTGTGCTGTTGCCCCAGAGGTACCTTGTCCTCCACTGCAGGAGAATTATCATTAATTATCAGCCTTTTTAATGGTGCAATTTGATAGTAATATCCCTTTCCATCGACATTTGAACACAAAAGAGTTCCCAGGTGTTTTTGATTTTTTGTTTTTTTGGTTTGTTTTTTGGATGTTAAGAGGATACGTTTTAGTTGAATTCTCATGAGCACTGATGCATTAAGTATAGTAACCCCTTCTTGGCTTTGGAAAACTACTCATTTTCCATTACAGAATGTGTTTGCCGCTGACTTCCCTCAGAAATGACAATCCTTGTGACTGCATCATCCACAGTCATTGGAAGACAAGCTGTTTTAGCCATCTTGTCCTCTTCTCAGACCTCAGAAGAAATTGCTGGGTGCTCAAGTGAAGGTGCTGTCTATAGTTGATGGTTGTTTGCAAAGCAGCCATCAACAGGCACTGCCACTGCTGCTCTTTGCTGCCTTTGTTATGTGAATTGACTAGTCAGTAGTCAAAAGGGATGTATTCCAGTTAAGGGAGGAAAAGTTAATTGTGTGGGATTGCCTTTATTTCAGTGAGTTTTCCCACAGTGAATTAAGTTATACACAACTAAATCAGAACTGGCCAGGTTATGCTTAGTAATAGATGATCCTCAAGTCTCAGAGGCTGATGACAATATAGGTTCATTTCTTCTTTATAGTACATGTCCATATATAGGTCAGCAGTGGCTCTCAACATTGTTTTCACTCTGGAACTTGAGTTGATAGAGAAGCTTCCCTTTGTGTCATTGCTGATCCTGTGACAAGGGAAAAAGAAAATTGCAAGCCACATACTGGCTCTTAGTGGCTGCTGGGTAAAGACACATGTCACTTCTGTTCATATTTCATTGTTAGTGTGTATCACATGACCAAGCCTGGCTTCAAGGGTGCTGAGAAATATAATCTTCTTGCAGGGAGGGACAACAGATAATGGGTAAACAGTAATTTCAGTCTGCTATAGTCTGTTTAGCTCTAGTGAGAGGATATGTTTTTTCGTTATATTTATTGGAGTATAATGAGCACATAGGGACATTTCTTAATATCCAACTTACTAGTTTTTCAGTGACTAGGTTCACAGGGCCTGCCTGGTTTATGCCTGATCTTTGTCTGTTTGAAGAAACAGATCATTGCTCTATCCACGAATATTTTAAAAATAAGTGACAAAGTAATACATGCCTGTTCAAAAAACAACAGTTGTGGCTGACAGTCCCTCAAGCCCCAGTGATTTTAGCCCTGTGGGAAGAATGCCTTATTCACAAAATTTACATATGTAGAGATTTGCATTCTTCTCTAGTCAATAATAAGGATAATGATAAGAGCCAATACATAAAGTACTTACTATATTCTAAGCATACACTATTCTAGGAGCTTTGCAAATGTTAACTTACTTCATCTTTAAACAGTGCTATGAATAAGATACTATTATCTTTATTGTGTAGGAGAGGAAACTGAGGCACAGAGATCAAAACCATGCCTAGTAACAGAGCTAACAAGTGGAAGAGTAACTACTGCCCCTCTCATCTAATTAGAACTAATGACTGGCTTCTTTTATAATTTCTTCTTATGTTTTCCTTCGTATAGCAGTGACGTGTAGACAGGAGCAGATAGAAAAAAAAACCAAAAACCTAGCATTGAATTCATCTTGTTCCATTGTTAGGCACTCTTCCGTTTGTCTTCATCTTACTGCAGCTGTTTAACTTAGGTATTGTTACTTCCCTCATTTTATAAATGAAGGAACTTGTTTATAAAATAATAGGCACATTTCCCCTACCTCAGACATACAGCAGTGATACTAGAGCTGAAAATTGGCCTTAGGTTTTCCTGGCTTTAAACAAAGCTGGACACTATCTCTGCACCATGAAACTACTCTTTCAGTCAAAGCAAAGGATGGTCAAAGGAAACAAAAATTCATGGTTATTTTTGCCAACACAGTATATTCTTCCACATCTCTGAATTGATTGATAATGTTGTATTTACTCACATGACGGGAGCTAAGTACAGGATCCATGGAATATGTCAGAACGGCAGCATCCGTAGAATAACCCTGCAGTTAGACTGACTCTCAGTAAGATTTCATTCTACGTGATGAGCTTGTGATATCAGTTTATTAGAAAAGACTGGAATATTGCTGCCAAATATCCCGGTATACTTTGAGGTACAGCCTGGTTATTACCTATTTTTCTCAAGATGAGTACTTAAGAGAGAAATTCTGTTTTATGTCACAACTATCTTCATTCTTTTTTGTTGAAAGGAAGTTCTATTGAAATTTTTAAAAAATGGTTGTCTTTTTCTCTTAATATATGTTTTTATTGAAAAGTGGAACAATGTGACCTCTAGTAGCAAACATTTTAAATGTCGGGAACTTGCAGTTTTAATTGATGTAAAAATGCTAGTGTCTTGTTTTTACCTAGGGTTACGTTTTTTTGGTCTCGGTTTTTGTTGTTGTCCTTAAAACTGAAAATTAAATGATTCCTCACTTTTCCATCTTACCTGTCTCCTATATTCAAAAAGTATTTAAAAATATCTGAATGCTTAGTGTTATGCTGGGCATTTTGGGGTTATTGGAAGCAAGCAGTCTCTCTTTGGTGTCCAAGAAAAGCTTCACTCCCATGTAGGTAGGTCATCAGCTGCGCTCTAATGAGATGCCATGGCCATTCATTTTTGTGTTGAGTTCACTGAAAGTATTCACTGAGTTCTGTTCTCTTGATCTAGGACACTGGAGACAAAGAAATAAATGAGCCACTTCCCATTGATGGCAATATTTATTTTAGTTTTGACGTTTTTGTTTCTAGAGTTTTGAAGTTCTTTTTAGAGTACTAAACACAAACACACACACATACACACACACACACACACACACATACACAAACATATATATATTTTTTTCAAAATGTCAAATAATCCCAAAATGCCTAGTGAATTAAAAATGACAATTTCTAACTTCTGCCCTCTTTCTCCTTACCAGTAGTTTGCATATACATTTGTGGAGTTTTTTCTTAGGAAAATAGAAACAGTCATACATACCCTCAAATTTTTACATTTTGAGAAAATAGGCCTTATTGTCCTGTCGATTACTTTTGTCACCTAACAACACATAATAAATACCTCTTCATGGTAGTACCTCTAGTTCCATTGTTAGGCACAGATTTTTCACGCCTTTCTGTCAATCAATTCAGCTCCATTGGCTTGCTGTGCCTAGAATTTTTTTCAGTTTGTAGTTTGTTGCTGTTACCCTTTCTTGATTTTTATCATAAATTTTTTGATTTTTTTTTTGTCTGGGGGTCTATTTTGAGTTACAAGAATGTATTTAATCTACTGTCTTTAAATGGAAGTTAGTTTTAAATTTGTATTGGTTTGAATTCTCCTCATTATTTGAGAATATTTTAAAAATCATGTCTCTACCACATGTGGTGAAAATTTGTATCATAGTTCAAAAAAATTTCAGTTTTTCCTCTGGGTGTTGGTATTTTTTAAATAAATACTTTCTCTTTAAATAAGTAATCTAATTTGATCTGGCCCCAAAACCCTTTAAAAAAATTAGAATTGATCCAAAGAAAATCTAGCCAAAAAACAATGAAAATAAATTGCAATTTCGTAATCCTAGGACCTTTTGGGGATGTTTAGTGACTGACAATGCATGTTTTGAATTATTTTAAATATGGTAGCAAAATGAAAAATAGAACATGGAGCATAGAATCAGACCCGAGTTAGAATCCGGACTCTAGAGCTTAAAACTGAGAGCAGTGGAGGTTTTCAGCAACCCAGGGAATCATCTTAAGACTGCAGAGCCTTTTCTTTACCTCATAATGTTTTGAGAATCAAGGGAAAGGATATGTGAAAGGCTTTATAATACAAGTTTCAATACATAATAAGGGTTTATTCTTACTGCATTTGCTCCTATCATCTGAAAGAAAACACGTAGTAAAGGAGTAATGCTATTTTTAGAAAAAGTGGATAAGATCATTGTAATATACTTTCTGTGAAGGATCTTAGCAGGTTGATACAATAGCTGTGAGGGTGAAGTTCCTTGCTCTACTTCTACCCCAAAATAAAAAGTCAGCCTCTAACCAAAATATTTAGAAGACTCAGGAAAAAACCTCTCTACTGTTGAGTCATAAAGGCCCGGTGAACAGAGCCAACTGAAGGGGGAATGTGAGTTCAGCGTAAACACCTAATGCGATTTCTCTCTTATTTTCAGTGTATTTGAATGAAGCAGGGTTCAACTTTGTGAGAAAATGCATTCAAGCTGTGGAAACAAGAGGTCAGTGTTGCCTGATCGGTATAGCATTCCTGTCATATGTCTCATTCTTACCTAGAAAACTCTCAGAGTAGATGAATCATTGAAGATGTATTTGGTCATTAACGTGGATTATTTTTAAGAGTGATATAAATGTATGTATCAGTATACAAATAGCTATACCTTGAGCTTCAGTTTACTAAAAATCATGCTTTAGGCATACTTCTTTTTTAGATTTTTTTCCTAATACAGCCTCACTGTACTTCTTATTGATAAACCCTGCATTATTTATTACTGCAAGCACTTCTTTGATTTTTTTTTTTCCAAGCATTAAGGAGGTAAGATTCTTAAGGAGCTTGTCTTCACTCCCTTCCTTCCTTATATTCTTTCTTTTACTGATTTGTCACTGCCACAGTTTTGGTACCTTTCTTCATTTTAATCATGACCTCTGTCTTGAAGTCCACTCCAGTTAAACGTTAAACTCACTTCCAGGAAAATTTGGCTAAAGCAAAATTCATATTGGGCTTTGGAGTTCTATAAACTTATATTTAAATTTTAAGTGCTGCCACATCAACATTCTGAGAAGTAGTTACCTTGAATTCTCTGAATCTGTTTCCTCATCTCTAAAATGAAGATATAAATGCCATAGGACTTTTCAACATGCAGGAGACTCCATGACTCTGAAGAAATAGAACATGAGTAATATTGATCATCCCTTCCCATCTCCATTGCTTTTTTATATTCAAATAATGGTGAATAGGCAGCTACACTTTTCTACTTTGAAGATCTTCAAAGACTTTCAAATCACTGTTCAGTGTCTGCTCTGAGAAATATAAGTCTGATGGGTATTTCCAGGATAGCTTTGCTAAAGTTAGACAGTGAAATTGGATAAGTAGCTTTCAAATTTTGTTAAGCATATATCTGAGTTTTTAACATTCTGTACTTGCCAAGCTGTATCTCAAGCCATTTTCTTGTGATTTTCCTTCCCATTAGGTATCACCATTTTAGGACTCTACCGAATAGGAGGAGTGAACTCCAAAGTTCAAAAACTCATGAATACCACATTTTGTAAGTTTTGGATGAAGCAACTTACATAATTTTTGTGTTCTTATAGGTAATCTAAAGTATAGGCTTCTTTGACTAGTGCTTGTCTAGGCTTCTTTGACTAGTGCTTGTCTTTGAATATTTTCCAATAATATTTAAAGTTCATATTGTATTCAGTTTTTAATGTTTATTTATAATAGATGAACAATGAGAATTTGAGGGGGCATTTTTATAATACTGTATTTTTTTCTCCCAAGTGTCCCTTGGTAAGCTAGAGATACAATAAGATGCATGGATGCTAGCTAGAGTCATTTGGAATCCTAGCTCAGCCACTTACAGGTTTTGTGACCTTGAGTAATTTGCTTAACGTCTTTGTGTCTCAGCCTCCTCATTTATAAAAATAGGGATAATAATGGTACCTGCCTCTTAAAAGTTGTGAGGATTGAATATGTTCATCTTCATAAAGCACTTAGAAGCATGCTAGGCACATGGTAAGTGCTCTGTCATGTTAACAGTTAGCAATAATTTCATTTGGGAGACTTATTTCATAAGATATATCTTTGAGGTTTAGTGTCAGCTTTTTATCAATTCACACAAACAACAGTACTAACGTTAACTCTTGGCATTCTAAGAAATGAATACTTCTCTCTTTTGACCTACTTATGTTTGTGCCCATTTTTCATACTTGCATAAGAAATACTTTGAACTGCACAATTTAAACACCTTGTTTTATTCTTTCCAGCTCCTAAATCCCCTCCTGATATTGATATTGATATTGAACTGTGGGACAATAAGACAATAACGAGTGGGCTGAAAAACTACCTCAGGTGAGGAGGGTTTAACTCCTGGTACTCTGGATGCAATCTCTGACTCACCCCTTGAGTAGTAACCACGTGACTTCATGGAGCCTGTGTCTAGAAGCTTCACTCGGTAGCTCAGTTTCCTCACATAAGGTGAAATAGCATGACATGGTAACATTTACATTTAGTGTTCTGGAACTTGTACTTGATTTTTTCAATAATAATTTAAAAGGCTATGTAATATTTTGAGTACTGAATTGGTATTTGTTGTCCCATATGTATATGAGATTTTTATATACTTTTTTAAATAACAAATTGGAATGGAAAGTTGTGTTGTTTTTGTTTTGTTTTTTAACTATTGTTCTCATATTTGTTCCTCTGGTAAGGTAATTCTGATACTGGGAGACTCCCAGTCTCCCTTCTTAATACAGTCATGGAAAGAAATACTAAGTACTTAATACAGTCATGGAAAGAAGTACATTGGTGTCTTCGAGGTCTGTGTTTTAGGTCTCTCTGTGGCCCCACTACGGGAACTTTATCATACTGCCAAATCACCCAATTCTTCTATTTACTTATTTATGTATTATTTTATTTTTAATTGATGAATAACAGTCACCTAATTCTTAAAGAAACATTTAAAGTTTAGGGGAGAATAAAAGATACTGCTATTCTAACATGTGCTTCACTTCTCTGTTGTAGGTGCCTTGCAGAACCACTGATGACTTACAAGTTGCACAAAGATTTTATCATTGCTGTTAGTAAGTATACTTGCATCACATACACATTATAATTGATGTAGTTTTATGCTGCCGTACTTAGGCGTATATTACTAGTATCAGCTAGTGAAGATTTTTTTCAAGTATTGCTTAAAAAGTTGTTAATCTGGGCCGGGTGCAGTGGCTCACACCTGTAATTCCAGCACTTTGGGAGGCCGAGGCTGGCAGATCACCTGAGGTCGGGAGTTTGAGACCAGCCTGACCAACATGGAGAAACCCTGTCTCTACTAAAAATACAAAATTAGCTGGGCATGGTGGCGCATGCCTGTAATCCCAGCTGCTCGGGAAGCTGAGGCAGGAGGATCGCTTGAACCCAGGAGGCAGAGGTTGTGGTGAGTCGAGATCGCGCCATTGCACTCCAGCCCAGACAACAAGAGTGAAACGCCATCTCAAATTAAAAAAAAAAAAAAGTTGTTAATCTGGTGTTTAGTAATTTATAATGTGGTTTAGAAGCCAATAAGAAATTGCAGAATTAACTGAAATATTTTGACACTTAGTAAGACCTCATTGGGTAAGTGTGGTGATTATAAAGAACCATGAGAAATTATTATTCTAATTTCATTTTATTTGAATGACAAATATCAGTTTCTTGTAAGAGCAACTAAGCAGGACTCTAAATATGTACTGACAATTATGTCCCTGCACATGCTCATGTGCTGTATTCCTCAATCTGGAGATGACTCAAATATTTTTGGCAGACAGCAGGTGCTTCCATCAATCCCCTCTCCTTCATATTTTATTTGCAATGATCACATTTATGTCATTTGTTTAGATCTGTGATTGCTATCATGTGATATGAATAGATAGATCAATTTAAAATATTAGCAGGAAGAGTTGACACATGTTATCTGAGAAGTTAGTAACGTGTATTTGTAAACCATTGACACTGAAGTGCCAGGTACCATCTGAGCCCATCACAACAACTTGTAACAATTAAGAGCTGGCATTTCATTGTTAAGATGTATGAGGTGTGACTACAACCAGATTATTTTTCACAATCCAAGAAAGAAATTAATTGCGTTAGTTTATTTGCACACATTGTAATGTCACAGGAAATGTGTGCTGATAAAAGTGTCAGATAAAGTTGAATGACCTTGGTTTTCAATCCAGTGTTTATGACTAACCACATGATCTCATATAAATCTACACTATTTAGTTTTCTCTTGAAGCTCTCCACTCTACCTCCTCTTCATAGAAATCTTTGTAAGACATACAGGACCAGAGAAAATATATAATCTGACCTCTCATCCTATGAACTAGGAAATCAGGACCCAAAGGGGGCAAGTAACATGTACAATGACACTAATAAATTCATGGCAAAATGAGGGCTGCAAGCCAGTTTTCCGTTCTGTTTACTCTTAACCCAGAACCCTTTCTTAACAGAAATTTTGCTTTATAACAGAGGAAATTTGAGCTACTTGGCTAAAATGGCTCAATGAGCTTATTGTTTTAGTCATGCTTTTGGTCACAAGTTTTTTCTCCATTTGCTTCTGTGGCGTATGATGATTGTATTATTATAATGATATTCATGACCATGATATTTAAAATTTCTTATATATCTTATATATAAGAACTCATCTTTTGTCTGGACCTAACATAGCCATATTTACTAGATGTTAAGTTAAGAAAATTAGGTTATTTGGTTTCAAGCAGCAAAAGTCCAGCTCAGTATAAAGAAGAAGTTATTCAGATCCTAAGAGATATTTCAGTGAATTCCTTGGCAGAACAGAAGTTAGGGTTTCCATGAGCCTGCAACCAGGAACTGCCAACTTGGGATTTGACATTTCTCTACTCACTCTTTCTGGAGGATCGCTCATCTTTGTTGTCTACTGTATTTCTATCATTCTCACTTTCCTTCCCAGTCAGATTTTCTTGGAGTACATTTGGTCACTTCAGCCCTGATTTTACATTATCTGCCTTTTCACATATGCAGAAACATCAGATTTTTGATGTCTCCATTCCATTTGCTAGGTTAGGCGTCATGTTTAGCCTGAGCCAGGCTCTCTCCTCACTCCATGTCTAAATATCTGCGTCCAGATGAAATGGTAGTCCCATAATGTGAATCCTATGATTCAAAGTACTTTCTGGAGAAAGAATTTGGTACAGTGGGCAATCACCCCAGAACTTATTTGCTGCAGTAAGAGAATGTTAAATGAAGCTTTCTTGTTCTGAAATGTTAGACATTTCTCTAGCAGACATGTCAACATCTTAGCTTTGACTTGACAGACGACACTTGCCATAGATGATTTCTTACATTTTACATTTACCATTGTCATTATGGGCTAAAAATCTATTGGGCTTGTGTTTATGTAATAATGCTAACATTTCAGAACAGCCCTTCTGTATGGTCTTTATATTTGTAAGATAAGGAGAGGAATCTGGGGCTTCATCTGGTCACACTGGGTTGAATCTCTAGGAGCTTTCTGTGGGTGTATTACCACACTGCTATGAAGAAATATCCAAGACTCAGTAATTTATAAGAAAAAGAGGTTTAATTGACTCACAGTTCTGCATGGCTGGGAAGGACTCGGGAAGCTGACAATCATGGCAGAAGGTGCCTCCTCACATGGCGGCAGGAGAGAGAAGTGCTGAGGACAGGGGGAAAAGCCCCGTATAAAACCATCAGATCTTGTGAGAACTCACTCACTATCAAGAGAACAGCATAGGGTAACCGCCCCCATGATTCCATTACCTCACCTCCCACTGGGTCCCTCCCACAACACGTGGGGATTATGGGAACTACAATTCAAGATGAGATTTGCGTGGGGACACAGCCAAACCATATCAGTGGGCTAATACGTACTCTAATGACTGGCACATTAGGCCGTCTATAGCAATTGCTGTGATCATTCACATTTCTAAAGGTTTGATTCTGTCTTCAGGTAGTAAAACCCAAGCAGGTGATGAGTTTTGGCTGTATCAAAGTATACAGTTCAGTGGCTAAGAGCATCTGTGTGGAATCAGTAGAACTGGGCTTCTTTGGCTTCTCTACTTCCTAACTTCATGACCATGGGCAAGTTACTCAACTTCTGCAAGCCACAGGGAATGATAATGACAGTACTACATGAAGCAGTGCCTGTGAGGCATAAGGGGTAGGAGTGGTAATTGTGATTCGATTACTGATGTTTACATACCCAGTTGAATACAATTAAAACTTGAGCATTTGCAATCTTTTTTATGTAACAGAATCTGATGACCAAAACTACAGGGTGGAGGCTGTACATGCATTGGTGCACAAATTGCCGGAGAAAAACAGAGAGATGCTGGACATCTTAATAAAGCATCTGGTCAAGTAATTCTCTAACTTACATTGTTCATTTAACTTATTGTTCATTGTTAAGTTTGTTCATGTCTTTTTAAAGTGTGTGATGATGTTATAACATTGGTATTATAATTAGAGTCCATTGAATTTGCTTAAAAAATAGTATGGCAGTTTGTTTTTAAGATATTTCTATATGAGTGTGTGTACCTGTATATGTTTATTTGCATATAATTATGCAAATAATTATATCCTTTGCAATTGTTAAACTAATGATGAAACAATTAGATGTGTCAACTTAAAAATGAAGGAGTATATAGTTTTTTTTCCTCCCTATTCTTTTAGGTGCATTATAAGCAATGAGTTTGAAGACCAGTGCTCTATACTACTAAAGTCAACAGATTCCCCTAGGTCAAACTAACACTTAACTGTTAGATTCCCTCCATGTATTCATGATTTCACTTGATCTCTGGAGATTTTTCTAACTTTGCTGCTAGTTTATTCATATATTTAACACCTCTCTTTGTAGATAAATACTGTATTAGCCAGAGCTATCCGCAGAAACAAAAGCAATAGTGTGTGTACATATATTTAATATATATATAAAGAGATAGAGATTGGTTGATTTTAAGGAATTGGTTCACTTGATTATGGAAGCTAATAAGTCTGAAATCTGCAGGGCAGGTTGGCAGGGAAGAGTTGATGTTGAAGCTTGAATCCAAAGGCAATCTTGAGACAGAATACCTTCTTACTCTGGGAACTCAGTTTTTTTCTTTTAAGATCTTCAACTGATTGGATGAGGCCCACCCACATTTTGGAGGGTAATCTACTTAAAGACTACTTAAAGTACTTAAAGTACTTAAAGACTACTCATTTAAATGATGATGTCATCTGAACAAAATACCTTAATAGAAACATCTAGGATAATCTTCAACCAAATATCTGGGTATCATAGCCTAGCCAAGTTGACATGTAAAATTAATCATTATAAATATTGTATCTGTCTACTATCTATCTCTCTATAAATTGAAAGATACAGAGAGAGAGACAAACACATATTTAAGCCCAAAGTGAGTTTGCCATGCTGCTGGAAACAAATGTCTAAATCCAGTTTTAAACTTACTTAAGAATTTCCTGTAGCATTATTTAGTATTTAATAGGGATATTTCCCATTTTAATGAGTACCATGGTTTACAATAAAATGATTAATCCTTCATCCTTTGTAATAAGTAGTAACCCAATATATGCTTATTTGAGCCATATACATTTGAAATATAACTTACTTTGCTCATCCTTCCTCACCATTCCTGGCTTCTTTCTGAACTTACAAAAGGTCAATCCCTGCTCACTGAACAGCAGCTGTGGAATGTGCATTCAGATCACCACAAATTTACTTATGAAAACAGCAAACAGCTAATAACACTCTTGATCTGTGGCAACCTTTCATGGCTGAAAAAAAATTAGGACAGTCAACCTAGATTGGGATTCCAAAGACTAAAGACTGATTCCAAATTTCCATTAATGAACTCTGAGTAACAGTATAAATCATTGCTTTCTTCCTAAGAGTCCTTTTGTTTGCTATCTGTGGTGTTTTCTTTGATTCTCAACTAAATTTAAATATTTAAAAGTGTTATTAAATTACAAAAAATATATATTTTGGGTGGACTTATGTATTCATTAGGAGATATAACATTTTAGAAAATTATTATGGAATTTCTTTTGAATATAAAGGAAAAAGTGAAAGTTGATGTCTCCTAAATGAAAACCTTTGGATTTTACACATGGATATTTGCTAGTGGTATTAAATTTGCCAATCGATGTTTTTAATTCAAGAATATTCAGGTGACCAATAATCCTTACTCAGTACAAATGTGAAACTAAACAAAACTCTTGGTTCTGTGTTTGGAAAGCCCACTCAGGAGCACATGACTTTGCTTCATGTATTTGGGTACTCTGTTATTAGCTATGTATATATATGTTTATAATTGTTATATATTCCTGTTAGATTGACCCTTTTGTTTTTTTGAGACGGAGTCTCGCTCTGTCGCCAGGCTGGAGTGCAGTGGCGCGATCTGGGCCTACTGCAACCTCCATCTCCTGGGTTCAAGCGATTCCCCTGCCTCAGCCTCCTGAGTAGCTGGGGCTAGAGGCATGTGACACCACGCCTAGCTAATTTTAGCTAATTTTTGTATTTTTAGTAGAGACGGGTTTCACCATGTTGGCCAGGATGGTCTCACTGTCTTGACCTCGTGATGCATCCACCTCAACATCCCAAAGTGCTGGGATTACAGGCGTGAGCCACCACACCTGGCCAGATTGATCCTTTTATCATTATATTTTATCTTTATCTCTAATAGCATTTCTTTGTTTTAAAATCTATTTTGTATGATATTGGTACAGTTCTTCTGGCTTTCATTTGGTTACTGTTTGCATGATACATCTTCTATCCTTTTACTTTCAACCTGTTTGTATTTCTGAGTCCAGTGTATATCTACTGTAGAAAGCATATAGTTGGATCTTACTGTTTTTCAATTCACTTTGATAATCTCTGACTTTTGATTGTATTGTTTAATCTATTCACATTTAATGTTATTATTGATGTGGTTGGACCTATATCTACCATTTTTCTTTTTGTTTTCTATACGTTTCATGTTGTCTTTGCTATTCAGTTTCAATTTTACTGCTTTCTTGTCCTAATAGATTTTCTAGGGCTTATAATATACATCTTATCAGAATCTACTTAACTTAATTCATGTGAGCATAGAAACATTGTTTTTACATAGTTCTGTTTCCTCTTTCTCCTTTTTGTGCTATCATTAATAAACGTTATATCTATATATGTTATATCCCAACAATCCATTGTTATAATTATTTATGTAATTTTATGCCTCTTAATGAAGTTGAGGGAAGAGGAGTAAGTACATTTACAGAGTTTGATACATTTATTAACCTTCTTACTTACCATTTTTTAACCTTTTCATTTGTTCTGTGAATTTGAGTTACCATCTGGTATTATTTTCTTACTCCAGTACAGCTTTGCTTTATGCTTTTCATTTGTGCTGTTACTGTCATATATATCACATTTTTAAATGTTATAGGCCCAACAATATAATTATTAATACATACATATTATTAAAATTGCATTTTAAAATCAAGAAAAGGAAGGAGGTGAAATATGTATTTATACTCTTTTAATTACATAATTACCTACACTGGGTTTTTTTTTTGTTTATTGTGTGTTTGTTTGTTTGTTTTTACATGTACATTTGAATTACAGTCTAAGGTCACTTGCCTTCAGCCTGAAGAACATCTTTTAGTATTTTTTGTCATGCAGATCTGCTAGCAATAAGTTCTCTCAATTTTTGTTTTCCTGAAAATGCCTTTATTTCACCTTCCTTTTTGCAGGTTAGTTTTGCTGGATAGAAGATTCTTAGTTTGCAGACTTTGTTTTCTTTAAGCATTTTGAATATGCCATCCCTCTGCCTTCTAGCCTTTATTGTTTCTATTGAGAAATAAGCTTATTGGGGTTCCTTGTAGACCCCAATAAGACTTTTTCTTTTGATGCTTTCAGAATTTTCTTTTTGTCTTTGGCTTCAGCCCTTTTACTGTGATGTGTCTTGCTGTGGATATCTTTGCAATTATTCCACTTGGAGTTTGTTGAGCATCTTGGATATATAGATTAATGTTTTAAATTAAATTTGGAAAACTTTCAGCCACTATATCTTTGCATATTTTTTTCTACTTCTCTCTTTCATCTGCTAATGGTACTCCCATTATGCATTTATGAGTGTGCTTAATATCACAGATTTTTTTCTGATGATCTATCTTTCTTTATTTTTTTTCTTTCTCTCCATTCCTCAGATTGCATAGTCTCCATGATACTTCAAGTTTACTGATTCACTCTTCTGCCAGGTCTAATTTAGTGTTGAACCCCAGTAATGAACTTTTCATTTCAGCTATTGTGCTTTTCAACTTCAGTTTACATTTGGTTCTTATTTTTAAAATAACCTCTTTCTCATTATTGACATTCTCTATTTGATGAAACATTGCCACCACACCTCTGTACTTTCCTTTATCTTTAGACATGGTTTTCTTGAGGACTTTGGATATATTTATGATTTCTTTGAAGTCTTTTTCTGTTTAAGTCTGACGTTTGGGTCTGCTCACAGGCAGTTTTTATTATCTACTTTTTTCCTGGTGTATGAGTCACACTTTGCTGTTTCTTTGCATTGTCATAATTTTTGGTTGACGACATGGCATTTTAGCTACTGTTTTGTAGCAACTAATACTGATACTATTACTGATTCTCTCTAGCTTTTATTGTTGTTTTTTTGTTTATTTAGTATCTTTTTTTTTGTTGAGACAGAGTGTCACTCTGTCACCCAGGCTGGAGTGCAGTGGTATAATCTCGGCTCACTGCAACCTCTGCCTCTCGGGTTCAAGTGATTCTCCTGCCTCAGCCTCCTAGGTAGCTGGAATTACAGGCACTCGCCACCACACCCAGCTAATTTTGTATTTTTAGTAGGGATGAAGTTTCACCATGTTGGTCGGGCTGGTCTTGAACTCCTGACCCTCAGGTGATCCACCCGCCTTGGCCTCCGAAAGTGCTGGGATTACAGGTTTGGGTCACCGTGCCCAGACTAATTTAGTATCTTTAGTGAATTATTTTAATGAAGTCTGTTTCCCCCTCTGTGTGAAGCCTCTTCTATTATCCCTTCAGAGAATGCAGCCTCGGACATGACCACAGTCACCCAAGGATAACAGTAGTTTCAGGAGAGTTCTGTTTATTTCCTTAGCTGATCTATAAATATGTCTGCTTCATTTGGTATCACAGCCAGCTTGTTAGTTTTCACTAACTGCTAGTAGATTGCTCTGTTGTTTTTGACAACACCCTGGAGCATATCCAGTTAAATTCCAGCTCCTTGCCAGGTCACTTAAAAAAAAAAAAAAAAAAAAAAAACAGTCTTTGAGATTTGTTATGATGCTAAAAAGGCTCTTTCTGTCTCTTTCCCTAGTTATTTCTTATGATTTAGCGAGAGAGTCAGAGTTTTCTGTTCTTATGGACTCCACCCCCTCTGGGTAAAATCTTTGACCCATTGCCCTTGGCACTGGCTGAGGGAGGTAGTCCTGAAACGAGGGAGATTTTGGCACCAATATTCTTGGCCTGCTGCACCTCAGGAAAAGCCATCCACCCTAGATGTCTGGCTAGTTGGAGGCAAAGAATTCTCTGGGTTTCAGAGGCTGAATTCCCAGTGAGTGCCTTTCGAGTTGCATTCACTGGGAATTCAGCCTCTGCAACCCAGAGGTAGAGGGCCTGAGATATGCTCACAGCCTGCCAACCCCATGAGATACTGCATCACTTGACTTGGGGCTGAGAAGAGAGGGAGCCCTGTCTTCTTGGCCACATTTGCCCAGAGTGAAGTTTTAGTCATATTGAGCTGGGGGTGGAAGAAAGAGGGAGCCAGTTGTACCTCAAAAGCCACAGACTCTTGGCTTTTCTTACTGATAATTAGTAGATTTGCTTGAACAAATATTTCTTTATTCTTTAAGTTTTTTTTTATAGAGACTTTAAGTGTTTTTGGTTATGTTTTTAAATAATAATTTTTATCCGTTATGATTTTTTCTCTGGGTGTTGGATCCATGGGGGTTCCTTATGTTCTACCATTTCCGTAAGTAGAACTCTTAAGTATATGATGTTGGTTTCTTTACGTGTAAACTCCTAGATTTGAAACAATACAAGTTGACAGATCCTGATATACATTTCCTCTTTTAATAAAAGAAAGAGAGATGTTCCAGGAGACAGCAGTTGAGTATCAGCTCCCTACATGAATTGAGGGAATAAGTAGTAGAACCTGCTGAAATGGTGAGTGGTGGGAGTCTGTATCAATTGAGTAGCCCAGCAGAAAGAAAATTCAATGAAAAGAAAATCAGTCATCAAAATAATCCATCTTCTGTGCAATGTAGTCATTAACCCACCTTTCAAAACCAAGTTTTTGAGATTCCCAAGTTTATTGCTAATGAGCTTAATATTAACTGTATTCCACTTTATTTACATTACGGGAACCATGACATTTTAGCAAGAGTGCCTAAAGCTAATTTAATTTCAGGGATAATATTATCTTGAGATCATATACAATTTAATTTATTATTTAGTTCTTGCAACAACCCAACGTGAGTTGTTATATATATAATTTACAGATAAGGAAACCAAAACCTAGAGTTATTAAATAACATAAATAAGCTTACCCAACTTCCAAGAGATGGATCCAAGCTCTGAATCTAGATAGGCTTACTACATTTACATACTACTTTCCTGGGTAGATTTTCTAATACATATTAAGCAATTAATGTATAATATTTGATTATATTAAACGGAAACTTGGAATGAAACTCTTCTTACTTGAGCTAAATGCTTTCTTAGCTAGTGCTCTCTATGGCATAAGGAAAACGTCAGTCAGCATGGCAGCCTTCTCTTCCTATTTTGTGACAGGAGTTGCATGGATAGTCTAAAATCCTGGATTTCCCATAAAATCTTACTTTTGGTTGTAGAATGCAGTTTGTGATGCCTGGTCAGTTCGACATAAACATAATCTTGTGTTATACTAATAACCTGACTTGGAATAAGATAGAAAAGTGAGTGGTTAAACTAAAAGATAAGTCAAACAAATGAGGTATCCTCTAAAGAATGTATCTAATTTCCAGAATAAATTAGTGAACTAGTCAAAGTCATTCCTGAGAGTTGCTAGGATTACTTCACTCAGGTCAGTGATATCAGAGGTTTTTGATTTGATTGTCAAGCCAGCAATGATGCTACCACATCTCCTTGTCTCACTGTTTGCCTAGCACAGCACCGAATACTAGGGAGGTACTCAGGGAAGTTTTGGATGGATGGATGGATGGATGGATGGATGAATGGATGGAAAGAGGAAGGAGAAAGAAAAGAAACGTGTTGCCCAATGATCTATCCCAGGAGCTCAAGGAACCCACTGACTTGCAGTCAGGAGACCTGAATTGAAACAGCACCTCTGTCCTGAATTTTTTGTGACCTCAAAATACATGTTTCTTTAGGAGCCTCTGAGGTTTTTAAAATTTGTACAATAGGAATATCTGACTTACTGGGAAGATTAAATACAATAATATGTAGGAAAATTCCTGGCAATAGGTTCTCAATAATATGTTTGGTGACTCTGAATAAAATTGCCACCAGTCTACTCTTAACTGTTTGTTCCAAAAGAAGTATAGTAGCATTGAAAATACCAAACAGCTGATCATCTTTCTAGGGTAATTGTACTTGATTTAGGAAATTAGGGGTTTTTTTCTTTAATAGATTTTGTTTTGCCTGTAATTACGTTTTACTTGAGTTAATGTTATCTGTTTACATCTTTTTAGGCTGTACTCCAAATGCCAATTGGAAGTGGCTAAAAGTAGGACAATTTCCCTATAATGGCATATTTTACATTTTTTGCACCACAAATTTGATAGAAGAGACTATTTCATAATTTTGAAACATATAACTTAAGATATTTTTGTTACTTGTTATTTGCAGAGTATCACTACACAGCCAACAAAATCTCATGACTGTCTCAAATCTTGGTGTCATATTTGGCCCAACTCTAATGAGAGCACAGGAAGAAACTGTGGCTGCTATGATGAATATTAAATTTCAGAATATTGTGGTAGAAATTCTGATAGAGCACTATGAAAAGGTAGGCTGAATTTTCATGTGGAAGTGTCAAGTTTTATGTCTTGGTTTTATAAAGGAATTTTGCATTTGTATCATCTGTGAGCTCATAAGTTTTGTATAAATTACTTCCTAATGGGGACTTCAATTTTCTTTCCTTGTTGTTGAGTTTTTAAGTGCTTCTCAAAATCCTTCAGTTAGGTGGTTTTCTTTCCTTCTACATAATTTCTTTCCTTCTACATAAACCTTCTACATAAAGGTTTTCTTCTTTACATTGTATGGTAAGTTTGTTACTCCTATGCAGAGAACATTTTAAAATCACTTTGTGGTTGGTTCTATTTTAACCTTCTCTTTGTATCCCTTTGAAACCAAACTCTTAATTATATAGAGGTAATGTTCTAACTAAACAAAAGAAAAAAATATAGGCAACAGTCTTGAAGTCTTCTCTATATCTAGTCCCTAAGAAGGATTTCTTGAAAAAAGTGAGATCTTAGAATAACTATGAAAATGGGAAATTTTGAAAGCTGAATTAGTTGGAGTATTAAGCACATTGAGCCATTTAAGGTCTAACAATTTGTAATCCTTTTATCTCTGATCTGGTCCTTGTGAGAGAATGATTAAGGCCGTCTCCTCCCCTGGGTCCCTTCCCAGCACCCACGGAAGCATGCCCTTAGTGTCTATCTAAGGGCACAAGCTCTCTCACAACGCAAGAGCACATGGCTGTGTCCTGTAGCTCTGCTCATACCTTAACCTGCAGCTAGCCACACTCCTTGGCAGCTCAGAGCCAACAGCATGGCAGCATCTTCTCCTGAGAAGCAAGGAGCCATTCAGTGGGAGAAATGATACAGAATGAGCCTCAGTTCCTCTCAGGTTATGTTTTTTCAGAGTATGAAGGTGGAAAGAGAATATTACAATAAAAACCATCAATATGTCTTGTTCATATTTGGAAGGTTTCTTAAAGTTACTGAAAGATCTTCTAAATTTTACTTTTGGGAAATGGGAAAGAATGAAAATGAAAACCCCGTGAAAGAAATAATACTCCAGATAAATGGAAAAGTTACAATTGCTCTAGGATACTTATTTTTTGCAGCTGATTAAGTAGCATATAGTTCAAAGCTTATTTTATGATGAAAGTGGCAATATCACCCTTTTATTGACCTTGGTCCATTTTTCTTATATGTAGATTTTTCATACTGCTCCAGACCCAAGCATTCCTCTTCCTCAGCCTCAGTCTCGATCTGGATCACGAAGGACACGAGCAATCTGCCTCTCTACAGGGTCTAGGAAGCCCAGAGGGAGGTATACTCCATGCCTGGCCGAACCTGATAGTAAGTGCACCCGGCCTTAGGGAGATGCTTTCTTCATTCGTTAGTTCAGATGTATTTCACTGTATTGGTAATTAGGTAGAAATAGAAGATGTTCTCACTGATGCTCTTTCCCCAAAACCTCCTCTTTTATCATTTGTATATTCTCTGACAATAGTTATACAGTTGCTTGGGTAAGCAAATTCATTATTGATACAAAAGGGAAAAAAGAAAAAAGGGCTCAAGACCCTTTTTTCTGCAACAGTGATTAAGTACATTGGGTGCTACTTTGTAGCAGGTTTTGTCCTATTGTCAAAGTGGTAAAGAAGAAAGCAAGATAAAGTCTGACTGAAGCTGTCATTTTCTTCCTTCCTTTCACATTATGTTCTTAAAGCATTATCTCTTGGGTATCAGTGTCTGAAAGAGAAAAGATAAAAAGAAACAACATACATTATCATTAACTTACAATTCTGAGCCAAGTCCTAAGGTGATGTGGGTGGCACCTTGACACCATGGCACACATTAAACTGTGGCTGTTCTCATTTTATTTTATAACCCCCACCCCAATTTTTTGCTCACAGTCAATATTTAATAGAAAATAGTCAATAATAATTATATATTTTAAAATAACTAAAAGAATGTAATTGGATTGTTTGTAACTCAAAGGACAAATGCCTGAGGAGATGGATACTTCGTTACCATGATGTGCTTATTTCACATTGCACACCTGTATCAAAATATCCCATATTCTTCATAAATATGCATACCTATTATGTACCCAGAAAAATTAAAAAAAATAGTTTACTAATTTTTAATTTAGATATATGTAAATGCATTATTATGCTTTATCTGATTTTTCTTATAACTTGCTTTTAGGAACATTAGAAAAGAAAACCAGCAAAATAGCCAGTTTCTTACATTTCTATATTCTTAGCAGGAAAGGAAAAAAGCCTTTGAAAATTGAGGTACTTGTAATTTACTACTGACATTTAATGGTGCCTTTGAGTGAAAGAAGGCTGAGTACTTTGTAACTTGGAATCTATCACCTATGATCAGAAAAGTAAAAGAAAGCAGAAATATGTTTTTACTCTACCCCCTTTCATTGATTCCTTGTAATATCATGAAGGAATCTTATTTCTCTTACTTCTGAATCCTGTTTCATAAACAAATTTTGTGGGAATTCAAGTCAACCCACTTATGCTTTGAGAAGTAAAGTTATTACCTAAAGGCAGGTGGTTCATAGGTACATATATAATCTTCCTAAAATAGTATTGAAAAATACGTTTGGCAAGTTCAAATGCATATTTTAAAGCCTTTCTCCAGTACTGAGGACAGTTCTCTGTACTAGGTAGGGGCCTACCACTTAAATGGGGTCAGGTGGCCACAGAACACATGGTAAGTTGGAGAACAGAAGGGTTTTGGTGATGCTTTACAGTTGCTTTTGTCTCTCTCCCTCCTACTCCTTAGGTGACTCCTATAGCAGCAGCCCAGACAGCACACCTATGGGGAGCATTGAGTCACTCTCTTCTCATTCCTCTGAACAAAATAGCACTACAAAGTCAGCTTCCTGCCAGCCCCGGGAGAAATCTGGAGGGATTCCTTGGATTGCAACCCCGTCATCTTCCAATGGACAGAAAAGCCTTGGTCTCTGGACAACTAGTCCTGAATCAAGTTCCAGAGAAGATGCAACCAAGACAGATGCAGAATCAGACTGCCAGAGTGTTGCTTCGGTCACTAGCCCAGGAGACGTTTCCCCACCCATAGACCTAGTCAAGAAAGGGCCTTATGGGCTTTCAGGACTGAAAAGAACTTCTGCTTCTTCTCTCAGATCCATCTCTGCAGCTGAAGGTAAGGCAGAGTGGAACTTGTGCAAGATGTCATTGTCTCAGTGTCACTTTTGCTGGATTATTCAGCATGGTTAAGCAGGGATAAAGTTAATAGTGGAGAAACTAATGATGCTTATCTACTTTGTTCCTGTGCTTGGATTTTACAACCTAGGCACTGTGACATTTTTCCTGAATCTTTCCATGTCTGTGAAGTGATGTCTTTGCAATTACTGTAGATTTTGATCTCCCCAAGTGATGGGTTGCTGTACTCAAAGAACATTCTGTACCTTCCCATTTGGGCTCAGAGAAAAATGCTTCCTTTTGTTGTGCACATGTACGTGTTATTGCTATTATGTTGTCTAATAGCACCTTGCCTATTTTCTTGGGCTTTCTTTTTAGGAAACAAGAG
The DNA here is from genome assembly GCF_028885655.2 of Pongo abelii. Classification (NCBI taxonomy): domain Eukaryota; kingdom Metazoa; phylum Chordata; class Mammalia; order Primates; family Hominidae; genus Pongo; species Pongo abelii. The sequence continues at coordinate 103,973,253 of NC_071994.2, forward strand.
CTACAGTGGATCTATTCAAAGCTTAACTTCCGTAGGTTCCAAGGAGACACCCAAAGCTTCACCAAACCCAGACCTGCCTCCAAAAATGTGCAGGAGATTAAGACTAGACACTGCCTCAAGCAATGGCTATCAGCGTCCCGGCTCAGTGTAAGTGAGCATTTGTATATTTGCTGTGTCTCCCAGGGATACAGAGAGGAGTTGAGTGTTTCAGAAGAACTCTTGGGAATCCCACAAGTTGAATACGTTGGGAATACTTTATCTGTAGAGTAGGTACAGTCCACTTCTGTAAGACTCTATTCTTCTATTCTTTTCTATGAGTGATGTGGAAGTCTTCGGATATGTACAGAATCTCCCAGGGCAGCACTTCCAGCACTTTCCTTTGAAGCAGAGCTATGACTTAATTTGAGGAAATGAAAACTGATGTATAATACCATAGTTATAAGCTTTGGAACTAAAAGTGTTCCCATTAAAAGCTAAGCATCCATCTCTCCGCTGAAGAGACTGCCACGCATTGACTATAAGCCAGGTCCCTGCTCTCCTCACTGTTTTAAAGCAGCTTCTTTCTCACTTCCATCCTATGCCCCCATACCTGAGTCCTCACTGATTTAAACAAGCTAGTAGAGAATGAGGAATATGAAAGGCAAAAGTGGGTACTTCTCATCAAAAGAAATGATGCAGAAGTGTAAAGGCTGATAGGAGAAGGGTACATAGACGTGAGTACAAAGTGGGTGAAGAACAATGGAAACCTGGCTAAATAAGTAAGCAAAAACGGGAGATAAAAAGTTTCTTTCCCTTTCATTTTGTTTTCCTGACATTTGCTGAGAATTTCCTAATGTTCTCTGAGCCATTGCTGGATGTGTTTACATGAGTTATCTCTTTTAAGGTCTGCAGTGTCGTTTTGAAATGGGTAGTATAAACCACATTTTAGAGCTGACAAGAACTGATGCTTTTCTACCGTTTCCAACCTAGGGTTCTCTGACTTCAATTCTGTGCTCCTTCTGTTTTATCACCTCCATTTTTAATATGATGGCATTCTTCCTGACATTTTAATTATTCGTTAAACGTCCAGTAAGACATTTTACTAAGCCTGTTTCTATAGGAACTGTGTCATAAATTCATTAGTTCATCCTTTTCTCTGACAGGAACCTTTTGGTTGCGCAGCATGTTCAATGTACATTATCTCTTTTGGTTAGAAATCCATTTACAGTGGTATAGGCAGATATATTTGGCAGTGTGTCTAATCCCCACTGTGTGTAGTTCTACCCATTAAGGGAAAGAAATGTTAAGCCAATGTATTAGGGAAGATGAGAGAATATAAACTCCATTCTTTGTGGAGGAAAGAGAAGAGTTTCTCTTTTGTGATTGTACTGATAAAGTAGAAATTCAAATGAGGAAAGTGTGTGTTGTATATTAGGTGTAAAATGATCTTTGAGATAATCAAATGGCTTGGCTCTGGGAGAAGAGTTTGTCAATTAAAGAGGTAAGATAGATTTTTAAAAAATCTAGCTTAGAACATCAAGGAATTTTATAGAGTCTTCCAGTAAATATAGAAACTCTTTCAATTCTTTTCAGTCATACCTCATAGTCTTACCTGTTCAGTTAGAACATATCCTCTCTGCCTTGCCCTCCATGATTTGAAACAAGATGTAAATCTACAGATTTGTTTATTGGCCATATTTTCAGAGCTTGCCCTTTTCACTTTACAGACATATGTTCACATATAAAAAAATACATCAATAGTGTTATAATTAGTGTGTTCTTAGCTAGAAGAATGAACAACAGTTCTTTGTTTGTTTGTTTGTTTTATTATTATTATTATTATACTTTAAGTTTTAGGGTACATGTGCACAATGTGCGGGTTAGTTACATATGTATACATGTTGGTGTGCTGCACCCATTAACTCGCCATTTAGCATTAGGTATATCTCCTAATGCTATCCCTCCCCCCTCCCCCCACCCCACAACAGTCCCCAGAGTGTGATGTTCCCCTTCCTGTGTCCACGTGTTCTCATTGTTCAATTCCCATCTATGAGTGAGAACATGTGGTGTTTGGTTTTTTGTCCTTGCGATAGTTCACTGAGAATGATGATTTCCAATTTCATCTATGTCTCTCATGTCTCTACAAAGGACATGAACTCATCATTTTTTATGGCTGCATAGTATTCCATGGTGTATATGTGCCACATTTTCTTTTATTTTTTATTTTTTATTTTTTTTAAATTTATTATTATTATACTTTAGGTTTTAGGGTACAGGTACACAATGTGCAGGTTAGTTACATGTGTATACATGTGCCATGCTGGTGCGCTGCACCCACTAACTCGTCATCTAGCATTAGGTATATCTCCCAATGCTATCCCTCCCCCCTCCCCCCACCCCACAACAGTCCGCAGAGTGTGATGTTCCCCTTCCTGTGTCCATGTGTTCTCATTGTTCAATTCCCACCTATGAGTGAGAATATGCGGTGTTTGGTTTTTTGTCCTTGCGATAGTTTACTGAGAATGATGATTTCCAATTTTATCCATGTCCCTACAAAGGACATGAACTCATCATTTTTGATGGCTGCATAGTATTCCATGGTGTATATGTGCCACATTTTCTTAATCCAGTCTATCATTGTTGGACATTTGGGTTGGTTCCAAGTCTTTGCTTTTGTGAATAATGCCGCAATAAACATACGTGTGCATGTGTCTTTATAGCAGCATGATTTATAGTCCTTTGGGTATATACCCAGTAATGGGATGGCTGGGTCAAATGATATTTCTAGTTCTAGATCCCTGAGGAATCGCCACATTGACTTCCACAATGGTTGAACTAGTTTACAGTCCCACCAACAGTGTAAAAGTGTTCCTATTTCTCCACATCCTCTCCAGCACCTGTTGTTTCCTGACTTTTTAATGATTGCCATTCTAACTGGTGTGAGATGGTATCTCAGTGTGGTTTTGATTTGCATTTCTCTGATGGCCAGTGATGATGAGCGTTTTTTCATGTGTGTTTTGGCTGCATAAATGTCTTCTTTTGAGAAGGGTCTGTTCATATCCTTCGCCCACTTTTTGATGGGGTTGTTTTTTTCTTGTAAATTTGTTTGAGTTCATTGTAGATTCTGGATATTAGCCCTTTGTCAGATGAGTAGGTTGCAAAAATTTTCTCCCATTTTGTAGGTTGCCTGCTCACTCTGATGGTAGCTTCTTTTGCCGTGCAGAAGCTCTTTAGTTTAATTAGATCCCATTTGTCAATTTTGGCTTTTGTTGCCATTGCTTTTGGTGTTTTAGACATGAAGTCCTTGCCCACGCCTATGTCCTGAATGGTAATGCCTAGGTTTTCTTCTAGGGTTTTTATGGTTTTAGGTCTAACGTTTAAGTCTTTAATCCATCTTGAATTAATTTTTGTATAAGGTGTAAGGAAAGGATCCAGTTTCAGCTTTCTCCATGTGGCTAGCCCATTTTCCCAGCACCGTTTATTAAATAGGGAATCCTTTCCCCATTGCTTGTTTTTCTCAGGTTTGTCAAAGATCAGATAGTTGTAGATATGCGGCATTATTTCTGAGGGCTCTGTTCTGTTCCATTGATCGATATCTCTGTTTTGGTACCAGTACCATGCTGTTTTGGTTACTGTAGCCTTGTAGTATAGTTTGAAGTCAGGTAGCGTGATGCCTCCGGCTTTGTTCTTTTGGCTTAGGATTGACTTGGCGATGCGGGCTCTTTTTTTGTTCCATATGAACTTTAAAGTAGTTTTTTCCGATTCTGTGAAGGAAGTCATTGGTAGCTTGATGGGGATGGCATTGAATCTATAAATTACCTTGGACAGTATGGCCATTTTCACGATATTGATTCTTCCTACCCATGAGCATGGAATGTTCTTCCATTTGTTTGTATCCTCTTTTATTTCATTGAGCAGTGGTTTATAGTTCTCCTTAAAGAGGTCCTTCACGTCCCTTGTAAGTTGGATTCCTAAGTATTTTATTCTCTTTGAAGCAATTGTGAATGGGAGTTCACTCATGATTTGGCTCTCTGTTTGTCTGTTATTGTTGTATAAGAATGCTTGTGATTTTTGTACTTTGATTTTGTATCCTGAGACTTTGCTGAAGTTGCTTATCAGCTTAAGGAGATTTTGGGCTGAGACAATGGGGTTTTCTAGATATACAATCATGTCATCTGCAAACAGGGACAATTTGACTTCCTCTTTTCCTAATTGAATACCCTTGATTTCCTTCTCCTGCCTAATTGCCCTGGCCAGAACTTCCAACACTATGTTGAATAGGAGTGGTGAGAGAGGGCATCCCTGTCTTGTGCCAGTTTTCAAAGGGAATGCTTCCAGTTTTTTGCTCATTCAGTATGGTATTGGCTGTGAGTTTGTCATAGATAGCTCTTATTATTTTGAGATACGTCCCATCAATACCTAATTTATTGAGTTTTTAGCATGAAGCGTTGTTGAATTTTGTCAAAGGCCTTTTGTGCATTTATTGAGATAATCATGTGGTTTTTGTCTTTGGTTCTGTTTATATGCTGGATTACATTTATTGATTTGCGTATATTGAACCAGCCTTGCATCCCAGGGATGAAGCCCACTTGATCATGGTGGATAAGCTTTTTGATGTGCTGCTGGATTCGGTTTGCCAGTATTTTATTGAGGATTTTTGCATCAATGTTCATCAAGGATATTGGTCTAAAATTCTCTTTTTTGGTTCTTTTGTCATGTTGATTTGATTCCTTGCATCTTCACTTGTGGCTCCACAGGAGTCAGTAACCGTGCTGCTGGGAGCAGAGTAGAGAGAAAATGTTGCTTTTACTGCTCCCATGGTTTTCTGAGATAAAAAGGATGAGGACAGTAAGATCCCCAGAGGAAGTAGCTATTGGTTTATTACAGCCTGATACTCTGTAAGCTGGAGGTTAGATCTAAAAATGTCATTGACATTAAAGGTTAAAACAATTAAAATTCCTTTCTAATTTTGGCAATGGTTCGCAACCATTTTTTGTCTTATTTAACTGGTAATCCTGAATTTCACTTTGGGCAGAACGAATGTGATTGACTTCATGAAACTTGCATTTTAAATCATTTTTCAGAGTGGCAGCAAAAGCTCAACTGTTTGAAAATGTTGGCTCACCTAAGCCAGTTTCTTCTGGGCGGTAAGTTCTCAAAACCCTTAAATGCATCTAAAAAAAAGTGGTGACATTGTTGCTTTGTATTGACATGACACTCTCTGTGACAGCTCCGCCTCTCCATTATGCAGATGGTCAAATTTAAGAACACTGGCCCTTTACAGGAAGTCATGTCTGTAAACAGCATTTATCATCTCAGATTGTTATAGTGATGTCTCATTTGCTGAAATCTTCACAGTAGAAGGGCTCTAAGCAAACACATTTCCTAGAAGATAAAAATTGCTATAATCCTTTATACATCTTTGATGACAGTCATTTTAGGACCACTTTTCAAAAGCATGTTCTTGATTTTTAAAAGTTATGTAACTTTTTCTGGAGGAATCATCATGGACATCCATGGAAAGATATGGTTATTCTTAAGGACCACTGAGATGTTGTAGAGTTAATTGCCCAAGGAGACTCTGTTTTTAGAGTACGTAATTTCATTAGGGGTTCTCAGATTTTACATTCTGTTCCATTGTTAAAAGGATATGAGTTGTTACATCTTGCTTCTACTAATGTGGTTGCTTCTAAAGTTCCTGCTTTACTCTTCTTGCTTTCAAATTTGTTCTTCTGATCTACAGTGGGCTTTGGTTTTTAATTTGAATAATGGAATTTCATAAAGGCTGAGGCTTTTCATTATTTTTTTTTACTATCAGCTGCTAGTACAGGTAGGAGACACTCAATGCCTATTGTTGAAAGAGCATATAAATGTGAGAACTTGAATAACAAACCTTGATTTTTCCTTTAGATGTACAAAGACATTTTTGAGCATCCCATGTCTGGCTAATTGAGGCTGTGAAGTAAAGGAATCACAGATATTGTTGTATAGTTGTTGTATAGTTCCTCTAAAAGTTGTATAGTTCCTCTAAAACTTATTTAACCAAATAATTTTTATCAACCTGTAAAAGTATGTGGACTTTTTCAGCAAACATTCATAAAGTACCTAGACAGTACTGGGCATGTGATAGTTATTAAGAATAACAACCTTCAAACTCTTTTTGGTTTTGTTCAAAGCCCAGTAAGGGCCCTCATGTGTCAGGTTTTTTTAACTGCAGAGAGTAGAGCCACTTTGGTATCTTCCTAGAATAATGGTCAGTGCCTAGCATTTAAATAGCTGAGCCAAGAGCATGTGAACCTTACCTCTATCAGCAGTGTCTTTATCTTCTTCCTTTTGACCAAGGCATGGTGAAAACTAAGCCCCATGCATGTCACAGCAAACATCATTTCTCTGAGATTGTCTTGATTTTTAGGCTTTAGTGTAAGGGATTTAACCTTGCTACTTCTTCTGTCATGCTACGTAGTTGAATTGCTCACTAGATGGAGCCCTTTTATTAGGAAGCTCTAAAAAGTCGGCCTGTTAAGTAAAAACTCAAGTAATCATAATGAAACAGGTAATCCCCATAGAGCTTTAAGAAAACAAGCTATGGATGAAGTAAATCAGAAAGCCATCATATAATAAAAATACACTCAGATGTTCAGCAGTCAAATCATACTTCTTTTTCTTCTTCTTCTTTTTTTTTTTTTTTTTTTTTTTTTGAGTCAGAGTCTTGCTCTGTCACCAGGCTGGAGTGCAGTGGTGTGATCCTGGCTCACTGCAGCCTCTGCCTCCCAGGTTCAAGTGATTCTCCTGCCTCAGCCTCCTGAGTAGATGGGATTACAGGCGCCTGCCACCATGCCCAGCTAATTTTTGTAATTTTAGTAGAGACGGGGTTTCACCAGGTTGGCCAGGCTGGTCTTGAACTCCTGACCTCAGGTGATCCACCTGCCTCAGCCTTCCAAAGTGCTGGGATTGCAGGCATGAGCCACTGCGCCCAACCAGCTCATACTTCTTTAATATGTTTTTACATTCTGAATACTCTAAATCAACTTTTAATGGGCATCAGCATAAACTTAGAGCTCACTCAGCTCTACCTTCAGAGTTACAGTCTGTGAGTTCACAACGCTTGTGATTTGTGTCACAACTTTTCACTGAGGCACAGGGGAACATGAATTAACTTTAGGTCAGACAGACCCTAGTTCAAATTTTTAGTTTACCACTTTCTAGTTCGTGTACTCAGAGTTACCAATTTTGGGGAATCTGTTTTCTTTATCCATACAATGAAGATCATAATTCTCAGCTTGCCACATTGTTGGGAATGTACACAATACTGTGTTTGAACATGACAGGTGCTCTGTAGATGGTTTCTACATTAATAACTATTATTATAATTATTGTTGAAACTGCTTGCCTAAGACACTCAAGCCTCTGATTAATATATTAGTGGTATTTAAACACTAACTCTTAACAGTTACCTGATATTCTTTTGTACTCTTAAATAAAACTGAACAACTCATAGATGTTGAGGGAATTTCCCTGACCTACTGCAATGCCTGTCTCATTTTTGTTTTTTTCCTAAGGAGCTCAAGGTTACCCTTGAATTAGACCTTGAAAGAGATAGAACCAGTAGAGGCAGTAGGAAGAGTAGCCGTATTTTGGAAAGAGACCAGTTGGGAGATTTTAGTGGACGGCCTTGAGCGACAGAAAAGTAAACCCCCCCCACCCCCGGCATTGCTGCAGGCACTGCAGGTCATTGAACACAGGGGTGATCTAGTCTATGATGCACCAGAACAGATCATTTTCCAGGAGGTTGTGAAGGGGAGAGAACAGTCAACCATCTAGGATGGAACTGGTGAGATTTAAAAGGCCTTAATCAGGAAAGTAGCAAAGGGATGAAAAGCTATAAGGAGATTTTTATGAATAGGATCAGGATTGGGCAACTGTTTTGATACTGGGAATAAGAGACAGGAAAAGAAGTTTCCAAGTCTCTGAGACAGTGTCAGAAAGAATGGTGGTTTAGCTTCTGATCTTAGCTTGTGCATATGTAGGAGGAAGGGAAAATTTTGGCCATAGGGTTTGAGGAGGCTGTGAGGGCCAATGAGAGGCAGTTAGAAAGGTGCAGCTGGAACCAGGAGAGAGCATGGAGTTTGATGCCATTTAAGAAACTTCTGCACAGCAATTACACTGTATAGGTGAAGGTGAAGGTACCTAGCAAGGGGGCTTACTGAATGAAAAAGAACAAATGGCCAAGCATTGGTTTTTGTGGAATGGTTTTATTTAAGGTTCAGACAAAGAAGAATGGACAGGATGAGAAGGCATGACCAACAGTTGGTAGAAGCTGCAAAAAATGGTTTAGGAGATCAGGAGAGGACACTGGTTTTAACTCCTAAGACATCGTTGGAGATCTGTAAGAAAGCAAGTTCACTGGAATGGGAGGGGCCATGCTGCAAGACTTGTTAAAATGAAGATTCTAGGGTTTTTCCATAGACCTTATAAACCACGATGTCCAAGACTGAGTCCTCAGGAAGCTGCATTTTTGTCACCCTCCCCAAGTGATTCTTATGTACATGAAAGTTTGAGAACCTTTGGAATAGAGAAAAATGTCATAGTGCCCGGCACAGCCCTAAGCAGACATTGGTTATTTACAATTGTTTTCCTTAACCTATAAAATCCCTTTAAAAGCCAAATGTAGCTAGGCTGTGTCTTACCATTGTAAAGGCATGTGGAAAATAGTATCCTTAAAACCTTCACCTGGGTCTCAGTTATACTCAGAGCAGAGATCTATTTTAAAGTAGTATAAACAGGCAAGCTATACAAATATGTTTTGAAGGTTGAATTGAGAATTAAGAACATAAATTGAGAATTGAGTGTCTGGTTCATTGTGAACAATCAAATGTTTCTATTATCAAATTTTAAAAGACAAATATTTTGCTTAGAATTACAAAGGACAAAAAGCTCAACAAAGTTACCTTGCCCAGTGAGTTTGAGTTTTTAAAAAGCTATAAATCACTGGTTTAGAGCACAGTTACATATGTAAGACACACATAAGATGCAGAAATCACCATAACACACATAAGCAAAAAAAAATTTGTGATGTTTAAAATAAGAATTTAATGATTTTCCTTTAGAAAATGTGAAAATTAATGAAGAAGTAAGTTAAAACCACTTATAATTTCATCACCTGAAGAAAACTGTTAAAATTTGATCCACAGCCTTCTAATCTCATCTGTGGCAGTGGTTCTCAAACTTCTTGATCTCACAACACCTTTATAAACTTAAAAGATCTTTAAGGATCCCCAAAGGGCTTCTGTTTTTGTGGATTATATTTATTGATATTTACTGTATTGGAAATTCAAACAGAACATTTTAAAATATGTATTTATTGAAAATAAGAATAAGCCTATTACATATTAGCACAAATAACATAATTTTAATGAAAAATGATATTTTCCAAAAGAGTTGAACTGTTTTACATTTTTTCAGATATCTTTAATACCTGACATAATACAAAATAAATGAATTTTCATATACATTCCATTAGCTTCAGAGCAATGATATCTTAGGCTTCTGCCTACCCCTCTATCTCCCCTCCACAGGTTCCCTTGACCAGCTTTTGAAAACTACTCCTCTGTGATAAACACACAGAAAAGGACACACGGGCAGGGATGCGGGGCGGGTAGGGGAGTTCACTGTATTGTTGCTATCTTAGTGCCCAACACATAATAGATGCTCAATAAAATTGTTGAATGAATAAATAAAATGCACATTTTTAACCTAAAAAATACTTTGTTACTCACTTTTTCACTTCATTTTCAATGGAGTTGCAATATGTATGTCTTTGACACAAGCAGCTTTAACTCTACAGGCTCAGGTGGAAGTTTTTAGCGATGAGACATTCAGTATTACTTAGTAGCTATTCAAGCTGGAAACAGCCAGTGTTTGTTGGAAAAAAAATCTATGAAAAGAACATGTAATTAATTTTAAGAAATCTGCAACTAGGCTGGGCATGGTGGCTCACTCCTGTAATCCCAGCACTTTGGGAGGCCAAGGTGGGTGGACGGCTTGAGCCCAGGAATTTGAAACCCTGTCTCTGCAAAAAATACAAAACATTAATTGGCATGGTGGTGTGCACCTAATAGTCCCAGATACCTGGGAAGCTAAGATGGGAAGATCACCTGAGCTCAGGAAGTCGAGACTGCGGTGAGCCATGATTGCATTCCAGCCTGAGCAACCGAGTGAGACCCTGTCCCCCCCACAAAAAAAAAAAAAAAAAGCAAAAGAAAAGAATCTCCAATTAATGCCAAAGAAACAAATGCAGTGTTTCTTGGTAAACTGTCATGGGCAATTTAGGGTTCTTGCCAAGAACAAATTTGTAAACTTTTTGTCTTACGCATTAACATTGTTTCATTACATGAGTTCTTCAATAGCACTATCTATAGTTGCTGCCTAATACTTCATTAGATTGGTGTGCTCTAATTTTTTTTAAGTTCTCTACTGATGAATACTTAAGATTGTTGTGATTTTTAAAAATTTCCACTTTTATATATAGTATTGCTTTAGTATCTTTCTACCTCCGTGCACTCCTATTCCCTTCAGAAGTGAAACTCTCAATAGCATACAAAATGTGTGTATTTCTCGTTGTTAAACAGGCCTCCTGAAGACATTGTATCAATTTTGGTGAATTTTTAAAATTTCTTTTGTGTTTAAGATAAGCACTGGCAAATTTTGCACACTGACCCAATCAAACTTATGTTAAGTTTACTCATTAAATGCATTAGATGGCATTTAGAATGAGGAATGAGGCTTGTGGGCAGATCATTTTTCCAATGATAAGGGAAGAAATGGCTTTCAGGACTGTGCCATTACCTCACTCTCCCAAGCAGTAAGAGGCAGGATTTTCAAAATCTTTTTCAAAGAGAGATTAGAATCTTCTGAAGAGAGACACAATAGGTGACACTGTTATTTTCACATCCTCTTCAATACACCAAGACAGTAAAAGAGGAAGCATTAGCACCTGAGGAAACTTCACTGTTACAGAGTCTACATTAAATCATCAAAGCTCTCTGCAGAGTTAACACCTGCAGTTACAGATCTCAGCAGAAGAAAATTCCGTCTAGTCAGTGCACAGATAATTGAAAAGTCATGACAGGTAGTATTTTGTGCTGCGTGATTTTGATACATTTAACAATATGTATGTCTTTATTCATTTAGCGATATAATAATTCTGTATGCTTTTCCCCTCCCTCAACCAGTCCCATAAAATACTATAAATACAAGTAAGGAGAACATATGTGTCTAAAATATTAATTACAAGATTTGGGGTACATTTTAAAGTGTAGTTTTGAAAATTAGGTCACTGTAAAGAATATTGTAATCACTTCTACAACTTCGGAGATTGTTTCCTTATAGATCTCTTTATAATTTATCTTAATGATTCAAAGAAATATGACTTATTGTTTACTGGAGGAAGCTGTTGCTATTAGCAAATGTGATTTTTTGGAAAAATATTTCCTTTTTTTTAGGAAAATGGTTCTGAAGTCCTCAGTAATATCCTGATCAAATCAAATGGTTATAGTTGGCTAGAAGATTTCTAGGGAAAAAGTTTATATTCTATTTGAGACTACCATAGTCTGATTCTTAGAAGTCTTCAGAACCTGCTAATGTTCTCACTTCCAACCTATATGCAACCAGCATACCCACGTGCATGTGTTCATGTGCACACACACAGTTCTTTAAAGTCCTGTCCTTCTCTGAGTGCCTCTGCTTCCTCAGTTCTTCCTCAGACCATATTTCACTGGGACGTTGTGCTGTGTGGGCTGAGGGAATGACCCAAACCTGCCCCGCTAGCAAGCTTTCTGAAAGTGCAGCCTGAGGCTCATCTCTGATGAAAAGACTGGAGGCAGGTGCAGAATTTTCCTCTCTACACTTTCCAATCTTCAGATAGTCCTTGAGAACCCCAGTTTAAATGGCTGGACCTCATTCTGGAAGTGTAGGGTTAAGACCCAGGGTTGAGCTCCAAAAGGGAAATGAAATTATATTGTATTGCTGCTGCTTTGGGAGAGCTGTGGATGCAAATGCTGCTGATGCTGCTTTGCAGGTATAGTGCTGGGACCCCAAGGAGGATAGATAAGGTGCCCTGAATCTTTAAAAAGACTCATCATGTAGAAAATGAACCCAGAACATCTTTCCTTTTTCTCACTCATTCATTTAGCTAACATTTACTGAGTTATACTACTAAGCATCAGACATTGTTCGTGGAGATTTTATTCTATCTAGGGGAGAAGATAAAAATATCAGCAATAATAACAAAATACCAGATACTAACACCATGCAGACTTGAAGCAGGGAGGTATGATAGTTCCCTGGGCAACTATTTCAGAGAAGGCCTGACCTTCAGCAAAGCTCTTGAAATTTAAGATGAACCTGAAGTACATGTCCATGTGAAGATCAGGAGGAAAACATCTCAGGGCGTGGACATAGCTGGCCTGAGGTGGGAGTGAGTTTGGCGTGTTTGAAGGAAAGAAAGAGGGCCATTGTGACTGGAGTAGAGTAGGCGAGCAGAGGCAGGGACACAAAGAGGCAGGGAAGAGCACCCAGCACCTGACTGCATACAGTTTGTGGGCCAGAGTAGGAAGCCAGTTGAAGGGTTGTCAGGGAAGTAATGTGATCTGACGGGCATTTTAAAGCTGCCCTCTGGCTGCTCTATAGATAATGGATTGTAAGGGAATAGAGGTTCTAGGAAGCCAGGAAGCCATTCAGCCAACCAGGTTGGAAATGCTATTGTCTTGGACTCTGGTTGTGGAAGAGATGATAAGTACTTGGAGTTGGGATCAGTTGCAAGTCTTACCAAGGTTATTGAATGTTGCAGATTAAAGGAGACCTGCCTGGTGCCTTGATTAGCACCCTCAGATGATGCCTTTTTAGTGTTGGCTCAAATATTTTTGGATCATATCTCATATGTAACTCCTAAATTCTGACTTCACTTGAAAAAAAAAAGAGTGTCTGGGTGTATTGAGCACAAATTTGCATATAGTGACAGAGGTTGGGAGCTGAGTAGTTGGCTTCTCTTGTTAAGGATGGGTGTACTCTGGTTTGCAAAGCCTCCACCTGTCCCCATCATCTTCTTGATGGTGAAGCTGTAGTTGGTTGCCATTTATCGTCAATTTATCCTATTATTTTTCCTATATCATGCCCAGTCAACTTACTTACCATATTCTTTAAGCCTTTCAATTTTTGGATCTCACCTCCGATAGTCTGAACATGAAAGTGGGGAAAAAAAGCTTTGGGGTACCTAGGAACCTTGGTTCCTACATAGCTGTAAAAACAGCCTATTTAGCAACTTACTAAACGGTTAAATAATAGCAGTCTCTAAAACTAACCTATATTGTTATAAGCCAGGGATTACCCTGGAGAGCATTGCCTAGAAACACAAGAAAGGTTTCTAGTGTGCTAGTAATCCTTGATTTCTTGATCTGGTAATATGATTGTGTTCAGTGGAAAAAGCACCGATGTACACTCATATATGCACTTTATGTACATTATGTTCCAATTACAAGTAAAAATTAATAGCATTCTTGAAGAAGAGTTTTAAATATAGATATCCTTAGGTTGAGTGTTGAGGTTTTGACAAGTTGTCTTGCTCTTTCAGCCAAGCCAAAGCCATGTACTCCTGTAAAGCAGAGCACAGCCATGAGCTTTCCTTCCCACAAGGAGCGATATTTTCTAATGGTAAGTATGTCAATTCCCTCTGCTTAAGTTTATCATCATGGGGAGGATGAAGGAATAGTATGGTGGTGTGAGTCTAAAGTAGAAGCCAGAGGCCTCAGATTCTATCCCAGGTCCTGCCTCTCATGACGGGCATGCATGAACACATCAAATCCCTCTGGGTGGCATGCATCTGTAGTCCCAGCTGCTTAGGAGGGTAAGCCCAGCCCAACCCATAAAGAAAAATAAACAAATAGGCCAGGCGCGGTGACTCACGCCTGTAATCCCAGCACTTTGGGAAGCCAAGGCGGGTGGATCACGAGGTCAAGAGATTGAGACCATCTTGGCCAACATGGCGAAACCCCGTCTCTACTAACAATACAAAAATTACCTGGGCATGGTGGTGTGCACCTGTAGTCCTAGCTACTCGGGAGGCTGAGGCAGGAGAATGGCTTGAACCCGGGAGGCGGAGGTTGCAGTGAGCCGAGACGGCACCACTGCGCTCCAGCCTGGCGACAGAGCAAGACTCTGTCTATAAATAAATAAATAAATAAATGAATGAATAAATAAAACATTTTAAAATTCCGTCTGGATTCATTCCTCTCCTGCAGGCATTTGTGTGTATTTACCTGTTTGTACATGTGTGTGAGACAGAGAGAGATTGTTTTATTTGACTATGTGAATGCAAAGGACATTCCAACTTTAGAGGGCTGTGACATTGTTTTGTTTGGACGTTTGAGTTGAGTGTATAGTTGACCCTCTACATTCCAGGATTTTTGCATGCACAATTTAACCAACCATGGATCAAAAAGGTTGGAAAATAAATAGATAAATAATAATACAAATTTTAAAAATATATAGTATAACAACTATTTACAAAGTATTTACGTTGTAAAAGGTATTACAAATAATCTAGAAATGATTTAAAGCATACAGGAGGATGTCCCTAGGGTATATGCAAATATTACATCATTTTATATCAGGGACATGGGCATGCACAGTTCCTGGTATCCACAAGGGGTCCTGGAACTAATCCCCCACACATACTGAGGACTGACAATCTGATGTGGGTGTTTAACCCATCTGTTTATATAATTATTTGACACTAATGTTGACTGAGTGCTATTTATTTATTTATTTTGCCAGTGTACCCATCAGTGGAACCAGGATGGTTAAAGGCAACTTATGAAGGCAAAACGGGACTAGTTCCAGAAAATTATGTTGTCTTCCTCTAATACTATTTAGTGGATGGCAGTATCTTCATGGTATCCATGGTAACGAATAAATGCTATGATTTTATCTGACACAGATACACGGGGATCAGCCCACTAAGTGAAAACAGTCAATTCCTATCAAGTTCTTCACCAGCAGACTATGTAGCTCCTTATTAATGGAAAAAAAGATTTAAATTGTTGGCCATTCTTTTTTGGTTGGTTTCTTGTTTTAAAATATCTTACTTCTGAAAAATGTGGTTTTGGATAATATGTAACTCTCCCCAATGTCTCTTCCATAGCAATTGTAGAGTTTCAAATACTGTGTTAAATACTATATCCCAGAAATTTGGAAACCAGAAATCTGCTATATGGATTTTGAGATCTGTCCTTTACTGCCTGGCATTCTCTGAGGATCTCTGAAATTGTTACTTAAAAATGTAATTTAAATTGTTCATTTATTGTTTTTTTTTCTTAGAAATATACTGCTTTTATATATGATTGTTTTGCTGGTCCTAAACATTTCAAGGATGGAAGTCTTTGTTTTAATATAACTTTATTTGTTTTCCAAGTAGATGATAATATTCAAAAGCAATAATGTATATGATATCTATAAAGGAAGCAAAATTAAGTTATACACTGATTCCACTGTAAACAATCTGTCCGGAATTCCAGACACCTTCCGTGGGTTTAGCACAGGGATCAGCAAACATTTTCTGTAAAGGCCTGGTAGCAAATATTTTTGTGGTGGGTTAAATTTGGCTTATGGGTTATAGTTTGCTGACCCCTAGTTTAGAGGGTGTGTAAAACTATCTTCATAACTTTGAGATTTTTATAAAATTTTACATTAAAATATACTGATAAATTATATGCACATATTTTCTACCAGTAGCATTATAGTGGCATCATAGAAGAACATTTACCAATAATGGGAAAACTCTAAAACTACAGTATCAAGGCATACAACTTGAATTCCACTTGGAAGATTGTAAAGTGTCAAAGTATTTTAATGATAATTTAATTTGGGCTTTTGAAATGTTCCTCTACAAACGAAAAAGATGTTTAAAAACGTTACAAGGGAAGCTATGCCTTCTGAAGTCTATCCTTAGTTGAAACAGAGAATAAACACAAAGGTACAAGATCCTTAAATTATTTTCAACCACAGAGGTTGAAATTGTTTTGTGATCTTTAGCAGAAATAAAATCTGTACATGATTTTTTTTTAATGCCTTTTAGTTTACAGTCTTTATTAGCAATTTCAGTGAATTTGTAGAGCATGGTAATAGGTATTTACTGTCCACTTATATATATCAGCATCTGGTCATGCACAAAGCATTAATTCTATATTTCTATTTCAATAATTCTAATATATTATTTCTATAAATATAATATCTATATGTGGCAAAGAGCCTTTCTTCTCAAGATCCTGAAAAGCTGGTTACCTGCCCTTCGAGTGCCACAGTCCTGACCCGCTTGTTCTTGACATCTTACATATTACTTCAGAGTTCCCCACTGTGCAGACTCTCAGGTATTAACTGTAAAAAACTCTTTACATGCTATTATAATCGGTAATCCCTATCTCTTCTACTTTAAATTAATAATGTTTCTAGAATTAATACGTTAAATACACATATACACACACAACTATGCCTCAGAAAAGTTAGGCTTTTACAAATAAAAAGAATAAGATTAGAATTAACAAGTAGAGAGAATAACGGTAGGCAGAGTCAGAATCAGGAATAAATATCAGTGAATCAAAAGGATGAAAAATATTATGTAATAAAAATTAGCAATGTAATGTAAACATTTGATAAAAGATTATATTTTTCTTTTATCTCTTACTGTTGACCTCTGTACACTGTAATAAGGTGTGTTGCTGGATCTTCCTGGTCTAGGTCCTTGGTGACCTTAGTAGTAATAACAACAGCATCGCTGACACCCTAATTGCCTTCCGCTGGAACAGAAGGTAGTTTTCCAATGTACCAGTCCCTTAGTCTATACAGCATCCTTGGTTTAAGCACGCTTGCCATCATCTGGTATCCTGCTAGACTAGAATCTCTTAAAAGCAAATTGGTTTTCTTTCAAAGACCAACTTGACTCCAAAGAGAGATTCAGAATCCTACTTCTCCTGCTGCTGCATAAAGAAATCTCAACCTTCGTTTTATTTGAACACAGACCAAAGTGTTCCTGCTTCTGAGTTGTCTGTAAGCTAATTCTGCGGATGTTCCATTCATATTTAAAGCTTTTTTACTGCATGGGACGTGGATATGAAGCCTAACTCTTGTATCTGATGGCAAGGCATATGTTGCAGCCACAGTACTGGCTATGGTCCCTTTGCTGAAACAAGCTACAGAAGCACTGATTCAAGTTGTGCTTGTGCTTGAAGTTTTAATCTTCTAGATTTGTGAGGATGGCTCTTTTTCCTTCATAATGGATTACATGTGTAAGCAAGTCATGGCCATATACTGGAGACGGGCTAAAGCTGCTTTTCCCTTAAAGTAAGTTTCCTACAGATAAGGTATTTATGAGCATTGAGAAAGTCAGGACATGTACTCTAACTCACACAGAATGTTAATTCCACAGGAAGGCAATGCCAGACATTGAAAGAGGATCACATTCATCTTCTAATAGTAGTTCAATAACAAAACCTTAGCTTTTCAGGAACAATGTGAAGATACATTAGAATTGCCACATCCATACCTTCAAAACACGCAACCTGTGCACCCTAATAACTGCTTACGGTATAATCAGTATGACGATGAGATTGAGGGGGTCTAAATTTAAGTTCATTATCTCCTGTGTTATGTGAAAATATCCCTCAGTACAAAACATTTGTGTATTTCACAGATGACTCTTTTGTTTTGCCGTAATGCTACCAAGTTTATGGAAACTAGTCAACTGAAGGATTTTTCTGTTGTGTTATGTGTAAATGTCTGAACAGTAAAATCATCTTTGTATTCCTGTAACATTCCTGAAGTATGAGGAAGTGGGTTTCTCCTTGTTTGATGTAAGTGGTTTTGCTTATTGCATGAGTTCCCTGTGCTTTGTAACTTGCATGAACACAACCAGGTTTCTCAACAATGATTTGTCTGCTGACTCTTTTCAGAGATAGTGGAGGAAAAAAAATGTATCTTAAAACCCCAAATTATCTAGGTTTCCAAGTAGGAAAAGAAAAGATACATATGAATTTTGTTATTATTCTATGATAATTAGCTTTATATAATGTGGCATCCTTCATAAAAATTCACTGTGTTGTGAGGCAAACAGATTTCTTACTATCACCTGGTGTACCCTGCTCACCTTCTCACGCCTAGCACCATTCTTCTGGTCTGTGTCAAAAAGGGTATCATTCATGCGGTTTTGGTTTAGAAGAGTCCCTCAGAGCTTTGCCTCAAGCAATTTCAAATTGCAATAATACCTTAAATTATGTATTCAGGATGCCTTCTTTAGCATTTAGAACCCCAACTAGACTTTGACTAAAGTCAGAGGCAGACCAATTTAGGGAACAGATTTTGTTCTTTGGCTTTATGATACATTTGTAATTCACAGCTGTTAGCATGACCTCACATCACTGCGTAGGACCCCGAAATCACATCTCCTGGTCAGGTCACGAAAAAGAACAGAGGCTTGACTATTGTCCAGAAGTTACTTTCCCCTTGACTAAAGGTTTCCCCTTAGGGTAGACATTGCTATTTAACTTTGCCTGCTACCCTTTTTTGTTACCTTCCAAAATCAAGACACTTTTAAGAAACAAAGAAAGTTTTCTGAACATTCTGTGTCCTGCCTGTCTCCTGTTGATTCACAAATGTAATATCGAGTATTCATCAACTAGTCTTAATTTCCTGAACACATTCACTGTGTCCCTCATTGTCACCATTATCCCCCTGCTTCAAAATGTGCTGATTCCACTTGGTAATAACCTTGGGAAAACTCAGGTTTATGAATGATGTGGACTTTTAGAGGATCAAATCAATAAATTGGATTTTTTATTTTTTGAGGGCAGCTGCACTCACTGTTTTAAATAAAGAGTCTCACATAAGAATGTTGAGAACATTCACAGTAAGCCATTGGCAGAAAATTGATCTGCATGTCCTAGACCAATGGTTAGAAAGTGTCTGTGGTTTAGGGAGCCCAGCCCATCATTCCTTTTCCCCTTGGCACTCATGAGAGAGATGCCAAGTTCAGTGTGAATTTCTCTTGGTGCTCTATGGAGAAATGGAGTCTGTGTGCTTACTGAGGAGTCCCAAAGGCAGAGACCATTTTCATTTATTGCCATCATAAATATTCTCCACCATTCAAGATGCCTGTTTATAGGGCTATTTGGGAAACTAAAGTGTTGGAGGAGACGGGGGCTGAAGGTGTCAAAACCTCTTTAGTAGGATAACCACTTTCTCCCCTTTGGACCATCTGCCATCTTTCACGAGTGTTTCCCATGGTGTTTTTGCATCCAGAGTTGACAGCAACTCAATTTTGCCTTGAATTTACTCAGTCTTATAAATTAAAAATGTGCATTTTATATAAAGATGCATTTTATATAAAAATGCACACTTTTAAGCTCTATATGGCAGCATATACATATATGTATATAAAATGCACACTTTTAATCTCTATATGGCAGCATTTTTGAGGTTTTATATCTGCCAGTGTACCCTCAACTGCCTCCCTTTTGCAGAGAATGATCCCCACAAGAACTGGTCTAAGAACACTGTCTGCACATGATTTATGCTTAAAATCCAAGATACCACCACATATCAAAGGTTGGGATTTTCAGAGTCCTTCTTGATTTCTGAGCTGAAACCTTAACAAATAGGGAATTTGGCAGGGAAGACACCTGGGTTTTTAATTCAGAACCCTATTTATATACTGTTAAAATTTGAGGTACTGTAGTTTATATAAAAGTTGGATATTTAGATATTATATTTCAGTACTAGGAGCTTCTTTGCAGTCATTAACATGACAAATTAAGTAATAAATATAAAAATGATTGTCCATAAATTATCATTGAATTTTTTGTTTATTTTGTAGTGTTTCTGTATTTATCTGCACTTTGTGTATATATACACACATACATATGCCAACATGTAAATAACCTCATGTTTATTCCTAAATTGCCACAATATTTTTAATGTATGGTTGCACTGTGTTTTAAATTACTTTAAAAATAAACTTTGTAAGCAGATTTTAATTTAGTCTTTGTACTTGAAGACCCACTGTGTTGGAGGGCAATTGTCTTGGCTTCACGTAGAGAAAAAACAAGGTTTCTGGTACTGTGAGTGATCACTTTGGTATGGCTAAATCGTAACAGAATTTGGTGACCTTCTCCTCACAAATTGGTATTCTGCAAGCTTTGGAAAATGTTAATGTTGATAACCTATTAATAATGCAGGTATCCACAGAGGGGAGAGGGAAATGGGCCATATGCAAAATACTAAATATAACAAGCATACAGGCTTACCTGAAAATATATATGTTTATAAAAGTTTCCAAGTGTACTATGAAAGACATATCAGCGTACAAATATCTCCTGTCCATTTTTATTAGTTTTATGACCCTCTTGGTCACGACTTGACTTCTAGGTAAAACTTTGCTTTGCTGCATCAAAAAAAGATAATCGTGTATTTCTTTTGCATTGCTCTATAGATTATTAGAGTGCAGCAAATCACCTTGCCAAAACTAAGCCTCACAGGTTGACCATTGGACAACCTGGCTTGCTCACATAGGTTGTAGTTTTCATCGATATCAGAGGAAAAGAGATAAATTCATGACACAACACCTGTTAAGATATAAGGATTAATGTTAACTCCAGTGTAGTTAAGCAGGAAAGGACTGTTAGGTTAGATATCACAGATTATTCTAGATGAGCTACTGTTTAAGAATGTTGGTTAAGACTGTTGGCCTGGAATCCCCTATAACTGATATTTTAGAATTAAAAATGAATTAGCTTCCAGTGGCCAAAGCCGGAATGATTTGAGCAACAAAATAATGCAGTATTGAATGATTGGCTTATAAAACAAAGTATAAAATGAATATCCATGAATCCACATGGATATCAATGAAAATAAATTTCACTTATGTAAAAAAATGAGGGAGAAGAGACAAATCTTTAGAAAAATATTCCAAATCATAATTGGAGTTATAGTTACTCTTCCCTCTAGCAGGTAGAATTTAATCCTCTCCTGCTTAAAGGTGAGCTAGACTTAGTAACTCATTTCCAAAATTTAGAGTATAGAAAACCATCATAACTTTATAGAAAAGAAACCTAGTAGCCACTGTCTTAACCAAGTGGTAAAACTTAATATCAGTGATATCATGTGGTTGACTTACACCCCATAATATGTGATGTGAAGAGCACTTCACCTCTGTGGTATTCTTTCCCCAAACCCATAATTCCAGTGTAACCATTAGAAAAACATCAGACAAGCCCAGACTGAGGACATTCTACAGAATAGATCTGAGCCCAGTACTCCTCAAGACTGTTGAGCTCATGAAAAATAGGTAAATACTAACCAAATGTCACAGATCAGAGGAGACTTAGGAGACAGGGCAACTAAATGCAATGTGGAACCCTGGACTGGATCCAGGAACACAAAGACAATAATAGCCGGGCGTGGTGCTTCGTGTCTGTAACCCCAGCACTTTGGGAGGCCGAGGCGGGTGGATCACCTGAGGTCAGGAGTTCAAGACCAGCCTGGCCAACATAGTGAAACCCCGTCTCTACTAAAAATACAAAATTAGCCGGGCGTGGTGGTGCATGTCTGTAATCCCAGCTACTCAGGAGGCTGAGGCACGAGAATCTCTTGAACCATGGAGGCAGAGGTTGCAGTGAGCCGAGATTGCACCATTGCACTCCAGCCTGGGCAAAAAAGAGCAAAATTCCATCTCAAAATAAATGAATAAACACATAGATAAATAAATAAAAGATAAGCTGGTGATGTCCAAATAAAGTCTAAACTTTAGTTAATAGTTTAAAAAACAAGGTAACAAAAACTACTCAAAAAATAGTACATGAGCTGGGGATACTGATATCATTTTGGGAATTTAAGTGAGTTATTCAAGAATTAAACATTTTCACTTGTTCCCCATTAAGTTTTGATCTGTGTGTGCAAGATACATCCCCTATTCATCACTCAATCTCAGGCTTTAGAACTGAGTTGGGCATACATAAATACAGTAGAGTAAGCCCCTTTCATTAAATGAACAAATTCATTAGCAAAGAAACAATCATTGTAAACCCTTTAATAATTTAAAGAATACGGTTGTGGGCTTGTGTTTTTGTGTCTGTGTCAATTCTCCCAGGAACAGTGGAATCATTCTTCAACATCCATGAATATATGGATCTACTCTGGAGTCATTTATATGTTAATGGTGTAAACAAACCTTTACACACATGAACATGTCTTATGGGCAGAGGTTAAACAGATTTTCTTCTGTCATTACCAGACCTAGCAACACTTGATTGAGCTGAATAATTTGGGGGTGATGTTGAAGAACTCAATTTTCTAAACCATTAAAAATATTCCAAATTTGGAAAATTAAGCTATATTAAACTTACAGTTGAAGTTTTTGAGCCAAATAAGTTGTGTTGTTAACTTTGAAATTGTGTATAGCCCAAAACTGAGAAGACAAAATTCTTTTCAAGTTTCCAACATGACAGTTCTTGCTATTAGGGGAAAAAAGGGGGGAGCTATAGATAAGAACATGGGTTATAGATAAGAACATTTGAAAGTTTTTCAAATAAGATACCCTGGGGAATGCAAATCCCCAAAATACTGGTTGACATGCTTGCAAATGCTGTTTCTGGGTATTTGGGGTAAATGAGCCAAGCATAGCATTCAGCTAGACTCCATTTGTTGACAGAAATAAGTTATCTGGAATATTCTACCTTTCCAAATGCCAGGAGCCAATCTGCTGAAAAGGATTCTCTAGATCAGCCTGTGCTAGAGGGAGGAAAACAAAAATATGTATTTCTAACCCTCATAGATTTTTATATTATCACATCACCTATTTACAGACCTTTTTTTTTTTTTTTTTCAAAGAATGGGTCATAAGTTGCCTTTGCAATTACCCAATTCAAATAGCTTTCAAAAGTATTTTTGGAGCAACTGGAACAGAATCATTTTCTTCGAATAAATCTTACTTGGAACCCATTAAAAATATGAGTCAAGCTGCTAGCCTCAGTACCTACATGTGTACTGAAGGATGCCTGCCCTTCACCCATGCAGGTCCACAGCTGCTTTTTTTTTTTTTTTTTTTTTTTTTTGAGACAGTCTCGCTCTGTCACCCAGGCTGGAGTGCAGTGGCACAGTCTCGGCTCACTGTAACCTCCCCCTCCTGGCTTCAAGCGATTCTCCTGCCTCAGCACACCCTTACAGGTGTGCACCACCACACCCAGCTAATTTTTGTATTTTTGGTAGAGATGGGGTTTCATCATGTTGGCCAGGCTGGTCTTGAACTCCTGACCTCAAGTGATCCTCCCACCTCAGCCTCCCAAAGTGCTGAGATTACAGGCATGAGCCACCGTGCCGGGCCAAGTCCACAGCTTCTGGCATCTCCATGGAACGCTTAGAGCTTTTCAGAGCAAAGTTACCAAATAATTTAGTCCAAGCCTCTCATTGTGCTAATTAGGAAACTGAAGACCACATTAACATAGTTTCAGCAGAATGGTGAGCTCTTATCTCCTCTGTAATCTGCTACCAATTTGTGGATGTGTGGGGAGGGCAGCTTCTCATAGGGTTTGATCTTTGAAAAGTTTATCTGGAAAGGATATCCTTCGAGAAAGGATAACTTTCCTGGAGGGTACACACAGAACAGGAAGGCAAAAGGTAAGTAAGACCCAGCTCACCTTGGCTGTTATAATGAAGAACTTTTTTGCGAGGAGGAGATATATAAAAATTTCAGAAAACAGGTATGAAAGGTCTAGCCCAGTGCCTTGCAACTAGTAGGTGTTACTGGATAACAATTATTATTAAAGACTTAGGGGTTTGAGTGTGCAGCCTTCTGATGCAAATGCTAACAGAACAAGTGAAATTTTTAAGCTTCGTTGAAAGAAATTAAATAATGGCTCCAGTGTATATGATACATAGCCATTAATCAACTGTTTCCCATGCACTGTGTCACGGCAAACTCCAGTCCTCCCAACTACCAGACACCGTCGCTGGATGTCTCCTCTGCTCTTTTTATTTTTCCAGGAAAGAAAACTAAGGCTCTGACAGGTGAATTTATCTGGCTTATTCATTATCACATCATTGGTATATGGTAGAGGTTAGACTCAAACCCAGATATTCTGGCTTGAAACCCAGTACTCTTCATTGAACCACCTCTTTACTACACCAAGTGGAGTATGGAAAGCTTTGGCTACCAGACTTGAAAGAGGTATTTGGCAAACTCGACCTTCTCCAGAAGAAAGATGAAGATGGTGAGAGCCTTATCGTGTGAATATGTGTTGGACCTGAGCGTCATTACTCAACGAGTGACCTTTCGACCTCTTAAAAGCTGTTTAGTTGCAGAATCACAGACCTTCTGAATCAGAATCTGCATGTTAACAAGCTCCCCAGATGATATGTATAAACAATGAGGTTTGAGACCTTCTGAATCAGAATCTGCATGTTAACAAGCTCCCCAGATGATATGTATAAACAATGAGGTTTGAGAAGCACATGTTTAGCAGAACTATGAACGAGTTCTTTGGGGCTACCTGAGGGCAATTTTGTGATGTTTGAGGGCAAGATATGTCTAACTACTCCAAAAGCCAAAGATCACTGGGAGAAGTCACAACGATTGAGATTTAGGTTCAAAAACATAATTATATTGCCAAGTCTTCCACAAACGGAACTCAGGAAACAGCTTTCAATCACAGGCAGTGTTTGAGTGGGTCTAGATGACTGCTTGTCAAAATTTCACAGAATAGAAAAATTCAGTAGGCATCTGAACACATGAAAATTATTGCACAGGACCTATTCAAGTCATTGGAGATCCTGAGAAGCTTAGATACATTTCCTCTTTTCAAGAGATCCATGGTTTATTGGGGTAACATATACAGATCAATAAAATATAATACTATAAAATGCTAAAAAGATTAAGCATTGGGTGTTTAGGAGCCAGAGATAGGGCACTATTCTGAACCTGGGAAATAGCAGAAATGATGGAAAAGATAAGAGGATACAGAGAAAGAAGTGTGGATGATTTTACCTGGGTGGATGGTGTTATCAGCCAACCAAATTTTGGCAGAAGTGAAAAGCCGAAAGGAGTAAGACCCCAAAGCCAAAAGGAGCAATCCCACCCCAAGACAGGTGGGATTCCACATTACACAGGAGAAGAGGCTAATAGAGGGGTTGGGGAGAGGGAGGGGATAGAGTGGGTGAAGGAAAAGTTGAGATGAGCTGCATTTATTCTTTTAACCAACATAGTGCCAAACACTGTTCTGGTTGTTAATAACTTAAAAGAATGAGACATGGTTTTTGTTCCTGAAGAGTTCATAGCTCAATGAGGGAGACAGATATGTAAGTTAAAGACCACAGCACATGTATTTTTGTACCTATTAACCTCTTTTAGGATGACTACAGTTAACAATAACCTATTTTATTTTTCAAACAGCTAGAAGAGAATCATCCCAGCTAAAAGAGACTCTTCCCAGCATAAAAAATAATAATAAATGTTTCCCCTGATTTGATCATTACACATTATATGAATATGTCAAAATATCACATGTACCCTGAAAATATGTACATCTATGTATCAGTAATTTTTTTTAAACTCACAGTACAAATGAGGTAAGTATGATAGAGGCACAAAGTATAAAAGGGGCACACAGTAACCTAAGTTTAGAGAGGAAAGAAAGAGAGGATTAGAGAAGGCTTCACACACAAATGGAGCCATCCTAACTAGACACCAACAGAAAACGAAGGCAGCAAAGACCCAGAGACTTCAACAGAGTTTCTGATGGATTAAATGTAGTTCTGTGTGGCCAGGGGTTTGACTGCTTGCTCAAGCATGTTGGCCTGTGAGTGTGGCAGGGTAGGATGAGGTAAAAATGAGCACACTGGTAGCATGAGGGCCAATCTGAGAAGGTGGGGAGAGTTTAGGGGGGACAATGATGCCATCAGATTTACCTTTAAGAACACTGGGTGGGGGATGGGTGTGAGGGTGAGTGTTTTTTGGGCACTGCAGGAAGGCTGAGAAGGCAGCGTTGCATTGACCCAAGAAATGAACAAAGCCAGTACAAGAAAATGACTCATTTCAAAGGTCAAGGTGACATGACATGGCCACTGTTCTGAATGGGTAATTTAGGGGATTCAAATGTGGCTCCGATGTCTATAAGGGTGCTAAGGAAGGATCAGTAATGCATGCAGTGAAGAAGTTATCACAGCTGAGAAAGGCAGCTGAAGAAAAGGAAGGCATAGTGAGTGGTTAGCATCAGTAAGTTTGGTGATGTGGGCTGACCTGGCCAGAGCTATTCCTCTTTTTAGTAGCTCTGGAGAGCACAGGCAACAATGCTTAGAGATTAATTGCTTACTTCCTTTCATAAAATCAGCGGTTTTAACGCGGGTTCCAAAGATGGACTTTAGGGAGGTCTGTGAATTCCCTCCATTAAATGCTAGGTGCTTTGAATCTCTATATGCATATTTCTTTCCAGAGAAGGCTCCACAGTTTTGATCAGTTCTCAAAAAACAACTCCACATTTGACCCACCTGCTCGCCACACTAAGAAGTACTAAACGGCTGCTGCATACAGAGTGGCTAAAGGCTGTGGCTGGAATGTCTTTCAGAAGCAAGTATCCACTCTGTGGAAAGTGGGAGTGGAGTTTAACTTGGGGACAACTTAATCCTTCCAATATCTGGCTTAGAAAGCAATGAGGCTCAGCGGACTCAGCTTAGAAGTTCAGGCTAGCCTACAGATGGTGCCTATTCTTGTGATGAGGGAATACCCAACGAGACCACACTACTTATCACGGGGAAATTTATGCTGGGAGAGCCCGTGGGATTGCAGAGTATTTCTACCCTACTTCTCAGACCACTCTCCGGGCTGGGGTTGTGGCCTAGAGGCTGAGCAGATTGTTTTTCTTCTGCTCTGTGCACACAAGAAATCCATCTGCCAGAAAGGATTTTTTCTGGCTATTGCATATTAAGAGGGCCCCATCATCCTCTCCCCCATCCTAGGCCTTTCAAGGAGTTCAGGGGCAGGCCTGTCTTCGCTCTAGCCAAGGAATGTTGGGTAATGCACGACACAAAGCTATGGGATTGTAGAGTAAGTTAAGCTGCCAAGCTTTGCCCAGCCTTTCCTGCTACTCGAGGTAAGTCTTACCTGCTGCAGACCCCCCCTCCTGGATATGTTTCTGAAGTACCTCACTTAAGGATGCAAGCTCTGGAATTAGAGGCTCTGGGTTCATATCCCAGCTCTGCCACTTACTAGCCGTGTGACCTTGGGCAAGTTACTTAACCTCTGTGCCTAAATTCCCCTTGTGTAAATTGAATATAAAAATGATACCTTCCTCGGAAGGTTACTATGGGAATTCCATGAGATGGTATTTGCCAAGTGTATTAGTTTTCTATTACTGCTGTAAAAAATCACCACAACAGTAGCTGCAAACAACAGAAGTTTAGTATCTTACAGTTGTGGAGGCCAGAAGCTTGAAATTAGTTTCATGGGACTAAAATCAAGATGCTTATTTCTTTTTGCATTTTACAGACCCCTCCCCTAAAGTCCATCCTCAGAACCCAGGTAAAAAACCCTTGATTCTATGGGAGGAATTAAGCAATGGATCTCTAAGCATCGCTGCTAGTGCTCTGCAGAGCTACCAGAAAGAGGAATGGCTCAGGCAGGGTCAGTCCACATCACCAAGTTTACCAACCGATTCCAGCCACTCACTACACCACTTACTTTCAGCTGCTGCTTTCAGCTTCAATACTTCCCCAGTGCCAGCGTTGCTGATCTTTCCTCAGTACCTCACAGATATCTGAGGGCTGTATTCTTTTCAAGATTCTGGAAGAGTATCTGTTTCCTTGCCTTTTTCAGCTTCTAGAGGCTGCCCATGTTCTGTGACAACCGCCGCTTCCTCCATCGCCAAGCCAGCAGCATAGCATCTTCAGATCTGTCTGATCATGGCCCCTGCCTCTGTCACTATATCTCCTTCCCTCCATCTATTCCTTTCCTTTCACATTTTACTATAAGCAGCCAAAAGAAAAGGGTGCACTTTGAACACTTTGCTTGGAAATCTCAGACAAATATTCAAGCTCATTGCTTACAAGTTCTGCTGTCCACTTAACGGTGTGACAAAATTCTGCCAAGTTTTCTGCCACTATATAATGATAATTCCCTTTCCTCTAGTTTCCAGGAACAAGTTCCTCATTTCCTCCTGAGCCCTCACCAGCAGCACTTTAATGTTTATATTTCTACTAACATTATGTTAATGAAGATTTAGGTATTCTCTACAACAACATACATTTTTCACTAACGTACCCCTCACCTCTTGCAGAACCCTTGGCAGCAGAACCTTTAACATCCATATTTCGATTAACAGGCTGATCAAGGTTATATAAGCCTTTTTCTTGTGTTCCTTAAAATTTTTCCACTCTCTGCCCATTGCCCAATTCCAAAGCAACATTCCCACTTTTAGGTATTTGTTGCAGCAGAACTTCACTTCCAGGTACCAAAAATATGTATTAATTCCTGATGCTGGTGTAACAAGTTGCTATAAATGTAATAGCTTAAAACAATACGGATTTATGAACTTAAAGTTCTGAAGATCAAAGTCTTAAAATCAAAGTGCGGGTGGGGTTGCCTTCCTTCTGGAAGCTCTAAGGAGTGAATTTGTTACTTTGCCTTGTCCCTGCTTCTAGGGGCCACCTGCGTTCCTTGGCTCATGGCCTTTCTTGAATCACTCCAGCCTCTGCTTTGTCATCACACCTCCTACTCTGATATACTTTTCTGCCTCTTATAAAGACCCCTTGTGATTATATGGGGTTCATTTGGATGATCAAATATAATCTTTCCATCTCAGGATCTTTAATCCTATCTGCTTTATACCTTTTGCCATGTAAGGTAATATAGTCACAGACTCCAGGGATTAGGTGGTGAACATCTTCAGGAGGCCATTATTCTGTCTATTGTACCTGCTTCTCGGGCTTTTGTTTGATTGGTGGCCAGTGCTAAAATAACTCTAAGTAAAATAGGAGTAAGAAGGTCATCCTTAAATACTTAAACACGGTGCATCAGTCACTGTCCAGCTGGAAGACAGAAATCACACCAGTAATTAGAACAGGTTAAAATTAATATAAAGTTTCATTAACTATAAAGTTATAATGAAACTATAATGAAACTATAAAGTTTCATTGTAAAAGGTGATCAACTACTAAAGAGCTTAACAGAATTTATATATATATTTACATATATACACACATATATATATGTATATATTTTTTGAGACAGAGTCTTGGTCTGTTGCCCAGGCAGAGTTGCAGTAGCATGATCTCGGCTCACTGCAACCTCTGCCTTCCGGGTTCAAGCAGTTCTCCTGCCTCAGCCTCCCAAATAGCTGCGACTACAGGTGCATGCCACCATGCCCAGCTAATTTTTGTATTTTTAGTAGAGACAGGGCTTCACCATATTGGCCGGGCTGGCCTCGAATCCCTGACCTCAGGTGATCTGCCCATCTCAGCCTCCTAAAGTGTTGGGATTACAGGTGTGAGCCACTGTGCTCAGCCCTTAACAGAGAATTCTAAGGAACACAGAAATAGCAATGGAGAAAGCAGCTGCTATCCTAGGGCAAAGGGAAAGGACCAGGGGACTAGTAACTTAATGAACCCCTTGAGGGCCGACATACACATCTTATTGGAGAGGGCATGACTACCACAAGATACACATCATACTGGTTGCCTAAAACTTCCTAGAGGGTATGAGTTGGGGCTGACCATTTGTGGCGGGAAAATTAGAGGGTGACAGCTGGTTTGCCAGGACTGCTTAGGTGAGTGCCACTGGGCCAAGTATATCTGATCTCGTTACTGTCCCTTCTCTACCCTCTATTGACCAAAATGTGTAATGTCACACCAGCTGGCAAAGGAGAAATGTTTTCAGGGTTCAGCTCCAGTGTCATAACGTGAACAAAAAAGGATGTCTTTGGAAGTGAAAGCAATAAATTGGTAAATGACACACATGCAAAGACTGTTTATTTCAAATCATCAAAATATCGGAGCCTTTTTCTGTGAAATTAGAAATCAGACAAATTACTAGCTATCTTCGCTATTAATCAAGACTGGAAAGTTTGTACAAACGTGGTAAGATAAGAAAATGAAATAATTGGTATGTGTGTTCCCTAAAAATAGATAAAATTATCCTTATTTTAAGAAGGTATGATTATGTACCTAGGAAGCCAACACCGTCTGCTGAAAACAAACGAAACAGCCTACTGGAATTGATAAGAAAATTTAGTAGGGTGTATAGGTAAAATTTTAAAAATTTTTGTATATTCCTTTTTATCTGCATAACACCATGCTACTGTTCTGCAGAAACAGCAAAGTAGAATTATGACCCTCCTCTTCCTCAACAAACCTCAAAAACTTAAAATAAGGAAATTATCAAATATGATTCTAAAATAAACATTTTAAAAACTGGAATTGTGTAAAACATGGAAACGTGAAAAGATGGAATTGGAGGTAGAAAGAGTACCACCATGGAGAAATCTGACATATACCACCTCAGCCAGGCGATCAACATCAGTATCAAGAAAGTCATATTGATACGATATACCCTTCATATGTTCTGGTGAAAATGATACTTTACTTCCTCCCAAGATAAAACCCGAGTCTAATTATGAGAAAAATATCAGACAAATCCCAATTGAGGGACATTCTGTAAAGTACCTAACCAGCACTCCTCAAAAACAACAGCCAAGAGGAGCCTAAGGAGACATGACAACTAAATGTAATGTGGTATTCTAGATGGGATCCGGATACAGAAAAAGGACATTTGCTAAAAACTAAAAACATTCAAAGAAAGTATGGACTTTAGTTAATAAGAACGTATCAATAGGCCAGGCTCACACCTGTAATCCCAGCACTTTGGGAGACCCAGGAGGGCGGATCACTTGAGGTCAGGAATTCACGATCAGCCTGGCCAACATGGCGAAACCCCGCCTCTACTAAAAATACAAAAAAATTAGCCGGGCGTGGTGGTGGGCGCCTGTAATCCCAGCTACTCCGGAGGCTAAGGCAGGAGAATCGCTTCAACCCAGGAGGCTGAGGTTGCAGTGAGCTGAGATTGCGCCACTACATTCCAGCTTGGGTAACAGAGCAAGACTTCG
This sequence comes from Pongo abelii, assembly GCF_028885655.2. NCBI lineage: Eukaryota > Metazoa > Chordata > Mammalia > Primates > Hominidae > Pongo > Pongo abelii. The sequence continues at coordinate 104,004,419 of NC_071994.2, forward strand.
TCTTAAAAAAAAAAAAAAAAAAAAAAAAAAAGACGAACGTGTTGGAAATGGATCAAGACCATTTTTGAGGAAGAAGAGTAATGGCAATACTTGTACTGTATGATTATTAACATAAAGTTACAGAAAACTACAGTATTGGCATTAGAGTAAACAAAAATGTAGTTAGAAAAGAAAGCATATTCAACTATATGCAGAAAAAATATAAAAATGAAATTTAATAATTCAAAATTAAATTGTTTTTGCATAAAGTATGAATGGGGCCTAATTTGTGTTCTTTTACATTTATTGCCAATTATTAACCAAAGTTTATTAAATTACTTTTTAATAAATAATACATTTAGTTTATGTAATTAAATTTTGTTTAATAAACACATTCAATTAAATTTTATTTAATAATACATTTAATTTAATTAAATTTTATTTAATAAAATTTAGTTAATTTAATAATTGGCAATAAACATAAAGGAACACAAAATTAGACCCTATTATGCAAAAATAGAATTTTAAAAAATCTTTACAATTAAAATAACAGAATTAGAAGAAGTATTAAGAATTCATTTGTATAAAGGAGAGAGTCTTAAGAAACTAAAAATTAAAAAAGCAATGACATAAAAATTGTAAAGTTAATATAGAAAATTATGTCATAAAGGAGAGATATGTTTTAGAATGGAAAAAAAGTATTTGTTAACACTTAGACCGAGATGATATCCTTAATATACAAAACACTCTTAAATTAACAGGAAAAATAACATAATGAAAATAAAGCCAAGAGACACTAAGGATCCATTTAAGGGAGAGGAAATATACATAACATTCAAACAGATTTCAGGTTCACTAATGAAAATGCAGATTAAAGTGACAATATAATACCATTTTTCACCTGGATGATTACCAGAACTATAGCAATGACATCTAGTTCTGTGGAGGTGGCAAGGAAATGTGAATTATGTGTAAATTACTTCAACATTTTAATCTAAAATATTTAACAAAATTTAAAATGATCATAATTGGAATACTGGACTGCAGTAATCCAATTTTGGGGAACGTGTATTAGAAAAACAGAAGCACTAGTATGAAGACATAAATTAAAAAATATGTAACATATATATTTTTTTACATATACATATATATGCAACATATATATATATATTTTTGTTTGTTTGTTTTGTCTTGTTTTGTTTTTGACATAAGGTCTCACTTTGTTGCCCAGGTTGGAGTTCAGGGGTACGATCATGGCTCACTACTCCCTCAACCTCCTTGGCTCAACCTATCCTCTCACTTCAGCCTTCTGAGTAGCTGGGACTACAGGCACACACCACCATTTAAACTTTTAGTAGACACGGGATCTCACAGTGTTGCCTAGGATAGTCTTGAACTCTTGGGCTCAAGCAGTTTTCCCACCTCAGCCTCCCACTGTGCTTGGCTTAAGGGGATGAGCCCCTCCACCCAGCCAGTATTTTATAGTTTAAATAGTTTATAAGCAACAAGTGTACAAAAGATGCAGTATTCTTAATTTCCAGAACTACGTTTAAATTCAAACCTTAAGTCTCTGTCTTGCTTTCTCGAAGACAGTTTGATTTAGATGCTTTCAATAAATTCAGTCCAATTAAACATTTAAAAAATATATTCAATATAATTACCTGTTTTTTATTCTCAAGTGGTGGGATTTTAGCTGAGTCTTGAAGGAGGAGATAGAAATAGGATCAGCAAACAGAAGATGAATGAGTGTGTGTGTGTGTTTCTGTGTATGTGTTTCTTGAGGAAACAAGAGAGGCAAAGCCCATTGATTAAACAATAATAGTACCAAACTGATGGTAAAATTGAAACAAGGATTATCTCAGCTGGTCAAGATGACTCTTTCTTCTCCAACTGGTTTTGAACACCTCTTCCCTTATTTTTATTGCTGCAGCAATTGTGGCTTTCCTGAATGGGTTAGGACAGACAAACAGACCACACTAGCCTCTGGCTGCTGAGAGATGCATTATGTCCCCTGGGGATGTGATACTTTGCGGAAGTTTGATGTGCTTATTTCTCCAAGTAGGTAGTGTCCAATTTCTTCCTGCCCAAGACTAAGACACAGTAGGTAAATATTTTTTATTTTATTTAGAAGCCCCTAAATTTATGTAGTGTTTTAATTTTACAAGTTAAAATTCATATATGTTCACTTTTAAAGTCTTTCTCCAAGTCTTGCATGATAGAAAATATAATCATCTCATTAAGGTATGGCCATTAAGACTTGTAGCTGTTTAATGATTACCTAAGGTCACGTGGCTAGTATGTGGTAGAGCTGGGATTTTGCACTTAGGTAATTTTAAGGCAACTTCCATACTCTTTTTACTAAACCAATGTTTCCCAATTTCAGGTGTTATGTATCACCTATACAATTTTTTCTATGTCCAGATACAACCTTCATACTATTTGCTTAAAACAGTCAACTAAAATCTAGGACTGCTACTCATTTTTAGTTTTGTCATAGCAATATTTATAAAATATGGTTTTGATATGCTAGCTATTTTTCCCAATATATGTTAAAAATAAATACATAACTATGAAGTCTGTTTAAGGAGCAATATTACCTTAACAAAATGCCTCTTAAAATGGAAGCTTTGAGTTGATTTTTCTTAGTAATTATGAAACTTGAGTAATGAACATAGTGGAGAATGCCTGCAGATCAACTTGACTCTACTTTGCCTGTTACAATTGTGGGTAGGAGTAGGAAAGGCAGAAAGAATAAAAATTCTAGATTAAGCCTGATAAATGTGGTAGGCAGTCTTCAAGAAGTGGCAGACAGTATTCATTATCAATTCCTTTTCTCCCTGTATGTGTATGCCTCTCCACCCATCAAGAATTAGAGCAATTAACCCTCCTCCTGAATCCAGGTTGGCATTATGACTTGCCGTAGTCATTCTTGACTAATAGAATGTAGTGAAAATGTGTTAGCTCTTGTCCTAGTCTTTAAGAGTTTTTGAAGCTTGGAGAAGCCATTCTCCATGCTGTAAAGATGCTTAGACTAGTCTAATCAATAATGAGAAGCCATGCAAGGGAAGGACAGAGGCCACATAGTAGAGCACCAAAGTGTCAGACATGTGAATGACACCATCTTGAATCTTCCAACCCAGCCCAGAAGTCTGCTGAAGGCATGACTCCAGACAACTCACATGGGACAGAACTGCTTAGCTGAGCCTTCTCAAATTCCTAACACACAAAATTACGGCCAACATGGTGAAAAACCGTCTCTACTAAAAATACAAAGAAAAAAATTAGCTGGGCATGGTGGCGCACACCTGTAATCCCAGCTACTCGGGAGGCTGAGGCAGGAGAATCATTCGAACCTGGGAGGTGGAGGTTGCAGTGAGCTGAGATAGCACCATTGTGCTCGAGCCTGGGCAACAAGAACAAAACTCCGTCTCAAAAAAAAAAAAAAAGTTGTTTTAAGCTACCAAATTTTAGCATGGTTTGTTACATAGCAACAAATAACTGAAACAGTAATTGTGGGGGGCCACAGCATTGGAAGTTCCTAAGCTCTTCTGCTCTGTAGCTGGCTGTGGTAGAGAATTGGTTATTTGATGGTGTTCTCAATGTTTTCTTTTTCTCTCTCAGTAATAGAAACTTTGATTTTTAGCTGGAGACATAGCAGCTCAAAATAATGGTTACATTTCTTAGTCTCCTTTGGTGTTAAATGGGGCCATGTGAATAAGTTCCAACAAATGAGTTAAGAGAATAAATATGTACAAACTTCGTTTTTGGTTGTTGGAGATAGAAAACAAGTATGCTCCATCCTGCTGCTTGGAAGATGAATGATTTCATACCACAAAGATAGGTGCATTCTGTAGATTTGCTAAAGCAACAAACTAGAAGTCTGGTTCCCTGAATGATTTCATGGAGCAGAACTGCCATACTTCTAGACCATCTGCTTGTTATATGAAAAAGAAACTTCTATTATATTTACAATCCCTGTTTTCTGTAGTACATTTGATTTATTTAAATCATGCTCTTGGAAGCAGGGATGTCTACAAGAAGGGATGCAAGGGCCGTAAACCCAGGGGCTTTCCTGAGAGCTTTACATAAAGCCAAGATAGCTGTCAAGGGGATTGCTTGGAAGTAGGTGTGATTGGCGGCTTAGCTTGGGGGAGTTAGTTGCTAGCAGGTATAATCTCACAGGTAAGGAGGCACTGTGTCCTTTTGCTGAGTATACGTGACTTCAGTGGGTGTTCAATTCAGGAACTGGACCCTGAATCTTCTCCGCTTCAGGAGTCTGCATAGCCCCCTGCACTGTCATTCCACTGAAGTGTAGAATACCTGGTTTGCATCTATTCATGATCTCTTTGTGTTCTACCAGACTGTGAGTTCCACACAGCCACATACTATGGGCCCAGGGAAGGAGCTCTATCCAGGGCAGGAGCTCTATATAAATTGCCTACTCAAAATCTCATCCTCCCTCCTTCCTTAAAGAAAACTTAGATTTTGTTTAGGGCAATTACTTGCCCTTTCTTTCTCAGATAGCCTCCTTTGCAATATGGGGCCAATCTGATACAGTTCCTGCTAATGAGATGTAAGTGAAAGTCCTAAAAGGGAAATTACTGGGAAAGTTTTGTTTTCTTGTAATAAGTGCTACCCCACCCTTTTTTTTTTCTTTTATTATTATTATTATTGGGAATTGAACAATGAGAACACATGGACACAGGAAGGGGAACATCACACTTCGGGGACTGTTGTGGAGTGGGGGGAGGGGGGAGGGATAGCATTGGGAGATATACCTAATGCTAGATGATGAGTTGGTGGGTGCAGCGCACCAGCATGGCACATGTATACATATGTAACTTACCTGCACATTGCCCACCCATTTTTTGTGACTTCCCTTTTATTATTCCTGCCTGGAAAAGGGATGAAAAGCTGAGGGTAGGGGTACCATTCTGTGGCCACAAAATGAAAGCAAGAAGGATCTTGGAACATTGATATCATCATGGAATCTGGACTGGCTAACTCCAAATTGCTTGTTTTGTGAGGAAGAACCCTTGTTTGGTTAAGTTCTATAATAGTGTTTCTTCTATAGTTAGCCAAATGAAATACCTTGCTTCCTCATCACTTTATTAAACCAAACCATTTGCAGAACCAAAAAATATCAATCATCAGAGAAATGCCACACTTAGCATATGTGGTGACTGAGTACTGCTAATTTCACCTGTCTTTCAAGGAACCAGAACTCTGATATAAAACTGCTTATGTTTGTGAGATGTGACTCATTACTATATGATATATAAATATACACATTTCAGACCTCCACTGGGTCGTGTTGTACCCCATTTATATGTTCACTGTTTGAAATCACAGATTTAAAAAATTTTTAATCTTAATATGTTATATGATAGTTTTGTTCATAATTCCATGAGAATATATCTGTTTTAAAAGTTATTCATTATAGCAAATGGCCTATAGCAACACAGTTCATCTAGATACAGTGCATTCTGTATAATAAATGCTTTCTCTGTACCTATCTACAAATACTTTGCAGAAGGCTAGTCTACTTCAGATGGACAAGATGGGACTGTGGGTGGAAAGGCATAGGAAAACACTGAATTAAGAAAAAGTAGACTCGGGGGACAGTCAGAACGAGGAAGAAGAAAGAGAACACTTAGGGGAAACAGTGACAGAGATGAAGGGCTCTGCAGGAGGCCCCTAAACAGGAGATGCATCCATGGAGCCAGAGACTGTTACAAAATGTCAAACACACATGGAGGCTCCAAATGAACAAGAGACCTTTTCAAGTCACAACACCAGTGAATGTCACAGTTGGGTCTGGAATCCTTCCTGCCAGCTCCCAGTCCACTGTTGCTCTCTGCCGTTCTGTAAAGCCTGGATTAATTTCTTATCAGGGAAGGCATACATTTCTCATTATCTTTATATAACATTTCAATTTATGAATTTCTGAATATGAATTGTATTCCAGGATAGGTGCTTATTCCTGTGGACATTTTGTTCTTATCGCTTCACTGGTCAATTGGAATTAGAGTTTAATGCAAATAGGGCTGGTCTTAAGAGTCAGGAAACCCGACTTGGATTGGAATCCTGGTTAAGCCATAGAGCTAACTAGGTCTCAAGCCTGCAAGCCTCAGTCTCCCCATCAGAAAATAGAGATAAATATCTAACAGTTTTTAGCCATAGACCTAACCAGGTCTCACGCCTGCAAGCCTCAGTTTCCCCATCAGAAAATAGAGATAAATATCTATCTAACAGTTTGTTATGAAGCTATTTATAAAACAATGTACTTATTGTCCCACAACTTTACTTCCCAGCAAAATTGATGAGTTGAAAGATAGAAGCATCAGACAGCGTTGTAGCCAAGGAAACATGAGTCAGCAGGGGTCCCACACTTGGAATGCCTACTAGGTTAGTCAGGTACTACGGGCCAAGTGAAGCCATGATGAGTTGTGCAGTGCTAGCCCTGAAAAGGCGCAGACCTATTAACCTCTAACTGATTGTTGTCACACAAAAATCTAGGTTTAGATTTTCCCATTTTTAAAGAGATGATAGAAATCTGGGTGTTCATGTGTCTCCCTTGCTTTAAAAATGTCAGCAAATATTTCAGAATGTTAAAAGACTTGTTGGATCAAACAACATGATTCTGGATGTAGCCAGTGGACTACCAGTTTATGATCTTTGGGTTCCAGTGAATTTTATGGGGAGTGGTGATGGTGATTAATTTTTCTTTTTTGTTTTTTCCTTTTTGTTTCGTCTGGCTGAGGAATGGGTCCTCTTGAATGAGGAAACTGTTACAAATATCTGAGGCCCTTGTCATCAGTATATCTGCCTCATTTACCATAGAAGTAAACAGAATCCATTAAAAAAATCATAAAAATCCACAAACTTTCTTCCTGGCAGAGTCTTGAACACAGACAGCTGCTAAACAACCACGAGCGCTCAGCAGAATTTAAAGGTGTTGAGAGGAAGTTGCATTATTTTATTGGAACAATGAGTGAGCAGAGGAAATACTGGCCTCATGTGTGGAGCAGGGAAGAATGGATGTGACTGGGAAATGGCCAAGAACATGAACATTTAAAAGAGATCTTCTAAAATAGACTCATTTGGGCATTAGAAACAAAACTTGAATTTTTTACCGAGTGCTTAGTCTGAGATCCTCAGATTTAGGATCTGCTGGTATCAATGTGAAATTCACTTCATTTAAATCTTATTAACAGAACCCTTTGACTGTAATCTCTGTTTTTAGTTTTGGAGCATCATCCATGGGCCGTGAGAGTTTTCTCTGCTGCTGCTTTGTTGTAGCAGAGAGGCCACATCCTTATGCTGAGGTGCAACTTGGCAAATGCTTCTTGAAACAACAACTAAATCCATTAGCATCAACCTTTGAAAGTCCAAATTCGTCATGGTGCAGAACTGCTTGTTTTGGAGTAGGATTAGAGCAGTTATGGCCTAGGAAGCAGCTACCGCAAAGAGGAGGGATCAGCCCTATTAGGTTCTGACTGTCCTAGACCCTATGCCAGTTGTTCTCCTTTGGTAATTTCATTTCAGGTAGCTAGATTTCTGGGAACCTTTTGACTCAAGAAGGTCTGTGTATAAGCTGCTTATCTTTTTCCTCATACAACAATAGGAGAAGGGCTGCAACTAAAAAAGAAAAGAACAGAAATAACAGAAGAAAACCTTTATTATATTTTCTGTATCTATAAAGATCTTTATGGCTTTACCTTTCCATGGAATTCTCCTGCTTGAATATTTTTCATTTTCTAAGAGTCACCCTGAATTGAGAGTTTTACCATATGTCATTAGATTACTTTACAGGGGCATATAGAGTAGTGGTTAAACTCAGAATTGTGCTTTCTGGATTAAAATCTGGATTGTTTTAAATGTCAGTTTTCTAATCTGTAACATGCAGATATAATAAGATATCTCATAGATAATTAGTATTACATGAAATAGTCCTGAATCAATAGCAGCTGATAGTATTATTTGTTCCCTATCTGACCCCTGAAAAATAGATGTTGTCCAAATGTTACAGGTGTAGAAACAATGTAAGGAACTGCAATAACAAAAAAGTGCAAATTCTTAAAAGCCCTTTATTTATTTTTCAGAACCAGTAAAACTCTATTGGGAAGTTATAGCTTCTTGTTGCTTCTTCTTTTAGCCCTAGGTAAGGAATAGAGTTTTCACCAAGACTTGATAATTTTCATGTTCATTACGATACTGGAACTACATGAATAGTATGCTAAGTCTCTTGGTTGTATCAAGTAGTTTGGCTAAAAAATATAAGCTCAATAGCTGTACATTCTCAGGTGCAGGATTAAAAACCACTAAATGAGATATTGCTAGCTCTGCTGCATGGAATAGCAATGATGAATAAATGGCTTCAAATATCAGATTTCAAAACTTTAATTTAATGGGCAAAGAAAATAACACTATTAGATGTGCTTCTTTAAAGGTTTTTATGTATTTTTAAAAATTATATAAAACAATTTAATAGCCATTAAGGTTCTGTAATAGGCAGCCTAACTGGCAGCCAGTGTCTCCAGAACAGTTCAGATAATTATCGTTTTCCAAACTGACCTAAAGAGGAAGAGTCAAGACTAATCCAACAAGCAAATGTACGGCTAAAAGAGAGGGGGGAAATGGGCCAGGGGAGTGGCTGAGATCACGTTTCCTTCCCTAGCTTAGCCAGTTACCCTTTGATGAACGTAATACCACTGAGCTTCATTTTCTCCTCCTCAAAAATGCAGTGGTAATAAATGCCTATTTTCTATCAGGGATGCTTTTCCAGATGAGATAATGCATATGAAATGGTCTATGTAGAATATTTTCAAATGTTGGAGATCATTACAAATACATGGAATTATTATTATTTTGTATTTTACTTGAAGTTCTGGGATACATGTGCAGAACATGCAGGTTTGTGACATCGGTATACATGTGCCATGGTGGTTTGCTGCACCTATCAACCTGTCATCTAGGTCTTAAGCCCCTTATGCATTAGGTATTTGTCCTAATGTTCTCCCTCCTCTTGCCCCTACCCGCAACAGGCCCTGGTGTGTGATGTCACCCTCACTGTGTCCATGTGTTCTCATTGTTCAACTCCCACTTATGAGTGAGAACATGTGGTGTTTGGTTTTCTGTTCCTGTGTTAGTTTGCTAAGAATGATGGTTTCCAGTTTCATCCATGTCCCTGCAAAGGACGTGAACTCATCCTTTTTTATGGCTGCATAGTATTCCATGGTGTATATGTGCCACATTTTCTTTATCCAGTCTCTCATTGATGGACATTTGGGTTGGTTCCAAGTCTTTGCTATTGTGAATAGTGCAGCAATAAACATATGTGTGCATGTGTCTTTATAGTAGCATGATTTACAATCTTTTGGGTATATACCCAGTAATGGGATTGCTGGGTCAAATGGTGTTTCTTGTTCTAGATCCTTGAGGAACCGCCACACTGTTATCCGCAATGGTTGAACTAATTTACACTCCAACCAACAGTGTAAAAGCGTTCCTATTTCTCCACAGCCTCACCAGCATCTGTTGTTTTCTAACTTTTTAATAATCGCCATTCTGACTGGCGTGAGAATGTATCTCATTGTGGTTTTGATTTGCATTTCTCTAATGACCGGTGATGATGAGCTTTTTTTTTCATATGTTTGTTTGCTGCATAAATGTCTTCTTTTGAGAAGTGTCTGTTCATATCCTTCACCCACTTTTTTGATGGGGTTGTTTTTTTCTTGTAAATTTAAGTTTACAAGGAATTATTAATAGTTCAGCTGTAGTTTGAAAAAAGTGAAAAAGGCATTCTAAGTTAAAATTTTACTCTAATAGTGTAAGAGTCCATAGACATGATTTAGGGGCCTAAGCTGGATTATACTTTCTATTTCATTGTAAGATTTAATACCTATTTTGTTTTTATGTCTGATGTATAAAGCCTCAAAAGTATCTGAGACTTGTTATACATGTAACAGTAATCCTATAGGAAATATAACATTAACTGATAAGTATGAGGTGGGAAGAAACATCTGAAAATATTGGATTAAAATTTCTTTAAATTCTTACTCAAACTGTCAGAGCCATTTGAACCAGAGTGACTCCATCTTGAATAGGGGCTGGGTAAAATGAGGCTGAGACCTATTGGGCTGCATTCCCAGGAAGTTAAGCATTCTAAGCCACAGGCTGAGGTAGGAGGTGGGCACAAGATAGAGGTCACAAATACCTTGCTGATAAAACAGGTTGTAGTAAAGAAGCAGACCAAAAATCACCAAAACCAAGATGGCCAGGAAAGTGATGTCTGGTTGTCCTCACTGCTCATTATCTGCTAATTATAATACATTAGCATGCTAAAAGACACTCCCACCAGGTCCATGACAGTTTACAGATGCCATGGCAATGTCAGGAAGTTACCCTATATGGTCTAAAAAGGGGAGGAATCCTTAGTTCTGGGAATTACCCACGCTTTTCCCAGAAAACTCATGTATAACCCACCCCTTGTTTAGCATATAATCAAGAAATAGCCATAAAAATGGGCAACAAGCAGCCTGCAGGGCTGCTCTGCCTATAGAGCAGCCATTCTTTATTCCTTTGTTTTCTTAATAAACTTGCTTTCACTTTACTCTATGAACTCACCCTGAATTGTTACTTACGTGAGATCCAAGAACCCTTTCTTGGGATCTAGATTGGGACTCCTTCCCGGTAACAAAACTAGGAATCTTATTACTAAAACTTTTCCTAGAGCTTAAGTTTACAGATAGTTCATGAGCTATTTTAACACAGTATATGTTGTTTAGGAGAAACAGAACCGACTAAGGATTGTTGGCCCCTGTAGCTCTCAGCAATGCCACTAGTGCTCCTTCAACTTTTGTGTCAACTTTCTGTTGTTGCCATGGTAAAAAGAGTCTTCCTAGGAAAGTGAGATTAATTCTTATTAAGAAGATTAGGAAAATTATTATGGGCAAGGAGAAACTTGATTCATACCCTGAAGAATGAAATAGACTTAAAAAGTAAATAGTAAAACAAAGAAGGGTACGTTAAGTACCAAAGGTAAAGTGTAGATAGGTTAAGTATCCTGAGAAACATTGGAGATTTTCAGCATTGATTACATTGTTCTTATTTCTCTTTGTCTTAAACTTAGAAATTATAACCAATTTAGTATGTCTTATTTGTAAATTGGCTGGTCACATGAGCAATTAACATATGCTAAAACTTTTATGTAGCAGAATGTAAGGGTTACCTGAATTCAGGTCCTTTTGTAGAAACATCTTTCTAATTGAGGTACCTCTTTCTGATCTTTAAGAAGAAAAAAAAAGAGCTCATAAAAAGCTCCAGGGATAGTACAGATGGTGGATTTTGGCCAGTGTCATGGAATTCTGAGCTGTGTACTGATTCACTCTGAACTACACGTGGTCTCTTCAAAACCCAACTTATTACACCCACAAACCTCTCAAGGGTAAGAGAAAAGGTTCACCTTAGGTCCCCTTTGAAATGTACTAAGGGTGTGTGTTTTAAGTTCTTTAATCAAAGGTCAGAGGAATGGTCTCTAGCTCTTTCCTACCCTAAAGACTGTTATTTGTAAGATGTTTGGAGACTTCTAAGAGTAAACATGAATTGTGGACTGGCTAACATATTTACTGCCTCATTTATTTCTCCAGATCTCAAACAGACCTCTAAGGAATAAATGCAGATTTATGTGGAAGTAGTATTAGGGCCCACTTGTAAATCTAAATGCATTGATATGTTAATACTGAGTTTCATTAGAAAATAATTACATCTTCCCTATAGCTATAATTGGAGAGACATTAGACTTTAATTGCTCTCAATTTCTAGCTGTAGTCATCATCACCTACAAAAATACAGTCCTTTCAAAAAAAGCGCTTCTATTAATCTAAATTTTAAGACCACACTGCCCCAAAACTTCTCCCTAAGAGACGTGTTCCTGATAACAGCAATAGCAACATTCACTTTGAATGAGGCATATTTTCCTTTAACAGGCGAATGTCACAGGGAAGCATACTCTATTTACTCGTTGGAGTATTGATTGATCAGCTACTTTCTAATGAGGCAGTTCGCTGAGACTGTGTTTGCAGGGAGTGACTGTGGAAAGGCACAAGTGTGTAGTAGGTAGCCTGAGCTGGGGGAGGTAGTACAGCCTGGTGCAGACTGAGTTCATGGGGACTCTACAAACATGTGAAGACGCCCTAAGGAAGGATGGCGGAGAACTAAGAAAAGTTAGCGTTGCAAAAGATAAATCTCCACTTTCACAACTCTCTCTCGAATCACTCCTGAGTCTTTGGATGCCACTTACAAATGTATTTTTTTAATGCTTTGCAATAGTGTGAAACTGGCTAGGTTTCAATTGTATTTGTAGTATCAGCCTAAGAAGCCCAGCTAAGCCAGAGTTACCTCCTTTGCCCAAGTTCACAGCGCACTTTTGGTATAAACATACAAAGATTCATGGGAATGTTCATTGACCTTCAGAGCTAGAAAACAGAGGAGTTTTAAAAGAAGCTGTAATCCTTGTTAATATAATTGACAAGTTTATTTGTAACATTTATCTTACAATTGCTGTTCCTGGCACTGAATTAAATACGACCTTAAAAAGGACCATAATCTGCTAAGAGACTGAAACCTTTTTCTCTCTCTAACCCCCACCAACCCCTACTTTCTTTCTCTTTGGGTAGGCTGCCTTCATGAAGTGTGTTGCTTTACTTTATTTTGAGTTCCTTGGCTGCTGAGGTTTTTATTTGGAAAAGAAACATCAAAATAAGTCATAATAGCAGCAATAGTGTTTTGAGAAAGAATCAGAAATTAAATAATTTCTATATGATGATGCCAGAGACAAGCTTTATTTACTGTGGCATTTTAATATGATATTACATGTTTATTTTTTCAAGTTTTAAGATTACCTTATTCAATACTCTTTCTTTTTTATTATTTACATAATATCTTTTTAATGACACTGCCAAAACATGGTAGTTGTTCTACTTAAGATAAATGCTTATGTCTCTTCTTTTTTTTGCTCAATCCAATTTGCTGTGGTTTTTATAATATAAATTTCTCAACTACACATGTAGGCACTTTTTCTATTTTTAGTTGGCTTTTTCATTGCCCTTGTTCTCCAAAGACTTTGAAGAAGATTTGCAACTCTGAGGAGTTTCATGGTGTAACTTTGACTTGCTATTTTATTTTTGGTCAAACTATCCAACCCAAACCTCTATCAGCTCCAGACTGCGTTCCTTTGGTCTATACCACCTTCTCTCTTCTCTGAACTCTAACACTAGAATTGAAGCCTATGATTTAAGATGTATTTATATTATGGCTTAAATTTCCCTGAATTCTTCTCATGTGTGTAATATTCTTCATCTCTAACAAGTCCATGATTTAATTGAGTGTGAGCTCTGTTTTTCAGTTTTTTACTTAGATAATCCTACAAGTTCCTGAATGGCACATAATAGGAGCTCAATATATATTGGTTACCGCTTTAGGGAACAATGAGAGACATTTCTTTCTGTCATTATTTCAGGTCCTTGTTCGCTCAAAAGAAATATTTTCTATTCCATTCTCTCTAATCATTTAAAGCCAATTTAGGTCATCATTCTTTAAAATATGTTTCTATTTTGATGATTGGATTTTAAAAAAATAATGGTCACTTTTAGAAGACAAAGTTGTTTAATTCTGTTTCCAATCCTACTAACTATGTTTTGGAGCATTTCGAAGCAGAATGTATCTTATAGAAATCATTTGTCTATTCATTTTATATTATATTTCTATTCATTTTATATTTCTTGTACTAAGTTTTTTTACAAAATAGTGAATGACAAAAATGAATGACAGACATAGACGAGATATAATGTTAGGAAATTGATAAATCTTTATTAAACTTTATTCTGACTTCTGTATTTATTTTATATCACCTCTAACTCCAAATAATAAGAAAGTAAAAGGTTACACAATATTTACTAGTGAATAGGTCAAGCACCATGATCAGTGGAGCAGAAATGCCAACTTCTATCATTTCTTTTGATTGAGAAAAAAGGATAGTCAGAAATTTATTGAGCTCGAAATAACTCGATTTATCTGCAGAATTATGAGAAATGCATTTCAATTTTTCCATAAATATATATTTAAAGGATAAAATATGAAAATAAATTCTAATTACATTATAGTTATGGTGCAATAATACTGTGATGCTAACTGAAATGGGAGATTAAATTCACTTTTAACTTTATGAATACCAAATTATGGGGAAGCCACAGTGGGTGTTAGCTGAAAACCCACTTATGTTGGGAGCTCTACAGATCAATAACATTCTGAGGTCAATCTTGTGAAATGATAAGAAATATACATATTGGTCTCTGCCTCCAGTTCCTAAGTCTAAAACTCCTGAACTCCTAAAACTCTTGTGATTTCCTAATAGAAGTTCTAGGAGCATCTTTTGTTCTAATATTTGGAGTTTGACCTGGTTCTCGGCACAGAGCTCCAAAATCCCTCAGAATTTCCTGGGTAATAAGATCATTTTTTGTTCTAATGAGGTGACTCTTGGTGGGCTCCCAGATGTGGGCTGGTTACCAAAACGACCAAACTGTGATTAGAAACTTGGAACTTTGAGTATCACATTTCATTCTCTGGAAAGGGGAGAGGAGCCGGAGTTAATAATTGGATTATGTTTATGTGATGAAGCCTCCTTAAAAAAAAATCCCTAATGTATGGGGTTCACAAAGCTTCTGGACTGTTGAACATATCCCTAGCTGGGAGGGTGGTGCACCCCAACTCCACAGGGCAGAAGCTCCTGAACTTTTATCCTTCTGGACCTCACCCTATGTACCTCTTCATCTGTATCCTTTATCATATCTTTACCTTAAACTAGTAAACATGAGTGTCTCTCCGAATTCTATGAGCTATTCTACAAATGAATGAACCTGGGTGGGGTTGTGGGAACCTTTGATTTGTAGCCAAGTTAGATAGAAATTGTGGAAAACCTGGGAACCCACCCCCTTTCAATTGGCATCTGAAGTGGGAGCAGTCTTATGGGACTCGGCCCTTAACCGGTGAGGTCTGTGCTAACTCCAGACAGTACTGGAGTTGATTGCATTGTAGGACACCCAGTTGTCTGCAGAGAATTGGAGAATTGTGGGAAAAAACTCCATGAATCTGGTGTCAGACATGAAGTATTGACAATGGCGTAAGTTCCAAAAGAAAAACTGATTTTTCCCCTTAACCTACGAACCAGCACCTTGCTCCAACTCTCACTCTCACATCCTAAAGTATGGGGCTCAGGGAGCTTCTGGATTGTTGAACACATCCACATGCTGGGAGTGTGGTGTACCCTAACTCCACAGGGCAGAGGTTCTTGTGCTTGGACCCATCTGGACCTCACTGTGACCTTGGATGAGTCACAGATTCTCTTGAATCTCAAGTTCTCTATTTGTAAAATGAAGTGATGGAATTGATTTCTTTCATAACATGTGTTTCATTGCTGACCCCTCTGAGAAGGTGATGAGAGCAATGGAAAGCATGTGTACATACACAGACACTAAAATTCTGCATAGACTGGGTTGGGATTCAAACTGCCTCAAAACCAGTTGTTGCCCCACAGATAAAGAACCCATGGACCAGATGATTTTTAGAGGCTTGTGCAACTCTAACATCTTATGACTGTCTGACCATATTTTTGTTTTAATTAAGCTTAAACGGTATATTGAGAATCCAAAAAAAAACCCCAAAAAACAAAAAAAAAAACAAAAAAAACCCAGGCAAAGGAAGAAACATATTTATAAACAATAAGATATTTTAAGTGCAACACATATCTGGGTATGAGAGTTACCAATTTAGATACTAGATTGTGGTATTTGGATAGGTAAAAATAATGAATTTGATATGTGGAAATAAATATATCAGAACTAGCAATGCATTTTAACATTAATGTTTTAAATAATAAGATTGCTGTTTATTACAAGATGAATTAATTTATACATCCTTTAGCAGTACACGTTCTTCACATGTCATTCAAAAGTTCCATACAGAAAAATATTTAAAAACAGATCAAAACATAGTGACTTTCAAATTAATATAGAGGACCTTATTGATTTGAAATACATATTTTGAAGATGATTTTTAAACAACTAATTTTTATATTTATCATGCACTTTGTTAAAATCGACATGTTAAAATCATTAAAATGATTTTACTATTCTGCTTTAACCAATAAAACAAACTTAAATATTTCCGTTTGACTTAGTTTATCCTTAGGGTATGGTGTGAAGCTATTTGCTTATTATTGTTATCACTATGATGATGATGATGATGATGGTGATGGTGAGGCAGGGCCTTGCTCTGTCACTGGCATTGAAGTGCAGTGGTGCAACCATGGCTTGCTGCAGCCTCGACCTCCCAGGATCAAGTAATCCTCCCACTTCATCCTCTTGAAGATCTGGGACTACCACACCTGAATAATTTCAAGTTTTTTTATAGAGATGGGATCTCCCTATGTTGCCCAGACTGGTGTCCAACTTTTGTACTCAAATGGTCCACCCTCCTCAGCTTTCCAAAGTGCTAGGATTACAGATGACAGCCACTGTGACTGGCCTATTTGCTTATTATTTTAAGTCATTTAAACAATGAGCTTTTCTGAAAATAGCTGAGAAAAAAAAAGGAAATTAACATTTTGAACAGTAATGTCAAATTTTAGAAAAGTATAGTGGAAAACATGACTTGTTTTCAAGAACCAAGATTTTATTAAAGGGAATGGATAGAAAGGAAATAGACAAAAGGAAAATTGCTTTTGCGGATAAAACAAAAATTACTTTTTAAAATGTAGTTAAAATTTAGTGATAATAGAATATAGAAAAAACGAAAAGTTTTAGTTCAGGGAAAACTGCATAAGGTTTGAAAGTATTACAAATCAAACTAGTGCTATATACTATGGCTATCCAATTTCATAATTAAATGGATAAAACTAGAATAAAATTATTTGGGGGAATTTTTGTAAGTACCATAAATTTCTTCAGATTATTGATAGATGTGTAGAAAATAAAAAGGAACTATTTGTTTCTTGCATTTTCCAGTAATTAAATGGAAACATTCAGGTTCAAATTGCATAAAGTTAAACAAACACAGTAACTACTAAGAATTTATAAAACAAAATTAAATAAAAATCTGTTAAACCATTACCCAGATTTCAGTATAAGAATAAGTAAGGCATAGTTAAATAATCGAAAATGAAGTAAATAATACTGTAATGTCCAAAAATGTTGAATTTTGAGATTACATACATGTCATACATCCCCATTTTTTCAGATAGGTAAAATGAAGTTCAGAACGGTTATAGGTAATTCATGCCAACTCAATAGGAAGTGTCAGAACACAGCTTAGAACACAAATTTTTTCATTTCAAGCTTCCAAACTCTTTTCCCTATATTTTAGCCTTCATGGTAGGTAATGTTTGCTGTCTATTGTAAAAGGGACCTGACTATATCTTTCTCTAGATTGCTTTCACTCATGCATATACACATGCAGGGTTAAGAAGAGCCATTTATTATCCCTGAATAATTTCACTGTAAGTCCTACTTAAGTAGAAATAACTTAGGATAATAACCTGTTAAATAAATTAGCTCCACATGATATATGTAATTTAGTTCTATGAAGAAAATTTTTAAAAATATAAAAATGATGTGAAGTGTGAATAGCCTTGGAATACAAGTTCAGCATTTTTTGAGTTTTTGAATGAAACACACTTTGTAGTTACACAGCAAAAGTGAATTCAGCCCAGTTTAGATAGCCAATTCAGATAACTTGGGAACAAACAATAATCCCTTCCTGTCCCTGGATCACCTCTACTTAAGTCAGTTTCCTCATGACATATGCTTATTTATTGTTCAGAAAACATTCTATTAACTAAGCTACCAGTAAAGATGATTTTCTTAAATTTTGCGTGACCTTTAAATATAAAATATTTTTCTCTTCACAAAATTTGTTTAAAACTGAAGACCTCTTACGTAATAGTTATGAATATCATTCTCTATTTGAAGGTTGGAAATTATAAAAATTCAGGGTATGTGCAAACAATCATTTTTTGACATGTTTTCTAAGAAGCAGCTCCTCGTCTATCTCCCATTGTGGGGCGTGGGTCTACACTGACAGCCACCTCTTCAGCTACACAGGTTGAAGGTCCGTGTGGACCTGAATGCCATTCTCCAGAGGCACTCCCATACAAACTGCCTTCTCCCACGTGCCATGAATTCTTTACCAGATCAGCATTCTAATTTTTTTGAATATAGGTTTGTTGGGCCTTTCAACTAATAAGTATCTATATTGGTAAGCTTAGTATATTTTGGTTATAAAAAATCATGTATTTAGTGACCCAAGATTTATTCATTTATAAACTCATTAATTTCATCCACCTATGTTGTAGAATGTTGTGTTGTATCTATTAAGGGTGTTTAGCAATGTATTTACCTATTTCTTAGTAAAAATCATATTTGTATAAGGTTTTCTTGGCTGTGAAGGAATTTTATAGGCACTATTGCATTTAAATGCAAAACTCTTTATTAAAATATTTATGTTTGCTTGCTAGATGATGATGCAGAGGCTCAGAATTAAAGATAGATTACTAAAATCACAATGGATTACTTTTCAAAATAGTGACAAACCTATCTTTCAAAACTCTGGGTGAAGTTCTGCTGTTTGTTTTACTGTAGGTGTTTATTTGGGTGCTGTTAACACATATCTGAAGTTGGCACATAGGCCATCTCTGTTAAGCTTCACGAGTATCTATGTTCTGGTTCACTGATTACCTCCATTTTTACCAGTATACTGTAACCTGTAATCAACCAGGTTTTTATTGTTTTCTATTTTTTTTTTTAAGAAACTCTTAGTGATAATTATCCTTTCTTAAATCAACAGAACAAACACTTGTACCAGAACTTGAAAATTTGTCAAAGCTAAATGTATATATTATTTGGTTAAATGAATATAAATATTGCATAGCAGTTTCTCCCCTCAATTTCAATTTTGTTGCATAATTTATGGATTTTTACCTTAGTTATTTTATATTTTCTCAAGTTTAGTGAGGAGTTAGTTGATATGTTTCTTACTATGCATACTTTTTAATAACATCATTTAAGAACTTGAACAGATTCATAATAATGGTTTGTGAATCTTAAAACTTTTCAAAAAACTATTTCTTGACATTGATCCATCTTAAAATTATTCTTTCCTTTGATTAATTGTTCATTACTTAGTAATGTTTCAATAAGAACACTGCATCTTATAATCATTGTGATCATTAGGAAATGTGTATAGATTTATAAAAATCAAAATAAATATGACAAATAAAAATATTTCTCTTGTTCTATATCATCCAAGTTGGTGTAATTTAAATCTTATTTAAAAAAAAACAAAACTAATTCTACTGTACAATTCTGCTAAAATGGCTTTAACAAATTATGGACTTTAAAATTTAAATGAGGCTTGGCGCAGTGGCTCACGCCTGTAATCTCAGCACTTTGGGAGGCCGAGGCGGGCGGATCACGAGGTCAGGAGATCGAGGCCATCCTGGCTAACATGGTGAAACCCCATCTCTACTAAAAATACAAAAAAATGAGCCGGGCATGGTGGCGGGTGCCTGTAGTCCCAGCTACTCGGGAGGCTGAGGCAGGAGAATGGCGTGAACCCGGGAGGCGGAGCTTGCAGTAAGCCAAGATCGCACCACTCCACTTCAGCCTGGGTGACAGAGCAAGACTTCGTCTCACAAAAAAAAAAAAATTTTTTTTTAAATGATATATGTATATATATATATATGTGCTGTAACTTCAAAATTTAAATGTGATATATCCTGCATGTTTTCTCTTTGTCTAAAATGTGGCCCAACTTTAAATATTTTCAACAGAAATGCTTAGTGTCTAAATCTGTCTTACCTTTATATAAGGATTATATGGTTACTTATCTTAACCTTCTGCTACATAAAGATGAAAACATTCAGATAAAATAAGGAAGATTTGAAATAGAACATTGTCATCAATTATATCAGAACTATTTAATATAATGAAAATACTGAGAATATGATTTTATCCTCAGAGTTCCAACTATTAAAAAACATTCCAGGGCGGAGGGCTAGGGGAGGGATAGCATTAGGAGAAATACCTAATGTAGATGATGGGTTGATGGGTGCAGCAAACCACCATGGAACATGTATACCTACGTAACAAACCTGCATGTTCTGCACACGTATCCCAGAACTTGAAATATAATTTAAAAAAAAGAAGTGTTAAAAAAATAAATTCCTTTCCAAATGATTCCGTGTTAAAGGTTAAATCAGAGGAACTTTTGATTTTCAAGAGTGATATATTTATCATAATTTATATAGCATTCCCCAATATCACTGAATAAAATTTTAAGATATATTTTCTTTAAGATGTGTATGTATTTTTTTAAAAAACCACTGTATTATAGTAATTTCTATAGATCTAGGAGCTATCAGTCAACTCTTTAATCCAGAGTGCTATCTTCTGTCACTAGACAGTTTCCCCAACTGCACAGACCATGTCAATTACTTGTAAGAAAATGTTCTGTCTCAGAATATATTTCCAGTACTTAAATCTAAATGCAATTTCTAATCCCAAATTTAGTAGGACAGGAGTTGAGTTTCTTTTGCTCTCTGATGAATTCCTTAGCATAGGCTGTGCTGTTGGGAAATTAGTGCTGTTTATAGTTGATTTTCCCAGAATATTGATTCCCCTCTCCCCAGTTTTCTGTGACAGAAACTTCTTCTGTTTTGGAAAAAGAAATGGTGCAAACAATGTTTTTCAGGTTTATTTATTTAATTTAAAAAATTTTGTGGGGGAGATGGAGTTTTGCTCTGTTGACCAGGCTGTAGTTTAGTGCAGTGGCGTGATCTCAGCTCACTGCAGCTTCTGCTTCCCAGGTTCAAGTGATTCTTGTGCCTCAGCCTCCCAAGTAGCTGCGTTTACAGGCGTGTGTCACCATGCTTGGCTAATTTTTGTATTTTTAGTAGAGATGGAGTTTCGCCATGATGGCCAGGCTGGTCTTGAACTCCTAACCTCAAGTGATCCTTCTGCCTAGGCCTCCCAAAGTGCTGGGATTACAGGCATGAGCCACTGCACCTGGCATTTTTCAGGTTTAGTGAACTGCTCTGAACCTCTACTTAAACTTCTGTACAATGTGACTCAGATTTAGCTTGTATAGATTGCTGTATGGGTAGGGAAAATGTATGTAAAGTTCTCTAATACAAGACCTAGTGCATAGTAGGTACTCAAATCAGTGACAGCTAAAAAACCAGCAACATTGACTTCATATTGATTGTTGGTCTCTAATAATTAGGAATTGATATTAGCATAGGGTAAAAGAATTAGGAAAAATGAAATTCTATTAAGAAGGAATACATACACAGTATTTAATTGAATGTAAGACACTTTGATGCTAGTGATGTCTTCTAATCTTATCAGGAGGTATTAAGGAAAAGTTTTCACATAACTGTATATGACTTCTACTTGGGACATAGCATTGTATGATAACATGTATTACAGGATACATCCTGGTTTTTGATGTTATAAAATTTGAAAATATCAATGAAAATAAATGACAAACGTTTTCTGCCATGGAAAGAAAAATAAAATACACTAAGTAAAACAATAAATAGTCTACCCACATTATGATACACAGAGGTTAAAAGTGATTAATGTTGGATTTTATTTTATTCTTTTTAAAATATATTTCATTCACATATGAGTCAAATTTTATTAAAAAAAAAAGAATTATTTTAGATTTCCAAGCTGTTCATCATGTGTCAAAACAAGGACTACACAAAACAATATTTCTCAAACTAAAGATCTTACTTTGTGCTTTTCATGTTATTATTTTTTGACTTGTCACCCAGGCTGGAGTGCAATGGTGCAATCTCTGGTCACTGCAACCTCTGCTTCCTGCATTCAAGTGATTCTCCAGCCTCAGCCTCCCAAGTAGCTGGGATTACAGGTGCCCACCACCACTCCCAGCTAATTTTTGTATTTTTACTAGAGATGAGGTTTCACCATGTTGGCTAGGCTGGTCTCGAACTTCTGACCTCAGGTGATCTGCCCGCCTCGGCCTCCCAAAGTGCTGGAATTACAGGCATGAGCCACCGCACCCGGCCAATAATTTGAGATATAAACAATATTGGAGTCCTTTAGGGCCAAGAAAATACAACTTTAGATTTATAATCTAATCTTAACTATTTTATAAATAGCTTTTTCATTATTGTTTTATTCAGTATATCTCAAAATTCAAAAAGTTGTTTTTTTCCCTTTGTATTTACTTAAAAACATTATCTAATGGGGAGGGTAGTTAGGCTAGAGTCATAAAAATGAGATAAATTTGGTTAGTCCAATCTGTCCCATGCAGAAACTATTTCAGGTACAGAAACTGAAAACTTGTGGCTATTCAGATTGATAATTTTGTTGACTAATATCCTATTTTTTTCACTTGTAACAGTCTATCCTTGATCTCCTTTGCTGAAAAAATTTACTACTTTGATAATTACTATGCTGCTGAATTTCCCGTGACCTAAAACAATAAAAATTATTTTTAATAAATAGTTTATATAATATAAAATTTGGGCCAGGTGCAGTGGTTCACGCCTGTAATCCAAGCACTTTGGGAGGCCAAGGCAGGCGCATCACAAGGTCAGGAGATGGAGGCCATCCTGGCCAACATGGTGAAACCCTGTCTCTACTAAAAATAAAAAATTAGCTGGGCCTGGTGGTGTACGCCTGTAGTCCCAGCTACTTGGGAGGCTGAGGCAGGAGAATCTCTTGAGCCCGGGAGGTGGAGGTTGCAGTGAGCTGAAATTGTGCCACTGCACTCCAGCCTGGGTGACAGAGCAAGACTCCATCTCAAAAAAAAAAAAAAAGTTTAATATCTTTTGTACACTTAATCATTTATCTATTAAGGAAAAAGCCACTTAATTTGGATGAAACACTGAAATAGTGCTTGCTATGTCACACACTGCTCTAAGTTTATTTTTCTTATACTGACTTGATCCTCATAACAACCCTATGAAACAGGTACTATTGTTATATCCATTTTACAGATAAGAAAACTAAGGCAGAGAGTGAAAGCATGTTACAAGCTCACATAGTTAGCAAGTGGTACAGCCTGAAATGAGATTGAGAAGGTGTAGCTCCAGAGCATATATTCTTCCTATACTTCTTCCCTTATATCAAAGCATAATTATGGGTAGCTGACATAATTAATTCAGACATAAAAATACTTTGCTTTTTCATAGAGTACCTAAGTTGTTTAAGCTTTATGAATTCCAAACTGCTCACAAATAACTGGTCACGGATCTCTGCATATTATAGTTATTCTACTTGTTTGGATTCGATCATTTATAAGATGGGATTCAACTTCATCTGATTAGGTAAATATAACCTCCTGCCATTAAAATATAGCTTTAAAAAACTTGATCTTTGATATTAAGTATTTATTCATGATTAGTGTAGAGAGAGCTATATTCTTAGTTTGTTATAGTGACTCCATACAGTGACATACAGTGACACAAGGGAAAAGTCTCATGTGTGTTGACATTCACAACCACTTCCCACATTTTCTCTTTATTCATTAGTTAACTTCGATTGGAAAAACTCCACCAACGATCAGAATCAAGTATTTATAAAAAAACAGCATGTTGTTTCATAGGTAAATATGAAGTTTCTCAACAGTATTTACATTTGTAAATCTGAATATGGTGGCATGTTTAAAAACCGAAAACATAGTATTAACCAGGAATAAATAAAGTGTTTAAGTGATAGGAACATTTTCATGGCCAAATGATCCAATAAAGCTTTCCAGATTTTCCAGTCTATTCCAAATCTAGTTGATTCAATAAGACACAAGTATTTTGACATTTCAAACAATAATATGTGGCATTGTATCAACTCAAACTTACAGCAAGAATCCTGTTCTACTCATTTATCTTTGTGTCTCCAAGACCTAACATGGTTCTGAGATAAAAGATCACCAGGACTTGTTTTCATGACCCTGCTGATCAAAAAAAGGATGTAGCTAAGAAACTGGCCCAAATCAGCTAGGACTAGAAATTATAATGCATCTGCAGGCTATGAGACACTGCCACCAGCACCATGACACTTTACAAATGCCATGGGAACACCCAGAAATTAACTTATATAGTTCCAAGAACTCCCTGCAGCTTTTCCAGAAAATCTGTGAATAACAGACATCATATTTAGCATATAATTAAGAGTTGGTATACATAGAGCTAGCCAGCAACCCATGAGGGCTACTCTGCCTATGGAGTAGCCATTTTGCTGGATGCTGTTGCTCCAATAAACTTGGCTTCTTTCACTGTGGGTTCCCTCTTGAATTCTTTTCTGAATTAAGCCAAAAATCCTCCCAAGCTGAGCCCCCATTTTGGGGTTTGCCTGCATCAGTTCCTTATAGAATTTAGGCATTTATTTTATTTACTAAAGGAGCATATTTGTGTATTTCTAGAGCTATACTAAATTATACTCCTAGTAATGAAACCAGTGTAGTCTGAAATACTTTGTTATTACAAGTAGATTATCATTCACCTTAATGTGAAATGTATTAAATTTCATATGAAAATTCTTGTATAATACCAAACTTTTTAATCAATGTGAATAGCCAAAACAGTATATTATTGAATCTCACTAGATGTCAGTTGATTGTATTTTGTCTTTCTGATTGAAACACTGTGTAGTTGGTTTCAACTTAATTGCCTGAGAATCACTCTTTGCTTTGCTAAAATGCATACGCAGTCAAGGATATTTTCTCTATAATGCCAGATCTTCCATATCAATATCTCACCTTATGCCACATACAGCATTGTACAAATTGAAATGTTTGTTATAAATTTAAAATGACTGGTAAAAAATGTACTGATGATTAGTGCGTGTCTTGTATGTAATTGTATTGAGGTTTTAGATGCTATAATTCATTAATAAAGAGAGATAGAAATTAGTTTATTCTTTATTATCACACAGAATAACAAGAATTAGAGTTAAATTCACAATATTTTTAAAGAAAACATTATGTGAAAATGATTCATTTCAAACCACCAGCCAATTTAACATAAAACAATTGTCAAGCTGAGTAGACTGTTTTCTTATGTGAACCACAAAATATTTTCTCTGAAATCTACACTTAGTTTAAAAACAGAGATGGGATTTTGCATATTAGCTTGAAAATAAGTATATGATGATGATATTAGGTGCCCACTAGCACCTAGTTTTTACAGCTTTGCATTGTCACCCCATCACTGCCAGGGACCCAGCCCCAGGCATACACAGATGAAAGGACAGTTTCACCTTCTCAGCAAAAACCTTCAGATCAATTGTCAACATACTCTCAAATGTCTTTCCCACTCAGAAATGAGGAGCAAAGTGTATGACTTTAGACTCAAGAAGTATATGGGGCTAAATATCTTTAAAAGTATAACTCTGGACAATGTACTTAGTGACCTACTACTTACTCAAAATAGGGTAGTAGCATTAATAACTAAATAGGGCGTGAGTCGTGAGAAAGATTCCCCGCATCTCTTGCCAAGTATTAACACTAGTTTTACTAACAAGCAACGGGGTAGATAATTTTGAAGATTTCATCAACTTCAACAGAAAAAAATGTGAATATCTACCATGTGCAAAACAGTCAAAGTATGTTAGGGGAAATTTAAAACATTACATAGAAAATAAGTATGTGATGATATCGTTAAAATCCATGATCACCTAATTTTTACAGTTTTGCATCTGTTACCAGCCAGTGCCAGGAGAACTGTCAGGCACACATGGATGGATGAAGAGTCTCACCCTCTTGACAGAAAACCTCATATGAATACCCAAAGCACTTTGAAAGTATATGCTTACTGAAATAATTAATCTTTGTGTTTTTCTCTTTGGCACTGGACCTTTCTCCTGGTCAGTTGGAGGCAGGCATATTGCTCTGAGGAGAATTGGAATTGTTATAGCGGAAATGTTCAAAGAAAGTCAACCTTCAGCTTTTGACTTCCTCAATTGGTCTTTGAAATCCACAGAAAGGCAAGTCTGGAGATTAGGGCTTTCTCAAGCGAAAAACATGGTCTAAATCTCAAAGGTATCCTTAGAAGGTGGACTTAAGCATCAAAAGCTACTAGGACTAGATGAGAACTCATTCTAAGACCTGACAGAAGCCTCCAGCACACAGCAAGAGGAAGTGAGAGGCTTTCATGATTCAGAAGAAGGAAGAAGTAGGACAAAGAGGACAAATGCCTACATTCTGAGACTGAAACTTGAAGGAGGTGAGATTCAGACAAGTAAAGGGAAGTCCAGGAAAATCAAGCCTTTCATGCTTGCCCGTAAAGTCTGCGACATCTTAGAGAAGCTTGGATTTAGTGTGGTGGCAGCTGAGTGGAGGCTTAGCAGGCAGTGGTAAGCCATGGCTCTCCTGAAGGGCAAGGTGACTCCACAGCAGGGCCAGATGAGAAAACAGCTGGGCCTAAGAGGAATGAGGAATGTGCTAAGCCAGCAAGAAATGGAAGTTAGCAAAGTCCCAGCACTCTGCAGTGCTAAAGCTGAAAGAATAGATAAATTCACAAGCCAAAGACTTAAATATGAGACGACGGCAACGGGGTCTATGACCAGGCATAACTAACAAGGGACTGGTGTATGGCCAGTGAGGACCTGGAGAAAGAAACCTTCTTCCCACAGCTACTATGTACACATAGAAACCTTCTTCCTTCCCAGCTGCTGTCTGGTTAGTGGAACTAAAAAGGAAAACCAGCCCTTGATGGAAATTGAATAAGGTAATCCAAAACCAAGGCTCTTTTAGATGAAAAAACATGGATAAATTATTAAGCGCCAAGTTTTCTCTTCAACCTACTGCTCACCAGTGCTCCCTCCTCAGCTCCAAGGCTGTGGAGGGCTCATGAAGTCACAACGTTCTACTGAGAATGTAGCTTTTTTTTTTTGGAGTGGGTATACCATTTTGTAATTCCACTTGATAATGGCATCTGATTATTTGATCATAACATCATTATTTGTATACAATGCAGCAAGAATTTTGTTTTTAATGTAGGCTTTTAAATGGGCTTTGATGGAACTTTGTTCCATAGAAGGAATCCCAGATAAGGCTTTTTAAAAGCTGAGCCCAGCCATGGATTCATACCATCAAATACCTATGAGTTAGGTGAATTCCTCTCCTCTTGAGGTTCCAAGAATCTATACAAAGAATGTGTTTATTTTGTGTGGGTTCAGCACAACTCAGTTCCTCTTTCTCATTTTCTGAACCTTGAGCTGCTCTAGTCTTACCCGTGTGTATAGGCCTGGACTTTGAGGTTGGACAGACATGCAAAGGTAGGGATATAGGTGGAGTGGTACAGATTGTTTGGACAGATAGAATTCTGGGACTTGGGAAAACTAAGTTTTGTAATTTTTGGTTTCTTGCTTGATGAAAAATTTGTAATTTCAACACATAAGCAAAATGATTAGACATCTGGCCTTGTGTTTGACAATTTATATGGTGTATTTCATCTGCTTTCATCAGTCCTGTCAATGTTCCTATGTTATATCTTTCAAAACCCTTCGGGAAAATTAGAGAGGAGGTCATGATCACCTACAACTCTTCATGTTTATGACCATCATTTTCACCAAAATAGTGCAACTTCCTCAAAAATGTTCTCCCTGCTTCCAGGATTAGTCATCTCCAACTTTATTCTCCATATTCCAGTGGGAGTCTTCTAAAATATTCATATGAATTGTGCTGCTTTCCTGTTTACAACAGAATCAAGTCTACACTCTTTAACATGGTGTACAAGGCCACTGATTATCTAGACCTGGCTTTCTTCTTCAGTCTCATCATCCATCCCCACCCCACATTCTCTCTCCCCATCATGTTTGTGAAAATGTTGTTTGTGATACTCTTCTCTTCTTGCCTTTGGCATCTCCTCACCCTGCGCGTTCTGCTAATTCCTAAACTGCTTGTAGATTGTGGCTTAGCCTTGACTTTTTTCAGGATGCCTCTGCTAACCCCTAAATTCAAGGTAGGTGCTCCTCTTAGGTGCTCCAATAGTTCCCTGTACTTCCTCCAGCATAAGCATTCACAGTACAATATTGTAACTATCTGTTTACCTGTCTTTATTCCCCATCCAACTCTAAGCTCGGAGAAGATGGGAACACTGGTTATCTCCACAATCTGGCAGAGTGACTGGCATACAACACAGTAAAGGCTTCAAAGCTAGTTGCTGAGGAATAAAATGATGCCTAAAGTAAGACTTTTCAACAAAAAATAATTAATTTAATGTTTTAGGGAGCCCTCCATGTAACTTTTGTAAATCATATTTAATCCTCTCAAAATATAAAGAACTTTGATATTCTGTTTCTTTCAAATTTCAGTAAAAAGGCTTTAACTTAAACCCTTTGTGCTGATTTTTCTTATAAACATGCACAACTCAGAGAAGTTAAAATACACAGAATACTAAGATCAAAAGGAGATACTTTACTGGCTAAAGTGAGGAATTCTAAAGTCTGCCATGTGAAAATCTCTTCCTATCCCTAATCATAGCAAATTCAGGGCTTACTAGTCTAGGCAAATTCTGGAAAGTATTTCTACCTTATGGAGAACAAGCAGAGCCACATCTCTGTTTTAACAGGAATATGGTATGTTTGTATTAACTCTCCACATACTTTTTTTGGTTATTCTCATGAATTTTAAAGCCCTTAGAAAAAGATAACTTAATTGTATGTAATATATGATGACTCCAAAGCTCTGGATCTTAACCTAGTTTAGGAAAGCTGTGATAGAAGTCCATTGACTAGCTATTATTTAAAAAGCAATGACATTTTATACTATCAAGTTAAGGCTGCACAAAATATATCAAATCTGTGTGGATATAATTGTTATTCATGCTGCTCAGCAGCTTTCATTGATATGTCTTTGAGTAACAAAACATTAAGAAAACAAAATATTTCTTAATAGAAGTACAGTTTGGTGGATAGATACTTCAAGGTATAGACTTTTCTGGGGGAGGAGAAAATAAAAGGTATTTTTAGTGGCAAAAAGCTTAAAACCACTGCTGTCTAAAATAATTCATAACAGTAAAAACTCAGATTAGTAAACATCATAGACAAAGAGATCAGAAACAACATATAACTGACAAGACAAAAACATTGAACTGGGCTTCATTTAGAATAATTTATATCTGATAAATTGAATACATCAGTATTTGATGTATTAAGAGCAATTTCAAAAGATAATAAAAATAAGCTATAGCATATGTCCTGAAAACTATTTACAATACCATTTAAATATTTTATTCATACCTATCCAAATATTGACCAGGACACTAATGCCACAATGCAGAGTTAATAATCTGTACATTTTCTTTAAAGTAATGGACAGAGTATGCTTTCTTAGCTGCCTGATTCACATTTCGCTAAAAATGCTTTATCGGTTAAAGCTTTCAACCAGCTTAAAAATAATGCCTCTCCCATGTCTCCATGAGTGGAAAAAAAGCAAACAAACCTGTGTTTAACAATAAGGTCAGCATGACATACAGCAACAAGAGCCAGTAAATCGAAAATGAGGCTGACATTCTGGGACTAGGCCAGCAGTCCTGCAACAGTCTTCCAGACTCCACAGCTGCATAAGGCTTCGGACAAGCTTGGGCGCAGCCCCTGTGCCTGTGACCTGAGCTCTGCCTTGGAATGAGGTCAACTCCAAGGAGGAGAACAAACCCCTCGGTGTTTTCCTTTGCTTTGGTTATAGGATATTCAGAGAAGGTATGTATTAAATCATTTCAGCCATGAACAGCTGCTGTGTTTAACCTACTACCAACACCCCCAAATTCTTAAATTTTCTCCAGTGACAGGGTGTACAAATTATTGAAGAAAACTCTTCTTTCCTGCTTCTTTTCATAAGGCCACATTGATTCTAGGCCTAACTTTAGAAGTGTAGGTTCTATTAGCTCCAGCTAACTGATGGTCTGCAAGGCCTTCTTTCCTGAGTTTATTAATAAATAGGGATGTGATCCAACCTGAACTCAATAATCTAGGCCCAGTTCAGCTTGGATTCATCTTATGGATGTTGACTAATCTGGCTTGGATTATATTTTATAATGTGGGTGAGTAGTCAGTTGTTTTACTGCTTTTTGTTCAATTTTGGATTTAATAAGGACCATAGAGTGTGGAATAATGGTACATTAAATAGTCTGCAGATGCTAGGGAGAAACAGAGATTGTTCTTTTCACTCAGCCATGAATAAGAAAAAAAGAAACCACAAAACCTAGGTGATGTTCTTTTCATTAAAATCATTTCATGACTTAGTGTAGTAAGGATAAGCAATTTAGGACTTGGTGAACTTTTGCTAGACTATCTGGCTATGTATTTCCTGTAAAATTTTAAGAGATGTAGAAATTTCCCACATCCAATGGCTATTGAACAGGCATACTTTGGGAAAAACAAACTTATGCCATTACTTGTCTTCTTGTCCACTTCACTTTATCAGTGGGGACCACAGTTGTTGAGTTATTGAATATAAAAATAGAGTATCTTTAAATTTGAAAAAAATATATGTTTTGGCAAGTTTTGAGTGCTTCTTATGCACATGGCTCTGGAGTTGTAAAAATATTTAAAATGATTCATATTCTATCCTGACTTCTGATGTGTGAAGGATAAGTACAGATGAGAGAAACTGCTCAGGTATTCACAGCAAAAACTAAAAATGTAATAGCCATCCTACCAAAGGAATAAAAGACAGATTAAAGCAGACATAGATTTCTTGTGGGCATTTTGTATCATAACCTTCTTAGGGGTAGGAATGTTGTTTTTTGGGTTGATGACTTCATTGTAATTTCTAAACCCATTGTTCCCTTTTGTGGAATTGCTGCCATAGTAAAAATAATTTGAGCATGGGTTTTTGGAGGGGCTGTGTTCTAGTCAGGCTCTCTGTTCTAAAAAGACACTTAAAAATGTTAAAGTCAGTGTCATTATTTTAAAATGTCTACAATGAAAGAGTGATAGGCTCTTTAGAACTTTGATAAAAAACAGGCCCTAAACTCAAAACACTGTATTTTTTCAGCAGAAGAAATTACTTGAATACTTCCAGCCCTAATTTCAAATGAATTCAATCAAATATATCATAGCACATGGTGACATAAATAAAACAATGAGACTTTCTAGAATCCTGCTTTCACTGTAGAATATAGCTGGTGAGTTTGATAAAATTATAGCCAGAACTATGGCTTAATGAAAACAAAATAGTAGCAATTACTATTTCTGAAGGCCTGTATATGTTTTTTTTGGTTTCCATTTCTATTCATTACAAAGCACTTGGGAAAGGCAAGTTTAATCAGAGCGGTTAAATGACTTGCTTAATCTCATCCAGCTAGTAAGTGGCAGAGAAGGGGGGGCACAGTCCTATGTCAGCTATCTCCACAGTGCCCATCATCAAACACATGACTATCTGTGGATAATTTAAGGTTGACATGCCATGGCTACTTACAAGGCATAGTTTTGGCAAAAAAACATATTGTTCATCATATTTCCATATCATCTGTATAGCAATAAATTATCTTAATGTTAAATGTGAAAAAATAGCATAGCATTGCCTTATTAAAAAGTGCCACATCTTTAAACATTAAACACACACACAATTGTCACATAACTACTGATAATGGAGGTATAATGCTTTAGACTCAAATGGCTTTTCAAACCTTTTTACGGAAAATATTTTCATTAACTCAAGAATCTATTTCAGTAACTCAAGAATCTATTTCAGTAACTTTCAAGTATTTCCTGATATGTAACCTGTCTTCTTATGATTTAGTGTCATTTTAGAGCTACCAGAAAGAACACGACGTGTAAAATGAAGATAATGGTTATGATGACTAAATAGTAATGGAGACATTAGTAGATAGGACTTTGTAGAGAAAAAGATTTAGAAATTAGGTATTTTCCATTTGGTGAAGCCATATTCTTTTTAAAAAGGTGTTTAATTTTTTAAGCTTAGCCTTAAATATTAAATCCTAGTGTTTAGACATCTACATTGCAGACAGAGATCAACATCGAAGATATCAAACATTTTAACAAAAGCCAAACCTGTGGCCACCACATTCTATTTCCTCATAGTTGAGTGAAATTAGAAAATTTTAAAGTTATTATGGAAATTAAATCTATGCTGGTGGAAATGATTTATATCATCAAAATATTGGTTTAATTCAAAGTAACAAGAATCAGATAATAAAATGATCACAACATCAACTGTTCCCTGAGTCCATCACTTAAGCATAAAGGGCTAATAATATTGTTTTTGTTTCTTGGGTTTTTTTTTTGGATAGACCTACATTCATTTTCTTATGTCACACAGTTCATTCTGAGAGGTGTCACTCTCACAGAGGTAGATTTCCTGTAACTATTATATTTGGGAGATGTTAAAAATACTTTTTTCTTGGGATGACATTTGTGGGGAAAGTATATTGAAAGCCTTTTCAATAAGATTTAATGCAAATGAATTACTGACACATAAAGGTGTTATTTAATATTTACTTTAATGTTAGTACCTTTGTGCTGCACGGGTATCAGTAAAATTATATGTAAATGTTTTGCACCTATCTAGTATATGTTGAGTGTACAAATATTAAAATGCCTATTTATCAGGCACTGTAATTTATACCTACTACCGGACTGTAACTTTCCTGAGTTATATAGTCTTTCTTCAGCTCCAAATTCTCATAAGGCTTATTAGCACATTTTTCTTGTGCTAATACCAGGTATTCAATCAATATTTGTTGAATTAAATTAGAAATGAAGAAAGTTTTTATGCTGAGGTTTACAGTACAAAACAATTTAAGGCTACATAAACATAAGAAATAATTGTTTTGTGGAATTTTGCTTAGTGAGAGAAATAATATTCCATTCATTCAGTTTAAAAACTTAGAACAAGGAATCTAAAGTATTGTCCTTAAGACAGATAAAATACACTTCTATTCTTCTATGTTATAGTCAGTAAAGGGAGAGATCTCACAAAGTAGGAAGCAAAGGTGGAAAATTTAAAAGTGATGAAGAAAATTGATGGAGATAAAGCATGGGAGAAGAAAGTGATAAAGTCATGGGTACAGAAATATGCAAAAATGTAACCAAAGAATGATCGAAATCTACAGTAATACCAAGACAGAGAGAAAATGTCATTCAACTCTCAGTCAACAAACACTATTGTCCACTTTATATGGCTCCCAGACTCCTAGGAGAGTCACAATTGTAAAATAACATGCTACTGTAACTCAAATGTGCACAAAATGGCAGGTAAACTCTAGGAGAAGGCAAATTACTGCTTGGAAGACTCAGGGAACATTTTACAGAAATGACATTTGGCTGAGTCTCGAAGGTTGAAACATGCATGGAATTTGCGTCAAAGGTGGAAAATTCTGGAAGAAATTTCATGGTAAAAAGATCTGCATGGCTGAAACATAAGATGAATTCATGATAGTGGAGGATAAAGAGGAGAAAGGTATGTGAATTGATATCTCCCTCTTCCTCCTCTCCCTTTCTTCTTTCCTTTGATTTGAAAAGATGTTAATAAGCTCTGACCCAAAGGAGCAATTGGCAGGAAAGATATTTTACTACTTTCAAAGGTGAGAGAATTGAGAATCAGTAAGAGTGACTAACTTTCAACATGCCACAGGTGGTAAGGAGTACAGTTAGGCCATAATCTTCTGATTTCTTATGTCCACTCGCAATACCTCATTAGAGGACAATTCTCTCCCCAAAAAAGGTTATTTTAAAAACCTACAAAACCCACAATACTATTTGCATAATGATACAAATCTACTTATTAACTTCCTAAGAGATTTGTGTTTCCAATCTGGAAAATGGTCTTAACATATGAGTTGTTTTGCCTGGTTTGAAGAACATCAATCTATTTTAGTGGTTTTAAATTTTCTACATTTTTTGCATCAAAAATACTTTTGAAAATCTGAGGAAAGTTATGAATTTCCTCCTCACACAAATATATATAGACAAAATTTTGCATACCATTTTAAAGGTTCATTTTTGGAAATATAATTGAGACAAAGGGAGTTACCTAAAAATAACATATAATAGCTTTGTGTTATTACATGTAAGATTTTTTCTCTTAAGTCGACGATTTGTTAGATGCAAAAGTTAAAAATCCTCACCTACATGGTATGAAATAATATGGATAAGATATAGTTTACTTTAACAATTTTAGTACTTTTTCAATCTTGTAAATTCTTCAAGAAAATATGGGTACACAAAACAGTTAAACATTCTAATTATACTTTATAAAGAAAAATAATTAGAACCTCACAATTTTTCTCTTAAACTTACACACTATGATATGTTATAAATGTAAGGCTTTCAGAAGAACATTATAAAAACTCAAGACCTCACAATCCTGACCGAAACAAAAAGACATACCACAAAATTTAATTATTTAAAAGAAAAAGATGACATTCACTTTTTATGAAAGAGAAGGGGTTTCACCATCCCTGCCAATATCTTGGGTAATTGTGCAGCAATAACTTCAGACATCATTTCTGGAAATTCAACACTCAGTGCCCGGGACTGGATAAATGTATTCAAGCAGTACAGATGAAGTTGTTTGACAAGCTGTTGGTTTAACAAATGAGTAGAAAACATGTAATAAAAATAATAAATTCATATGCTATTCAAACATGACAATTTATTTTTCTATTTATAATATAAATACTTCTCAAGGTGTTTTTTTCTTACAATGAAAATGACTCCCACCATTTTCTAGAATAATATGTAAAATATTATATACTCGTGATAGAACATTCTGATATTATGGAAAGATTAAAGAAATGAAAGTTATTCATAATTCTACAGGATAAGCTGTGTGAACATTTTGGTGTATTCAAGTTTTTTTCTTTTTATACATGTATACAGACATATCCAAGTATACACACAATATTACACGTTTCATAAATTCTATTTGCTAATCTAGCTGTTTTATATAACAACATATTGGTTCTTCCTATGCCAATAATCCAATATCATTTAATTTTTATCAAAGTAATTCATGTGTATAATGTTAAAAGTCAAGTAGTACCACATGATTATAAAAACAAAAACAGCAGCAGCATCATCAATGCAGCCTAGCAGTTTCCTGATAGACTTCTTCCCATCCCTATTCCAGCTCCCTAGACACAACTACCTTCAACTTTTTGTAGCCAGTGTCTTTTGATATTTCTATATTTCCACTAAAGTTAGTTTTAGTTTCTACTATGGGAAATGAAGAAAATGAAGCTCTCTTATACTAGACACTCTCTTCCTCAACTACATACACGTTCTCTTCTCCCCAGAGAGAGCTTTTGGCTCAATTTTTAGCTAAAGTCAATATCCAGCATTTATATTATAAAGATTTTTTTATGGTTTTCTGCTGGACTGCATCTCCATTCTTATGACTCATTTTTATTTTGCAAAAGTGAATCACCTTGTGTTCTTGTTTGCTTTGTTTTCTCTATATTTGTCACAAAGCCATAGTCAAATTCTCCAACAGAATTGTAAAAATCACCTCAATTACAGTCACACTTAGTGGTAATCTCTCAGTTCCATTTATTTTTCCTAGAGCTGGTATCCTAGAACCCTTTGTATTACTGCTCCCATCTAGACTAACTACTGCTCTGCACAGTTATTGTGCTGGGACATCACTTTGCATCTCTGTTGGGGTGGATCTTTGGCTTAATCCCATGTTTTGTTATAAGACATCCTGTAGCAGTTCTTGAGAAAGTTGTATCTGAGGTAAACTCTAGGAGACCGTGCATGTTTGAAAATACTTTCATGCTGCCATTGTACTTGTTTGATGGTTTGGCTAGGTATGAAATTCTTTGAAGATTTTCTTTTCCATCAAATTCTGAAGGCACTGCTCCACTGTCTTCTGGCTTCCAGTGTTGCTGCAGAGAAGTCCAACATCATTCTGAATCCTGATAACTTCTATGTGACCTGTTTCTTTCATCACTGGTATACTTTAAAATATTCTCTTCATTTCTGGCCTGGTACAATTTTACAATAATGTACCTCAGTTCAATCGTGCAGTGCCTCTACACTGGACCCTTATTGTTAGAAAACTCATATGTTTCAGTTCCAGCAACTTTTATGATTCTTACATAAATTTCTCTCCTTGATTTTCTCTATTTTTTCTTCTGGACATTCCTATTAATTGGAGGCTAGAATCCCCTGAATACTAAATTTACTATAACTCTTCTTTCTAATTTTCCATGTTTTGATCTTTTATTTTTCCTCAGATTTTCCTTTCCATTTCAGCCCTTTCATTGAATTTTTAATTTCTGCCTTTCTTCATTTAATTATCCAAAAGTATTTTCTTGCTAAATGTCCATTTTAAAAATGTTTTCTGTTCTCATGTCATGGATACCATATCATTCTTATTTCTCTAAGGATGTTAGAAGTTTTCTTCTGTTCTCTGCACTGGTGTTTATTTCCTTCAAGTTTCTTTTTATTTTGCTTTCTGCCTTTCATTTTAGAGGCTTTACTCAAATAGCTCATAATCTTGGCTGTCTGTTCATATTCAGGAGTAAGACCTCAAAAGTTGACCTGGAGAGTGGGTAGCTTTTTTATGTCTTCACTGTCATTTTAATGTGATCTGAATATAGTAGCAATAAAAGCTTGTATTTCATACATCTTGACAAACCACAGATATCTTGTCTTAGTAATCCACCTCTGATGTTGGGCATTTCTTGTTTGCTTTTCTTTTTTCCCCCTCTGCTATGGTGAACATCCTTGCATGTATATTACATTTGTCTAATTATTTCTTTAAGATAAATCCTAAAAAATAGAAACTTGAAAAGCATGCAAATTTTAACTTTTGCTATATATTGCCTCATTGCCCATCCATCAGCAATGTTATTTTTATTCCACTGAAAATGGCATGAGTCTTATTTTCCACATACATACCTTTGTTTTTACTGTATATATAAAATCTTTTATAATTTTAGGCACAAATATTTTAGAACATATTCAGGAAATGTACCATAATTTCTATCAGCTATTAAATTACCCTCACATTATACAAATACTTGTAAAAGAATATTTGGGTGGTCTACATTGAAAATGAAAAAAAAAAAAAAAACCACAATACAAAGTCTGAGCAGCGTGATCCAAACACTTTTAAAATACAAGTATTAATCTGAGAAAATCATATAAAGTAAAATTTACATGTAACATTTAAAAAGTTATGGAAATTCAGAGAATAATCATTGATATTCCGGAATCAACCAAATACTTACATCATGCAAGTTATCAAGAAGTTTCGTAAGTTGATAGAAACGCTGTGAGCTCGACACAACTCCTTTTTGCCTCAAACCAATTGCCTTGATGAGCTCTCTAATGTAGCTTGACCTCATCTCCTCAAACTGGGTTTGACTTCGTAGCCCTTCCAAAGGAACTGTAAGAAGACAATTAAAAGTGGCAGTTGTGTATAAAAAGATGACATTAACAATTTATACCATATATTTCTGAGCTATATAATGATTTCTTCTGATACATGACTCTAGAAAAAAAACACCTTATATAGGAAAGAGATAGTGTTATTGATAGCTTCAGGACATATAAACTTCTAGTTCACTGGAAGAATATAAGAACTAATAGGTATATTAAAGAACACTTCAGCTGACCTATTTTAGACCTGTATCAATGGATCATGCATTTAACTTAGCATTTGCTCAAAAGAGCACCTGGCCTTATTCTACGTGCTTCTTAAATACTTGGTTTGACTTAGTTTACAGCTGCATGTAATCTGGATCTTTTTTTCCCCTTCTTTTTAATGAATACTTGGATCTCTTAGTAAACTTTTGTCTTCTTTGTATAAATCTCAAGTATTTGCCATTAAGATTATTCCTAGATGATTTATCTTTTTGTTGTAATTTTAAAAATTGCTTCATTAAGTTTTCTAATGCCTTTCTGCTGATATGGGAGAAAGGTATTAATATTTAAATATTTATCTTATATCCAGCCACTTTGTTACACAAGCATATTTTGGAGATATAGCCGGTTTGGTTCCAGACCACTGCAATGAAGGAAATATTGCAACAAAGTGAATCACATGCATCTTTTTGTTTCCCAGTCCATGTAGAAGTTATATTTACACTACACTAGAATGTATTAAGTGTGCAACAGCATTATTTAAAAAGTGAACATACCTTAACTAAAAAATACTTTATTGCTAGAAAATGGTAACAATCATCTGAGTCTTCCATAAGTCAAAATCTTTTTGCTGGTGGAGGGTGTTGTCTAAATGTTGATGGCTGCTGATTGGCCAGGGTGGTGGTTGCTGAAGGTTGGGGTGGCTATGACAGTTTCTCAAAATAAGGCAACAATGAAGTTTTCTGCATCAGTTGACTCTTTTGTGAATAATTTTTCTGTAGCGTGCAATGCTAGCAGTTTGATGGCATTTTACCCACAATAGAACTTCTTTCATAATTGGAGTCAATCCTCTTAAGTCCTGCTGCTGCATTACCAACTAAGTTTATGTAATCTTCGAAATCCTTTGTTGTAATTTCAATGATCTTCATAGAATCTTCACTAGAAGTAGATTCCAACTCAAGAAACCACTTTCTTTGCTCATCCATAAGAAACAACTCTTCATCTTTCAAGCTTTACCATGAAACTGCTTCAATTCAGTCATGTCTTCAGGCTTTACTTCTAATTTTAGTTCTCTTGCTCTTTTCACACATCTGTAGTTATTTCCTCCACTGAAGTTTTGAACACCCTCAAAGTCATCCAAGAGGGATGAAATAAACTTCTTCCAAACTCTTGTTAATGTTGCTATTTTCACCTTCTCCCATGAATCACGAATGTTCTTAATGGCATCTAGAATGGTGAATCCTTTCTAGAAGGTTTTCAATTTACTTTACCCAGATCCATCAGAGGAAACACTATCTATGGCAGCTACAGCTTTACAAAATATATTTCTTAAATAATAAGACATGAAAGTGGAAAATTACTCTTTGATCTATGAACTACAGAATGAATGTTGTGTTAGCAGAAATGAAAACATTAATCTCCTTGTATATCTCCATAAGAGCTCTTGGCTGACTAGGTGCATTGTCAATGAGCAATAATATTTGAAAGTAGTATTCTTTTCTGAGCAGTAAGTCTCAATAGTGGGTCAAAATATTCAGTAAACCATGCCATAAATAGATGTGCTGTCATCCAGGCTTTGTTGTTCCATTCATAAACCACAGGCAGAATAGATTGAGCATAATTCTTAAATTAGGATCTTCAGAATGATAAATGAGCATTAGCTTCAGCTTCAAGTCACCAGCTTCAGCTTCAAGTCACCAGCTTCATTAGCCCCTAACAAGAGAGTCAGCCTGTCCTTTGAAGCTCTGAAGAGAGACATTGGCTTCCTCTCTGTAGCTATGAAAGTCCTAGATGACATCTTCTTCCAGTGGAAAGCTGTTTTATCTACCCTGAAAACCTGTTTTTTAGCACAGCTACTTTCATAAGTAGTGATAATCTTACCTAGATCTTCTGGGTAACTTGCTGCAGCTTCTACATCAGCACTTGCTGCTTCATCTTATACTTTGTTACGGAAATGGCTTCTTAAATCTCATGAACCAACTTCTGCTAGCTTCAAACTTTTTTCTGCTCCTTCCTTACATCTTTTAGCCTTCCTAGTATTGAGGAGAATCAGGGCCTTCCTCTGGATGAGGCTTAGGCTTAAGGGAATATTGTGGCTGGTTTGATCTTCTATTCAGACCACTAAAACTTTCTCCATATCAGCAATAAGGCTGTTTTGCTTATCATTCATGTGTTCACTGGAATAGCACTTTTAAACTCCTTCAAGAACTCTTACTTTGTATTTGAAACTTGGCTAGTTGCTTGGCTCAGGAGACCTAGTTTTCAACCTATATCAACTTTTGACATGCCTTCCTAATTAAGCTTAATCATTTCTACCTCAGACTTGCAACTCTTTCTTTTACTGGAACACTGAGAGGCCATTCTAAGATTGTTAGTTGGCCTAATTGTTTTTCTTTTCTTTTTTTTTTTTTTTTTTGAGATAGGGTCTTGCTCTGTCGCCCAGGATGGAGTTCAGTGGCACAATCTCAGGTCACTGCAACCTCCGCCTCCCAGTTTCAAGCAATTCTCCCGCCTCAGCCTCCTGAGTAGCTGGGATTACAAGTGTGTGCCATCATGTCCGACTAATTTTTGTCTTTTTGGTAGAGACGGGGTTTCACTATATTGGCCAGGCTGGTCTTGAACTCCTCACCTCAAGTGATTCACCCACCTCAGCTTCCCAAAGTGCTGGGATTACGGGCGTGAGCCACCATGCCCAGCCTTGGCCTAATTCCAATATTGTTGTATCTCAGGGAACAGGGAGGAAAATTACTATTTCTTAAGCATATATTTATCCCCTGCACCCTGATCAAACCTTGGTTTCCATTTCCCCTAGAAAATAAGGCCAGAGATACAAACTTATGAAAAACAAATAAGTTAATTCTTTGGTTTTGAGTTTTCAAGATCTTGTATATAAAGGAGACTCTGAAGAGTAATTCTGGCAATTCAGTATATCTATGCAAATTTTTGTCAATTGAAAACTTAACTCTAGTATGTACATCTATATGTACATCTAGAACCTCTTTTTATTAAATTTATATAAATTTAAGGAACATCTGTGCAGTTTTGTTACATGAATATATTGCATAGTGGTGAAATCTGAGCTTTTGGTATAACCATCACCCAATAATGCACGTTGTATCCATTAGGTAATGTCTCACCTCCCTCCTACCTTTCCAGCCTTCTAAGGCACCACTGTCAATGATTCTACACTCTATGTCCATGTACATGCATTATTTAGCTCCCACTTATAAGCGAGAACATGTGGTATCTGACTTTGTCTTTGAATTGTTTCACTTAAGATATATGACTTCCTGTTCCATCCATGTTGCTGCAAAAGACACATTTTCATTCTTTTTGATGGCTGAATACTATTCCATTGTGTGTGTGTGTGTGTGTGTGTGTGTGTATGTATGTGTGAATACGTCACATTTTCTTTATCCTATTATCTGTTGATACACACTTGGATTGATTCCCTATCTTTGCTATAGTGAATAGTGCTGTGATAAACAAGAGTGCAGGTGTCTTTTTGATATAATGATTTCTTTTCCTTTGGGTAGATATCCAGTGGTGGGATTGCTAGATAGAACGGTAGTTATATTTATAGTTTTCTGAGAAATCTCCATATGGTGTTCCATAGAGGCTGTACTAATTTTCTGGACTACTTCAAATAGCAGTCATTTCAAACCTTCACAACTCTCTTTAAGGTTACCAACCAATCCCTATATTTCCCTCAGCTATAAACATGAACGTAAAATCATTTTTTCTTAATTTTTCATAGTAAATCCCTTTACTAAGACTTTAGTGTAATTTTTTTATTTTTATTTATCTTTATTTATTTTTTATTTGAGACAGGGCCTCACTCAATCACCCAGGCAGGAGTACAGTGGCACAATCATGGCTCACTGCAGCCTCGACTTCCTGGGTTGAGGTGATCCTCCCACCTCAGTTTCCCAGCTACCTGGGACTACAGGCACTTGCCACTATGCCTGGCTAATTTTTTGTATTTTTTTTTTTTTTTAGAGACGGGGTTTTCCAAGTTGCCTAGGCTGGTCTCAAACTCCTAGGCTCAAGCCATCCGCCCGGCTTGGCCTTCCAAAGTGTGATTAGAAATGGGACCCACTACATCTGGCCTTTAGTGTAATTTTGGAGAGAACAATGTAAAAATGTTTGTTCAACCTACTGTCTATTCCTGGAGGTTTATATTTTCATATTTAATGGCAAATGAGAGGTTTAAGTTCATAACTACCAAATCATCAAAGTTTTATTTTGCCAATCTTCTCCTTGCATTTATTTTATAAAAGGTATTTGAGATTGAAGATGATTTCTATTTCTTCTAGTTTGTTTTTTTAATTATTTGAGTGTTTACATTTAACTCAATTATCTGTTATTCAGTGATATAATTTGAGCTACATATCCAAACAGTTTTTTTTCCAAATATAAAACTATTTTTCTTAACATTTATTTGTTTCAGACTCTTTGATTTGTGCTTTCCACTATACTATTTATGTTCTAATATATACTTGTCTGATTTGCCCAAAAGTTCAGTATATCTCTTCTCCCATGCTGTATTAATTATAGCAGCTTTCTAATTCCCTGCATATTTTTATAATGCTTGTCTATTTATTCTTCTAATTTTAAAGATGGATTTTCAGTAGGTTTGTCAAGTTCAGCCTCTTCTCCCCAAATCTCATTAGAATCTTGATTAGAATTTGTGGAAAGCGTTAAGTACTATTCATTAAATAATTTCTTTTTCTTCCTTTTTGTGAAGTGGCAAGTGGCTAAAAATCTTGCTTTCTATGGTATGTGAGTGGAAGTTGTATGAATCTCACTTCCTTTTCTTACCACTGCTCTAGTGATCGCCTAAGTTTCTAAGTGACAACAATGAGCAGAGCCTCCCTGTTGATTAATTCCATTGTTGTTTAATTCCCCAGCATAATGTTGCCTATCCATAAATAGAGAATTATGTTAAGGATATAAGCCAATTTGGAAGATCTAGGACTATC
Organism: Pongo abelii; assembly: GCF_028885655.2. Classification (NCBI taxonomy): domain Eukaryota; kingdom Metazoa; phylum Chordata; class Mammalia; order Primates; family Hominidae; genus Pongo; species Pongo abelii. The sequence continues at coordinate 104,047,020 of NC_071994.2, forward strand.
TGTGACATAAGTGCTATAGGATTCATTCCTTCATGCAAAAAAGGGCAGGAGCTAATTACTGTATTATTAAATGTATTCCAGTTGACTCTCTGGGCCGGTTCCACATGAATATCCTTTGTTCAATCGATGCTGTGTCACCAAATTAGGCTTGAAATTCCCTGTCCAAATAGGGTTCCCAAGAGGGTTATGTATTCATCCCTGTCTTTGCATAGATTCTATGAGGAAGCCTTCCATTTCAGGGTTTAGCTCTCCTGCCCTTCCCTCCTGATCTGCACCCCCTAGCCATCTGAGATTTGGGACCTTAGAAAGAAGTCCCTGTAAAGAAGTTGCCGAGAAAGACCTCAGGCTCACCCTCGGCCTGAGGTCTTAGCTCCCTGTGGTTCTCATACAAATCACAATGAATCACAGAAGCATCAGCGTGTACATTTGAGGGCTGATCCTGCCTACGCAAGGGTGAAAGCAGCTGGTTTCTCTCTTTTTTAAAACTTTTCCCACCCAGACCCTTGGGGATCCACTGAGGCAGAGGTAAGTATGTTCCTTGGATATAAGAAAAAGTGGAATGGATATTTGCCTGTCCTTCTGGTGATCAATGCAATGCTTTATAAAACATAATTTCCTCTTTCTTCTGGGCCTATAGCTAGGCTGTATTTCCCAGCCTTTCCTGCAGCTTAAGTGCCTTGGAATGTGGGTGAAAGTGATGTATGATAGTTTCAAATCTAGCCTTCAAAATCTCTCTCACTCAGTGCTCATTTCTAGTCATGTCCAATAGAGGTTTGCAAGCCACTAGGAAGGGGTGAAGCCACTGGCTAGAAGGAGCCTGGGTGTTTCTTGCTAACTCACTGGACTGTGTCTGTGATAAAGAAACCACTATTATATTAAGATGCTAATCTTTATAGTTACATGTTTTAACAATTTATCTTGATAAAAATAATTCTAAACAAAATTATGTATTTTATGTAGTAAATACTTTGGGGATGGGGTGAGAGTGGTGGTAGCGGAGAGTATGGTTTGTGCTTATCCAATTATTAATTGCAGTCGTGTATCACTTAATGATGGGGATATATTCTGAGAAATGTGTCCTTATGCGATTTCATCATTGTGTGATTATCACAGAGTGTACTCACACAAACCTAGATGGTACAGACTACTATACACCTAGGCCTTATACCTAGGCTATGAACCTGTACAGCATGTGATTATTGAATACTGTAGGCAGCTGTAACACAATGGTAAGTGTTTGTGTATCTAAACACAGAAGAGGCATAGTAAAAATCCAGTATAAAAGATACAAATGGGACACTTGCATAGGGGACTTAACATGAATGGAGCTTGCAGGACTGGAAGTTGCTCTGCGTGAGTCAGCGAGTGAGTGGTGACAGAATGTGAAGGCCTAGGACATTACTATACACTACGGTAGCCTTTATAAACACCCTACACTTAGGCTACACTACATTTATAAAAATATTTTTATTTCTTTTATAATAAATTAGCTTTACCTTACTGTAACTTTTTTACTTTACAAACTCTAGTTTTTTAACTTTTTGACTCTTTTGTAATAACATTTAGTTAAAAACAAAAACACAAGGTACAGTTCTCTTTCTTTCTTTTTTTAGAGACAAGTTCTCACATGTTGCTTAGGCTGGACTTAAACTCCTGGAATCAAGTGATCCTCTCACCTCAGCCTCCCAAGTAGTGGGGACTACAGGCACACGACACAACGTGCCTGGCTTTCTTTCTCTATATCTTTATTCTATAAGCTTTATCTATTTCTAAATATTTTCTTTTTTGCTTAAACTTTTTTGTTAAAAACTAATACCCAAAACACACATTAGCCTAGACCTACACAGAGTCAGAATCATCAATATCACTGTCATCCACCCCCACATCTTATCTCACTGGAAGGTCTTCAGGGGCAGTAACACACATGGAGCTGTCATCTCCTAGGGTGACGTATGCCCTTTTCTGGAATCCCTTCTGAAAGACCTGCCTGAGGCTGTTTTGCAGTTAACGCACATGTACCATAGAGCCTAAAGTATAATAATAATAATAGTAATAATAATTAAAAAAAATAATTAAAAAAAAAAACTCGCTTTGTAATGTAAAAAAAAAAAATTAGAAGTAGTGACTCTCAATAGAAAAGTATACTACAGTAAATACATAAACCAGTAAGAGTTGTTTATTATCATTACCAAGTACTATGTACTGTACATAATTGTATGTGCTATACTTTATATGACTGGCAGCACGGTAGGTTTGTTTACATCAGTATCACCACGAACATGTGATTAGTGCATTGTGCTATGATGTTATGGTGGCTATAATGGGACTAGGCGATGATAATTTTTCAGCTCCACTATAATCTTAGGGAACCATTGTACATGTGGTCTGTTGTTGACCAAAATATTATTATGTGGCACATGACTGTAGTTTATTTTACTGAATTAGGTGAATATGAAAGAGTAATTAAATCATTTTATCTAAAATAAAAAGAAATTGATGAGGCTATTTTAGTATTACATGGTAGGTAAAAGATGAAAAAAATTGAGTCATTTTATTAATGTCTATAACACTATATTGGGTATTTCTTTATACTTATAATCCAAGATGTCTACCTCATATATAACTATATAATCATATTGTTTGCAACTTTTCTAATGAATTAAGAAACTAGATATCTTGCATTAAGTTACTTGAACTCACTCACTTGTATTAAGAAGTAACAATACTTTCATACAGAGGAACTCTTCTTGGCTAACTTGAAGCTTGACAAACTCCTGTGGGATCTGCCACATGGTAAGGCATAATGAATAGAATGATGATTCTTTCATCCGCTGTCTTGCATCACACACAATACACAAAAGAAAAAGCAACAGGAAAAAAAAATAGTGTCTCAGCCAGTTTAGGTAATTTATCAGGGAATATGATTTTGGTAATTACCTTACATATTATTGAATATGACTACTACTATTAACAAACAAACCCAATATGCGGAATTTTAAACATCTTCTAAACTTTTCACAATACTGAATTTTTGAGGTTAAGAAATCTTAAAACTAGAAAATTATATTAAATACACAGTGACCAAGATTAACATTGTTTCTCACTTTTATTATCACACTTTAAATACCTAAACCAAGAAAACACAGTAGAGGTGTAGGAGTTGAGAATGTGAAGCTGAAGAATTCTCAGAAATGTTTTATTTACTTGCAATTTATTTTCTATGAAAAATTATATAATTTTGTGTGCAATTAAAGAGGAGAAGTCAGTTCACAAAGCTTACCATATTTTGAACTTTTCTAGGGAAATATACAATGATACAGAAAAGAGTAAAAGAGGACATTGGGAAGCATTAATTAATTCACAAAGTTAAACACAAGTGCTGAAGGCTGAGAAAATTTAATTAAGGCATTTTCCCAACGTTGTGTTGTTTCATAATGTCCACATTAGTCAAATGATGCTAACAAGAATAATGAAAAGAAAACTAGATTTTGACTCAAAAGAGATAAGGAATCTCACTGTCATTCAAATTATTTGGCAGATTATATAATTCTCCTGAGACTCAATTTTCTAAACTGTACAATGAAGAATGCTGATTCCTTACTTATCTCAAGGAATTGCTGGATAAAATGTAATGAAACATGAAAATTATCTAAAAACTGTAAAGACTTATATAAGTGTGAGTTATACACTTCTAAGTCAGCATTCACCATTAGAACAATATAAATATTACCATGAAAATATTCTTATTCAGTTAAAGGCTATATGTAGAAAATTAATTAAAATTATTTACATATAAAGCAAATTGAAATATTTATCTTTCAATTTTTTAAATAAATTACCAGTCTAATTTGTCATTATGAAGAAAGATGTTTTTACTTTTTGAATGTAAGTCACTAACAAAAATATTTCTCATTTATTATTGTCATTAGTACCAAGCTATGAAATTTTAAATTGATAAATGAAACATTTAAGTTTATCTTTAAATATATTTCTTGATACATTCTTGATGTGTAAGCAAATTGGATTTGATAGAACTATAATATATTTTGAAACAAGAGGAAAAAGCTCCAAATATCAAATTACCGTAAAATGACATTAATATCATCATATCAAGAACACTAAATATGTGATCATCTATTGAAGTATAACTTTCAAAATTATCCTACATGTAGACTTAAAATAACAAAAACAACAAAAGTTACTACTTACTCATTTAGTATTAGATCAGGTGCAAAATACAGCATCTGCCCACTGACGTGTTTGTAGGATCTCCATCCTAGACCAAACACCATTAAGCTCATCCAAGAATACTGAATGAGAGTTATCTGGTCATCAATATGTAAGTTTCGAAAACCTACAAAACAAATTTAAAAATATGGTGACCATAAAAATGACTGAATTATGTCAAAAATGTTGAAAATACATATAAATCTGGAAATAGGTATGCATAGGGTAATATAATGTTTTCAATCTCAACATATTTTACACTGAAAATCAGAAAACATTAATAAATAATACAGCCTAAAATATCAGCAACTTTGGAAGTCACTTGAAATTAGTCACTGTGATTTAGCATTTCTGGGATTTTGCTAAGTGAATCCATCATCCATCACTCATTCATGCAACACCCATTTAATGAGAACCATTTGTGTGCCAGGCACTGTATAAAAATGAAGATGAGTAAGACTCAATCCTAGTCTCAAAAGAAGCTCACAGCTCAACAGGAGAAACAAGCACATGAGTGCCGGGGTAGAGAAGGTTAAAGGGAAGTGTATCGGTCAATCAGGAGGGAGGTCAGGAAAAACTTTCTAGAAAAAAAGAGAGAGAAGGCCTGAATGGAATATAATCAGTTTGTTAAATCTTTGGGATTTAAACATAAACTGGTCTTACTTTGTAAAACCACTGCTTTCAGTTGTGTTATATCTAATTTTCTTTTAACAACCCTTAACTATGTCGGGTAGATTCCACAGTCATCAGGTCACTTTAGTTCTCTGAAACTTAATCCAGTCTTGTTTTAAACTTCCTTGTGGCGTAAGAGATTTAGAATCTGTGTGTGTGTGTATTGGGGGCTGTGGTGTGAATGCTTTGGTCTTTCATCCTCTTTTAGGCTGTTCCATGCTGTTGGTGGCAGAAGGATGGCAGGGAAAGGGCAAATTAATCTTGACTTAATCATCACAAGTCTCTCCATGTCTTCCCAATTCTCAAGGGAAGATCACCAGCTCAACAATGAGTAACTTAAAGGTGGGAGAAACAAATATGTGTTTAGAGATGGAGGCTGGGTCAGATCATCCAAGGTCTTGCATGTCTATTAAGGAGCAATGGGAGTGACATAGCCTTGCATTGTAGATAGATCGTTTTTAGCTATGTGGTAGGTGGATTCAAGGGAATAAGTCTGGGGTTAGGGAGGACAGTTTGGAGATACTGTCAAAGCCCAGGTAAGAGATGATAAAAGCCTGAAGTAAGTCAAGTCGACACATTGGAATTAAGAGGAGAGAGTGCATCAGAAAAATATTTAAAGGGAAAAATAAAAGACATTTGTCAACTGATTGCAGGTAGATGGGAAGAAGAAGGAATCAAATACATCTTTCAGTATTTTTCTTGAATGGTAGATGATGATAACAGCATTGCTGAGATAAAATAAACGAGAAGAAACTTGCTAGGGAGAAAATAGTTTTGGATAGGAGTCAGGGGTCAACATCCTGATATCAGCTGCACATATGAATTAGAAGTATGGGGAGATATCTGGGCTAAAAATATTAATATAAATTTGAAAGTTATTTGTATCTGAGTATAACTGAAACGATGAAAATGGAGAATTTTTAAAATTAAAGGTATGGAGACAATGTTTTGCTGAGAACATCAACCACTTTCTATAAAGCTATTTTAAAAACATCTATTTTCTCTAAAAATCCACTGATGTTCTTACAAATAATCTGTTTCAAAAGTAAAACCAAAGCAAAACTTAATTCATTAGCTATCGAGAGCAAAAGAAAGTTATTTCCTGACAATGTTAATCATGTCAAGGTAGGTAGCAAAAAAGAAGGCTCTTCTCTTCATACACTTCAGATCGTCCCATCTTCATGTGAATAGTAGAAAAATTGCTATTCTCTTCTTATAACTCCTTAGCCTCAATAAGACCAAAAACTCAAATGCATATTCATAATTAGAGATGCCATAGTAAGCATTTACCTTTTACTGAGAAGGGATGCTCTTCAGTGTCTAACCTTCTTTTCTCCTTCTCACCTTTCCTCCCTCCCCTTCTCCCTCCTTTCTTCCCTCCCCTTCTCCCTCCTTTCTTCCCTCCCCTTCTCCCTCCTTTCTTCCCTCCCCTTCTCCCTCCTTTCTTCCCTCCCCTTCTCCCTCCTTTCTTCCCTCCCCTTCTCCCTCCTTTCTTCCCTCCCCTTCTCCCTCCTTTCTTCCCTCCCCTTCTCCCTCCTTTCTTCCCTCCCCTTCTCCCTCCTTTCTTCCCTCCCCTTCTCCCTCCTTTCTTCCCTCCCCTTCTCCCTCCTTTCTTCCCTCACTCCCTTCCTCCCTCCCTCCCTCCTTTCTTCCTTCCCTCTCTCCCTTCCTTCCTTTCCTCTTTTTCCTCCTCCTCCCTCACTGCTCCCTAATAGCTTCCTCCTTTCCTTCTTTCCTTCCCTCCTTCCTTCCTCCCCTCCTTCCTTTCTCTGTGTGGGCAGAGTCCCCCATTGGTTGTAGTTTTGTGAGAGCAAATGTCTCACCTTCCTACTTTCCCACTGAGAAAGCTGGGTAAAGCTTCTCCTTCCCTGGGCTTGGGGCATAGGTTTGGCCCATGGAACATATACAAACAGGAATTTGAATCAGAAAATGCTAAAGCAAAGACAAAGATATGACTATTTATTCTTGATGTTGGTGGTGTCCAGATAATGAGAACCAATGGGAGGATTTGTGATGCTTGCTTTTTAGCCCTTCAGATGTGCCTTGGCTTCTGCCCATATTCTAAGCTTGTCCTCTAGCTTCTATTCAGTGAACCCCTGGTGTCCTCTCAGTAAATTATTTTTTTTCTTTTTCTTTTGTTTTTAAAAGTCAGGGTTTTTTGTTGTTGCTTGTGTGTCTTATAATTAACATAGTTGATTTTTAATACTGGCATCCAAGAATCCTGGTTTACTCAGGTGCAGAAAGACTCTCTAAATAAGCAGCCAAAAAAATTTTTGGTATGCAAGTTTTATCATTTTTTTATTTGCATATGACTTGAATGTGTCTTCAAGTATACGTCTACATAATAACTTTTTAAGAAAATTATAAAGCTCAACACAATAAATCTAATACATAAATGCTGCTTGTAAGTCAAATATTTAAGAGACTACAAAAATGGGTAATTTTGTGGTAAGATTTAGAATCATCTGAATCATCTGACAAAGAGATCAATGAATTGTCTTAATTTTTGAAAAGGGAGCCTTTCTAAAGGGATGCACATATAAACCTCCCTATTGCTGATCTGTCTCAACAACTTGGAAGGAATTCAGGACAGAAGACCCAAGTTCCAGTCCTGGCTCTACCACTTACTAACAGCCACTTTGGAAACATCACTTATTATCACTGAATCTAAATTTCTTCATAAGTAAAAATCACAATTGACAATGATAACTAACTCAGTGAGTTGCTATGAGACAAATGGGATAATTACGCACATTGTAGAACACTATGGAGATATTTATTATTGGTCTATCAATGCAACAGAATTGCTCATTGGAGTAATACTAGTATGAAATCCACCAGTCAGTTTAATGGGAAGTCTCTAATACTAAAACACAATGGCATAAAAAAAAATTTTAGGAGGCATTTTATATATTATAGAACATATAAGATAGAACTGAAGTATAAATATTAATAATGGTGAAAAAATTTTAAAGATAAATTATGTGTTTGTTCTGGAATATGTATTTTCCAGAATATATATTTTATGTATGTTGTTATATATAACAAATTATATATTTCATATAATAGAAAAAATGGGCTGGGCGCAGTGGCTCACGCCTGTAATCCCAGCACTTTGGGAGGCCGAGGTGGGTGGATCACGAGGTCACAAGGTCAAGAGATCGAGACCATCCTGGCCACCATGGTAAAACCCTGTCTCTACTAAAAATACAAAAATTAGCTAGGCGTGGTGGCGTATGCCTGTAGTCTCAGCTACTTGGGAGGATGAGGCAGGAGAATGGTTTGAACCCGGGAGGCTGAGGTTGCAGTGAGCCGAGATCGCGCCACTGAACTCCAGCCTGGTGACACAGCGAGACTCCATCTCAAAAAAAAAAAAAAAAAAAAAAAAAAGGCTCCTAGAAAGTTAGTTTTCATTAATCAGATGTATTAAAACATTAACCAAGTGTTCAGAATAATCTCCACAAATACATTTATTACATTTATTATTTTCTATATCTTTCTTGGTGAACTTTATAACTTTCTAAAAAAAGTATTTTATAATATTTAAATATCTGACTTAACTATGCTGTAATTTTTCACTTCAGGCATTTGTTTTATGTTAACCTTTGAGTAGTTTTAAACATTTAAACATTTTACAAAATTATATAACAATTAAATTGTTCTTTATCCAAAAACAGATCCTGTCTACATTTACATGTTTACTTTCACTTTATCCTACTCTTAGTTTTAGTTTTTGTCTTTTTGCTTTTTTCTTTGTTTTTGCATTCTGGGACTAGAAATTCAGGCTTACTTTTATTTTATTACAATATTAAAGGCAAATATTATTACAATAACTTTAAATTTATAAAATTACCAATATTTATAGCAGAAACTATATTTCTGTTTGATAGAATGGAATAGAACTCAGAAAATAACATTTACTCCACCTTTTACAGTGCTTATCTGTGATAAATGTACAATGTTAAATTGACTTGAACATGCCTAGTACAGAAATGCTATTTTTTTCCTTATTAACTGTAATATCATTCATTACTTTATGCTGAAACAAAGACAGGAACACGGAGATCAAATTCCCAATGATGATAATGATCAGGTAAACTTAGTACATCTGAGATGACCAAAATGAAAAACCTTCACATAGAGAAGTGATGGATTATCACTAGGTGTGTTTAACAAATGTTTTAAAAAACCCCACTCTTCCTTTTAAGTGACTTGACCTGATAATTTCTGACAAAAGCCCTGTTACAGCTGTCCAATTTTAGCTTAAAGAATTAACAGAAAGTGTATAGTGAAGAGATGGCCTGGGGCTGGGTGTGGTGGTTCATGCCTGTAGTCCCAGTACTTTGGGAGGCGAGGCAGGAGAGTCAGTTGAGGCCAGGAGTTTGAGACAAGCCAAGACCCAGTCTCTACAAACCAATTTAAAAAGCTTGTCCAGGTGTGGTGGTGCACACCTGTAGTGCTGGGGAGGCTGAAGTTACTGGGGAGGCTGAAGCAGGAGGATGGCTTGAGCCCAGGAGTTGTAAGCTGCGGTGAGCTATGATCATGCCACTGCACTCCAGCCTGGGTGACAGAGTGAGAGCCTATCTCAAGAAAAAAAAAAAAAAAAAAAAAAGACAGCTTGTATGACCTACTAAGTTCCTCAGTCTTACTCCCAGAGTTTTGATAAAATATGTAGGTTTTGGTTCTGTAAAAAATGTCATGTAATTGAAACAGATAATCTACAACAATGGCAGAGCATTAAATATCTCAGAACCTTCTGACACAAAGCAACAACTTTCATACACAAGTATCAATGTTGAGAAGCACAAAGAAGCTTCAATATGATAAGTATAATCACCAACGTATGTTTGATGACTTATTCTGAATAAGAAGTTAATGTTTAACAGTCTGAGGTAGTATAGTTCTTTGCATATCAATTCTGTAATTTAAATTTCTATAAATATTCTTTAAGCACCTATTTGGGAGGAAGCATTATACTTGCAATTAGGATCAAGATTAGAAAGATGCTGTTTCTCCTTTAACACTATAGGCTTGTGAGACAGATAGAAAAGTAGAACACAGTTGTAACTCAGAGTCATAGTGTTATGGTTGACAAGCACAAAGGAGACAAGGGAGGTACAGGGTTCCCTCACCCAGTCTAGGAAGGCTCAGAGAAATCTTCCCAGAGCAAGTGACAAGTAATGTGAATCCTGAAAGATAATTACAGGTCAGTCAAAGGAAGATGTGGGAAAAGAGATGAGCTGCCAGGTAGGAAAAATAATATGGGCGAGAGAAGGAGGCTAGAATTTGAGCAAACGGCATTTAGGGAACGAGATCTTAGAGTCGTGTGAAGAGGAATGATGAGAGATAACACTGCAAATTCAGGAGCCAGATCACAGAAAGCCCTTGGATATTGAGGCTATGGAGTTTGGATGCTATTTGGAAAAAGAAATGGAAAATCTGATTGATAATAACTGTTTTAGAAAAATGATTCTGGGGGTAGAATAGAGGATCATTTGGGCACCATGTGAAATTGATGGTAATAGAATCAGTCAGGAGGCTGCAACATGAATCCAAGTAAAAAAAGACAAGCACCAAACTAAGTCAGGGAAGTAGCAACAGAAGTGGCATGTATAATGAATCATATATTTAATAAGTGGAGTTGATAGAATTTGACAATTTATTGGATAAGGGGTGAAGGAGAAACTGAGCCAAGGATGATACCAAAAATTCTGACTGAGGTGACATTTCAAGATACTGGAAAAGGCCTTAGGTTTATGGGGTCATACTGACTTAGAAGTCATCTGGGTGGAGCTGTGCAATAAGCAGTTGAAACTTCAGTAGTTTTGTAGAGGGTCTGGCTAATACTACATATTTAGGAGTCATTGAAATATAGTGGTAGTTGAAGACAAGACTATGAATGAGCTTATGCAGACTGTGTAGAATGAGAAATGACTGGAAAAGATAGAACCCAGAACACAAACAAATTTATAGTGTGGGTGGAAGAACAAATCCACACAGGAGTCGGGCAATGTACATAGGGAGAGAAACATACCCACCTGGAAGGGAAGTGACAAATACCTAAGCAAGAGTTTTAGCAAGAAATAGTTACTTTGCCAATAGTCCTAGAGGTAGGTGAAACACATTAAGGGCTGGAAATATTCATCTGATTTGACAAGTAAAAATTTTTGTTGCCACTGACAATCAAAATTTCAGTGGAATAGGGTGTGAGAAAAACCATGTTTTAGTCTTTATCAACACATTTATTAAGGCCTTTACTCTCAGTACGCTACTCTCTCTCTCATTTTTTTTCTGGAGAGCAATAATTTAATTATCTTCTGATTCGGGAAGGAAGAGAAAAAATCCTCTGTCAAGATGCAATGACTGTCACTGACTCAAAAGTTGTTTTAGCATGCTTCAAAAGCAGAAAAATGAGGTAAAATACTGTTCCAATATTCTGATACTAATAATCGCAAGTAGTCTGGTGAAATGACACAAAAAATAAAGTATGTCCTAAAAAATGCAAGGTTTAAAAATTCAAAGCATTGACCTAAATGGAGTTTTCACTAAGTTAACTGAAATATCAAGACAAAATTTGTGCAATGGAAATGTTTCCCTCATACCCCTCTGTCACATCATCAATTTCACTGCAATGTATTGATGTACACGATGAGGACAATTTAAAGGCGACACTGAATTGTGAATTAGTACTTTTAATTTAAACTCTAACATCTACAGTAATTTTTAAGACCCTCCTTGATCAGCCTATAACTTACACCTCTAAGTTTACTTTCCATTATTCAGTTCAAAATAAATTTATTTTCAATGGTTTCTTACCATTTGGGTGATTAAATCTCCTGAAGGCCAGTACTTACTGTAGCAGTGTCCAAGGGACTGTATGTACAAATGTGTTTTCTCAATCCGTAGCTACTAAAAGCTTTAATTACTACTACCCTATGGGGAGACTGTATAAAATTTTTGATGTTACTAAGGGACCCCCACACTTGAAAAGGTTGAGAACCATTAATATGCTGGTTTAATGCATTATTCACCAAACCTATCTCATCCTTTTCTTATTTCAGCCATACTGTTCGTTCTATCTAGAATGCTTTCTCTTATCATGATTTATCAAAGTCTTGTTTCTCCTGTAAGATGCAGTTTAACTGACATTTTTGTCTCTGAAGGCTTCTTTAGTCCTTGACGCCAAAAATGTTCTTCTGCCCCTACTTTCATTATATCTGTATCTTACATCACTTTCACATAACACTATAGTTGTTTGGGTATCTTCTCTCTGCCATTGGATTGAGAATTCCTTAATAGAGGGAATATGTCGTGTTCACTAAAAAAATTCAAATATTGTGTTGCTCTACATTTCAAATAAGAAAATATTGCCCACTAAGGCTACAGATAAAAGCCAATGTAAAATCACTCATTTGCAATGTATCCTAAGAGATGGTTTATAAATGTGCTGACATAAGGCTAGAGCATCTTGCAAGTCTCTATTAAAGAAAAAGGGGTGGGGCGCGGTGGGTCATGTTTGTAATTCCAGCACTTTGGGAGGCTGAGGCGGGCAGATCACTTGAGCCCAGGAGTTCAAGACCAGTCTGGGTAAAACAGTTAAACCCAATTTCAACTAAAAATAAAAAAAATTAGTCAAGCAAGCTGGCGCATGCCTGTAGTCCCAGCTACCAGCTAATCAGGAGGCTGAGGTGGTAGGATAAATTGAGCCCAAGTAGTCCGGGCTGCAATGAGCCAAGATCGTGCCACTGCGGTCCAGCCTGGGCAATAGAGTGAGACCCTGTCTCAAAAAAAAAAAAAAAAAAAAAAAAAAAAAAAAAAAAAAAAAAAAAAAAGAAAAAGGATATATCTAAAATATTTTTGAAGAAATATAAACTACCATTATTATAACAGATCCAAGATAATGGAAGAGTATAGACAAAGAAGAAATGAGAAAGCCCTACCAGGCAGTAAGAATTCTCAGGGCACCTGCAAATATATGCCTAGTTGTCTTCATAAATGCTGTCACCTTTGTTATGATGGTCTTTCTGCATCAGATCTTAATGTGACTTCCCAAATACAGCTTCCTATCGTGAAAGAATGATCTGATCTATTAATATATTTTTCTAGCAACAGAAGTATTATGTATATTTATATTGTGTGTGTGCGTGTGTGTGTGTGTGTGTGTCTCACTGTAAATAAGCAAGTTAGTTGACATTCTGGCTTATTAGTGAGGCTCACTTAACAAAAGTCTGTCTTCCACAGACTCATTAGTTTTATTACACATGAGTGAATGAATGAAATAAATTTCTTTTACATGCAAAACTGATGACCAGATGCTAGGATGTGCTGCACCAAAATGCATTCACACCATGAACCCAGCCTTGTGGCTTTTCTTTCTAAACCACTGTTTAATTATTAGATATTGCACACAGCAGGTACATAATAGACATTTATTGAGTGAATAAGTGAATAAAAACTGTAAGCTTATTTCAAGTCAATTGAAATTAGTTTTAAGTAGCTGATGATACTAAAGTACTTTCTACACGTGTCCCTCCAAGTCCTTTCTCAGAGGTCAAATAGTCACTCTAGTTCACTGACCATTTTCGTAATTCATTCAGTAGTGCTATTCCCAAAATGCAGACCATGAAAATATGGCTTTAAAAGTCCACAGGCCACAGGAGACTTTGATAATCTCAATGTTTCCCTGTTTTCAATTAATGGAAACAGTATGGGTAATACTAGTGTTACCATTATTCTGATTTACTACACAAAAATTACATTTTGCAGCATTAAAAAAGTTGCCACCAAATTCAATGTAAGAGTTTTCTCTCATTCCTTTTTGAGGTTGCGTGGGGGTCAAAAAATCCTGATAGATAACTGTTTCCAGTTAAAAAGGTCACTTAGCTTTTATCCAAAGTGAGTAAGTCATCTTTTCAAGTATAACTGGTTATTTTCTAATGTTGCCAGCTGATGCTAGAATCGTTTTAAACAGTAAAGAACCTCCAAAATTGCAAACAAAAGGAATATAAACTATATCAACAAAAATCAATGAAATCATATTTTCCAAATAATAGAACAATGGAGAAAAATTAAACACATGTTTAAACACTCATTTTTAAACAGAAAAAGTTCATCAATGCTATTGGGTTATTTTTATTTATTAAAGCTCTGTCAAGTTTGATAACCAGTATGTGATAAATCTAAACATTCAGAATGTTCAAAAAATTATTATCTGTTTAAGGCCTTTTGGTGAGACTGAAGCCAATAAGAATCTGGGCATTTTGATTTTTCTATAAAATTACTTCATCCCCACTAAAATACTGAATTCTATTAACTTTTCTTAATATGTATTTTTTGAAAGATTCAACAAACAGATATCTATTTTTCTTTCTGTTTCATGTAATTGAATTTTCAGTAACAATTCATCTATTGTATTTCAAACCTTTCAGGTAGAATAATAACTGAGAATTATATTAAGGAGAATTGGGAAGAAATTCTTTTTCTAAAAGTGCCATTGAATTTACTTGGGGACTAAAAGGACATAATATGTTTAATTATTGATCGGATATTAGAAAAATAATTTGATCTATAGCAATATAAGGGTATTACTGATGTGAAGAGAATGTAGTTTTTAAAAAAGTTCTATTTCTAATTATAGGAGTAATGCCTTCACAAACAATTGCTATACACGTATTCTCCTGGCTCTGCAGTCTAAGACTTAACCAAATGAGAATTTCATCCTTGTTATTCTTTCAAGTACTTGGCTCCTACAGAGCTGTGGTGAGGGAGCAAAAATAGCTGATAAGTAAAGTGACTGAAATTCTTCTGTGATGATATAATTCAAGTTCTCTCTGTTGCTGGGCGATATACTCCCTTCGGGTATAAATTAGAGGAATAGTGACTAGAGATTCTTTTCTCTGTGTGCTATTATTTTTTAAAGCAATTTATGTTTAGGAATTTTGTTTTCTTAATTTACTTTTGACACCTTACTGTACTCTGACTACTACTTTGATTTGTTATATGACTTTATACATTGTTTTATTTTCAACCAAATGAGGTTGGTTGAATTAAGGGTTAGAATAAATGGGGCATTTATAAAAAATGCTCAATTTATCATTTCTGAGCTATTCTAATATCTATGGTTGAACACATAAACCTAAGCTATTTCTTATTAGCATAAGTTTAATGTATGCCATTTCTGACTCATCAATAAGACTCAGTGTGTTCTCTAATTTTTTATATTTCTGTAACACATATTAGGGTCCTAGACAAATATTTTGAACTGCTGAAACACATACTGTCACATACTGTTTTATATTGTAGTTAATTTACTGCATAGAGTGTTTTATTTAACAATCTACTAATACAACAAACATAGTACATTTTTTATTACATGCTGTATATAAAAATTATTATTACCTGGCAATGATTTAGACCACTTGACTACTGAAAGAAGTTGCCTCTCGCCTAGTTGATTAAGACTTGTCAGCAAAGAACTGGAGGTGTCAGGTTTTGTGTTGTCATGTCCTGCATAGATCACATCTGGTTCAATGCTCATTAACAGGTTGATCAGTGGTGGAATCAACTGTATGTCTTGACCTGGTGAAAAAGTGAATCTCTGGCTTAGGGCTTGGCTTTCATTTGGAATGCCCACTGGCTGTGGGAGAGCAACAGCATCCAGTGCTCTCACAACTCTGACTTTATTGAACTTTTTAAATTTTCGACCTACAGAGAAGAAAAAAAAGTTCATGTAAATATATATAAACTCCAAATCCCAGTATAGTATTATTTTTCCTAAGTCTTAGAATCATAGCATTATACATTTCAGCATCAATCGAATAAAATGAAATAGAATAAGTGTTAGATACTAAAATTACAAAAAATTAAAACATGTAACTCTTGATTAAAAATAATTTAGGCCTCAGACTTGGATTAAATAGTTACATCAACAATCACTGGGTGGGTGAGGTGTGGGTAATTATACCAGTATTCTGCACGGGTTATGGAGCTTTTTAGCAGAAGATACGAATAAAAAGACAGAGTTTTAGCAGAGACTAAGCTCAGTATTGGTCCATATTCTGATAGAACAACCTTCCAAAAGCTAATGCTACAGACTACATTAATTGAAACTTAAGTCTATAGTGGTTGTTAAATCTTCTTTGAGGTTTTATTCTTTTAAGAATACGTTAAAAGAAAAGCATTTGTTTGCCAGCCCCACAAAATCTTTTTATACAATTTCAGTAGGTTCATTGATCCCTTAAAATCAATCCAGCTCTACTTTTATGAGATCGAAGACTCAAAATTAATAATCCTTTTTCTAAATTAAGGAAAGAGAAAGTTTATACCTGTGCTGGTCAGATCACATTTGTATTTCTGGATGATTTCTAGAGTTTCTACTTTGATGAATTCTGATATGTTAGGGGAAAAAAGATGGATGGTGAGATGAGTAGAATCTGCTTTATGAGAAATGACTGAAGGAGAAAAGGATGCTTATTTGGGCTGCTGGTAGTTTACAGATGCCTTGAGGAGAATTAGAGAAAGTTCTGGTGATGTGATATCAGGCTGGATTCGGCCCCACCTGCTTTGTGCCAGGCAAAGGGCTACTTATCAGTATGAAGTGGCTGTTTAGCCAAGGGAAGGCTGATACCTGCAATTATCTAAGCAGAGGTTGCAATCTGCTGGCTCTAGTATCTGATCATGCCCATAGATACGTTTTGTTTGGCTCAGACAATGCTGACCAGAATTATGAGACTATCCGTGAATTACTTAGGTGGCAACAATCTGTTAAAGTTTAGTTGCAATGGTTGCTTTTGGATGGGGCATGGGTATTCCAGTTTGTCCAGTTCCCTCCACAAACTGGTGGTACGCCAATGGTCTCTTTTCTTAAGTCTTGTCACTCTAGCTACTTATTTACCTGGTCTCTGTAAACATTTGTCTCTGAGATTTCTGAACTCAGGGTATTGTCATAAAGAAAAAGGATTACACTTGTTCTGTAAAGCTCCAAGGAATGGCCAGGCACGGTGGCTCATGCCTGTAGTTCCAGCACTTTGAGAGGCTGAGGTGGGCAGATTACCTGAGGTCAGAAGTTTGAGACCAGCCGGGCCAACATGGTGAAACCCCGTTTCTACTAAAAATACAAAAATTAGCTGGGTGTGGTGGTGGGCACCTGTAATCCCAGTTACTCCGGAGGCTGAGGCAGGAAAATCACTTGAACCCAGGAGGCAGAGGTTGCAGTGAGTCAAGATCACGCCATTGCACTCCAGCCCGGGTGACAAGGGAGAAGCTCCACCTCAAAAAAAAAAAAAAAAAAAAAAGCCCCAACGAGTTGAGCTACAACTTGTAGGAGATGGGAAAACAAAACAATTGCCATGGTTAAAAAACAAAGGGGATTCAAAATTATTTGCAGAGATCAAATGAGCTTTCTGGGGGAAGGAATGAGTCACAAAGGGAAGGGAAGGAACAGTTACAGAGTATATAGCATATGCCAGGAATTGTGTGTGTGTGTGTGTGTGTTTGTGTCTAAGGGAAGATAATGTTAAGAAGAGGGCTAAAGTTTCCCTGTCCTTGACTATAATCTTCAACAAAGGCACCACCTGTTTGTCCTCTTTATTTATTTTTTCCAGTGTCTTTTAGCAATACATGTCTGCTAAATGAATGAAAGAATACATTATTGTCTTTTCCATCTCCCACTCTGAATATCTTGTCTTTATTATCTATTGCTGTATGGTTTGCACTACATAATATTGTTTCAGTCAATGACAGACCACATATACAAGTGTTTTCATAAGATAGTATTTTTTACTGTACTGTCTCTATCTTTAGATATGTTTAGATACACAAATACTTACCACTGCATTACAGTTGCCTACAAAATTCAACAGAGTAACATGCTGTATCGGTTTGTAGCCCAGGAGCAATGGGCTACACCATACAGCCTAGGTGTGTAGTTGGCTATACCATCTAAGTTTGTGTAAATGCACTCTATGATGTTCAATGATGAAACTGACTACTTCATGACACATTTCTCAAAACGTATCCTGACTCTTAAATGACGCATGACTGTTTTTGTTTCCTTCAGAGAACATAGCTTTCTCCACCAGGCTTGCTGCCCTGTAAGGATAGGGGCTAGGTCCATTTCATTCACCAATGTAGATCTGAAGCTTTATAAACTGCTAACTACACAGTGGACTCCTGACTGATAAATATTTGCTGAGCTATTATAGTAGTTGTTTTGACCTAACATAGCTTAAAAAAGAATATCAGAAGAGAGTACTAAAAAGGGAATGTGAACTGCAATGTGATTTTTAAAAACCACTTTGTTGTTTTTTTATATAAGATATTTGTTCAAAGAAGTTATTCCTAACTTTTATGCGTAAGAACCTTTACTAAGTAATGCAAGTAACAAATAAATCTGTAGAACTTCATATAATTGTACTCTTAGCATTTGTCGATTGAGAAAATAGACAATGGCAAAAAGTACTCTGAATTCAGTGACAGTTTAGAATGACTTTGTATTATATTTTTGCACCTCTGAAAAATAACGACACCTGGTATTTTGAGTAATCTAAGCAGAGAGTAGGCGTGTGGGGTCAGTGGTCCCCCACTCCCCTGCCCGCTGAATCGACATCAGGAGATGACAGGCATGGGAGCTTTGTTTGCTGGAAGGAGGGAAGATTTGGGCTCAGATGCTGGGGATGAGCAAGGGGGGATAAGAAAGCGGATGGACATGGTGGCTGAATAGTTGTCTCTCATTCAAGCTGATGGATGAGGTTTTGAGGGATTGAATCAGAAGCAGAGGTAATGATTTGGGGGAGGCTTGGGGGAAAGAAGCTCCATTTGGAGAATATATTCTTTGTGGCCAATCTACAGTATGGCTACCCCTGTACTCTGCCTTCCCTCCTGTTACAATTCATACTCCTGACATTTCAGTGCCAAATCTTAGTCCTTCTCACCCACTCAGGGACTTTTCTCTGAAATCATTTGCCCTCTTGTCTGCATCCTCTAATAGTCCCTCTTACACATAATGTATTCCATGGAGAAACATCACTCTCTTCATTTCCTCTCCTCCAATTCTCCCTTGAACCTTTTCCAGTCGAGTCATTCCTCTCCTTATCCCAACCAAATTATTCTTGGCAAGGCCTTCAAAGATTTCTAAATGTCAAAAAACAATGGCCAATTCTCAGTCCTGGTCTTAACCCGGGTAAGTACTTAACACATTGATCATTTCTTTCTTCTTTTAACGCTCTTATTCATTTGGCTT
The DNA here is from genome assembly GCF_028885655.2 of Pongo abelii. Taxonomy (NCBI): domain Eukaryota; kingdom Metazoa; phylum Chordata; class Mammalia; order Primates; family Hominidae; genus Pongo; species Pongo abelii. Next base: position 104,066,158 of record NC_071994.2, read on the forward strand.
CCACATATTTCATTCTTGTAGTCACTCTTTCAGTCTCTCTCTCTCTAGCTTTTTTTCATCTTCTTAACTTCTAAATCTTTGAGTACACCGAGCTCAGTCCTCAGACTTCTCTTAGATATCTATGCTCTCTTTCTAGGTGTCTGCATCTAATTCTACATCTCTAATATCATCTAGACATTAATGATTACCAAATTTACAGTCCTAGACCCAGCTTTTCCCAGAAACTCTAGACTCAACTATCCAACTGTATTCTCAGCATCTCCACTTGTATTTCTAACAGACCCCTCAAATTAATATGTTTAGAGGAGAACTTTGATGCATTGGTCCAAAAATGCATCTTCTAGGTTTGTAACTTCATTTACACACCTGCTGCTCTAGCCCCAAACTCTAGAGTCATTATTGATACCTCACTTATTTTCTCACCTCTTATCTAATACATCAGCAAATCCTGGTGGATAACCACGAAAATATAACCCAAATCCAAATACCCGTTTCCACTGCTTGCACCATAATTTACGTCCCCACAATCACAGTTGGACTACTGTAACATATGCTAGCTGGTTTCCCAGCTTTCACTTTTTGTAGACTATTTTCTATACAACTTTACAGGCTTAATCAGACTATGTCATTCTTGCTTGATATTTTCAGTGACTCCTGATCCTACTTAGAATGAAGTTAAAATTCATATCAAGCTCTACAAGGCCCAACTTACCATTGCATAGATGGTCTCTCTTCTATTCTCCCTCATGCTCCACCCATATTGATGCCCATCTTGCCCTTGAAGTGTGTTTCTGCCTTGGGGTCTTACACTGACGGTTTCCTCTGCATGAAATGATTTTTTCCTTGGATATTTGCATGGCTTGCTTCCTCACCTAATTTATATTTCTGCACATCACCTTATCAGATAGCTTGTTTTTATCTATCCTATAGGTATTTATAACATATATATCCAAAATATACAAAGAATTCTTATAAATCAGAAAGAAAAGGCATGAACAGATATTTCACAAAGGAAGAAATATATAGATGACAAAATACAGCAATATGACTGACCTCATTATTAACCAGAGAAATGCAAAGTAAGACTACATGAGACATCATCTACCTAAAATGGCAAGGACACAGAATACAGGAACACACAAAACAATGAAGAGCTGCCATGGAGTGTAAACTACTACTACTTTAAAAACAATCTAGCATTATCTAGTAAAGCCCAACATGAGCATGTATTACAATCAGAAATTTCATGCCCAGGTGTGCAGGTTACCTACAGAAACTCTCACACATGAACCACCAGAATACATGTAAAATAATGTTCACAATTGAACTGTAGGTAAAGTACAGCAAATATAAAGTGGAAGTACATGTCAATACATAAGAATAAATAAATGGGAGATACTCATACAATGAAATCATACAGTGTAGGAAAAAACAAACCAGAATAATACAAATCAAAATAAAAAACACAAATATAATATTAGGCAGTAAGATCAAATTGCATAAATATACATACCATTTCTATGGAATAGAAAAAAAGATCTCAAAACTAAAAAATCTATTGGTGAGAAATACATAGATATTAAAAAATCCTATAGAATAATATAAGAAAATGACCAACTCCAAATTAAAGATATAGAGGTTTCTGGAGAAAGAGGAATGTGATAAGGAAGAAATATGCAATCAATTTCAAGTGTAGTGATATTTATATTTTCTTAAGCCAACTGAGTCCAGAGGTGGATGTTAATCATATTGTTTTTATATGTCATTTGCTTTATATGCATTTTTTTATGAATAAAATGTATTAAAAAGTATGGCTTATTCTTAGGATACAAAATCAATGTGCAAAAATCACAATCATTCCTATACACCAATAATAGACATACAGCCAAATCATGAGTGAACTCCCATTCACAATTGCTACAAAGAGAATTAAATGCCTAGGAATACAACTTACAAAGGATGTGAAGGGACTCTTCAAGAAGAACTACAAAACACTGCTCAAGGAAATCAGGGCACAAACAAATGGAAAAACATTCCATATTCATAGATAGGAAGAATGTATATTTTGAAAATGGCCATAGTGACCAAAGTAATTGATAGATCCAATAATATCTCCATCAAGCTAACAATGACTTTCTTCACAAAATTAGAAAAAAACTAAATTTCATATGGAGCCAAAAAAGAGCCTGTATAGCCAAGACATCCTAAGTCAAAAGAACAAAGGGGGAGGTATCATGCTACCTGACTTCAAACTATACTACAACTCTACAGTAACCAAAACAGCATGGTACTGGTACCAAAACAGATATATAGACCACTAGAACAGAACAGAGGCCTCAGAAGTAATGTCACAAATCTACAACCATCTGATCTTTGACAAGCCTGACAAAAAAAAGCAATGGGGAAAGGATTCCCTATTTAATAAATGGTGTTGGGGAAACTGGCTAGGCATATACAGAAAACTGAAAGTGGACCCCTTCCCTACATCTTATACAACTCAAGATGGACTAAAGAGACCTAAAACCATAAAAACCCTAGAAGAAAACCTAGGCAATACCATTCAGGACACAGGCATGGGCAAAGACTTCATGACTAAAACACCAAAAGCAATGACAACAAAAGACAAAATTGACAAATGGGATCTAACTAAACTAAAGACCTTCTGCACAGCAAAAGAAATTATCATCAGAGTGAACAGGCAACCTACAGAATGGGAGAAAATTTCTGCAATTTATCTATCTGACAAAGGGCTAATATCCAGAATCTACAGGGAACTTAAACAAATTTACAAGAAAAAAAAAAACATCAAAAAGTGGGTGAAGGATATGAACAGACACTTCTCAAAAGAAGACATTTATGTGGCCAAAAAACATGAAAAAAAGCTCATCATCACTGGTCATGAGAGAAATGCAAATCAAAACCACAATGAGATACCATCTCACACCAGTTAGAATGGCGATCATTAAAAAGTCAGGAAACAACAGATGCTGGAGAGGATGTGGAGAAATAGGAAAGCTTTTACACTGTTGGTGGGAGTGTAAATTAGTTCAACCATTGTAGAAGACAGTGTGATGATTCCTCAAAGATCTAGAACCAGAAATACCATTTGAACCAGTAATCCCATTACTGGGCATATACCCAAAGGATTATAAATCATTGTACCATAAGACACATGCACATGTATGTTTACTGCAGCAGTATTCACAATAGTAAAGACTTGGAACCAACTCAAATCCTCATCAGTGAGAGACTGGATAAAGAAAATGTGGCACAGATACACCATGGAATACTATGCAGCCATCAAAAGGGATGAGTTCATGTCTTTTGCAGGGACATGGATGAAGCTGGAAACCATTCTCAGTAAATTAACACAAGAACAGAAAACCAAACACTGCATATTCTCTCATAAGTGGGAGCTGAACGACGAGAACACATGGACACAGGGAGGGGAACATCACACACTGGGGCCTGTTGAGGGGTGGGGAGCTAGGGGAGGGATAGCACTAGTAGCAACATCTAATGTAGATGATGGGTTGTTGGGTGCAGCAAACCACCATGGCACATGTATACCTATGTAACAAACCTGCACATTCTGTACATGTATCCCAGAACTTAAAGTATAATAATAATAAAAAAAAAAGTAGGGTGGTTGCTGGCTGGCAAGATGGCTGAATATGAATAGCTCCGGTCTGCAGCTCCCAAAGCGATCAACACAGAAGGTGGGTGATTGGGTGATTTCTGCATTTTCAACTGAGGTACCAGCCTCATCTCATTGGGACTGGCTAGACAGTAGCTACAGCTCATGGACAGCGAGCTGAAGCAGGGTGGGGCATTGCCTTACCCGGGAAGTGCAAGGGGTGGGGAAACTCTCTCCCTTAGCGGAGGGAAGCCATGAGTGACTGCGCTGTAAGGAACAATGCGTTCTGGCCCAGATACTATGCTTTCCCCATGGTCTTTGCAACCCACAGACCAGGAGATTCCCTCGGGTGCCTAAACCACCAGGGCCCTGGGTTTCAAGCACAAAACTGGGCAGCCATTTGGGCAGACAATGAACTAGCTGCAGGAATTTTTTTTCATACCCCAGTGGCGCCTGGAATGCCAGTGAGACAGAACCATTTACTCCCCTGGAAAGGGGGCTGAAGCCAGGGAGCCAAGTGATCTAGCTCAGCAGATCCCACCCCCACAGAGCCCAGTAAGTTGAGATTCACTGGCTTGAAATTCTCGCTGCCAGCACAGGCAGTGTGAAGTCGACCTGCGATGCTGGAGCGTGGTGGTTGGTGGGAGGGGCGTCCACCATTACTGAGGCTTGAGTAGGCAGTTTTCCCCTCACAGTGTAAACAAAACCACCTGGAACTTCAAACTGGGCAGAGCCCACTGCAGCGTGGCAAAACTGCTGTAGCCAGACTGCCTCTCTAGACTCCTCTCTGGGCAGGGCATCTCTGAAAGAAAGGCAGCAGCCCCAGTCAGGGGCTTATACATAAAACTCCCATCTCTCTGGGACAGAGAACCTGGGGGAAGGAGCGGCTGTGGGTGCAGCTTCAGCAGACTTAAACGTTTCTGCCTGCTGGCGCTGAAGAGAGCAGCAGATCTCCCAGCGCAGCACTCAAGCTCTGCTAAAGGACAAACTGCCTCCTCAAGTGGGTCCCTGACCCCTGTGCCTCCTGACTGGGAGACACCTCCCAGCAGGGGTCGACAGACACCTCATACAGGAGAGCTCTGGTTGGCAATCTGGTGGGTGCCCTGCTGGGATGAAGCTTCCAGAGGAAGGAACAGGCAGCAATCTTTGCTGTACTGCAGAGTCTGCTGGTGATACCCAGGCAAACAGGGTTTGGAGTGGACCTCCAGCAAACTCCAGCAGACCTGCAGCAGAGGGGCCTGACTGTTAAAAGGAAAACTAACAAACAGAAAGGAATAGCATCAACATCAACCAAAAGGATATCCACACAAAAACCCCATCTGAAGGTCACCAAATCAAAGACCAAAGGTAGATAAATCCATGAAGATGAGGAAAAGCCAGTGCAAAAAGGCTGAAAATTCCAAAAATCAGAATGCCTCTTCTCCTCCAAAAGATCACAACTCCACCAGCAAAGGAATAAAACTGGATGGAGAATGAGTTTGACAAACTGACAGAAGTAGGCTTCAGGAGGTGGGTAATAACAAACTCCTCTGAGTTAATGGAGCATGTTCTAATCCAATGCAAGGAAGCTAAGAACCTTGAAAAAAGGTTACAGGAATTGCTACCTAGAATAACCAGTTTAGAGAAGAACATAAATGACCTAATGAAGCTGAAAAACACAGCATAAGAACTATGTGAAACATACACAAGTATCAGTAGCCAAATTGATCAAGCAGAAGAAAGGATATCAGAGACTGAAGATCAACTTAATGAAATAAAGCATGAATACAAGATTAGAGAATAAAGAATGAAAAGGAACAAACAAAGCCTCCAAGAAATATGGGACTATGTGAAAAGACCAAACCTACATTTGATTGGTGTACCTGAAAGTGACGGGGAGAATGGAACCAAGTTGGAAAACACTCTGCAGGATATTATCCAGGAGAACTTCCCCAACCTAGCAAGACAGGCCAACACTCAAATTCAGGAAATACAGAGAACACCACAAAGATACTCCTCAAGAAGAGCAACCCCAAGACACATAATTGTCAGATTCACTAAGATTGAAATGAAGGAAAAAATATTAAAGGCAGCCAAAGAGAAAGGTCGGGTTACCCACAAAGGGAAGCCCATCAGACTAAGAGCAGATCTCTCTGCTGAAACCCTACATGCCAGAAGAGAGTGGGGGCCAATATTCAACATTTCTAAAGAAAAGTATTTTCAACCCAGAGTTTCATATCCAGCCAAACTAAGCTTCATAAGCAAAGGAGAAATAAACTCCTTTACTAGACAAGCAAATGCTGAGAGATTTTGTCACCACCAGGCCTGCCTTACAAGAGCTACTGAAGGAAGCACTAAACATGGAAAGGAACAACCAGTACCAGCCACTGCAAAAACATGCCAAATTGTAAAGACCCTCGATGCTCGGAAGAAACTCCATCAACTAACGGGCAAAATAACCAGCTAGCATCATAATGACAGGATCAAATTCACACATTAATACTATTAACCTTAAATGTAAATGGGCTAAATGCCCCAATTAAAAGACACAGACCAGCAAACTGGATAAAGAGTGAAGACCCATTGATGTGCTATATTCAGGAGACCCATCTCACATGCAGAGACACAATATGCTCAAAATAAAGGGATGGAGGAATATTTACCAAGCAAATGGAAAGCTAAAAAAGGCAGGGGTTGCAATCCTAGTCTCTGATAAAACAGACATTAAACCAACAAAGATCAAAAGACAAAGAAGGCCATTACATAATGGTAAAGGGATCAATGCAACAAGCGGAGCTGACTATCCTAAAAATATGTACTCAATACAGGAGCATTCAGATTCATAAAGCAAGTTCTTAGAGGCCTATGAAGAGACTTAGACACCCACACATTAATAGTGGGAGACTGTAACACTCTACTGTCAATATTAGACAGATCAACAAGACAGAAAATTAACAAGGATATCCAGGACTTGAACTCAGGCTCTGGACCAAGCAGACCTAAGAGACATCTACAGAACTCTCTACCCCAAATCAACAGAATATACCTTCTTTTCAGCACTACATTGCACTTATTCTAAAATTGACCACATAATTGGAAGTAAAACACTCCTCAGCAAATGCAAAAGAATGGAAATCATAACAAACAGTTTCTCAGACCACAGTGCAATCAAATTAGAACTCAGGATTAAGAAACTCACTCAAAACTGCACAACTACATGGAAACTGAACAACCTGCTCCTGAATGATTACTGCATAAATAATGAAATTAAGGCAGAAATAAATAAGTTATTTGAAACCAATGAGAACAAAGACACAACATACCAGAATCTCTGGGACACAGCTAAAACAGTTTTTAGAGGGAAATTTATAGCACTAAATGTCCACAGGAGAAAGTGGGAATGATCTAAAATTGACACGCTAATATCACAATTAAAAGAACTAGTGAAGCAAGAGCAAAGAAATTCAAAAGCTAGCAGAGGACAAGAAATAACTAAGACCAGAGCAGAACTGAAGGAGACAGAGACATGAAAAACCCTTAAAAAAATCAATGAATCCAGGAGCTGGTTTTTTGAAAAGATTAACAAAGTACATAGATCACTAGCCAGACTAATAAAGAAGGGAGAAAAGAATCAAGTAGACACAATAAAAAATGATAAAGGGGATATCACCACTAATCTCACAGAAATACAAACTACCATCAGAGAATACTGTAAACACCTCTATGAAAATAAACTAGAAGTCCTAGAAGAAATGCATACATTCCTGGACACATACACCCTCCCAAGATGAAACCAGGAAGAAGTTGAATTCCTGAATACACCAATAACAAGTTCTGAAACTGAGGCACTAATTAATAGCCTACCAACCAAAAAAAACCCAGGACCAGACAGATTCATAGCTGAATTCTACCAGAGATACAAAGAGGAGCTGGCACCATTCTTTCTAAAACGATTCCAAACAATAGAAAAACAGGGAATCCTCCCTAACTCATTTTATTTGGTATCATCCTGACACCAAAACCCAGCAGAGAAACAACAAAAAAGAAAATTTCAGGCCAATATCCCTGATGAATATTGATGCAAAAATCCTCAATAAAATACTGGCAATCCAAATCCAGTAGCACATCAAAAAGCTTATCCACCATTATCAGGTCAGTTTCATCCCTGAGATGAAAGCCTGGATCAACATATGCAAATTAATAAACGTAATCCATCACATAAACAGAACCAATGACAAAAACCACATGATTATCTCAACAGATGCAGAAAAGGCCTTCGACAAAATTCAACATCCCTTCATGCTAAAAACTCTCAATAAACTAGGTATTGATGGACTGTATCTCAAAATAATAAGAGTTATTTATGGCAAACTCACAGCTAATATCATACTGAATGGGCAAAAGCTGAAAGCATTCCCTTTGAAAACCAGCACAAGACAGGGATGTCCTTTCCCACCACTGCTATTAAACACAGTAGTGGAAGTTCTGGCCAGGGCAATCAGGCAAGAGAAAGAAATAAGGCATATTCAAATAGGAAGAGAGGAAGTCAAATTGTGTCTTTTTGTAGATGACATGATTGTATATTTAGAAAACTCCATCATCTCAGCCCAAAATCTCCTTAAGCTGATAAGCAACTTCAGTGAAGTCTCAGGATACAAAATCAATGTGCAAAAATCACAGGCATTCCTATACACCAATAATAGACAAACAGAAAGCCCAAACATGACTGAACTCCCATTCACAACTGCTACAAAGGGAGTAAAATAGCTAGGAATACAAGTTACAAGAAATGTGAAGGACCCCTTCAAGGAGAACTACAAATCAATGCTCAAGGAAATCAGAGAGGACACAAATGGAAAAACACTCTATGCTCATGGATCAGAAGAATCAATATCATGAAAATGGCCATACTGACCAAAGTCATTTATAGATTCAATGCTATCCCCAACAAGCTAACATTGAATTTCTTCACAGAATTAGAAAAAACTACTTTAAATTTCATATGCAACCAAAAAAGAGCCCGTATAATGAAGACAACCCTAAGCAAAAAGAACTAAGCTGGAGACATCAGGCTAGCTGACTTCAAACTATACTACAAGGCTACAGTAGCCAAAATAGCATGGTACTGGTACCAAAACAGATATATAGACCAACGAAGCAGAACAGAGGCCTCAGAAATAATGCCACACATCTACCATCTGATCTTTGACAAATCTGACAAGAAAAAGCAATGGGGAAAGGATTCCCTATTTAATAAATGGTGTTGGGGAAACTGGCTAGCCATATACAGAAAACTGAAAGTGGACCCCTTCCTTACACCTTATACAAAAATTAACTCAAGATAGATCAAAGACTTAAATGTAAGACTGAAAACCATAAAAACCCTAGAGGAAAACCTGGGCAATACCATTCAGGACATAGGCATGGGCAAAGACTTCATGACTAAAACACCAAAAGCAATGGCAACAAAAGACAAAATTGACAAATGGGATCTAATTAAACTAAAGACCTTCTGCACAGCAAAAGAAACTATCATCAGAGTGAACAGGCAACCTACAGAATGGGAGAAAATTTCTGCAATTTATCCATCTGACAAAGGACTAATATCCAGAATCTACAAAGAACTTAAACAAATTTCCAAAAATAACAACCCCGTCAAAAAGTGGGCAAAGGATATGAACAGACACTTCTCAAAAGAAGACATTTATGTGGCCAATAAACATGAAAAAAAAGCTTATCATCACTGGTCATGAGAGAAATGCAAATCAATATGACAATGAGATGCCATTTCATGCCAGTTAGAATGGTGACCATTAAAAAGTCAGGAAACAACGGGCGCTGGAGAAGATGTGGAGAAATAGGAAAGCTTTTACACTGTTGGTGGGAGTGTAAATTAGTTCAACCACTGTAGAAGACAGTGTGGTGATTCCTCAAGGATCTAGAATCAGAAATACCATTTGACCCAGCAATCCCATTACTGGGTATGTACCCAAAGGATTATAAATCATTGTACGATAAAGACACATGCACACGTATGTTTATTGCAGCACTATTCACAATAGTAAAGATTTGGAGCCAACCCAAATGCCCATCAATGATAGACTGGATAAAGAAAATGTGGCATATATACACCATGGAATACTATGCAGCCATCAAAACGGATGAGTTCATGTCTTTTGCAGGGACATGGATGAAGCTGGAAACCATCATTCACAGCAAACTAACACAAGAACAGAAAACCAAACACTGCATGTTCTCTCATAAGTGGGAGTTGGATGATGAGAACACATGGGCACAGGGAGGGGAACATCACAAACCGGGACCTGTCGGGGGGTGGGGGGCTAAGGGACGGATAACGTTAGAAGAAATACCTAATGTGTAGATGATGGGTTGATGGGTGCAGCGAAACATCATGGCACGTGTATACCTATGTAACAAACCTTCACGTTCTGCACATGTATCCCAGAACTTAAAATATAATAAAAAAATTTGAAATAAATAAATTAAAAAATTGAAAACATTAAAAAGTATGGCTTATTTAAATATCATGCATTGAAAAGATAAGATGAAGAGTCTAGGAAACAGTATTGCACAATTATTCTTGATGTATATGTGACTGAATCTGGATGATGATACTATGAGAAGAAATTTTTATGACAAGTGATATGAAAGGTTTTTGAGAGAGATTAGAAGTGAAAGCTTAAATATAACCTAAAAATAAAAATTCTGAAATATCTCAGCAAAAATCCTATAGAGAATGGGAGCAGGGAGAAAAAAAGCTTATAAACTTCTTTAGCGTGTTTTAATAAAATAATTTGGTAAAATAAGGCAGGCATAATTATTAAATTCTGATATAATAAAAGAAGAATACAGATTTTTGTATTTTCTACTAATTTTTCTATATCTTTACTATTTTTTTAAAACTACAAATGGAATTTTTTTTTTTTTTTTTTTTTTTTTTTTGCGACAGAGTTTGTGTCATACTGCCTCATAATTACCTCTTTTCCATTTTCTTTCTTTGCTAGCTTGGTCAAGTTTCCCTTTATTTTCTCTTTCCTATTTAACTTTTTCTATTAATTCAGAAGTTTTAATTTGCTTTTCCAATTTCCTAGTGTTTGTATTACTATCCTGAAAAATCTCTGTATTTTTCTTTTATCAGAAGAATCTCTGTAGTTCAAATGAATTTATAGACAGTCATCCTTACACTACCTATATAAAATTATGGAAGGATGTCTAGAGGCATGCTTCTACTTCAGATTACCAAAATGATAATGACCACTGCGCAGTGCTGGGATCAGTCCACTGGCACTACACTTTAACAATCCTTCATAGCACTGATAGTGCTTGCCTTCCGTTTTTCAGGATTCACCACCAATTTCCAGATCAAAACAGAGTGTGCCTTTGTATATACTTCAAAGAAAACAAAGATGCTAGACAACAGGAAATATAAAGTGAAATCAGGTATTTTCCAAAAACCAAAACTATACTAGAATTGATTTTTTTAAACGTATATGTCTTAATCATTCAAATAAAGTCAACTACAATGGAGGAGATATTTGAACCCCTCAATTCTAACTTTTTACTGAGTCTAGAAAATAATAAATGCTTGTAGATACTACTGAAAAGTTCTAGTTGGCAAACCATAAAAGACATCCCATACAAACACAGAAAAATTTTAAGCAAAGAAATGAGAATGAATAGTCTGAGGACTATCTCCAGCTAGCATGTGTGAGATGGTGTTTAGGGTAAACAACCAGACTGATGAGAAAGACATCAGTTGGCTGCAGGCTCCAATGCAGCGAACTTGGGGAGCAATGTGAGAGGTGCTATCTCTGAGAGATGCTGATTCAAAGGCCAGGATTTGGGTGGAAACAGAGATGCCCATAAGAAGAAGATTCTGTGAGGTCTAGAGAGGCAGGTGGTAGCCATCACCCACAGTAGATCTTGCCTTAAAGAGGAAAAATGATTTTTGTTCTTAGGGTATTAAAGGCACAGAGCAGGACTCTATACTTCTAGAAAAGATACCACTGTGTCTTAAATTCAAGAATTTTGCAGTTCTTCCAAAGAAGACTTGTAGCCTTGTTGGCTTTCAAGTGTAGGAGGAGAAAACAAAAAACAACAAAAATCTTTACTACACAACCCACACTCTCTAGCCCAGAAAGTTATTCTCTTTGCCATAAGAAGTGGTTGAATCTAGGTGGAGGAGGAGGTAGGGGGAGGAGAGCAACTGGCTTTCTAACACAACTTTTTAAAATGTGAAGATAAAGCTCTCTACCAAAAAAGAAAATAGAAAAAAAGAAAAACCCATAAAACCTATAACTGTGGATTTAAAAAAATTTCAACGAAGATAACTATTCACTTAATCATTCTTTTACGTAGAAAGCTACTTATTTTTGAAAAAGCGAATTACCTTATACTAGTTTAGCATTTTTACAACTGCAAAATATAAAGCTGTATTCATTTCAGATATTTTTTTGTGAGTCATTAAACAAAAATGTTTTCTAGAAGAAAGAAGATGGAAGCAGAACACCTAAAATAGAAGATATATTACCATCCTTAGGGGTGTAACTATCTTCCCACTCAGTGCTGTACAGCAGTGAACTAAAGCAAAAGTTCACTGTGACCTGTTCAAGGTAGGGAAGTGATTCATTAAAAACAAGAATCATATGCAACAAAGAAATCAAATAACTCAAAACATAATTTTTATAATCAAAACATAGCCACGGAAGCAGATAAGAACAAACTGCTCCTAACAAAATCTATGTCATGACATGTCAAAACATATTTATTACCTCTATTATTCTACTGTAAGATTTTATTAAATCTTTTAAAAGCTTTCTAATATTCTCTCATGTTTTATCTTTTGTTATTCAAATGGTCTCTATGTCAGAAATGAGAATTCTTAGCCATAACAGCATGATATTGGTATAAAAACAGACACAAAGACCAATGGAACAGAATAGAGAACCCAGAAATAAAGCCATGCATTAACAGTCAACTCATTTTTGACAAAGGTGCCATGGACATACATTGGGGAAAGGGCAATCTCTTCAATAAATGCTGCTGGGAAAACTGGCTACCTATATGCAGAAAACAGAACTAGATCACTATCACTCACCACATACAAAAATAAAATCAAAATCGATTAAAGACTTAAGTGTAAGATCTGAAACTACAACACTACTACAAGAAAACTTTGGGGAACTGCTTTAAGACATTTGGGTAAATATTTTTGTAGTAAGACCTCAAGGCATAGGCAATCAAGGCAAAAATTGACAAATGAAATTTCATCAAGCTAAAAATCTTCCGCACAGCAAAGGAAATAGTCAACAATGTGAAGAGACAAAGAATGAGGGAAAATATTTGAAAACTATTCACCTGACAAGGAGTTAATTATCAGAATATATAAGGAACTCAGCTCAATAGCAAAAAAAACAAGTAATCCCATTTAAAAATAGGCAAAATGTCTGAACAGAAATTTCTCAAAAGAAGACATACAAATGCCAACAGATACATGAAAAAATGCTCAACATCACTAATCATCAGGGAAATGCAAATCAAACCCACAATAAGATATTATCTCACCCCAGTTAAAATGGCTGTTACTAAAAAGACAAAAAATAAATGCTGGTGAGGATATGGAGAAAGAGAAATTCTCATACACTGTTGGTAGTAATCTAAATTAGTACCGTAACTACGGAAAACAGTATGGAGGTTCCTAAAACTAAAAACAGAACTATCATGTGATGCAGCAATCCTATTGTTTGGTATAAAGCCAAAAGAAAGAAAATTGGTATATTGAAGATATTATCTGCATTCACATGTTTACTGCAGCACTAGGCATAATTGTCATTTACCCCTCCTGTGTAGAGATCTTGGTGCAGGGGGCCCCTCTCTATTCCATGCCAAAGCAGATCTCTAGGCATCTGGAGCACCCACTCTCCTGAATCAGGAGCTTAGGATGCCTCCCATGCAGAGAATTTGCAGCTGAGGAGGTTTCCAAGCTTCAGGTCTGTGTACAACTCTGGGTGGCCACCCATTGGATTCTTCCTTGGCACTGGTGCTTGTGTCTGCCATCAGGGACCTGCAGGTGGACCTGCTCGGTCCAAACCTGCCCTTTGTGGTTCCCATCTCCTTGGGGCTGAGCAGGGAGTTCCAACTACTGTGCATTCTATGAATCAGAATCAGCCCATTGCCTGAGGCAATGGAGAGCTTTCGCTCGGAAACAAGGATCAAGTATATTTCCAGCCACATTGGTCACAGCCAGCTCTTACCTATACGTGCCGCCTATCGGCTTGTGGGATGACCTGCAGAGCCCAGTATAAAACCTGCTGAAAGAAGCACATAGGGCTGTAGAATCAAAGTGAAAAGATCCTACCCAGCATTCTTTAGAGGCACAACCCCTAGAAAAGGGGGAAAAGGGAAACAAAAAAATATTAAAATAATAATACCATTATAGGGAAAGAAAAAAAAAAAGAAAAACTCCTACCCACATGAAAATAAGTACAAAAATTTGAAGTGCCAATGTCTCCAGATGAGAAGAAACCAGTGCAAGAATTCTGGCATAATGAAAAATCTGATTGCAGTGACATCACCAAGGGATTGCACTAGCTTTCCAGCAATGATCCCTAACCAAGATGGAAACTCAGAAATGACAGATAAATAATTCAAAGCATGGATTGCAAGGAAGCTCATTGTAATCAAAGACAAGGTTGAAAACCAACACAAACTTCTAAAGCAATCTAGGAAATTAAGAAAGAAATGAACATCTTAAAAACCAATAGTAGCTTCTGGAATTGAAAAACTCACTTAAAGCTTTCAATCATATTTTGAAATTCGTTATCAACAGACTGGATCAAGCAGAAGAAAAAATTTTAAAGCTTGAAGGCTGGTCTTGTGAACTAACCCAATCTGATAAAAATAAAGAAAAAAATTATTTTAAATGAGCTGTTTTTGAGAAATTTAAGATTATATAAAGCAAAAAAAAAAAAAAAACTATGAATTATTGGCATTCCTGAGAAAGTATGAGAAAAAGAAAACAAACTGGAAAATATATTTGAGGGAATAAGTCAATAAAACTTTCCTAATCTTGCTAGAGAGCTAGAAATCCAGAGAACATCTGTGAGACACCACAAACATGAACATCACTGGCTAGGCGTGGTGACTCACGTCTGTAATCCCAGCAGTTTGGGAGGCTGAGGCAGGTGGATCATGAGGCGAGGAGTTCAAGACCAGCCTGGCCAAGATGGTGAAACCCCGACTCTACTAAAAATACAAAAAATTAGCCAGGCACGGTGGCAGGCGCCTGTAATCCCAGCTACTTGGGAGGCTGAGGCAGGAGAATCCATGGAACTTGGAGGGTGGAGGTTGCAGTGTGCCAAGATCTCACCACTGCATTCCAGCCTGTGTGACAGAGTAAGGCTCCATCTCAAAAAAAAAGAACATCACCAAGGTATATAGTCACTAGACTGTTCAAGGGCAACATTACAGAAAAAATCTTAAAGGAGGCCAGAGAAAAGTGCAGATCACATAAAAAGGGAACTCTATCAGGATAATAACAGATTTCTCAGCAGAGGTTTGCAAGCTAGGAGAGATTGGGGGCCTATTTTCAGCATTCTTAAAAGAAATTCCAACCAAGAATTTCATATCCTGCCAAACTATGCTTCATAAGTGCAGGACAAATAAAATATTTTCCAGGCAATCAAGTGCTAGAGGAATTTGTTACCACTAAACCATCCTTACAAGAGATCCTTACATGGGAGTTCTAAACATGGAAACAAAAGAACCATACCTGCTTCCACATAAACACACTTAAGCACATAGCCTGCACACCCTACAAAGCAAAAACACAATAGAAAGAACAAAGCAAACAGCCAACAACTAAACAAGGGATCAAAACCTCACATATAAAAATTAACCTTGAACATAAATGGTCTAAATGCCTGATATGGTTTGGTTCTGTGTCCTCACCCAAATCTCATGTTGAATTTTAATTCTTAATGCTTGGGGAGGGACCTGATGGGAGGTGATTGGATCATGGGGGCACATTTCCCCCATGCTGTTGTTGTGATAATGAGTGAGCTCTCAGGAGATCTGATGGTTTAAAAGTGGTGGCACTTCCCCTCTCACTCCCTCTCTCTCTCCTACTCTGCCCTGGTAAGACATGCTTGCTTCCCATTTGCCTTCCACCATGATTGTAAGTTTCCTGAGACCTCCTAGCTATGCTTCCTGTTAAGCCTGCAGAACTGTGAGTCAGTTAAAGGTCTTTTCTTCATAAATTACCCAGTCTCAGGTAGTTCTTTATAACAGTATGAGAATGAGCTAATACAGAAAATTGGTACTGGGAGAGTGGAGCACAGTTAAGAAGATACCTGAAAATGTGGGAGTGACTTTGGAACTGAGTCATGGGCAGAGGTTGCAACAGTTTGCAGGGCTCAGAAGACAGAAAGATATGGGAATGTTTGGAACTTCCTAGAGACTTGTTGAATGGTTATGACCAAAATGCTGATAGTGACATGGACAATGAGTCCAGGCTGAGGTGGTCTCAGATGGAGTGAGAAACTTATTGGGAACTAGAGTAAAGGTCACTCTTGCTATGCTTTAGCAAAAAGACTGGTGGCATTTTGCCTCTGTCCTAGAGATCTGTGAAGCTTTGAACTTGAGAGAGACGATTTGGGGTATCTGGTGGAAAAAATTTCTAAGCAGCAAAGCATTCAAGATATATGTGGCCTGGCTGTTTCTAAACATGTATGCTCATATGCATGAAAAAAGAGATTATCTGAACCTGGAACTTACATTTAAAAGTGAAGCAGAGCAAAAAATATATTGGAATATTTGCAGCCTGGCCGTGCGGTAGAAAAGAGAGAAAAAAAAAACATTTCCTGGAGAGAAATTCAAGCCTGCTGCAGAAATTTGCATTAGTAAAGAGGAGTCAAATGTTAACAGTCAAGACAATGGGGAAAATGTCTCCAGGGCATTTCAGAGATCTTCACAGCAGCCCCTCCCATCACAAGCACAGAAGCCTAGGAGGGATTAATGGTTTTGTGGGCCAGGCCCAGGGCCTAGCTACTCTGTGCAGCCTTGGGACATGGTGCCCTGCATTCCAGCTGCTCCAGCTCCAGCTGTTGCTAAAAGGGGCCAAGGTACATCTTGGGCCAGGGCTTCAGAGGATGCAAACCCAAAGCCTTGGTGGCTTCCACATGGTATTGGGCCTGCGGGTATGTAGCAGGCAAGACTTGAGGTTTGGAAACCTCTACCTAGATTTCAGAGGATGTATGGAAATGCATGGATGTCCAGGCAGAAGTCTGCTTTAGGGGCGGAGACCTCATGGAGAACCTCTACTAGGGCAGTGTGAAAGGGAAATGTGGGGTTGGAGCCCCTGCACAGAGTTCCCACTGGGGCACTGCCTAGTGGAGCTGTGAGAAGAGGACCACCATCAACCAGACCTCAGAATGGTAGATCCATCAACAGCTTGCATTGTGTGCCTGGAATAGCTGCAGGCATTCAATGCCAGCCTGTAAAAGCAGCTGTGGGGGCTGTACCCTGTAGAGCCACAGGGTGGAGCTGCTGAAGGCCTTGGGAGCCCACCCCTTGCATCAGTATGCTCTGCATGTGAGACATGGAGACAAAAGAGATTATTTTGGAGCTTTAATATTTAATGACTGCCTTGCTGGGTTTTGAACTTATTTGGGGCCTGTATCTCCTTTGTTTTGGCCAGTTACTCCCATTTAAAATAGGAGTATTTACCCAATGCCCATACCCCTATTGTATCTTGGAAGTAACTAACTTGTTTTTGATATTACAAGATCATAGGTGGAAGGGACTTGCCTTGTCTCAGACGAGACTTTGGTCTTGGACTTTTGGGTTAATGCTGGAATGAGTTAAGACTTTGGAGGAGTGTTGGGAAGGCATGATTATGTTTTGAAAACTGAGAAGGACATAAGGTTTGGGAGGGGCCAGGGGCAGAATGATATGGTTTGGCTCTGCATCCCCATCCAAATCTCATGTTGAATTGTAATTCCTAATGTTGAGGGAGGAACCTGGTAGGAGGCAATTGGGTCATGGAGGCAAATTTACCCCATGCTGTTGTCATGATAGTGAGTGGGTTCTCCCAAGATATAATGATTTAAAAGTGTGTGG
This sequence comes from Pongo abelii, assembly GCF_028885655.2. NCBI lineage: Eukaryota > Metazoa > Chordata > Mammalia > Primates > Hominidae > Pongo > Pongo abelii. The sequence goes on from NC_071994.2 coordinate 104,083,913, forward strand.
CACTCCCCTGGCCCACCTCTCCTACTCTGCCATGGTAAGATGTGCTTGCTTCCCCTTCACCTTCTGCCTTGATTGTAAGTTTCCTGAGGTTGCCTAGCTATGCTTCCTGTTAAGCTTGTAGAACTATGAGTCATTTAAATGTCATTTCTTCATAAATTACCCAGTCTCAGGTAGTACTTTATAGCAGCACAAGAATGGACTAATACAGTGTCCCATTTAAAAGTCATAGAGTAGGTCCAGGCACAGTGGCTCACACCTGTAATCCCAGAACTTTGGGAGGCTGAGGTGGGTGGATCACCTGAGATAAGGAGTTCAAGACCAGCCTGACCAACAAGGTAAAGTCCCATCTCTACTAAAAATACAAAAATTAGCCAGGTGTGGTGGCAGGTGCCTGTAATCCCAGATACTCAGGAGGCTGAGACAGGAGAATTGCTTGAACTTGGGAGGTGGAGGTTGCAGTGAGCTGAGATCACACCACTGCACTGTAACCTGGGAATCAGAGCAAGACTCCATCTAAAAAAAAAAAAAAGTCACAGAGTGGCAAACCAGCTAGGAAAACCAGACTCATCCATGTTCTGTATTCAAGAAACCCATCTCACATGTAATGACACCCATAGGCTCAAAGTAACGGGTTGGAGAAAGATGTAGCATGCAAACAGAAAACAAAAAAGAGCAGGGGTTGCTATTCTTAGATTAGATAAAACAGACTTTAACAACAGTAAAAAAGGAAAAAGAAGGGCATTGCATAACAATAAGGAGTTCAATTCAATAAGAAGATTTAACTATACTAAATATATATGCCCTCAACATTGGCACACCCAGATTCATAAAACAAGGACTTCTAAGGACCTAGAAAGCCACACAACAATAGTGGGGGGACTGATAGCATTAGATCATTAAGGCAGAAGACTAACAAAGAAATTCTGGACTTAAACTCAATGCTTGTCCAATTGGATCTAATAAACATCTACAGAATAATCCACCCATCAACCACAGAACATAAATTCTTCTCATCTGTACACAGAACATATACTCCAAGATTCACCACATCCTTGGCCATAAACCAAGACTCAATACATTTTAAAAAGTCAAAATCATGCCAGTCATACTGTCAGGTCACAGTGGAATACAAAGAGAAGCCAACATCAAGAAGATCTGTACAAACCACACAATTACATGGAAATTAAAAAGTTTGCTCTGGATAACTTTGAGTAAACAATAAAATCAAGGCAGAAATAAATTAAAATAAATGAAAATAGAGACACAACATACCAAAATCCCTGGGATGTAGCAAAAACAATATTAAGAGGAGAGTTTACAGCTCTAAATGCCTACCTCAAAAAGTTAGAAAGATCTCAAATTAATGACCTAACATCACACCTAGAGGAACTAAAAAAAAAAAAAAAACAAGAACAAACTATCCCTAAAGCTAGCAGAAGAAAAGGACAAACTAAAGAGCAGAACCGAATGAAATTGAGACCCAAAAATCTATACAAAGAATCAATAAAACCAAAAGTTTTTTTTAAGGATAAACAAGATTGATAGACTGCTAGCTAGATTAACAAAGAAAAAAAGAGAGAAGATTCAAATAAACACAAACAGAAATGACAAAGGTGACATCACAACTGATCCCACAGAAATATGAAAGATCCTTAGATAACTATTGTGAACACCTCCACACACACAAACTACAATATCTAGAGGAAATGAATAAATTCCTGAAAATATACAATGTCCCAAGTTTAAATCAGGAAAAAACTGAAGCACTGAACAGACCAATATTGGGTTCCAAATGGAATTAGTAATAAAAAACTTACCAACCAAAAAGAAAGCCCTGGCCAGAGAGATTCACAGCTAAATTCTACCAGATGCACAAAGTAGAGCTGGTACCAATTCTACTGAAACTATTTCAAAAAATTGAGAAGGAAAGTCTCCTCCGTAAGTCGTTCTCTGAAGCCAGCATCACCCTGATACCAAAACTTGTAAGAGATACCATGAGAAAGGAAAACTACAGGACAATATCTCTGATAAACACAGACACAAAAATTCTCAACAAAACACTAGCAAACCAAATCAAACATCCAAAAGTTAATTTACCACGATCAAGTTGGCTTCACTCCTGGTATGGAAGGTTAGCTCAATATATGCAAATCAATAAATATGATTTACCACATGAAAAGAATTAAAAATAAAACCACATGATCATCTCAATAGACACAGAAACAGCTTTCAATAAAATGCAATACCACTTCATGATAAAAACCTTCAAGAAACTAGGCAACAAAGAAACATACCTAAAAACAATAAAAGACCACAATGACAAACCCACAACCAACATCAGATTGAATGGGCAAAAGCTGGAAGAATTTTCCTTGAGATCTGGAAAAAGTTAAGGATGCTCACTCTCACCACTCCTTTTAACACTGGAAGTGCTAGCCAGAGCAGTCAGGCAAGAGAAAGAAATAAAAGGCATTCAAACATGAAAAAAAGAAGTCAAACTATCTCTCTTGCATATTACATGATTTTATAACTAGAAAACCCTAAGGACTCCACCAAAGGCTCCTAAAACTGATAAATGACTTTAGTAAAGTTTCAGGACACAAAATGAACATGCAAAAATTAGTACCATTTCTATACAATTATAGCATTCAAGGTGAGAGCCAAATCAAGAAAGTAATCCCATTTACAATAGCCACATACACACACAAAATACCTAGGTATACATATAACTAAGCAGATGAAAGATTTCTACATGGATAACTACATAACATTGCTAAAAGAAATCACAGATGACACTAACACATGTGAAAACATTCCATGTTCATGGATTAGAAGAATCAGTATTGTTAAAATGGCCATACTGTCCAAGCAATCTACAGATTCAATGTTATTCCTATCAAACTACCAACGACATTTTTTCCAGAACTAGAAAAAGCTATTCTAAAATTTATATAAAATCAAAAGAGCCCAAATAACTACAGCAGTCCTAAACAAAAAGAAAAGTCAGAGGCATCACATTACCCAATTCCAAACTATACTGTAAGGCTACAGTAACCAAAACAGCATGATACTGGCACAAGAGCAGACACATAGACCAATAGAACAGAATATAGAACCCAGAAATAAAGGTGCACACCTACAGCCATCTGATCTTTGACAATGTTGACAAAAATAAGCAATGCAGAAAGGGTTCCTTATTCAATAAATGGTGCTGGGATAACTACCTAGTCACATGCAGAATAATGAAATTGGACCCCTACATTTCACCATATACAAAAATTACCTCAAGGTAGATTAAAGATTTAAATATAACACCTCAAACCATAGGAATCCTAAAAGAAAATCTAGGAACTATGATTCTGGATATCAGCCTTGGAAAATAATTTCTAACTAAGTTCTCAAAAGCAATTGAAACAAAAACAAAAATTAACAAGTGAGACCTAATTCAACTAAAGAGTTTCTGCACAGCAAAATAAACTACCAATGGAGTTAACAGACAACCAACAGAATAGGAGAACATATTCACAAACTATGCCTCCAACAAATGTCTAATATCCAGAATCTATAAGGAACTTAAACAGTTGAAAAAGCAAAAAAAAAAATCTCACCAAAAAAAATGGGCAAAAGACTTGAATAGACACTTCTCAAAAGGAGACATACAAGCAGCCAACAAACACTTAAAAATGCTCCATATCACTAATCATTAAGATATGCAAATCAAAACCACAATGACATACCATCTTACACCAATCAGAATGACTATTATTAAAAACTCATGCCAGGCATGGTGGCTCACACCTGTAACTCCAGCACTTTGGAGGATCACTTGAGCTCAGAAATTTGAGACCTAACTGGGTAACATAGTGAGACCTTATCTCTACAAGAAAAAAATAAATAAAAAGTTTGCCAGGTGTGGTGGTTCGTGCCTGTAGTCTCAGCTACTCAGGATGCTGAGGTAGAAAGATCACTTGAGCCCAGGAGATTGAGGCTGCAGTGAGCCATAATTGTGCCACTGCACTCCAGTATGGGTGACAGAGTGAGACTCTGTCTCAAAAAAGAAAACCCAAAAAACTCAAAACCTAATAGATGCTGGTGAGGCTGTGAAAAAAAAGGGAATACTTATATACTGTTGGTGGAAATGTAAATTAGTTCTGCCACTGTAGAAATTGGTTTGAACACTTCTCAAAGGACATTTTTTTTCTTTTGAGACAGAGTCTCGCTCTGTCGCCCAGGCTAGAGTGCAGTGGCGTGATCTCAGCTCACTGCAAGCTCCGCCTCCCAGGTTCATGCCATTCTCCTGCCTCAGCCTCCCAAGTAGCTGGGACTACAGGTGCCCACCACCACGCCCGGCTAATTTTTTGTATTTTTAGTAGAGACGGGGTTTCACTGTGTTAGTCAGGATGGTCTCGATCTCCTGACCTCATGATCTGCCCACGTCGGCCTCCCAAAGTGCTGGGATTACAGGCGTGAGCCACCGCGCCCAGCCCTCAAAGAACTTAAAACAGAACTACCATTAGACCAGCAATCCCATTACTGGATATATAGCCAAAAGAAAATAAATTGTTCTACTAAAAAGACACATGCACTCACATGTTCATCACAGCACTACTCACAATAGCAAAGACATGGACTTAACCGAGGCACCCATTAATAGTGGATTGGACAAAGAAAATGTGGCATATATACACCATGGAATATTATGCAGCCATGAAAAGAATTAAGTCACGTCCTTTGCAGCAACACGGATGTAGCTGTAGGCCAAGACCCTAAGCAAATTAACACAGGAACAAAAAACCAAATACTGCATGTTCTCACTTATAAGTGGGAGCTAGACATTGGGTATTCATGAGCATAACAATGGAAACTGAGGACTACTAGAGGAGGAAGAAAGAAGAAGAAAGGATTGAAAAACTATTGAGTACTATGCTCAGTACCTCGGTACCTAGGTGATGGGATCATTTGTACCTCAAACATTAGTGTCACACAATATACCCAGGTAACAAACCTGCACATGTACCCACTGCAGCTAAAATAAAAGCTGAAAAAATAAATAGAGCTGCGATTGCTGGAAAAAATGGTCTAATACACTCTTTCCCAGAGTGTAACACATAATCATTTATGGTATACAAGCAGTTTTTAGGTGGTACATCGAATATATATTTTAAATAGTTAAGAATGTATATTAAAGTCTTTTAGAAAAATTATAACTGGCATATCAAATCCATTATTTCAGAGATATTATTGCTTAGGAAGAGGCTAAGCAAACAAAAATATTAGAGTAATGAGTTTAGTAGTGAGTCTGCTTCCTGATAATCCCCACTAACTCTGCTTAATGTCTTTCCACAGCACTTATCATTATTTGACGTGTACATTTGTTGCTCGTCTTCCCACAGTGTAAGATCTATGAGGGCAGGAATTTTGTCCATTTTCTTTGCTGCTATATGCCCAGAACTTAGAATAGTATCTGGTAACTAGAAAGGGCTCAATATACAGTTACTGAAAGAAAGGGATGGGGTGCAAGTTAGAAAGCAACTGAGGGGGAAGAGGGAGGAAGGAAAGAAGGAAGGAAGGGAGGGAGGGAGGGACAGAAGGGAGGGAGGGATGGAGGGAGTAGAATTAAGCAAATAAGTAATATAAAAGGTATGAAAATGCAGCAATAGCTGTGAAGTCCATAGAATATGGCTTGGGAAGCATAGGAATAACAGGCTAAAGTAACAAGCAGTTTGGTTAGAGAAGATAAAGGATTACAGATGCTTGAATAATATGCTAAAGGCCGGGTGCAGTGGCTCACGCCTGTAATCCCAGCACTTTAGAAGGCCGAGGTGGGCAGATCACCTGAGGTCAGGAGTTCAAAACCAGCCTGGCCAACATGGTGAAACCCCATCTCTACTAAAATACAAAAATTAGCTGGGCGTGATGGCGGGTGCCTATAATACCAGCTACTCGGGAGGCTGTGGTATTTTAATCAAGAAATTATAAAATTCTATAAGTGATCTAATTACATGAATTACTGTAAAGTGCCCAGCATGTTACCTGGGTGATTAATTTTGGTCCAGCATGTTTGCAAAAACAAAGGAGGTGACAGTTGTATATGCTTTAAACTTGACAAGCATTGGTCTAAATATAGCATTTCCCAAAGGAAAATACACATGTTGGTGGAACGCAAGCTGTTTATAGTTAGTGCGCTGAAAAAACATTTTTAGCTGTAATAATTACGTAATATTTTTATTATGTTTTTAAAAAGTTATATCTAGATGTAAAAGCCACGATTCCCAGACAGTGTTGTGCAGGATGTGGCTAAGCGAAAAAATGCAAGGGAGTAGGGGTGTCTTGCATAACCGTGGCTCGCTTGATCTCCCTGACTCTGCTATGTTTTTATTCAAACTATCTGTCACAATCTGACATTAATTTTTTAAATGTGTGCTATATTACTGAAAGTTTTAGAGATTCTAATAAAAATATGGGAAAAGGGAATTACTAATATAACTCTTCATCAAATGGACTCCTACCCCAGTTACAGTAATCTTGCTTTAATCAATCACTTGGAGAAGCTAGTAAGCAATGTACCTGACCAATTTGCAGAGTCAATTTTTTGAGCTGAAAGGAATGTTAATGCTCTGGAAGAGCTGTGGTCACACAGGAGATGGGCAGGAAAGCCTAGACTCCAACACATGTTACTTAATGACAGGTCAGTACATTGCCCATTACCTCTACTTATAGGCAATATAGATGAATGGAGTTTTCTCCTCTTAACAGATCTCAATGTGCTAGAAAACTGTAAAGTTAACGGAATGGTATTGGTTGCTTCATTCAGACACTCACATGTGCAGTCACTGCCAATAATCAAGACAGAAAAAACAAAACAAAAACAAAAATGAATAAGAAATTGCAATTTTCTGACACACAGTTTTATGGTATAAAGATTACACAGTATGCTATTGATGAAAACATGAGAATTACCTCCAAGGACCATGCCAGCCTGACAGCACTTTCTAAGGCGACATGCTGGGCAGTTTTTTCTGCGGATTTTATCAACGATGCAGTCATTTCTTCCAGCACATAAGTAGTTATGCTGCCCTAAAAAAACCAAAATGAGTCAAAATTACTTACAATATCTACGATTCACTGGAAATTCTATGCAGTGACAACTGAAATAGAGACTAGATACACATCAGCAAGTACATGACTCAGCCAGCTTCCTGCCTGGCACAGCTGAATGTTGGTGAAACTATAAAACTGCTCAGTACTTTACCTGTGCCTTTAGGAGCCTAAATTAGGTGAGCATAGCTGAAGAATCAATCCTAGGGCTCCTTTAAAAGTCTTTTGCAAAAGATTTCTGTTTATCTTCTTAATGGTGTCAGTATCAGATTGCCTTCAGATGTCATTTCAAGATTAGCTACACGTTTCTGATAAGCATTAGTTGTACAAGGTGGTCAAACTCTAGTAAAACCTTTCTTTCTGACATTGATGCCTTCAAGAAAACAGATACAGACTAAAGAATTGGAGAGGTCTCTGGAATAGACCTTTTAAAAAAAATCTAAATGCTTAGTTCTATTGGAAAAATCCCAGAGCTGGTTCTCTCTTTAAGGAACCAACGGAAGAGCATGTAAAAAAGATCACTTATTGTACTGAATTTAATACCTGCCTTATTTTGACTACACATTAGAAAATACCTTGAACAGAAATAATGATAAAGGGAGAACTTAAAACAGATAGAAGTACTCAATAAAGAAGAGAAACATTATAGAAGTATAGATTATACACATCGCACATCACCCTGGGGTCACTTTGTGTAGAGGAAACTATGGATGCCTTCAAAAAGGTCTGGCACATGAATTTAATATTCAACAATGATTTTTAAACCACAAATATGTTAATAAGGCATGGAACAATCTAATTTATTCAGATTTAACAAAAATAAAAAAATTCAGCTTAAACATGTAAACGTTAATTTACTTTTTTTGACACTCTCTTTTTTTCCCAATAAATTTTTTTAAAACAGACTGTGAGTCTTTTAATATCATCAGCCTACTTCAGCCTACTTATACTTCTGAAGCATGACACATAATTTTAAAAGATCATGGAATTTTCCTGTAGTATTTTACATTAGTTAAGATTAAAATCAGAGTTTTCTGGCCAAAGTTTGTAGTAAGGGAACTCAGAGGTACCTAAAACATGTACTTAATCAAGCAGGGGAAAGGATTAGCCTAAATGACAAAGGGCAAAAATGTCAAAAGGCCTATCTATGTGACAGCTGATATCAAGAAGGTTCCTGACCTCAGGCATTTCTGGAAAAGCACAAATATTTTCTTAAAGATGCATGCCTCTATAAACTTATGTTCATGTACACTCACATAGTGTTCATCTCTTGTTTAGAGTCCCAGGAATTAAGCCTTCACCTAATAAAGGGTAACTGTGAAGCCTCATATCTATGCTGACTTTTGTGCACATAATGCCATTCCTACAGGAGGTTAGCAGAGTGTACTGCATACTACTTTCTGATTTGACTCTAATTTTTTTTTTTTTTTTACCACAAGTTATATATTTAGGCTATAGGAGTGACTGTGAGAGCAAGGTGTGTGTAAGTCAGTCTATCAATTGATCATCTATTTCGACCCTATACTGATATCTCATAAGAAGAGAGAACAGAAAATAGCAAGATTTTCTTTTCTCTTTTTTTTTTTTTCCAGACGGAGTTTCGCTCTTGTTGCCCAGCCTGGAAAGCAATGGCACAATCTCGGCTCACCACAACCTCCACCTCCTGGGTTCAGGGAATTTTCCTGCCTCAGCCTCTGAGTAGCTGGAATTACAGGCATGCGCCACCACGCCTGGGTAATTTTGTATTTTTAGTAGAGACAGGGTTTCTGCATGTTGGTCAGGCTGGTCTCGAACTCCCAACCTCAGGTGATCTGCCCACCTTGGCCTCCCAAAGTGCTGAGATTAGAGGCATGAGCCACCACGCCCGCCAAGGTTTTCTCTATACAGAAAACAGACTTCAAGAAATAGAACACGCAGATGTAATTGTTTGAAGAGAGGCTGTCCTACTCTCTGCTCCTAGGTCATAAATACGCACGAAAAAGGTCTGATCTAAACACCAGAAGCTGGCATGCTGTTGATCTGTCTCACTTACATTTCTAAAATGGCCTACGATATCATCTCCTTATTCAGTGTCTCAAGGAGAGTCCTCCTTACCAACGGTTTTTGCTTTTGTCCCTCAACAATTCCTTCCTACCTGCTTTCAAGTCCTGCTCCATCAATTTCCTCCTTTCTCTCCTAAAATCTTTAGTCTCTCCAGTTCAATGATGTCCTGCTCTCTCATTATTTTTCCATCCAAAAAACTTCCAGCACCAAAAAAAGGAACCCTAGCTCACTCTAGATTCTCCCTGAATACATTCCCCTTTTTTTGGTCATCAAAGTTGTCGAAAACATCATCTACATTTGCTGTTTCTACCTAACTTCCTTTATTCCTATGTGGTAATTTGACTTGTATATTCACTATTCTTATAAAATGTCTTAACATCGTCAAAGATTTTTTCATTCCTAAATGCTGTGAATGCTTTCCTGACCTGAATCATTTGCTTCAGGTAATTTCTTTGCCCACCTGTCCCATTGATTCATATTTTGGGGCCTCTCTTTTCTGACTCTTGACCTGTCTTTCCAGCAGTTCCTTTTAAATTCCCTTTGTCAACTCCTCTTACTTTGCTTATTCTTTATATGTTGTGTGCCACTGCACACACTTTGTGGGTAGTCTCATTATCTTTTGATGGTCCCAAAATCTCAACATGAGCTCTGACATTCCAGTCATATTTCTAGGTACCTCAAACTCAATATATACAAAATACAATTAAGTGGTTATCTGTACAAATTATATCATGAATTGTATTATTAGAGAAATTCTATAAGAACATAAGGAAATTCAAAACAGAAAATAACCTACAATTTGATAATCATGCATCTATTCTCATTTTTGCTTCCTTCTTGCTAGGGTTTGAATGTTTGTGTCCCCTTCAAAATTCATATTGAAACTTAATCCCCAATGTGACAATATTAAGAGGTGGGGTCTCTGCCTTCATGGATGGAATCAGTACCCTTTTAAAAGGGCTTGAGGGAGTGAATTTGGTCCTTTTTGCCCTTTCTGCTATGTGAGGATGCAGCAAGGGGCGCCATTTTGGAAGAAGAGAGCAAGTTTTTACCAGACATGGACTCTGTGCCACCTCGATCTTGGACTTTTCAGCCTTTAGAACTGTCAGAAAATATTTCTGTATTTATAAATTACCCAGTCTAAGGTATTTTTTTATTGCAGTGGAACAGACTAAAGTATTTCCAAACTGTCTATACAAATCTAAATGGTATTTAATATCTATTTGTTAATATTTAAGTTAATGTATTTATACTTTTATAAAACTCTCATTCAACAAGTATTGAGTATCTACTATATCCCAACACTATTTACTTACTAATCCATGTTTTCCCCCACTAAATTAAAATGTCATCTTAGTTGCTGACACTACATTGTAGTACCGAAGAGCAAAGTTACAGAGGCCAGACTGCTTGTTCAAAGCTCAGATCTGCAACTTACTATCCACAAATAAAAATAATAAAAGAAGAACAGACAATTATTAAGCACTTACTATGTGCCAGGCATTGTTATGAGCTATTGACATATATTAACTCATTTCATCATCAAAGCAACATTTGGAGGTATTATTATTCTCATTTTATACAGAGTTAACTGAGGCATCTAGAAGTTAAATAACATGCTCAAGGTCACACAGTTAAACATTTTAGGTTAATTATCTTGAGAGGTAGTATAGAAAGTTACTGTTTAAGTGTGAATGTCAATCTCATCACTTAGTAGCTGGATGACATTTGGCAATTAAAATGAAGATAACATTAGTACCTTGGATTGGATCTAAGGAATACACAAGCTCATGTAAGAGCTTAGAATAGTCTGGCACATAGCAAGTACTTAACAAATGTCTATTATAATTATGATTACCACTCATCTAAATCTCAAATATAGTTAGATTTTTTCTAGATGTGGTCCAACAAGTCTATATCTAGTTAAGTTATTCAGTTTTTAAAGGCAACTTAAAGATATTCTCAAACGTGCATGAAATTGGGAAATAAGACCCTAGTATGCTCTTCCTAAAGATGTAATCCAGTCAACAATAGATACGTTATAGCAGACAATGTATGAGGTAGGAAGTCTGGTATGAAGAGACTGATGATAAGTACCAAATAAATTTAAACATAAGTATAAATTTAAACATGAGTATAAATAAGGAAATTATAGTTACCAAACAGAATGCAATTCTTATAAGTTTGGAAGAAAAAATGACTTAGATGTCCAATATTTAAAGTTTGAGTTGGAAGGATAATTTTTAATAATTAAGGTCACTGGCATGAAGTCACGACCTTGAGGGGTTGGCACGACTCATATCATTATAGACTGCCTGTGACAGTCTGGAATGGTTTAAAGAAATCTGGAAGCTCAATTCACTCTAACTTTTCATCATCTTTAACATTAAGTGATGAGCCATCAAAACTGCAAAGTAGATGCATTATTATGCAAACAAAATATGGGGAGTATAGTTAAAGGTTTATCTTCTCAAGCAATTTTTTGGCTTAAAGAAATGTTGTAGCCAGTCAGTTCCAACTAGAGCTGACTAAGAGAATTTGGCATGGGGCCCAGGCATTGCCTCTGAACCATAATGCACAGCCAGGACTCAGAGCCACCAAGAATGCAATGAATGCAGTGGGAGCCACTCACTACATCAGGTACCTGGCTGTATATGCAGGTGAAGAAAGGTCAGGCACAAGTGCATTAGCCCTGTCACAACATTTTCCTGGAAATCTAGAAAAAGATGAAAATCTAACATAACATCAGTTGCTACCATTTTCTTCAGACAACAGTCCACAGTTTATATTCTGGTTTTGAGAAACACATCCCTGTCTAGATCCACTCACTCACTCATCATAAACCGTAGGTTGATGGCTCAAATTGCATACTATTTCTTCTCCTCAGTCCAACATAACATTGTGACTCTACAACAAGTGTAAAACACGTCACTATATTAAACCACTCAGAGAAGTCCATTTGCTACCATCTTTGCTATTTACCTACATTATCACCACCAGGAGTTATAAGACATTTAGGAACACTTATAAGCTATAAGCCACCACAAACAGGTTACATGGCATAATGATAAATAGGGGAGTTCACCCTACTAGGAGCCACTATCTAGCTCTCTCCCTTAATATATGCATCATCTGCCCCTGTTGAAACCTGGGGAGCTTAATAGAGCACTATGCTTCTTTCTCCTTGCAAAACTGATCTGTTTTAGGGTGGGGAAAGCAGGGGGTGAGTTCAAATTGTTATGTCTTTTCTTTCTAATCACATACTCTTTCCCATGTTCTTTATGCTCCAGAGTACTAACATCCTTGGATTACCCCCACACTCTCTCATGCCTCTATGACTTTCCTCCCTTCCTTCCAATTTATCAACTTAACGAAATCTCACTCATCTTTCAAGCCTTGGCTTAACTGTTCCCCTCATCTGGTCTTACCTGACTGCTCTCATAAAGGCTTTAGACATTTCTTCTGTGTACCAAGTGCACACTCAACGTATTCCTATTGTATATACTGTGTGCCTATAGCTACTAGGTTCTATAAGAGTAGGAACTACTTAGTTTGACACTTTTAACTCTTGTGTAAAATACAGTTTGATAAATATTTTTTAGATAAGTGTATATACAATTATACCTATCGTTTCACTTATATTTGTAAATATAGTTATACTCAACAGTATAAGACATATTTCACTTATTGTCATATATAGTAAATAGTCACTTGCTTCTGATTTTTTTACCACCTTTTAACTTTTTTTCTTACAGAATGCCTTTTATTCAGTAATCTCTTGCTTTTTTATAGTAATAGACCATAATTAAACGTGAAGTCTAACAAGATTATTTTTAACATCTAATTTCCAAGTGTTACTCTTTTTTTTTTTTTTTTGAGCGGGGTCTCACTCCATCACCCAGGCTGGAGTGCAGTGGAGCGATCTCAGCTCACTGCAAGCTCTGCCTCCTGGATTCATGCCATTCCCCTGCCTCAGCCTCCCAAGTAGCTGGAACTACAGGCGCCCGCCACCACGCCTGGCTAATTTTTTGTATTTTTAGTAGAGATGGGGTTTCACCATGTTAGCCAGGATGGTCTCGATCTCCTGACCTTGTGATCCTCCTGCCTCGGCCTCCCGAAGTGCTGAGACTACAGGCGTTAGCCACCGCGCCCAGCCCCAAGTGTTATTCTTAATAAAAAATATTCTGTGAAAATAAAAGCACTATCAAAATGTGATTAGATCATTTTATTTGCCTAGTGAGTTACAAAAATTTTAGATAGATGACAAAATTCCATTTTAAAGGAAATAAAATATCTTTATTATAAACAAGAAAGGGACTTACCTGTAAAATAAGAAATCTATATTGTTTGTGTTGCTTCTCAATATGAGCACAAGTGAACATAATTCACTTAGGTCTGAGAGATTTCACAATTTTTCATGGCATTTTTGAAAAGAAGGGGAAAATACATAGTCAAATGGCAGGAAATAATATATGTTCAATAGTTCAAGGAATGAAATAGTGAAAGTCAGTACGGTATGACCCACAAGTCATGGGCTTGAAGCAACACGAACTGGTCCATATGAGGGCAATCTTTCTACCACAAACACAGAAATACTGGATAAAATATAATAGAAGCATGTTGCTTAATTACAGTCTGGAAAAAAAGGTAGGTAAATCTCTATAAGCCAGAAAAGAAAAAAGAAATGAAAGCCAGAGGAACAAACTTAACTGAACTCTGCAGCGATCCAAAAAAGTTTCAGATACAGATATAAGAAATGCCTAAAAGATAAGAAATGGGGTTTAAAGCCCATGAGAGGATGGGATATATTACTTCAGTCCCAATGGAAGAGAGTAGCAAGGCTGAACTATATGCATAAAAATGTAGAACCTTAAAAGGCTGCCTTAGCAATGAAAACAGGGCTAGAAAACACTATCCAGAAAATGCCAGGAAGCCAGGAATCTGTCCAAAATTCAGGGTGAGGACAAAAATCATTTAAGCCAAAAACAACATAAACAAAATAAAATATTGGCCTTTAATGGGAGGTGACTTTTCACTATCACATGGTATAGGAACCTGGGCCAAGGAACAAAGACTGGTACAGGACCAGTGAAATTGCCAGGGTCCTTGGAGAGGCAAATGAAAAGCCTATCTGTAGGGACAGGTGTGTACACACGCAAAAAATAAAAGATTTGTACAAGAATATTTATAGCAGCAGTGTTCATAATAGCCTCAATCTGAAAACAACCCAAATGATCACCTATAGCATAATGTGTAAACAAATGGTTTTATTTATTCAATGCATTATTACAGCAATGAGAATAAATGTCTAGCTCCATGCAAAATGTGGATGAACTACATAAGTATAATGTTGTGTAAAATAAGCAGACATAGAAAAATACTATCTGATTCCATTAATATAAAGTTCTAAAATAGTTCAAACCAATCTATCATGTTAGAAAGTGGGATGGCAGTTACTTCTGGGGAATGATTGGAAGGGGCAAAATGAAGCTTCTGGGAACCTAATGATCTTTAAATTTTTTAGTCTGGGTGATAATAACATCGTTTCATTTACCTACGAATAAGCTCTACATCTTTGAGTGCCTTTCTGAAAATATTTATCAATAAAAGTTTCTTTCTTTTAAAAACTGGCTCCAGCTAAAAGGACAACCTAGAGAGTATTGTGATCCAACAGAATCTGTGTAGGGTCAGTCAGCGGAAGTCCAGAAGCAGAGGGTCATGGTCATGTCCAGAGAGAAGAGAGGTGTCTACTGCATTACAGTGTTACAGGATTACAGTTAGAGCCTCTCAGTAAAGTATCTCCATGAATCTCACCAAAGTAACCCACTAGAGGAAGAGCAGCCTGTAATCACCCACCAAACACAGATAACCCCAGTGACACTAAAATTCCTACTTGTTGTGTAAAACTGTACTCTCTGTCTAACTTCTCTTCCCACACCTTGGCCCTGGAAGGGTCAAAATCAGCTGTCAGTGGGTGAGTGTAGGCAGCATAAACAGAGAAGAAGCAGATCTTATTTGTTCTTCCCTTTAGGCTTCAAGCTCAAAGCAGTGAATGCTGAATTGGGGCAAAGAAGAAATCTAAATTTAGAAGATGATTTATAAATTTGGCATAATGCTTCCCTGGGCATTTTGATTACTGATATGGTTTGGCTTTGTGTCCCCACCCAAACCTCATCTTGAATTGTAATCCCATAATCCCCCCATGTTGTGGGAGGAACTCAGTGGGAGGTAATTGAATCATGGGGGTGGTTTCCCCCCATGCTCTTCTCGTGATCATCATGAGCAGTGTGATCAATCAGTGAATTCTCATGAGATCTAATGGTTTTATAAGAGTCTAGCATTTCCCCTACTGGCACTCATTCTCTGTCCCGCTGCCTTGTAAAGAAGGACATGTTCGCTTCCCCTTCAGCCATGATTGTAAGTTTCCTGAGGCCTTCCCAGCCATGTGGAACTGTGAGTCAATTAAACCTCTTTCTTTTATAAATTACCCAGTCTTAGGTATTTCTTCACAGCAGCATGAGAACAGACTAACACAGTTAGTGGAATGAGATTGTTCTTCTGATTAAAATCTATGGGACTGGCCTAAGATTTTATGCAGGAGATGGAAGAACTAGTCTACAAAGCAGGTTTTGTTGTTAGAGGTAATAATGCTGATACTAGTATTTTGAATCCACACACACACACACACACACAATACATATAGATAAAACAACTAGTAATTATTTTGATTTTGCTAGAAATACAAACATAAACCAGTAATTCTCAACTAGAGGCAATTTTGCTCCCTTCCTCACCAGGACATTTCACAATATCTGGAGACAATTTTGGTTTATGCAACTAGAGGGCAGGTATTATTGCAGAGAGGCCAAAAATGCTGCTAAACATCCCATAATGCACAGGACATCCCCCCTGCAACAATTATGTGGCCCAATAGGTCAATAGTGTAAGGTTGAGAAATCATGGTACAAACTCATGATCCCCTTACTTTTTCAAAAAGAGATATTTTCTAGGTCTGTTCACTGAAAATGCCCAGAAGTAAAGACAACTCCAGCAGGAATTCAGATTTTCACATCTAATATAATTTTCATCTAAAAGGAACCAGAGCTCCTTGGGGAAATGACTGATCCAGGACTAGGGCAGGAAATGTGCAAGTTGAGCCTGGGATGCTTTGCTGTGACAGATGATTTGCTTTTACTGAGGGCTAATAAAATTGTGTTTCATTGACCACTGATAATTCACACCAACCAAAGTTAAAACCATTTGAACATCAAAAAGAACTGGTTCAAGTGATTAAAACACATTGAATACATATTTAAAAAAACACGAGTACATAATGATATGTAAGAAGAGAAAGAATGAAAGAAACAAGAGGAACTCACTGGAAACCACTGGAGATTACTAGGGCACAAACTTAACAACTTTGAAAACTGAAAATTAAAAGTAAATAATAAGTATCTGTTAGGCTTTCCATTATTGAGCATATTTTAAGATTACCAGATTGCCTCTTGGAAGAGAGAGAGAACTATTAAAAATATTTATAGCTGATAAAATCAGAAGGGATAATAGAAATAGAGAATCATCCTTTTGCAATTCCTAATGAAATGGCCACCACTTGTCAAGTCTGAAAAGACAATTAAAATACTCCTCCATTTTCCAACTACATATCTCTGTGAGGCCACATTTTCTTCCCATGCTTCCACCAAAACAACATATTGGAACAGACTGACTGTAGATCCAGATATGAGAATCCAGCTGTCTTCTATTAAGATAGACATTAAAATGACTTATAAAAATGTAAAACAATGTCATTCTTGTCATTAAATTTTTTGGTTTGAAAAATTAGTATCTAATGGGTTTGCTTTTTTTTAAATGAGCTAATAAAAAGTTTTTTTTTCTTTTTATTATTATTATTATTATTATTATTGTTATTATAATACTTTAGGCTCTATGGTACATGTGCGCAACGTGCAGGTAAGTTACATATAATAAAAAGTTTTAAAACATGAGTTTTAATTTCTAACACAGTAAATACTGAGAGAGATAATTCACGTATACAAAAGCTCTTTGGGCTTGCAGCAATTTTTAAGCACATAAGGGGGTCATGAGATCACTGTCTGAGAACCGTTGGTCTGTGTAGGATTCTTGTCAAAACGTTTAACTGGCATATAATTATGTGGGGGAAAATATCAGACAAAGCCAGATTATGGAACTTTCTACAAAACGGCTGGCCTAGACTCCTAAAAAAATGCCAATGTCCTGAAAGACAAAAAAAGGTGGGAGATCTTTTTAGATTAAAGAAAACTAAATAGAGTTGTTAACCAAGTAAAATACACAATTCCTGACTGGATCCTGAATGAAAAAAAAATCCTATACAAAACATTTTGGGAACAACTGAAGAAATTTTAATACTGGCTGAATATTAGAATTGTTTTATCAATGTTAAAATTTTGGGATGATAATATTATGGTTATAATGGAAGATGTTCTTGTCCTTAGGACATGAATTTTGAAGTCTTAAGAGGTGAAATGTCATGATGTCTGCAACTTACCTTCAAATTGTTGATTATAGATATTTGCTGTACTATTCCTTAAAGTTTTTTGTATGTTTTCTGGAATCCAGCATATTCTGAAGATGCATGCAGAATGAGACAAAGGTTCAGACCAGTTTTTCATGTTAATAAGTCAGGGGATGGTCATGTAAAGTAGAATGAAGAGTGACTATCTAGCAGAGTGTGAAAGACAGCTGGACAATAACAAACCAGTAGGTTTTAAAATATCTTCATGAAGATCCAAGGATTTTTGATAAAAGTGAAGGAAAAAGGTGTGGGGTGAAGGAGAGAAGGAAAATCTTATTGAGTATATTAGAGACCAATATACTAAGCATTTAACTGGTTTATTTCATGTAACCTTGTAAATAAGTAGATATATAAACATTTAATTTTCCCTAGAACAGCAGTCCCCAACCTTTTTTGCACCAGGGACAGGTTTCATGAAAGACGAATTTTCCACGGACCGGGGGCAGTGAGGGGTGAGGGGGTTGGGGGAAGCGGTGATTTCAGGATGAAACTGTTCCACTTCAGATTATCAGGCATTAGTTAGATTCTCATAAGGAGCACAACCTAGATCCCTGGCATGCACAGTTTGCAATAGGGTTTGCGCTGCTATGAGAATCTAATGCCGCCACTGGTCTGATGGGAGGTGCAGCTCAGGCAGTAATGCTCACTCACCTGCTGCTCACCTCCTGCTGTGTGGCCTGATTCACAGCAGGAGGTGAGCAGCAGGTGAGTAAAATGGCAGGAGAAATGATAATGTATGTTCAATAGTTCAAGGAATGAAACAGTGGAAGTCAGTATGGTATGACCCACAAATCGTAGGCTTGTTCTAGGTTGGGGACCCCTGCCCTAGAAGAAATAATAAAGTGCGTGGAAATTCCCAAGGATGGAGCAGATCTAAATAGTCTTTGGACTGGAATCTAAGACAACACAGAATATGCTGGCTAGAGAACAGACCACTGGGCACTGAACACCAGGTGTGAGCATCTGAGACCTTAAGGGTGATCCTGGGGAGGGATACAGCACACTGGTGAGCAGCAGGGCAGAGAATAGCACCTCCTGTCTCTTACCCTCGCATGTTACTAAACTTCACCCTGAACTACAGGACACTACAGGAATCCCAAATTAGTCCAACCATCAGACAAACAAGTACTTCGGTAGAGACTGGGCATATTCCTGACCTCTCACATATATAAGAATATATGTTATCTTCACCCAAGAATAGCAACTCAACCTGATGGAATTTTTGCCAATCTCAGCATTTAGTACTCAAAGAGGAAATCTAATGTCAACCCAATTTTTATGTCTTAGTAGTTAACCAGTTTTATTAATCCTACTTAAATGCATATAGGGTGTTTTTTCTTCTTATGAAAAATTAAAAAAAAATTACCAATATATGCAAAGTTTTAGCTTTTTAAAATTATATTTACTTGGGGTGCAGTGAGTCCTTTTGATCTAAAAAGTAAAATTTTTATTTAACTGCTAAACTTACTTCTGTTATCCGTGTTCTACCACCTATTATTAGCTATATAACCTTGAGCAGATCATTTAACTTCTTGGCACTACATTATCCTCATCTATAAAATAACAGTTTAAAAGTTGCTTTGAGGGTAAAATAATGTATATAAAATCTATAGCACCATAACAGACACAGAATAAATGCTTAATAGTAATTATGACAGTTCAATAAACAAATATTTCTTGAATATCTACCATGTGCCAACATTGTTCTAGGTGCTGATGACACAATGTAGAAATGATCTCGTAAAAAAGATACATAAGGAAGAGTCATTTTCTATAATCAATTAATACTTTTGCTTGCCTTGTTTTTTAGTTTCTTCTTCAGAATCACTGGATATTTATGGGTTGCAAATGTGCTCTCTATTCATCATATCTGTTGTCCAACAGCATAGTGATAAGGCCATATGCTTTAGAGTCAAATAGACTTTCATTCAAATTCAGTTCTGTCACTTTCTGCAGCATGATAAAATTATTTAATCAAAATCTTAGTTTTCCCACATATAATATAGAGATAAACATTTTATAAGGCTGTTATATGGATTAAGTGAGCTAAATTAGATGAAATGTTACCACAATGACTGGTACATAATAAAAACAATAAATCATAGCATGTAATTTTCACCAGTTTACCAATTTCTCTTCATTCTGAAGTAACTCCTTAAATGTGAACTCTACATAATTGGTGTCATTTCCTGCTCTTTATGACGACCAATATGGATTTTAACTCTGTTATTGCATTTTGGATCATACTGCAGTATTTTCTTATCTCATCCAGCTATGCTTTTATCTAATCTGGTTGTTTCCTTATGACACTCAGTCTTGTTTCACAGATACTGTTGTGTTTGTAATAACTCAAAGCAGATTATTATCCAAATTTTTATTTTCTTTTTCAGCAAATAAATTTTAGGCATATTTTTCCTAAGATAGAATCTGCCTATTACTGATATTAAATGTTACTGGTGTTAAATGAAACAACTTGACAACACTCTAGTGGGGGAATGTGTTAAGTGAGACACTGGCAGTAACCAAAGATTGCTATGTTTCAAGATATTCATGGAAGCTAGAAGCTGGAGCTGGAATGGGTTGAAGAAGTGGGGAGTGTTGGGGAAAGGAATTAGAGAGGAAAGAAGAAATTGCTAAGATGCTAAGAGATGACAGGGATTGTTTGAGGATGTGAGTAAGGCTAGAGCTGGCTAAGACAGGGAGAAGAGTAGTAGATAGTACAATCAGAGTGCAGCAGAGTGCAGATGCTGTAGGGCCTTGAAGGCCACTGTAAGAAATTTGATTTTTCTCTAAAAGATATGGTACCACTGGACACACTGGAGCAGAGGGGTAACATGATCTGACTTATATTTTAACAGTATCACAATGGCTTCTAAGTTGAGGGCAGACTCTCAACCTCCGGAATCTAGGAGGGTAAGGATAAAAATGAGACTGTCAAGAGACCACTGCAATACATCCAAAGGGGAATAAGAGTGGCTTGAACCAAAGTGGTCAGTGGAGGTGGTGATAAGAGGTCAGGTTCTGGATGTTTTCTGAAGGAGGAGCCAATTGATTTAAAGAGTCCTATTTGGTAGCATATTCCTTTTTTTTTTTTTTAAAGAAATGAAGCTTTCAGGGACCTTTTCAAGGAGAACTACAAACCACTGCTCAAGAAAATCAGAGAGGACACAAACAAATGGAAAAACATTCCATGCTCATGGATAGGAAGAATCAATATCATGAAAATGGCCATACTGCCCAAAGTAATTTATACATTCAATGTTATCCCCATCAAGCTACCATTGGCTTTCTTCACAGAATTGGAAAAGGCTACTTTAAACTTCATATGGAACAAAAAAAGAGCCCACATAGCCAAGACAATCCTAAGCAAAAAGAACAAAGCTGGAGGCATCACACTACCTGACTTCAAACTGTACTACAAGGCTATAGTAACCAAAACAGCATGGCACTGGTACCAAAACGGATATATAGACCAATGGAACGGAAAAGAGACCTCAGAAATAACACCACACATGTACAACCATCTGATCTTTGACAAACTTGACACAAACAAGCAATGGGGAAAGGATTCCCTGTTTAATAAATGGTGTTGGGAAAACTGGCTAGCCATAAGCAGAAAACTGAAACTGGACCCCTTCCTAACACCTTATACAAAAATTAACTCAAGATGGATTAAAGACTTAAATGTAAGCCTGCAAACCATAAAAATCCTAGAAGAAAACCTAGGCAACACTATTCAGGAGATAGGCGTAGGCAGAGACTTCATGTCCAAAACACCAAATGCAAGGGTAACAAAAGCCAAAACTGACAAATGGGATCTAATTAAACTAAAGAACTTCTGCACAGCAAAAGAAACTATCATCAGAGGGAACAGGCAACCTACAGAATGGAAGAAAATTTTTGCAATCTATCCATCTGACAAAGGGCTAATATCCAGAATCTACAAGGAACTTAAACAAATTTACAAGGAAAAAACAACCTCATAAATTTGGCAAAGGATATGAACAGACACTTCTCAAAAAAAGACATTTATGCAGCCAACATACATGAAAAAATGCTCATCATCACTAGTCATTAGAGAAATGCAAATCAAAATCACAATAAGATACCATCTCATGGCAGTTAGAATGGCAACCATTAAAAAGTCAGGAAACAACAGATGCTGGAGAGGATGTGGAGAAATAGGAAAGCTTTTACACTGTTGGTGGGAGTGTAAATTAGTTCAACCATTGTGGAAGACAGTGTAGCAATTCCTCAAGGATCTAGAACTAGAATTACCATTTGACCCAGCAATCCCGTTACTGGGTATATACCCAGAGGATTATAAATCATTCTACTATAAAGACACATGCACACATACATTTACTGAAGCACTATTCACAATAGCAAAGACTTGGAACCAAGCCAAACGTCCATTAATGACAGACGGGATTAAGCAAATGTGGCATGTATACACCATGGAATACTATGCAGCCATAAAAAAGAATGAGTTCATGTTCTTTGCAGGGACATGGATGAAGCTGGAAACCATCATCAGCAAGCTAACACAAGAACAGAAAACCGCATGGTCTCACTCATAAGTGGGAGTTGAGCAATGAGAACACATGGACACAGGGAGGGGAACAATACATACCTGGGCCTGTCAGGGGATGGGAGGCTAGGGGAGAGATAGCATTAGGAGAAATACCTAATGTAGATGACAGGTTGATGGGTGCAGCAAACCACCATGGCACGTGTATATCTATGTAACAAAACTGCACGTTCTGCACATGTACCCCAGAACTTAAAATATAAGTAAAAAAAGGAAATTAAGTTCTTCATGTCATCATTCTAAATAATGTGTTCTTTTTTCTTCCCTTCAATTATCTTACATTGAATTATTTCTGACCATGAATCAGCTTTTCATCTATCTTTCCTGAAGCTGTTCTGCTCCTCTCTTTCTAAATAAAACAATCTCTCTGGAACTCTTGCAAATGCCCTAATTATTCACATATCTTCTAACTTATAAAATGTGAAATTGTATAAAGTACTTAGTTATACCTGACATCCATAATAACATAGTTAGCTAACCAGTAAGCATTTAGAGAATGTAAGGAACTACACATTACATGCAAAATTTTAAAAAGAAACCACAATCATTTGACCTCACATACTATCGAGAAAGGAGTTTAAGACAGCTACATAAAAAACATTAAAAAATTACAAAACTATTTGTCAACAAAGTTGTTCATGTCCTTGTGCTACTCTGATGCAGGATTATAACAGTTACACACATGCAAATGGTTAATTCCTTCCCTCATATCTATGAAGTTTAGTTTTTTCTTCCTGATTATAGAAATCCTAAATTTATCAATGTTCAACTTCATTATTTCTTCAAATTCTGTTTAGGCATATCAGGTGACTTAAGATTCTGTTATAACTTTCTAGAATCTCCCCAGTCTCACTTGAAACTGGCTTTGTAAAAAAAAAAAAAAAAAAAGGTAGAACTATTATGGATAATTAATTAACATTTTCCTAAATGTTATTTAAGTCTAGGCACCAAAATATATAAGATTTGAGCCGGCCAGCCACAGTGGCTCATGCCTGTAATCCCAGAACTTTGGGAGGCTGAGGCAGGCAGATCACTTAAGGTCAGGAGTTTGAGACCAGCCTAGCCAACACAGTGAAACCCCGTCTCTACCAAAAATAAAAAAATTTGCTGGCCTTGGTGGTGGGCACCTGTAATTCCAGCTACTCTGGAGGCTGAGGCAGGAGAGTCACTTGAACCTGGGAGGCAGAGGTTGCAGTGAGCAGAGATTGTGCCATTACACTCCTGGGTGGCAGAGTGAGACTCCGTCTAAAAAAAAATAATAATAATAAATAAAATAAAATAAAATAAATAAATGAGCCTAGGCAAGGTGGTTTATGCTTGAAACTCCAGCACTTTGGGAGGATTGCTTGAGGCCAGGAGTTCCAGACCAGCCTGCAACAAAGCAAGGCCTTGTCTATTAAAAAAATATCTGGAGGTTGAGGTGGGAGTATCACTTGAGTCCAGCAGTTCAAGGCTTCACTGAGCTATGATCATGCCAGTGAACACCAGCCTGTCTCTAAATAATAATAAATTTTAAAAGTAAAAAATATTTTTAAACGACTTGACTACAATAAGATTTTTAAGTCTTTTCAATAAATCTCTCAATCAGTTGCTAGTATCATCTCATGCTTCAAACACAGTGCCCAGTGGTGTGCTTTAGTGAAAGCAGTTTAATTTTTGGAGTCTGCCAGAACTGGGTTTGGTTACCAGCTCCATTACTAACTGGCTGGGTATCTTTAGGAAAGTTAACTTCCTTCCTTGTTTTAATTCTTGTATCTGAAAAAAGGAGATGGTAGTAACTTCTCAAACAGCTCTTAGCTGAAAATTAAGGGAGATACAAGCATATCGTATCTTATTGTGCTTTGCTTAATTGTACTTCACAAATATTGTATGTTTTACAAATTCAGGGTTTGTGGCAGCCCTGCATCCAGCAAGACTATGGGCATCATTTTTCCAACAGCACATGTTCACCTCCTGTCTCTGTCACGTTTTAGT
Source organism: Pongo abelii (assembly GCF_028885655.2). Classification (NCBI taxonomy): domain Eukaryota; kingdom Metazoa; phylum Chordata; class Mammalia; order Primates; family Hominidae; genus Pongo; species Pongo abelii. The sequence continues at coordinate 104,108,194 of NC_071994.2, forward strand.
AATTCTCAAAATATTTCAAACTTTTTCATTATCATCTCTGTTATGGTGATCTATGATCAGAGATCTTTGATGTTATTACTGTAATTGTATTTGGGTGCCACAAACCTTGCCCATGTAAGACAATAAACTTAACTGATAAATGTGTGTGTTCAGACTGCTCCACCAATTGGCATTCTGTCCTTGTCTCTTTCTTCATGATTTCCTATTCCCTGTGTCACAACAATATTGAAATCAGTCTAATTAACAACCCTACAATGGCCTCTAAATGCTCAAGTGAAAGGAAGGATTGCATATGTCTCACCTTAAATTAAAAGCTAGAAAGATTAAGCTTCATGAGGGAGGAATGTCAAAAGCCAAGACAGGCCAAAAGCTAGGCCTCTTGCACCAGTTAGCCAAGTTGCAAATGCAAAGGAAAAGTTCTTGAAGAAAGTTAAAAAGTGCTACTCCAGTGAACACGTGAATAATAAGAAAGCAAAAAACAGAGCAAAAAAAGCCTTATAGCTGATATGGAGAAATGCTTAATGGTCTGGATAAAGGATCATGCCAGCCACAACATTCCCTTAAGCCAAACTTAATCCAGAGCAAGGCCATAACTCTCTTCAATTCTATGAAGGGTGAGAGAGGGATGAAAGCTGTAAAAGAAGAGTTTGAAAGTAGCAGAAGCTGGATTATGAGGTTTAAGGAAAGAAGCCATTCCCATAACATAAAAGTACAAGGTGAAGCAGCAAGTGCTGATGTAGAAGCTGCAGCAAGTTATCCAAAAGATCTAGCTAAGACCATGGATGAAGGCAGCTACACTAAACAACAGATTTTCAATGTAGATAAAACAGCCTTCTCTTTGAAAAAGATGCCATTTAGAACTTTCAGAGCTAGATAGAAGTCAATGCCTGGCTTCAAAGCTTCAAAGGAAAGGCTGACTCTCTTGTTAGGGGCTAATGAAGCTGGTCATTTGAAGTTAAAGCCAATCCTCATTTATCATTCTGAAATTCCTAAGGCCCTTAAGAATTATGCTAAATCTACTCTGCCTGTGTTCTAGAAATGGAACAACAAAGCCTGAGTGACAGCACATCTATTTACAGCATGGTCCACTAACTACTTTAAGCCCACTGTTGAGACCTACTGCTTAGAAAAAAAAAATTCCCATGAGCACTGATGGAAATGTACAAGAAGGTTAATGTATTCATGCCTGCTAACACAACATCCATTCCGCAGTCCATGGATCACTGAGTAATTCTGACTTTCAAGCCTTATGATTTAAGAAACTCATTTTATTAGGCTACAGCTGTCATAGACTGTGATTCCTCTGATGAATCTGGGCAAAGTACATTGAAAACCTTCTAGAAAGCGTTCATCATTTTAGATGTCATTAAGAACATTTGTGGTTAATGGGAGAAAGTCAAAGCATCAGCATTAACAGCAGTTTGGAAGAAGTTGATTCAAACCCTTATAGATGACTTTGAGGGCTTCAAGACTTCATGGAGGAAGTAACTGCATATGTGGTAGGAATACGAAAAGAACTGGAATTAGAAGTGGAGCCCAAAGATATGACTGAATTGCTAAAATCTCATAAAATTTGAACACATGAGGGGTCTTGTCTCATGGATGAGCAAAGAAAGTGGTTTCTTGAGATTCAATCTGCTCCTGGTGAAAATGCTGTGAGCATTGCTGAAATGACAACAAAAGATTTAGGATTTAGGATATTATATAAATTTAGCTGATAATGCAGCAGCAGGTTTTGAGAAAACTGATTCCAATTTTCAAAGAAGTTCTACTGTGGGTAAAACACAGCATTGCATACTACAGAGAAATCTTTTGTGAAAGGAACAGTCTATGGATATGGTAAACTTCACTGTTGTCTTATTTAAAGAAATTGCCACAGATACCCCAACCTCCAGCAGTCACTACCTTGATAAGTCAATGACCATTCACATCAAGGCAAGACCCTCTACCAGCAAAAAGATTACAACTTGCTTAAGGCTCATATGATCATTAGCAATTTTAGCAATAAAGTATTTTCAATCAGGGTATGTACATTGTTTATTTAGACATAATGCTATTGCACACTTAACAGACTACAATATAGTATAAACATAACTTTTTTAGATATAAGAAAGCAAAAAATTTGTGTGACTTGCTTTATCGCAATATTTGCTTTATTGTAGTTGTCTGGAACAGAACCTGCGATCTCTCTAAGATATGCCTATAACAAATACATATAATGTGTCTACTATAGTGCCTGGTATATAGTAAGGACACAAAAAGTGGAAGTCTCCAACCTCCCTCCCTAGCCTCTCACATTTTTTAGAATTCTTCCTAGAGAAGGGAGCATTCTTGGTAGGGGCCACAGCCTGCCTGCCTTCTATATTTCAGCTTCACTGCTTTAGGGAATGAAAAGTAGTGTTTTCTCGGCAAAAGACTCAAGGCCCCCAGATCTCGATCAAAGAGTATTTTAAATAATCTTAGGTCTGATCTCCCTGGCATGACCTTCTGCCTCTATTCCCCATTGCTTCTAGAGTTAATGTTCTCAAAAACAAAGCCAACCATATTACCTCTCAAGCTTTGTATCTGGCTCCCCTCTGAGCCAAGTAGAACTTTAAGAAACAGCCAAACAGCTAGCTGAAATGCCATTTCTGGGTCCCTTTCTTAGATATTTTGACTTGGCTTACCTGGAGCGAGGCACAGAAATCATCTCAAACCAGTACCCAGGTGATTCTGAGGCAGATAGCTTGAAGACCGAAAGAACACTGGCTTACCAGACAAAATCCAAAGTCGATCAGGAGCCAACTTTGGGATGTGTTGGTTTGAGATATTCAGTCTGGAGTTCAGGGGAAAGGTCTGGGCTGGAGATAGAAATTTGGGAGTGATTGGATTATGGGTGGTTTATCCACAGTTTTGAGACTAGATTAGATAACCAAGGAAGTAAGTATATAAACAGAAGGGAAGAGGACCAAATACTCAGCACTGGACCCTCTCACATTAAAAGCTAAAGGAGAACAGTTTGAAGGGGAGCTAGTGAGGAAAATCAAGAGAGGGTCATGTCCTGAAAATCAAGCGAATAAAATATTTCCAGGAAGGTGGAGTGATCAATTGTCAAACGCTACCAATAAGTTAAGTAACATGGGACTGACAATTGCCCATAAGATTTAGCAACATGGTAACCTTGACAAGAGAAGTTTTGGTGGAGCAACAGAGGTCAACAACTGATTGGGTTAGGTTTAAGAGTGAATGGGAGAAGAAAAGGTGTTAGAAGAGTTTTTCTGTAAAAGAAGAAGAAAAATGGTGGCTGAACAGTAAGTGAAATCAACAAAAGTATTTTGTTTATATTTTAAGATGGGAAAAGGAAGAGCATATTTGTAGGCTGACAGGAATGATCCAGTAGAGAAGGGGAAAAATGATTTAAATGTTGGGGGAGAATTGGTGGAGCCTGTCCTTGAGTCAGCAGGAGTAATCTGGATCTAGTGGTCAAGGAGAGAGGGCTGGACTTGAGAACTGCAGATCTCTGGTAACAGAATAAAAATGGGATTATAGTTCAGATGCCACTTCTGTCCATACAGATGGTGGTAGCAATTTCAGAAAGTTTTTTCCGAAAATTAGGAAGCAAGGTTGTTAGCTGAAAGTGAGGACAGCGGAGTGCTGGCAGGCTGAGAAGAGAAGGCGGAAGACACCCATCCAGAAGCCATGGAGAATGAGGGGACTGTCTGCAGGGCAGATTATCTAGTCATAATATTCACTTTCAATTCCACATATCAGTTATGAAAAGCTTCTTTTACCCAGAAATTCAGCTAGCAAGTATCTACTCTCCCTGATGTCAATCAATTTACATTACAAATACTTAGGACAAAGAGACGCTAGATAATGAATAAGAGGTAATGTTAACAAATAAGAGAGAAGGTTCTGTGGCTTCCAATCTCAGCTTTACCATTTTATTTACTATTTATCTGTGCAAGTGATTTAAAATCTTTGTGTTTAATATAACACATTTAGCCAAGTTCCTGACATATGTGTTCAATAAATGCCACTATTATGAAATGTGTTCAGAACCTAACCACTGAAATTTTTTGGAAGATTTTTTAAAAAGTTAGAAAATCTTATTTCAAAGTGTTTATGTATGAAACTATAAAATTTTGATCTCTTATAATATCTTCACAACAAAATCAAATAACAGTGGAATCATCCCCAAAGACTTGTTTTCAAAATGCTATCTACAAAACAACAGTGTCTTTCAAACGGAAGTCACCTCCTTCTTTCTATCATGAACATTATCTTTCACTTGAAGGGGCAGATTAACTGTACCTTCTGCTAAATATCTTTTTTTTTTTTTTCGAGACAGTCTTGCTCTGTCGCCTAGGCTGGAGTGCAGTGGCGTGATCGCCACTCACCGCAAGCTCCACCTCCCAGGTTCATGCCATTCTGCCGCCTCAGCCTCCAGAGTAGCTGGACTACAGGCACCTGCCACCATGCCTGGCTATTTTTTTTTTTTTTTTGTATTTTTAGTAGAGACGGGGTTTCTTTCACCATATTAGCCAGGATGGTCACGATCTCCTGACCTCATGATCTGCCCAGCTCGGCCTTCCAGAGTGCTGGGATTACAGGCGTGAGCCATCGCACCCGGCCTATATATCTTCTAAGTATCATACTACTGAGACACTTGTCATCATAGGAAAAGTCAGCAATCTGAAATGCATATCCTTTTATAAAGGACAATGTAAACAGCAAAAATTTACTTAAGGTTTGGGAGGTAGCTGGAGGTCATTAAAACATGAGATAGTAAACAATTCCAAGTTTGCTATGAGGCACTACCAGCCTAGGGATTTATGGATTATTACCTGCAGTAGGGAAATTCTCACAGGCATCGACTCTCCTTGAGCCTTTGCTTCCTACTCAGTTGTTAGGCCCTTTCTATTTCCTACTCCTTGCCCCAGCTGCTAGCCTGCAATTCCCTAATTTCTATTAAAATAGTACATAGAGAGGTTCATTTCTTCATACTTTCATCCCCCGCTCCACCCCATCCAAAGTGGCCTCTGGATGGGCTTTTGCACAAAGAAACACTCACTGAAATACTCGGCTTAAAGAAGATAAACCATTGTGGTCTCCACTGTTAATAACAAAAAAGTTGCCACAAACTTTGAAATTACAATAATTCTTAAAATTTAATATTTTTCATATAATACTTAGTCAGGATTCAGACTTTTGCCTTCCATACCCCGCATTTAAACACCAGGGTTAGATCTCCCTATCCTATACTTCCAAATTCTCAGCTCACACCTCTCACAGATATTACCAGACTGCATTTCTGCAATGTGTTTACGTGCCTTTCTCCTAAGTTATAAATTTGGCTCATCTATTTTTGAGTCTCAATATGTAACACAAATCCAGGCACAAAACGGCATTATTTTTGGTATGAGTTAATAAATAAGCAGATGACTAAATGAAGTGACAAACCAGAACATCTCAATTCTCAGAAGTTATTTTGTGCACAAAAAATTATATTATTTCAATATCCTGCTGAGGACATTATGTAGAATATAATACAAACAATTGGAAATTAAACTACTTCTCAGAATCTGTGTTATCGGTTTCCTAGCTGTTCTCTCTGACTTCAAGCTATCTAATCTCTGTTCAAATACATTCTGCTTGGTGCTTTGAGGATAATCCTCCCTAAATACTACTTTCAACATCACTCCTTTACTGAGTAAAATGATCATGTACTTCCTATTTCTGAAGGTGACTTCCCCCACCCCCACAATTCTCTTGTGTTGCTTTCATCACCCTTCTCAATTGGTTCCAATCTACCCACTGAACCCATTCCTCTCTCCACAACTCTGGCTCAGGTCCTTAGTGCACCATCCCCAGACTGTTTTCTTCATCCCTTACCTTTCTGACGTTAATCTTTCCAATATACTGCTGATATACTAATTTTCCTAAATATTAAAATATGCCACTACACTGCCCAAAAATATTTAGGGGCTTCTCACTCTTTACTCAATTAATTGTAAACACCCCATTGTGTCATTCCACATTTTCTTGACCTTCTGTTTTATAATAATCCTCACCATTCCTTTAAAGCAGTGGTAAGCTAACTTTTTTGGGGGTAGGGATAAGGGGTCACTGATCTCTTTCAAAAGCTCATGAAAAGAATTATCCTAGAAAAAAATACAAATAATTTATATATAATCATAAGGGATTCTGACCATGTTCCATGCTTTAGCCAAATTGTCCTGCTGCTCAGTCTGTAGTTTTTGTTTATAAAAGCCATTACAATTCTTGCTATCAAAAATTTCATGCATTCTCAGCAGCCCATCTAGCATGCTACCCTTTCCATAAAAACATATTTTGGTCTCCCTAGTTAAATATGATCTTTTTCCCCTTGAAATAAAAAACACATTTGGTTTATATATTACCTATATTATACTTGAATATGGGATAAACTCCATGATTGAATGAAAACTATATGAAGTTAGGTAATATGGCTTATTTATCTTTTATAGCTCCCTGCAGAACCCAGCACGGTAGTAAGAATTTATTAAAAAGGATAAGAATAGGCTGGGCGCCATTGCTCACGCCTGTAATCCCAGCACTTTGGGACACCAAGGTGGGAGGATCGCTTCAGGTCAGGAGTTCAAGAGCAACCTGGCCAACATGGTGAAACCCCATCTCTACTAAAACTACAAAAATTAGTGTGTGTGGTGGTACATGCCTGTAATCCCAGCTACTCGGGAGGCTGAGGCAGGCAAATCGCTTGAACACAGGAGGCAGAGTGCAGTGAGCTGAGATTGTGCCACTGCACTTCAGCCTGGGCAACAGAGAGGGACTCTGTCTCAAAAAAAAAAAAAAAAAAAGATAAGAATAAATGATAAGAATTGTTTATAAAAATTTTCAGGGCTGCTACATTGCAAAAAGCCAGCAGGCACTACTCTCAACATAGTCTATAAATCATTTCTGAGTACATGACCAAAATCTCTTAGCTGAAATGTATCGGACCAATTGTGTTTCAAAATTCAAAATTGTTTGTATTTTAGAAAGATAAAATAGAGCAACACTTAATAAAACATTATATTTATGCAGCAAAATGTATGAATATTTACATAGACTACAAGATGTCCTCATGTGATTTCAGATCAGATTTTGCTGCCAAACAAATTCACGTCACGTTAGGTATTGTTGACAAGTGACTACAACAAAATTTTTGTTTGCAGTGCTTTTTGAATATTGAGATTGTGTGTGAGGAATTGTGGGCTGTGTCCATTCTTGTCTCCATCTAGTCAGGAAGGATTCCTTAATTCATGATACAGAGTAACCTCAAGCTTTTGCTTCAATATTCTTCAAGTTTCATTCTTTCTTAGTCTCTTTCAACATTCTAGGGTACCTGAAGGTGAAAAGTGACACATATGGTCACTAGACAGCATTAGGGCAGCAGAGGCTAGCTGAGACTAGGCGGGGCCAGTGTGGAGGAAAGTCAGGCACCAACTTGGTGTGTAATTGCAGCCCCTTCAGTAAATACTTGCTTAAAGAATGAAGCTGGGTGCAGTGGCTCATGCCTGTAATCCCAACACTTTGGGAGGCTGAGGTGGGCGGATCACCGGAGATCAGGAGTTCGAGACCAGCCTGGCCAACATGGTGAAACCCCGTCTCTACTAAAAATAAAAAAATTAGCTGGGCATGGTGGTGGGCGCCTGTAATCCCAGCTACTCGGGAGGCTGAGGCAGGAGAATCACTTGAACCAGGGAGGCACAGGTTGCAGTGAGCTGAGGTCAAACCACTGCACTCCAGGCTGGGTGACAGAGCTAGATTCCATCTCAAAAAAAAAAAAAAAAAAAAAAAAGACCAAAACATGTATCAGAAATTGGAAGTCTCTCATCCTGACAGTAAGCACTTAGTTATTTTCTTTTAGATAGCTCTCTATACCTAGCAAGATCAAATGGGTACAATTTTTTACCCAGAATGATATTGTTCCTTGCTTTTTCATAAAATCAAATATTTTAGAGACTTCTTGACATCTGTAGTATAGACAGCTAACTCACTCTTTTCATTGCAAGGGTATACCACAGTTTGCTAACCTCTTTTTAACAGACATTTGGGCTGTATTCAGTTTCTCAGTATTATAAATAATGTAATACTGCAATAAACATCCACCTAAAGGTATTCTAGAGTTCTGTAAGGATGAGTTTCTAGAAGTAGAATTGTTGGGCCAAAGTAACGCATATTTTAATTGACAATACCAAACTATCTTCAGATTCTCCAATGGTCATTATTTGTTATTCATTATTATTCCAGTAATCAAATTGCTGAAATTCCCATTATTATTTTAATCAGTAATGCTTATTAGTAAGTTAAGCCTTTTTCATACTTCTGTGGGCTGTATTTTGTGAACTGTCTTAATATTTTTTGTTCATTTTTCTTCCTGTTTGTCTTTTTCTTGATTTGTAAGAATATTTTGTATATGGGTAATAATTTCCTTTTGATTTACATATATGTTACAGTTTCCTAATTTGTTGTTGTCTTTTGACTTTATGAATTTTTTGCCTTATATAAGAAATTTGAGATTATATAGCAAATGGAGCAAATTTGTTTTTGAATTCTGGATTTTATATCAAATTTAGAAAGTTTTCCATCCCAAGATTATAAATACATACCTCCATCATCTTTCCATACTTTTAGGTTTCTTTTCTTTAAATAAAAAAAAAATTAAGTTGTTGACCCACCTGAAATTTTTCTTGTGTATAATAAGCCAGGAGTCACAATATTATTATATTAAAAAAAACTATCAAAAATAAACGTTTCTTAATTACTGTCTGTGTTTTTAAAGGCTTTGAATAAGTCTCACTAGCTCAATAAACTACCTTTTCTAACTACTGCAGACAAATCTCTGCCAGTACTACTATTACTCGGGGTAAGTTAATTAACTTCTGAGTCTTTGCTTACATATGAAGTGGGAATGGTAAATTCTACTTTTTAGGATTGTTGTGAAGAACAGAAATATTAAATATAAAGCATTTAGCATGGTTTCTATTACATATAGGCAATCAGTAATGACAACTCTTGGTACTTTCCTCTCTAGTGCACTTATAGCACCCTAAGTCTGCAACACACAATTTAATCAAACACTAAATTGCAGTGTTGTCTGTTAATCACTCCCACACACACATTGCAGGCTCCTTGAAATCAAAGACTGTATCTTTTGCTGCAAAGGAATATCCAGTGGAAGTTAAGGGCACTGACTCCAGGAGTGGAGTTCTGCTCTACTGTTGACTAACTGAACAAATCTTATCTGGAAAATGAGGAAAATAGAACCTGTCTCAAAGGTTTGTTGCAAGAGTTAAATGAGTTAGTAAACAAAGAGACATTAGAAGAGTACCTGAATTTAGTAAACACTCAATAAATGATAACCATTATTTTTACCCTTTAATTTTTATATTTCCTACAAATGCTACAGCATTGTTTTGAGTTCACGGTCCATACTCACTACATGTGTATTCAATCTCATAAATAAATCACTTGATCATAGAAGAGTAAATAGCATGAAAAGTATTTGCATTTTTTTCCTAAAGAAATAATGATTACTACTAAATACTATGCTTTAAGAAAAAAGTTATGATTCCTTAAAATGTCATATAAAGTACATAACACAAGATGCTGTAGTAGCAGTTAAAAATAAAGCTCAAAATCTGTTAATTTTTAAAAAATGAGCATTAAAATGTACTTGTTTTGTAGGAGTTAAAATAAAAAGGAAAACACAATAGGCTATTTACATATCACTTATTAGAAAGCATAACATCTCATCAGAGGAGAAAAAAATGTCTTGATGATAAACTATATGACGTATGCATTATATTGTTAATTATATGAGGGCCATCTAGCCACAAGAAGGATATTGTGTTCATCGGCCCGTCCTCAAATTAGGTAGATAGGGAAGACACACAGAGTATGGGACTTTCTGATGTTCTTAAATGACAATGGAGTTTAAAAACCAAGGTGTAAACCAGCAGTCCTCAACCTTTTCAGTATCAGGGACCAGTTTCGTGGAAGACAATTTTTCCACAGATGGTGTGGGATGGTTTCTGGATGAAATTGTTCTACCACAGATCATCAGGTATTAGATTCTCATAAGAAGTGCGCAACCTAGATCCCCTGCATGCACAATTCACAATAGGGTTCTCACTCTTATGAGAATCTAAGGCTGCTGCTGATGTGACACGAGGCGGAGCTCAGTCTGTAATTCTTGCTTGCCCACTGCTCACCTCCTGCTGTCTGGCCCGCTTCCTAACAGGCCACGGACCCGCACCAGACCATGGACTGGCTGTGGTACCAGTCCACATCCTAGGGGTTGGAAATCCCTTGTGTAAATGACTAGTGTGCCTATTTTTGAGTGTCTGTCTTAAGTGTCAATTATTTCAATCAATCCTTTAAAGAAGTGACGGATAAAAGATTCCCTGAACTTACTTTGTTTTTTTTGACAAAAGCAAAAGCTCTATAACTCAGATGTGATTTTCGGCTGATAATGTGGCTATGCTGTTAGAAGAGTGAGCAGCTGGACTTTAAATCTTGATCACAAATGGTCATCTTGTCTTTGCACAAATGCCAAAAAGATACCAGCAAATAGAGCCAAAAAATTTCTTAGGAGTCACTCGAATAAACACTTGATTGAGACCTAAGGGTTTCCTGTTATAAAGGAGCGTTTTTTAAAAAAAAGGTTGGCTGAGAATCCTTTGTCCCAATAAAAATCTCAAGTGGAAATATAAGCCAAATAAAGAAATACAGAGCTGTTCTGAGCAGAAGAAGGAACTTGACTGAGTTAAGGAGCACAATTTGAAAACCAGTCTCTTATAAGAGACCATGTATTTACCTGAAAAAGTATAAAGTAATTAATATTTGCTCAAATACAAAACAGTCCAGGAAAACAGCACAGAAGCAGGAATTTAAGACACAGAAGTTAGAGTCAGACCTCCTGAATAGTAGAAACCTCTCTTTATACCCATCTGTAAAATATAGATACTAACAGAACCTCCACCTCAAAGGACTCTTACAAGGATTAATTGAGCAAATCCAGTGAAGCAGTTAAAACAGTGCCTGGGTTATAGTGAAGGCGACTTTAGTGACTATTAAATGAATAAGCCTCTTGCACAACATCAAGATATGTTAGTAGAATAAACTGCCATCCTTCTCCATGTGTCTAACTGAATACTACGGTGTGTTGGCCATGGCTCTGGCATAACTTGAATCAAGGTATTCTCATGTTCACTAGTTGTACCACGGGTTTGTTCTGTTTTGTTTTCTTCTTCTTGGTTTTGTGCATGTCAAAGACAGGGTCTGCATACATTTTCATCTTCAGTCCCAGCACAAGCGACTTTTAAATGTAGGATCAATACATGTATCTGAAGTGAATAAATTAGTGAATCAAATCATCTTTGCAGAAGGTAGAAAGTTAATCATCTAGTTCATTTAGAACTGTATCAAAATACTTCAATATATTCTGGAAAGAGAAGCAAGACATATACCAAAGGAGAAAAGTACAAAAAGGGTTTACTCAAGTAATAGTGTAAATAGTAATTCCTAAATGTAATGATTTTTCATATTATGAAATATTAAGCAGTGGTTAAAAAAACAAGTTAGAACTACATATATGAACAATAGAGCTTCAAGTCATTTTTGTATCAAAATAACATGAATGATGCATACATTATTATATATAATACCATTTACACATTAACACACCCCAGAGAACATATTCCACACACACATACACATGGGAAAAACTGAGGTAGAGGTATAGAAAAATGGTAGGCAAGGGAACAGATTAGAGGTATTGATCAAAGAGGACTTAAACCTTATTGATAACATTTTCATTTTTTAAAGGAGATGGATTGTTGTGTTACTTGAGTAATTAAAGTACAATGATTCAGTGGCCAGAACAGGAGCAGTTATTAGCACTAGCATGCATGGCTAATACCACTGCTTCTCCTCTGGCTCTTGTAGTGGTATTAAAGTACATGTTCTGAAAGAGTATTAAAAATTTAGGAGCTCTAAATAACCAAATATGAACAGATGAAACCAAATGCTATCTTTTTAACCATTTCTTTTTCAGTACAGTAGAGGTTTATTTCAATGAACCATAATGTAAAGTGGTGCTTAAAACCAGTCTATCATTATCCATGCTAAATATTAAACTGAGAGACTTCAGCTTGAAAAGAAATTGGATATAGAGTTTTGAAATAAGGTCTAGCGAATTACCACATATTTATTTTTAGGGTAATGTGAAAGCTGCTATAGAGTAGACTCTATTGGAGATTAAATGAATATAAATAAGATTATTGGCAAAATATCTTCTCAGAGCCCAAATATTATTCAAATTCAAATAGATTATAGTGGAAGAGATTGATGGATAATCTGTGCACTACAAAAGATAGAGAAAGCATTACAGAGTTCTAAATATAGAACAAATAAATCACAGAAGTTGCTAATGAAAAATTGGATGTTCAATCTATTTCTGATGCTGTGTCAAGGAGAACTATGCTACCAAACCAGTTTTCATTACTAGTCTATGATACCAAGTATACCCAACTTTTGAAAGAAACACTTTATTCATAGAAGTATTTCATTTCTGTCTAGTTTCCTCTGTAGTCTATTTATTGTGATGTCTAGGTCTGAAAAACTTTCCCCATTATCTGACAGAGGGGTCAATTCTCTAGTTGTCCAAACACTGCATAAACGAATCACTTACCACATGTGCAATTAGTCATGTGTACACAAATAGGTAAAATGTCTCTCTCCACCACTACACTATAAACTTCAGTCAACAGCCAGCAAGGTCTCTCTTGTTTTACTGCAGTTTCACCAGTACCTAACATAGTGCCTGGCGCATGGCAGGTACTCAATAAATATATGAACTAATGTAATTAAGGTAATTACTTCATGAACAATTAATATATGAATAAAAGAATGAGGATAGGCCGGGTGCGGTGGTTCACGCCTGTAATCCCAGCACTTTGGGAGGCCGAGGCAGGCGGATCACGAGGTCAGGAGATTGAGACCATGGTGAAACCCTGTCTCTACTAAAAAATACAAAAAATTAGCCGGGCATGGTGGCAGGCACCCGTAGTCCCAGCTACTTGGGAGGCTGAGGCAGGAGAATGGCGTGAACCCGGGAGGCGGAGCTTGCAGTGAGCCGAGATCGCACCACTGCACTCCAGCCTGGGCGACAGAGCGAGACTCCATCTCAAAAAAAAAAAAAAAAAAAAAGAGTGAGGATAATATTGCAATACAATTGAAAATCCTTCAATACCTACTTAGCTTAGTGTCTTCTAAGTAATACATTTCAACTGTATTATAACGTGTTTAATGATATTACATCAAATGTATTCACAACAAATGCTGTCACTGAGTAAAGCATCCAAAGAATAAAAGTGTGGCATTATCAGTTATGATGACTGGATCTTGTAGCAGTTATTTACTGGATGCCTAGTATATTCCTAGCACTGGGCTGGTTATTGTGTACTGGCAAAGATAAGCCATTGAAAAATAGTCCTTTCCTTCATCACACCAGGTTAGTAGTCTGCATCTGTAGGACTGGCAGGTCATTATTACTTTCTCTCTTTGGAAGGCATTAAGTCAATTCCTGACCCTTTCATGGTTCACTCCAAACCTACAAGTCTTGGTAAAGAAATGCAATGGGCTATCCAACCAACTGGTTTTTGGCCAATACTATATCTTAAACAGTTCAATTAGCTTAAAAGAAATCATCTTTCCCAACTCCTTTCTCCCATTTCCTGGGTGGTATCTTATTTCTTTATCTCTTTTCTCTTCTGTCTCATATCCAGGGAAACCCAGTCATCCAGAATGACTTTATAGGCTTTATCACCTCCCATTCCTAACGTGGGAGGGAGGTGAAGAAACTGGCTGTTGGCTCCTGCTTATGTCTTCTTATTGCTGCGCTAAATGTGAAGTTAATATGATCCATCTTTTATATCACACACTTCTCATTACCCCTGCTCTTGCATTCTCCTTTAGGATTCACTTTTACCTTCCTAGATGTTTCATCACTTGGCTCACATCTTTTCTTCTAACCCTCCATTGTTTTTCCTTGACTGCATTTCCTGTTATGAGAAAGGAAGCACAGTGGTCGAGGGCAGGGATTCTGGATTCATATCACCTGGATTTGAATCCTGACTTTACCATTTCCTAAGTGTATTAAGACAGCTTAACATCTACAGGTCTTAGTTTCCTCATTTGTAAAGTGGGAGTAATAATAATAATACCAACATTATAACAACTAAATAAGTTAAGACCTGCAAAGCACTGAAATAGTCACTGGCACAGAGAAAGCATTTTATAATGCCATCATTTTCATTATAATCCTTGGCAACATTAGTATCCATATTGTTGCCTGTTTACTTTAAACTTCTGGCCATATTGGCATCCACACATAGCGCCACCTTGAACCAGCTCATCACGCAGCATTGCTTTATTGAAGATTTTGAACCTGATATAAGTCCTTCTACTTATCTTTCTCATTCCTGAAAACTCCTAGAACCTTCTCTCTATTCTCTTGCCTTAAACTACCGATTCTCCAAATTCACCCAAACACTAGCAATCTAGTTTCTCAACCTTTAACTCTCTCAATTTCCTAATGTGAACATTCAATGCTTAGTCAGTGTAATCTTAATTTCTTCACTCTTCTTTGACTGTTTACACTTAAAGCTCTCCTCAATGCCTAGAGAGCTTATTTGTCCTTTACTAATCAAATGTTCATATCTTCCATGAAGCCTTCTTCATCATTCAAGAATATACATATTCCAGCCCATAACCACCTCGCTCTGTCCAAATACAAACACTCACAAACCACACAGTTCTCAAATACATTACAGAATTGCTTACTGGGCATTTACTGAGAATCTTTATTTAGATATTTTATGTGCATATGTTACCTCCCTAACTGTTCCTTGAAAGTAGAAATGTCAATGGAAACTGATAATATGTCAGGCCTTCTTTTACATACTTTACAAGTATCAGCTCATTTAATCTTTAGAGCAACCCTAAGAAATAGCCACTGTTATCCTCATTTTATCTCAAGGCAGAGAAAAGTGAAGTCAGAGAAAGGGTATCTTTGGCATAAATTGCTGAATGAACTTACTAATGTAGTTCATAATCTTGTTCTAGTTTCATGAATGATTTATCTGCATCAATCTTAAGCAACTCTTTGTAATTGTTGCTAAATAAAGGTGCTTCACTTCTAGTACTCAAGACTATAGGACCATGCCAACAGCCAGAGTCCAACAAATGCTTTCTAAGAGTACATTTGGAAAGACTTCCTCTACAGTTTTGGATGCTATTCTAACAAAATGATGAGAAAGCATTTGTATTTTAGTTAGGGTGCTCTTTGTTCTACATATGCACTTTATGAAATAACTTCTGTGAATCAAACAGTTTATATATCTAGTTTTGCATATCATCTCTGATTTACAAGCGCTGCGATGTAAAAATATTTAACCTATGTTTACTAACAATCAGCTACTAACTAGTTTTGTGACCTTTGGAAACTCATATTTATGTCTTTGAGATTTGCTTATCTTTCAAAAGAAGGAGCTGGGGTAGGACAAATTGGCCTTCAGAGGATTCTAAGGGAGTCATTCACTTATAAAATTATACTATCCTTAGGAGACTTTAAGAATAGAGGAAATCATATTAATGCAGAAGGGAATGTTTCAGAAACCAGAACCAAAGTCAGATAAAAAAGGTAACTCCAATTACCCATTGGAAAACTGACTTTTCCACACAAAGAACTTCCAACTGTAACTGTAAATAAATTATGTCAATGGGTAAGAGCCACTCTCAGTTGCCCTATTTTCTCAAGTACCACTTTTAACACTGCCTCGATTAGTTTAAAAAGCAATCAAACCCCCTAAAGCTGAATATGTTCAACATCAGTAAAATACATTCATCTTTTGTGTGAAAAAAATCATGTTCTAAAAATACACGAAGCAAATATTTGTTATGAAGAACTCCTTTGAAAGCTCCCTTAAAGTGAAATTTCCTATTACCTGCTTTTCTGCTTGTAAGGAGAGGGCTCTTGAAACAAACCAACAAAAAAAAAAAACCTCAGAACAGGAAACAAAAAACTAACATTCAGATCTTTGGTTCCTTGTCTAGGTGTGATCTCAGCACTCCAGAGGGAATCCTAAGCTTCATTTTACATAGTTATACAATACATTTATTGCTGGTATTAAAATATGAAATCTTTCAATGTATTTTTATCTTCTAATGTAAAGATGTTTGGCTGCTTAGACTTTAGGTAGAAAGAAATTCAAAAATATTTTCTTTGAAAGTTAAAATCTGAAACACACTATGCAAGTAAATCTGAAATCATTAAGCATGTTAAGTTCACTGAGTTTAAAAACATGAAAGTTTTACTTAAAGCAAAATACTTCTTTAGAAATTATGTTACTGTGATGTCCAGATTTTTTATTTTAAACTGTTTAATCCTGTCCTCTTATACACTTACAAAAATATACTGAACAAAAAGAGAATTCAAAAATTTGTTTAGAATTACTATTTTGTAAATATTACATAAATATTCATGTAGTCAAAAGACAGTATCATGTAGAAAACTGCATCATATATATGTTGTGATATATGTTCGTGTATGTACAAATATGTATACGCATACATGTACATATGTGTCAACTACCATTTTTCTTTTAATCAAAATTTTAAAGTACTGCATACATATATATCTGCATAATAGATATATAAAAGTACTATTAGAACAAAGCTGTTTCCTGAAAGCTAAGCAGTTAAGGAACAACAGCAGAACTGTCCTCAAGATTTTTATGACTTATATCTAATACTGAAAGTGTTAGTCAAAGAGTATGCAATTATAGTACCCAACCACATTCAATTTGAGTATCATAAATAAAAACATATTGTTAAAATGTCATCATATATTTTAAATTATATGGAAATATCACCATTTCTCAGAAGAAACAAGGAATAACTGAAATCTATACAATATTAGATGGTCTCCATTTACAATTAAACCAATAATAAAGGATCGGGGAAAGGAGCCTACCTTCCATTGCCCTTTTAAAGAAGACCTTACAGCTCCCACAGGTAAGGACACCATAATGACAGCCTGATGCTTCATCCCCACAGATTAAACAAATCTTCTGAGGTAATGACTCGAAGCTGTATTGTGGGCTCTGGCTGGCTTCTGAATCCGGCCTTGAAATGCAAAACAAAGTACTCCATTTATTTTTAAGTGCACCACTATCTAATACTAAAGGTTTCTTAAACCAGTATTAACAGGGTGAAAGGAGATTTTAAAAACAGAACTCTATATATACACGTGAAAGACATGCAAACTAAACTTGGTAACAGACTACCTGTAACTGGATGCACCACATTTGTAAATGATTAGCCATTCATCAGTAGCACCAATATAAAAGAACAATAATTAGTGTATAACATTATGTCCTAGAAAGCTAAAGTCGGTTAAAAAGAAATCTTTCTACAAAACTCTTTATATAGAAACAATTTAGTCTTTGACAAATGAAATGTTATGTCCTTCCTGTCTGTATGCTGGGTCAAAACAAATACGGTTTGGCTTTAAAAGTTCGATGGTACTTTGCTTTTTGGTTTTGAGTTTTTAAAAGACAACCCTGTAATCATTGCTTACTTAAACAAGTATATGTTTGTCATTTTAAAGTATTGT
Organism: Pongo abelii; assembly: GCF_028885655.2. NCBI lineage: Eukaryota > Metazoa > Chordata > Mammalia > Primates > Hominidae > Pongo > Pongo abelii. The sequence continues at coordinate 104,125,898 of NC_071994.2, forward strand.
CCAATACACTGACGCTGTTTTGCCTATTCACAACATAAGATTCCAAACAGAGCATTCTTTTTTTACATTCCATTACTTCAGTATGCAAATTAGTGTTTTTTAAACCTGTATATAAAAAAAAGTTGTAGTGAATCGCAAGCAACAAGAAAACGGTGCAATGCAGTGATAGGTGTTTAAATCCACAGTTTAAACATTTCCCACGTGAACTTAATTTTAATCTTGAGATTCTTAAGAAAACTGAGCCATTAAAGTGTTCAAATCCCTAAGATGGTGCTGCTTTCGGTTCTGGCCGGCCACCTCTCAAGTCCCACCCCTCCCGGGGGAACCGTGCCTTAACTCCTCTCCAAGACAGGCACTCCTGGTAAACGTCCTTCTTCTAAGAAAGAAGCATTTCATAAAGCCCCCAACTCGCCGTGCACTTTCTGCCCCACTGGGCTACAGCGGACCTAGTGTGACGCTGCACGTTTTAAATCAGGGTTGGTTCCGCTTCGGAATCTGGAAGATTCGGAAAGTTAAAAAAAAAAAAACAAAAAAAAAAAACAGCTTTCACGGAGGCACGCCCCAAAAATAGTATATTCTGCGCCCACCTTCGTGTCCCCAAAAGAGTGAGGAGAGGAGGGAAGAAGAAGGGAGGCAACTGCCCCTGTGCTGTGTCCCGCTGCCCACCCCCTCCGGCCGCCCGGGGGAGCGCAGCGGTGCGCCGGGGCTGGGGCTGAGGGTTGGCCGCCGCCGCCAACGGAACCGCTACTCCCGGACGCGCTGGGCGCGCCCCGTCCCGGGCCCTCACCTCAGGTAGTTGAGATAGGGCGGGTAGACCTGCGGCAGGCCCTCCTTGAGCACGGCGGCCTGGTAGCCGAGCTGCGGGAGCCCGTTGAGGCCGAGTGCAGGGTAGAGCGCGGGGGCCGCCCCGGCGGCGGCGGCGGCGGCAGAGGCGGAGGTGGAGGGCAGGCCGTCCCGCGGGAGCAGGCAGCCGCTCACGCCCGGAGCCTTGCAGGGCGGCGGCGCGAACGGGCCCTGCTGGGGCGGCGCGCCCTGCGCTTTGTACAGGATGCACTCCAGGGTCGACCCCGAGGAGGACGCGGACGAGACTGAGGCACTGGCGGGTGCGGCCGTCACCGCCGCTTCCCCGGCTCTGGTTGGGGGCGCTCGCGGCGGCAGCGGGGGCGGTGGCCCCAACGGGAAATCCGGGAAGGCGGCGGGGTTGGCACCGGCCACAAGGTAGGAACGCGGGGAGCGCGTGGAGGCCTCCGCGCCTTCCTCCTCCTCCTTGATCTTTAGAGCGGGCGGCTGGAAGTCGCTATAGAGAGGGTACGCGTCGTCCTTGGGCTCGGCGTCGGGCGGGTACGCGCAGTCGGGGAAGTCGCCGACAGCGACCGGGGTGGACGAGGCAGAGGGTGAACTCCGCGGCGGGGCAAAGGCGCTGGCGGCCCCGGCCCCGCCGTCGTAGCTCTCGTCTTCCAGCAGCTGCCGAGTGCGGGCTGCCAATAAGGCGTGATTGAGAGGCAGGATGGGCACGTGGATGAAATCCATCACCGTGGTGGCCAGCGGGGAGCGCCCGGGCGCCATCGGCGCGTCCTGCTCCACCAGGGCGACCCTGGGCGCCGAGAAGCGGGAATCTTCCTTGGGGACCAGGGCGACGCCTCCTGCGGCCACCCCCGGCGGGACAGCTGCGGCTCCTCCTCCAGCCGCCGCGCCACCCAGAGCCCGAGGTTTGCCCTTCAGAAGCGGACCCGCAGAGTCCTCGGACTCGGAGCCATCCTCCTCCTCAACCTCCACCGCAGCGGGCTGCGGAGACGGCTTCACTGGGGCCCCGGACCAATGAGGGCTCCCAGAGGCCGGGAGCAGCAGCTGCCGGGATGGTGACAGGCCCCGGGGCAGCACCTTATGGGCAGCTGCCGTCCCGGAGCTGTCTCCAGCCTTGCCCCCGGACCGGCTCATGAGCGGGGACAACACCCCCTGGGTAGCGGGGGCAGCCGGTGGATCTTCGGGAAGTTCGGGGCCAAACAGGCACCAAGAGCTGGTGACCTCGCAGGCGGGAGGGCTGGGTTGGCTCTGCCCGGGACCTGAGGGCGCCAACAGAGTGTCCAAGACACTGTCCAGCAGTCCGCTGTCCTTTTCTGGGGGACTAGAACTGCTGCCTCCAGCACCCCTTTTAGCTTCAGCTCTGGAATATGCGCCCTCCACGTCCGACAGCGACTGCTGGTCCTGCGTCTTTTCGTCGGAGGGGTCCTGTCCCTGGCAGGGCCGAGGGAAGAGTAGCCCGTCCAGGGAGATAGGTATGGCCGAAACTTCAGGCAAGGTGTCCGAGGTCTGGCTCCCCGGGAACGGACCTACGGCTGGGCGACACAGCAGTGGGGATCCGACCTCGGGGGAGGGTGGGCCGCCCGCCACGTGGGGAGCCCGGGGACCCTTTGCCTTCAGCTCAGTCATGACGACTGGACTCCCCTTTTCTCCTCCCCCGTCTCCAGGGAGGAGGGAAAAGGGAAGGAGGAGGGGGTTTCGGGAATATAGGGGCAGAGGGAGGAGAAAGTGGGTGTTGAATGTGGCTGGACCGGAGGGATCTCCACCTCCTGGGTCGGGGGCGGGGGAGGGCGGCGCTGGTCAGCTCCTGCCCTTGGCCTCCATCCTGTCGTCAGGGGAAGGGTGGCTGTCGTTTGTCCCAGCGAGCGGCAAGTGGGAAGCGCAAGAAAAAGTAGTGATTGTAGGGATCTCGTCTCCTAACTGGGAGAGTTCTCCAGGAGAGTTCTCCAACTTCTGTCCGAGGACTGGAGACGCAGAGTACTCACAAGTCCGGCACTTGAGTGGCTGCGGCTGCGACGGCAATTTAGTGACACGCGGCTCCTTTATCTCCCGACTTTTTCTCTAGCATCAAACTCGTGCATGCTGTGAAGCTCTCAATCCCTCGCTGAGTTCCACTGCCCTTCTCACTAAAACCCTGGGGCTAGTCAGACCTCTCGGTACAGCCCATTCCCAGGAAGGGTCGGGCTTCCGCTGGCTCCCTGCTGCGGGCGACAGTCATCTCCGAAGATCTCAGTTCCCAGCAGTGCGGGAGCACCAGCCGCCTCGGGTTGTAGATTTCACTCAAATGACAAGTGAAGCTAGT